>NC_068456.1:7990639-8590639 GCF_023373465.1 Oncorhynchus keta
GCCTATCTACCCGAATTGACTTCCCCTGCCAGGGTGGAAAAAGTTGTGGATTCTCAGATGTCCCTATGTAGACCAAAGTTAAGACATGACACGGCCTGCGCTCGCTCCTCCTCAACGAGCCAAACACAGCCCCGCGACTCGACTGGCGTAGCGTTAGAAATGCTAAGGGCAGAGAGAGGCCTAGAGGAGAGTTGCTCGCGCATTCAACGCCGTCTCAATATGGAGAGGAGAGGGTCAACGTACCTGGTAGAATTCCCGCAGCCACGTCTTCTGTAGGTTATCGAGCTGAAAAGACAAGACACACTGTCAGTCAGGTCATTTGACAACATATATTTTCGGACTCTTAAATGACACGCTGTTGAGCAACTTTCTATTCTCCTCCCCTTTTCTCATTGTTGCAAATACATTATCATGCAAGTCACACACACACACACACACACACACACACACACACACACACACACACGGCTAACAAATTAGGGGACGTTAGCCAACAGTCAAATCATGGTTATAACACTGAGGAAAATGGCCTCGTGGCATACAGGCAATTCTGTGGAAAAGTCAACCTGAGCATGCCTAAATAAAGATAGTAATTTACAAATTAAACCATGTTCAAAATTATCCTAAAAGGCCTAGGTGTTAGAGTTAGGAAATGGCATGAATGTCAACCATTAAAGAGTAAGATGCTATGTCTCAAAAAATGTTGTGTGTCCATCATACTTCGTGGCTTTCAGAAAGGGCTCACAGAGCTTGTATTCCCACTCACAGAGCTTGTATTCCCGCTCACAGAGCTTGTATTCCCGCTCACAGAGCTTATATTGGGGCGGCAGGGTAGCCTAGTGGTTAGAGCGTTGGACTAGTAACCGGAAGGTTGCAAGTTCAAATCCCCGAGCTGACAAGGTACAAATCTGTTGTTCTGCCCCTGAACAGGCAGTTAACCCACTGTTCCTAGGCCGTCATTGAAAATAAGAATTTGTTCTTAACGGACTTGCCTGGTAAAATAAAAAAATAAAATTCCCACTCACAGAGCTTGTATTCCCACTCACAGAGCTTGTATTCCCACTCACAGCTGTCCCCTCATGTTAGTTATGAAGTTGAGATTTGAATGAAGCAATACCGACTACATTAAAGTGTCGAGTTTTGTTTGCAAGTTCTACAGGCTTGTAATTGCTTTCCGTCTAATACCCGTGGTACACTAGTGTATACAACCTTACGACATAGAGAAATTGTGTTTCCAAAGCTGGGGCTGACATTGAGGACTTGTGAAGAGCGGAATCAACAAACTCTGCGTATTCAAAACAGTTGTTTTTTCGAGAAGGTGCTAAAGTTCACAGTTCGACATCGTTATGTAAATGCAGGCTGAAAAGTACCAGGGGCCTGTCTTTGGCCCCAAGTGAGAGCAGGTCCGCCGGAACCATGGCCCAGTGAGACACAGATCCTGGCCCACGTAGATGGAAACAGAAAAGTCTGAGCCTTCTGGGTAAATCGCTGAGGTAAATCCTGTATGGAAATGTGGCATATGTCCACAAAACGCCAGTGGTGGGTTTGACGTCAAAATGGAAAATCTTTGATGTTATGGGGCTATTTTGCTTCCACTGGGCCTAGTCCTGGGGACTTGGTTAAGATCAACAGCACCATGAACTTTACCGCAGTACCAGGCCATTTTAGCCCAAAACCTGGTTCCCTCACTGGGAGATATAAAGGTCAATATTATTGGAAATCTTTATCTATATATTTCCGGATAAATGACATTTGATTAGATAGACAGTGTAGACATGCCCATATATGGAGCGAGGACATTCTCCGTAATGGGACAGTGTCTACATGGATCCAATCCGGGCCCTGCGAAATATCCCTGCTACCGTATGAATCCAGGGAGATATCTGGGGTGAGATACGTTCAAGGTACCTGATGCGCTTACAATTCTACAGAATACTTTAACTCCGGAAAGGGTGTGTCAACATGCTGACATAACTAATCCTTTATACTCAGGCAGAAACAAATCCACATATTTTCCGACGCGTATCATATCTACTGTAGTCATTACCTGATCGTTTGTATGTATCCGTATTTTAAAACAATGAATCATTTGAATAGATATCCTTACACAAAATGTGAATCATAGATATAGCATTTTTATGTTTCATCCTCGTATGTCTGATTGAAAATGGGCTAAATCAGACTCATGAAATGTCCAGCATTTAAATGATTTGACATGTTCAGGGGCAGAAAATCATTGTGCTTAATTCACATGAAGGTGACACATCTGAGTATACATTTTACACGCTCATATTCCCCGATTTACACCCTTTTCACCCAGTGTCTGTCTGGAGGCTGAAAATTGGGTCTTCCAGCAAGACAATAACGCCAAGCACACATCAAAATCCACGAGTAAATTGTCAACGGATCACAAAAAAATGTATCTGCTTTTTATAAATGGCCATCTCAGTCTCCGATTCTGTACGGAGGACTGGTCTAAGATGTTCAACAATCTCCTAAAATATTTCTGAAAAGGCTCAGTGCCGTTATCCTCGCAAGTTAAGGTATTGAAAGGAATTGAAAATAACTACCATTGAGATTTTTTTGTATTACTTGTTCAACAAAATAATAATCTAATTTTAATTTTTATTTTGCATACAATATAGCTCAGTAGTTGTATTTATTTTATAGAGTATTTTTTGCTCATCTTTATCAAGGGTGCCAATAATTCTGGACCCGACTGTATAGTCTCAGTTACATATATACAGTGGGGCAAAAAAGTATTTAGTCAGCCACCAATTGTGCAAGTTCTCCCACTTAAAAAGATGAGAGAGGCCTGTAATTTTCATCATAGGTACACTTCAACTATGACAGATAAAATGAGAAAAAAAAAAATCCAGAAAATCACATTGTAGGATTTTTAATGAATTTATTTCCACTGTATATATATATATATATATATATGCCTACATTTAACATGTAACTGTTCATTTTAATATGAAGAAAAATGAATACCCTATAAGGGTGTGATGCCTAACCTTGTATACTATTCCAGCCACATGTCATTATGAAATCCTAAGGTACTAAACTCAGCAAAAAAAAAGAAACGTCACTATTTCAGGACCCTGTCTTTCAAAGAGAATTCGTAAAAATCCAAATAACTTCACAGATCTTCATTGTAAATGGTTTAAACATTTTCCCTTGCTTTTTCAATGAAAACAATTCATGAACATGCACCTGTGGAACGGTCGTTAAGACACTAACAGCTTACAGGCGGTAGGCAATTAAGGTCACAGTTTTGAAAACTTAGCACACTAAAGAAGCCTTTCTATTGACTCTGAAAAACACCAAAAGGAAGATGCCCAGGGCCCCTGCTCATCTGCGTGAACGTGCCTTAGGTATGCTGCAAGGAGATGAGGATGTGGCCAGGCTAATAAATTGCAATGTCCGTACTGTGAGACGCCTAAGACAGCTCTACAGGGAGACAGGACAGACAGCTGATCGTCCTCGCAGTGGTAGACCACGTGTAATGACACCTGCACAGGATTGGTACATCCGAATATCACACCTGTGGGACAGGTACAGGATGTCAACAACAACTGCCCGAGTTTCACCAGGAACGCACAATCCCTCCATCAGTGCTCAGGCTGTCCGCAATAGGCTGAGAGAGACTGGACTGAGGGCTTGTAGGCCTGTTGTAAGGCAGGTCCTCACCAAACATCACCGGTAACAACGTCGCCTATGGGCACAAACCCACCGTCGCTGGACCAAACAGGACTGGCAAAAAGTGCTCTTCACTGACGAGTCGCGGTTTTGTCTCACCAGGGGTGATGGTCGGATTTGCATTTATCGTCGAAGGAATGAGCGTTACACAGAGGCCTGTACTCTGGAGCGGGATCGATTTGGAGGTAGATGGTCAGTCATGGTCTGGGGCGGTGTGTCACAGCATCATTGGACTGAGCTTGTTGTCATTGCAGGCAATCTCAACGCTGTGCGTTACAGGGAAGACATCCTCCTCCCTCATGTGGTACCCTTCCTGCAGGCCCATCCTGACATGACAATACCACCAGCCATACTGCTCGTTCTGTGAGTGTTGTCCTGCAAGACAGAAATGTCAGGGTTCTGCAATGGCCAGCAAAGAACCCGGATCTCAATCCCATTGAGCACGTCTGGGACCCGTTGGATCGGAGGGTGAGGGCTCGGGCCATTCCCATCAGAAATGTCCAGGAACTTGCAGGTGCCTTGGTGAAAGAGTGGGGTAACACCTCACAGCAAGAACTGGCAAATCTGGTGTAGTCCATGAGGAGGAGATGCACTGCAGTACTTAATGCAACAAATGTGTTATGATAGATTTTGATCAAGAAATCTTTAAGATTTGAATGTCTATTTCAGAGGGCGTAACATCCAAAACAGACGTTTTTTTCCCTTCTATCTAAACTAATCATGGAAATTACCATCTTTTCTAAATGATTGTTTTTGTGGTCGGGGTCAATCGAGAAGTCCGCTCTTTTGGGTATGTGCTCCCACCAATAAAGGTACTATAGAAACATCAAAAGTGTCATTCAGATTTTGTTCATCCATTCTGTGAGACATTAAAAGGTATGATTTTGCGTGCATATGTAATGTCCATAACGCTGAAATATACAGTATAAATATATTAGACCAATGTGTTTTAACAGAGCCGCCCCCATCCAGCCCATAGGAAGGTCATATCCATGCAGTCTGGCTCTACTGGCTCTACTGTCACTCTTTCAACAACAAAAATACCATTCTCTCTGCCTCTCCACTCTAAAATGCCATTCCCAGGAACCTGGACATTTCATTTACGCTCTGGTGGAAATAGAGACAGAGGCCGGGGTAGTCTACCATTTAAGGAAAGATCTCCCCATGTCGATAACTGGGCTCTGATGATCTGGTGTGTTGTGAGTTCATTCTGCAGCAGAGAGGCTATATTAAGAATGCTGGAGAGAAGTCAAGTCCGGTGACTTCAGTGTACTGTACAGTAGTAGGCTGAGGTGCAGTATCCCTGGATAGCATCAACATGGGAGAAAGCATAAGTTTACACTCAATCTTAAACACTCTAAAAATACGCTGTCACCATGGCAACCATATATATATTTTTTTACATCTACTTTCACTGATGCAACATCCGCACTCACTGTAACAGTCCGCAAGGCCTTTGTTTTGCCATTAAAAACATACCGTCGATCCTTGAACCGGCTGTCATGTCTGATCTGAGGCCAGTGTTTCCCACACGTGCTCTAGTGAACCGTCATTAGGAGCTCCGTCAGTCTGTTGATATTTCAGGGAGCACCCGAGTCTCTCCAGAGCCAGACAGAGTAAACTGGCCACTGAGGGAGTGCCAGGGGCCTGGCAGGCTAGCGTCAGAATCAGGTTCACTCGTGGTGAGGGTGTGTGTGTCACGTGTGCTCGTGTGTGTGCATGTGAAGAGAGCCGGAGCTCCATCTGTGTCCCACGGGTGCCAGTGTAAGAGCCGTGGCCCCGGAGAAAGCCAGACCACAGCATAGGGCTATATAAGGACATGAGCACTGGACCCTGTCATTAGTCACACAGGGAGAGAATGAGAGAAAGAAGGAGAGAGAAAGAGAGAGACAGAAATGGAGAGAGAGAGAAACAGAAAAGACAAGAGTGAAGGTCTCACCGTGAACAAAATGTCTAAAGCCACCTGACAGTCTGTTTATGGGATTATACACAGTGACCCGTGTGTGTGGTAGTGCTGACCCCATTTAGTCAACTGGTTGATTGTTTGGTCGATAGGCTGTTGGTCGACTAGGATTTCTTTAGTCGAGCAGTAGCAAAAAAAAATTTAAAATAATAATAATATTTATCATGTGTACAAGACACCTGTCTGATTCGCGACTGAGTGGACTGGTCCATTACGGAGGACGTGGGGATGGCACAGTCCATCAGTCCAAGACGTGCTACTGAAATTGTATGTGGTTATATTACATGAGAACAATGGTGCAAAACCAATAAAAGTATGATTTTATAACAAAAGCACTTTCTCCAGCGCTAGTGGTCGCTGTCCGAGGTTCAGCAACACATCAGTGCGCCTTTTCCTAGACCATGTTGCTATGTGCATTGAGAACAAAACACCAGAGGCAGCAGCAGAATGAGGAGATGAGAAAACTTGCCTATGAAAAGTGATGAGGAAACCAACTTAATTAGGTCTATAATCAACAGCCTAACTGTTAAAGGTGCCTGGCTTTATGAATCATCAATAGATCTACAGGAATAAGACAGATCCCGCGTCCGTTGCCTGTTTGTTTTGTCTGTTTAATAGCCTACTGGCTCACGCAACGACATCACAAATTCAGCTGTTTTTAATGTTTGCTTTGCTGAAATAAAGGCTTTACAATTTGTTTTCCGTTAGAACAGCCTCTCGGGTATTTTTTGTTGTTGATTTAGTGTTGTTTACACGGTTTCAAATTGTCTGAAAAATAATATTTATAATAACGCTCCTTTTGCTTGATCTCATTATTGTTATTATTACTACTATGATCATAAGTAATGTCATTATCATTAGCAGGCTTAGTATAGCAGCCTTGTGTAACCACCATTGGAGCTGTAGGCCTAAGAGCGCATCCTGTTTAGTCTTAATACCGTAACTTACTTAGGCCTATATTTCAATATTTTACTGTATATACAGTAGGCTATATACAGTAGTATATCAATCATTCATTCATTTGTTCATGTCATCACTCCGCATACAAGTCATTCATGATTCGAAATGCAATCAAGCATTTTAGTTTTAAAATAAAAAAGCAAGACTTGAATGATTAGCTTAAACAACAAATTAAACCGTTCCATTTCGGAAATTGGATTCACGAATGAATGCAACTGTTTTTAGTCTTTGCTGTAATAAAGGCATAACAAAACGGACTCTCTGGTAAGCTTATCATTTATTTAGTGTGTTTACATTGTTCCGAACGATCAGAATGTTTTTATTTTAATCTATACAGCACGTGTTTGGTACACATAATATGCACGCAGTTCTTGCTCATTACCTTCTTTTTCTTAAAATTGCCAATATTTTCCACCTCCTGAGCAACCAGTAAACATTCCCCCATTTCAAATTTATTTGTCAGGCCCTCTGCATTCATTTTGCTGTTACATGTGTTACGGTGTTCTGAGTTTGTTATAACCAATTTATTGACGTGATTATGATATGCTATAGGTCAGGCCCTATTGCGCCATATTTGGACAGGATTCATTTTTCTGGGGAGGTCGGTGAATGTACCACAGCTGTCATTTTTGTCCTGTCCGAATCGGCCATGTCAGCCATTTTTACATGGCAACAGAGTAACGATTCCAGCCAGAATAACCTACTGTTTTTTGGCGAAGTCCAACTCCTCTGATAATACTAGTCCCGTAGGAGTCGACACCCCTGTGATTTGAGAGAAATTACTGAGTTTGACAGTTGTTGCTCACGGTTTACGCAAGAAAACAATAACTGATTTGATTAATTGAACTAAGTGCTGCATTTAAGCTATATATTAATGTTAAAATACTGTATCTTCACGCATAGAATAAAAAGCTCCTGGCTTCCATCTTAACTGTCAATTTATTGAACAAAAATAAGAATTACAGGTGGCATTTTGGAAAAAACAAACCCCTTCCGAATCAGCCTCTGGAATGAGACATTTTGGGGTAATAATTACATAACCAACGTTCTCTAGTAATACTAGTCCCGTGCTAATAGGTCTTTGGTCACGGGCATGCAATGTTCACGTGTGTCACGTAAAGAGAGCAGGGGTTGAGGGAATTGGGAATATTTTTCCTAAACAAATGAGCGATTTCAGTAACAGAACTTTTGAGTCAGAAATGGCCGTTTTACATTGCAGCTTCAGCAACACGGACAGCGCAGTAAACACTGATGTTCTGTGGTGGTCGCTGCAGAAGGTCACCCCTCTCTTCAATACATGTCCGCTAATCCCATTATGAAGGGACCCCACCATCCATTGTGTACACCATGGCCATCCAGCCTATTACTAACCAGGGATCTCTCTATTTAAAGGTCTTTTGATTGTTTAGTTCCCGCTAGGATCTGTGTTTGTAGATCACTGCCATTTCAAAAAGGGTTCTGTCTGCGTATAACAACCATGTGCACACACATAGTCAACTGTATGCAGTTACACTGGGCTAATGAATGGGAGTCTGTCTATTAAAACTCAACAGGCCATAAACTTCGAGCCGTCCCGGTACATCTGCAGTGTGTTCACAATGAGCCAGCTCTGGCTTAATGCACTAATGAGACAATAAAACCTCAACTGTTAACAGTTCTCCAAACAAATCCTAGCGTAATCATGTAGAGTAGCCGTCCTAAAGATTTGGAAAGGTGGGATAAAACAAAGCCAAACTTGTCACTTAGTATTCCAACTCATTTTTGAGGCCAACAGAGATTGTTATCCAACTTGAGCTAATTAGAATGATGACCCATATCTGAAGGCAGCGATGGTCGTGAGGAACAGACAATGACCTTGGCTTGTTTGCCCTAAGGAGAACCAGGGCCCCCCCCCAGGCCCCCTGACGTGTGGGGCTCCAGAGACCCCCAGAGAGAGAGAGAACAGGGTTAAAGTAGGAAAGTTTTGGACTTCTCCTCAATGAGATAAACGTGAGCCCTGAACCTCAGTTCCATCCTACAGCTTATCAAACGTTATTTGGCAGTTAGAGACGGGGCTACACTGGCAGCCGGATAAAAATAGATCTTCCATTCCCTTCTTTTTTACACCCTCTCTACCTACTCCCCCTCTTTCTTTCTTTCTTTCTTTGCCCATCCCTTACGTTTTCTCGGTTGATGGCCTACTTTCCAGAGAGCACGGGGAATTAAAGATTCTACTTTTGCTGTCGTCAGAGTGGTAAATTCTTAAAGCAACCATGAACGTTCTGGATTCTCACAGTGTTGTCAAGCATGAAAGTATCCTCAGAGAGAGAGAGACGGAGGGAGGGAGGGAGGGAGGGAGGGAGGGAGGGAGGGAGGGAGGGAGGGAGGGAGGGAGGGAGGGAGGGAGGGAGGGAGGGAGGGAGGGAGGGAGGGAGGGAGGGGTTCAAGAGCACTTGACAGGCAACCTTGAACTGAGCACACTGATGATGCAAAAGACGATTACATAATTCAGCAGAATATAAGTAAACACAAATGCACTAAAGTAAGTCACTCTGGATAAGGGCGTCTGCTAAATGACTCAAATGTAAAAATCACAGAGAATACATTAAGCTAACATTTAACTTTTTCCTTTGATCTTTTCCACATAGAGTAGCTATCTAAAGCTTCATGACACAACCCGTCACAGAGGTCATCTATAAAAGTCTACTGTACCATGACCTCTCACAGTGTCAACCCTTGTAACTTGACCAAGACATTTTGAGCGCCAAAGGGTAAGCCAAAAGTCATCATGAGCGCCAAAGGGTAAGCCAGAGGTCATCATGACCGCCAGTCCAGGTGTAACAGAGCCCCCTATGCTGCTCCCCACCGAGGCCCTTTGCTCTGTTTCCATGGCGTGGCGTGCCTTGGCGCGGACGTAGAGCGTGTAAACAGATTTGTGTGGATGGGAATTGGCGGCATGGTTCTGCTCGTCAAAGACCGACCCGCATATCAGCTGGGAACACACGGTCACCATATGAGCCTCCCTCCTCCTGCCTCATAGGTCACTCAGACTGTTCTTCCTGCTTTCTTTTCCTCTCCTCATTGCATTTCTCTTCTCTGTGTTTGTTTCTGTCAAATCTGTTGCCGATCCCTCAAAGTTGCCAATCGCTCCATTTCGGCCCCCTTGTTTTGCTCCATCTGTCTTGAGAATCGTATTTTCCCCCTCCATCACTCAGAGTTCTTTCCTCTCTTCTTCTCTAAAGCTCTTTTGAAATTGACGAGAGTTAAGGAGATTCTCGTTCGATTCTTGAGAGACATTACTGGTAAGGTCAAGTTGCGAATTTCCCACGTCTCGAATGCTACCTCCGGAGGTCGCAAGTGACACTCGCTCGACAGTTTCCCCACTCCAAGTAGGGCAGTGTAAACAGAATGGTCACTTTCAGCTCAACACTCCTCCAGTATGAATTGTAATGGCAGAGCAATGTTTTTCATATAGCTTAAATTTATAGGCCTTTTCATTATATTAGAGACTTATTTAATTGAGTGTTTTTTTTTTTTATCGGAAATTGCAGTAAAAGCCTCTCCTGAAATTGACGCTGTAGCTTTAAGGGAATTTCAGAGAACCATCATTTATTTCAATGCAATAGCGAACTTAGCTTGTAAATTAGAATGTGAGGAGGATGCAGACATTTTCGTTTAGCTTGCTACCTAGCTCTGTAAATATAATATGAATGATACTGTATGATACAGTTACCGGACTTTATATTTGTATGAGAGGGGTAAGCGTTCGTTATGCTTAAGTTACGTGATGTTATTAGCGAACGTTAGCGATTCAAGCGCGTAATATGGTTTTGTTGCATTAATCAAGAGTGTAATATGGTAGATACATGTAAAGTTGCTTGCATAACGTAGCTAGTTGAATAGTTTGCATGCTTAGCCTAGTGGCTACTGTAACATTTGCAGAGCAAGAACGTCACACGAACCCTCATGTCTTGTGACATTCCTGTTGCTAATGA
Organism: Oncorhynchus keta; assembly: GCF_023373465.1. Lineage (NCBI taxonomy): Eukaryota > Metazoa > Chordata > Actinopteri > Salmoniformes > Salmonidae > Oncorhynchus > Oncorhynchus keta. Next base: position 8,001,239 of record NC_068456.1, read on the forward strand.
ACATTTGTAAGTTTATGCACATCTACATTTCGTCGCAATAAAACTCTTCAAATGGGAATAAGCTCTTAAAGTCACCGGGTGAGAACGTGAAGATCGGAGGAGTTATTTACATCCATGGGTCAGGGAGAGGTGAGATAAACGCAATAAAACCATGAGTGAAGTTATTTATTTTTGATTTTGATTTTTTTTGCACTTTCCGCTATAAAAGAGCACAGGCTTGACGAGGCCATAATCTGAGTCTCAAATCCCAGCACGACCACCGCCCACTCCTCGGCCCCCATACTTCTAGGCCTCCAAAATTGTTGTCCCCCATTTATATTTTTCAATAAATGTTCAAGCAAACACTGTACAGTTCAGACAAGGTCACCTGATCCCAATAGAAAATGGAGAGAGCACGCAATGTAATATCCACTTCCTCTCTTCTCTTTAGTGGCTGTCTGTCACCTCCCCTCCTTTCACTTCACACTGGCTCGATAATCTAACGTCTGAAGAGCGTCTCGAAACCAGCTCTACTGGTGGGAGGTTTGAGACGTAAACAAATCGGGTCAAGTTTATTCTCTCCACAAGAAAATTCTGCCTCAGAAACTAGTCAGACACCGTTTAAACCAATCGTGTTGTAAAAGCAATGGATCCTCTTTTCAAATCAACGCACTTCATTTTCCATTCATGGTGGCGAGCAGATGAGCAATAGATTCCACTTCCAACTACAAAGGATTGGAATGCTTCTCCAAACAACCATGGCCTCCAAACATTACAGTTCTTCACAGGGATTCTTTGAACCACTGTGATATTGCTCCAACACCAATATGGCTGAATTTACAGAAAGATCAAAGGCTGGTTTTACACAGACAGACCAATTCTGATCATTTCTTTCACTAATTCGTATTTTGACCAATCAGATCAGCTCTGAAGATCTGATGTGATTGGTCAAAAGACCAATTCGTGGAAAAAGATCATAATTGGGTTGCCTGTGTATGAGCAGCCAAAGAGCTTCAAATCATGATAATCCTAGGTGCCTCACACCGCATTGATTATAGGCAACGCAGGACAAACTAGTTAACCTAGTAATATCATCAACCATGTGTAGTTAACTAGTGATTATGTGAAGATTGATAGTTTTTCATAAGATACATTTAATGCTAGCTAGCACCTTACCGTGGCTCCTTGCTGCACTCGCATATCAGGTGGTCAGCCTGCCACGCAGTTTCCTCGTGGAATGCATTGTAACCGGCCATAATCGGCGTCCAGAAATGCCGATAACTGATTGTTATGAAAACTTGAAATCGGCCCTATTTAAAATCGGCCATGCCGATTAAATCGGTCGACCTCTAGAGTATACTGTTGGCAGATTATGCAAGTGTCATGTTGAAAGATCAAAATTGAAGTCAGTATAAGCCGATGAAAACACCTGGTTTTCTGATCAATGTTTTGAATTATTAGGACATGTGAGCACCTTCAATCGGCATACCAACGGTGCATTGGATATGCGCATGTGCTCGCACCAGCTGGGCAAGCTTCCTTCTTTAGCACGAGTGGAGTGCAACTGAATGTACGCATCATAGAAGTAGTTTTCACATACAAACTATGTCCAAACTCGAAATAAAACACGCTTCCCAAAAATAACAACATGCTCGCTGTTGTAGAATGTTTATTTTTATTGATGATCTTCTGCATTTATCAGACAGCCTGATTTCAGATGTGTCTATGTAAAACAGGATTATTAGGGAAATCATTCTTCTTGCAAAGCATGTTAACGTTCTAATCCAACTATTATATTATGCCTATCCACAATAATCACATTATTGTTTTCATATAACCGGACTCAGTTGCTTGATGATAAGTTGAATCAGGTGTGCCAGTTTGTATCATGTACGGTTCATGGATTATAAAATGGAAGGGCCTAAAATGGCCACTTTGGTCATGATTTTCTAAAAAATGTTTTGTGATGCAAATGTAAAAAGCATGCCCTTCCTCTCAATTACTTGTTTGAAAATTACAAGAACAAACGGAGATGCCAAAAATATTTTCTTTCTCCCTATGGTGTGGAATCGCCCTATATAGTGATTATGGCTGGGATGTGCTATCTTTAACACATTAGCTAGATTTCCATCCAATCGGCGACAGATTTTCATGCAAATAGTCAAATATTTCCATGAAGAATATTTTCCCACCAGTGGTACATTTACAAACACCTGACTTGTTGCAGACAAAGATCACTGCGCGATGACAGTGCACACAAAATGTACTTTTTTGATATACCAAATAAAAATCTAATGGTCAATGTGTTTCCATCTCATTCTCAACTATATCTTTCGTTTTTTCTTAAAAACTGTTACGTTGAATAGCAAATTGGCACGTATCCTCTAGCCAACAGCTTGCGGGAACAGTGTGGGAAGTCTCTGCAGGTAGGCTAGTCTACATGATGAGATTATGGATAAGAGCAGAAATGTTTTGGGTTTTGTCGTCAAAACAGCAGTCAAGCGTCATCACCCCAGAATAAGACCCTCGAACATATATTGGAAAGCTCATACCATGCACATTAACCACCCTCTGAAGTTCATAACTTTCTTATTTTATCTGTAGCCCAATTTAAACTGCATGGTTTCCCGAGTCGCAGTGGGAGGACCACACAACATGTCCTTGCGTGAGTTTACTTCAATATGATAGTTATATCATTATTTGCGCATAAAGGCGTTTCCACCGCCATTTCTAGCATATTTCATTTTATTGACACAAAATGATCCCGACATGTTGAACGAACAAATGACCTGTTGGTATTTATAACATTTCATCAAAACTTCTAACAGCTGTTGTGATAAAGAAAAAATATACGGGATGACTTTACTCCCAAAAACTGTGGATGGAAACGTGGTTAGACAGCATTGAATTGTGAATATCAACACCATTAAAAATGTGGTTCTTTTCTTTCAGGGGAACACACCCATGCCTAAAAAAATAGCACAGTGACAGAGGACTTTGAAAAAGTTGCTGAGGGGGGATAGTAGGGAGAGATGAAAGGAGGTAGGGCCGGTACGATGCCAGTATTGCGATACTTGTTAGTATCGTGGCAAGGAAACAAAACACGAAGAAGATTATTTAGGAAAACAGTCGTAATGTTGGAAACAAACATTATGTTGTCATCCAGAGTCACATTTACTTATTTTCCAAGCTACAACACACAATATTTTATATACAGCAGGTTTTTAAAGGACCAGAGAGTTAGGTCTGCTTCATGATTCAATTTTGGTCAGAGAAAGAATATGCAGACCTAGGAGGAGGTCATAACGTTGAATAGCCTCTGATACCCCTCAACAGGTTCCCATGCACATCTTGTCCTTAACAGTTGAGGCCGAGTGACTAGGGCTGTCCTTCATAGTGTTGCATAATCATCTGCCATCTTTATAGAGTGGCTCGTTATAGAATTAATTAGATCAAAGCCACTCAGGAAGCGCTCAGAATTAACCTCTGAATGAGCCCGCCTCCTCTGGGGTCTCCCCACCACAATGACAGGGAGGGGACTAGGTTCTGGAGATAGAGAGAATGAAACAGGGTAGAGCGTGCTCTAGCACAAATGCTTGGGGATGCTTTGCTGGGGACACTGTCTGCGATTTACTTAGAATTCAAGGCACACTTAACCAGCAAGGCTACCACAGCATCCCGCAGCGATACGCCATACAATCTGGTTTGCGCTTAGTGGGACTATCATTTGTTTTTTAACAGGACAATGACCCAACACACCTCCAGGCTGTGTAAGGGCTATTTGAAGAAGGAGAGTTTTGGAGTGCTACATCAGATGAACTGGCCTCCACAATCCCCAGACCTCAACCCAATTGAGATGGCTTGGGATGAGTGAAGGAAAAGCAGTCAACAAGTGCACAGCATGTGAGAACTCCTTCAAGACTGTTGGAACAAGCATTCCAGGTGAAGCTGGTTGAGAGAATGCCAAGAGTGTGCAAAGCTGTCATCAAGGCAAAGTGTGGCTACTTTGAAGAATCGCAAATATAAAATATATTTTAATTTGTTGAACACTTTTTTGGTTACTACTTGATGCCATGTGTTTTATTTCATAGGTTTGATGTCTTCACTATTATTATACAATGTAGAAAATAGTAAAAATAAAGAAAGACCCTTGAATGAGTAGGTGTATCCAAACTTTTGACTGGTACTGTACATAAATATAAAAACATATAAACATGGATATTGAAAATAAAAGTTTTGATTTGGCAAATGTTTTCAATATATTGTTGAATATAGTGTACTCTACTGGCATATCAAAGTCCCAGAGTGGGATCTCTGTTACTTTTAGAGGTATGGGCCGGTCATGCCAAATGGTGTCCCCCTGCCAAAAAGTGAAAGACAGAGATAAAGGGAGAGAGAGAGTAAGACAGCAGTACAAATTCACAAAGACGTAAGTATTTCAACAACTTTTCTCTTCCAACTTGTTGGGCAATCACATGTACCTACGGGGGAATGAGGGCCAGCGACACAGGAGGGTGATTTTTTACTGAGGAGGAGAAGAAGGCCATGCTGACAGAGATGCATGCTGGCCATTTCGAAGTAAAGCGCATGATTGCCAAAATCAACCTACGCCTCTTCTGACGGTGAAGAAGTTAAATAAACTTTTTGTTTATCAATCACATTCTATTATATCTGAAAGTATTATGATTTCAATGAATGTCATATCAGAGAGCACACAATGTTTCAATTTGTAACTGTGTGCTTAAAGGTCAGTACCCTGTCTAGCCTGCCAGAAGTTTGAGGGGGTAAAGACTGTGGCGCCGGAGCTGAAACCCATCAAAGTTCTTTCATGATGGCACATGATGGATAAGTGTCACAATTCTAAATTCCCTTCGGTAACCCGTTAAAAAAGGGTGCTTGGAACCCCCTCCAGTTGGAATAGTTGGAAGGTCGACCACTGAAATCCCCAACATCCTACACGTCAGTGAAGCCCAATAAACAAAGTATGTGATGAACTAAAACAAAACACTAGTACTGCAAACACTCAGAACAAAGAGAGCAGCAGTGCCTGGACTTCGCAGTCTCCCTATTCAAGTCCCCCTTCTGAGACGTGCGGTCTGTTGAGAACAAATGACAGGCAGAACCTCCCACCCACACAGCGCCCACCTCCACTATATTCCACATACCAAAAGTCAGTATTTTAGTCTGATTGCCATGTGAGTGTTAAAAAAAAAACAAAGAACAGAAAATAAATGAATGCCAACTATACAAAAAATATATACACATTTACATATTCAAAAAAATTGCCAGGTCAGTTTCAGCTGTTACACAAGGTGTTCATTATTTTCAAGGTATCCCTTGATAGTATTTGTTAGTTCAACATTATTCGTCGTTGTATCCTAGGACCTACAATATATATATACACAGTGGGGAGAACAAGTATTTGATACACTGCCGATTTTGCAGGTTTTCCAACTTACAAAGCATGTAGAGGTCTGTAATGTTAATCATAGGTACACTTCAACTGTGAGAGACGGAATCTAAAACAAAAATCCTGAAAATCACATTGTATGATTTTTAAGTAATTAATTTGCATTTTATTGCATGACATAAGTATTTGATCACCTACCAACCAGTAAGAATCCTGGCTCTCACAGACCTGTTAGTTTTTCTTTAAGAAGCCCTCCTGTTCTCCACTCATTACCTGTATTAACTGCACCCGTTTGTACTCGTTACCTGTATAAAAGACACCTGTCCACATACTCAATCAAACAGACTCCAACCTCTCCACAATGGCCAAGACCAGAGAGGGTGTAAGGACATCAGGCATAAAATTGTAGACCTGCACAAGACTGGGATGGGCTACAGGACAATAGGCAAGCAGCTTGGTGAGAAGGCAACAACTGTTGGCGCAATTATTAGAAAATGGAAGAAGTTCAAGATGACAGTCAATCACCCTTGGTCATGCACAAACCTTTTTCCCCCTGGCTCATTTTCTGGCTGGCGCCAGCATTGCCTTTGGTGTTGTTCTCCAAATAATAATTTTGAACATGTGTGTGTTCCTATCAAATTAAGTTCCATATTTTCTGTATATCAGGTTGGGGTTTCGACTGTAGCATACCGTATGTATGGAGCATTATGAATTTACTGTTTTATTCATGTTTTCAAGTACTGGTGACAAATCATGCATTCCTTCTTGCATAGATTTTAATGGACATGTGTGTGTGTGTAAAATATGTTTTTGAAGATTGTACTGATAATGATGAGCTAAAGTGAAGCTATTTGCCAGCTATGTGTGTTTGTTGACATCATACAATACATTCAGACCAAAGATATAACAAAACGAGGTGAAGGGATAGTTCACTCGACTGATTTATGGTGCTTTCGAGACAACTGGGAACTCGGAAAAAATACAAATACGATAGTCATGACGTCAGTGATCTTCAGGTCGGAAAGTCCGCACTCTGGAAAGAGGCCTGAGTTGCAGAGTTTTTTCAGGCAATGGGCGAAGCCATCTTTGACATTGTTTATCTGCGTCTCATAGTGATTGGCATTCTGGGATTAGGGAGTTATTTTCTTGCCAAACAGAAACAAACATGGCTGCCATCAAATAATTTAGCTGCTGTTAACTTAGCTGACCCGCATCTCTTTTCTAAACAATACTACATTTCTTTCCTGTGCTCACCAAAGATGTGGTACATTGCAAACAAGTCTAGCTATTAGGTTCGCTGACTTTCATTTGTTTTTTTTTGTCAGAGCAACCTGTTATTTAGACTGGTTTAATGAATGACTTTGGCTGTGGATGTGTTCCGTGTGATGTTTGGATGATGAATTTTGCATTTATGTTTTACAATAAAAATATGAATTTGAGGAATAAAGTTGTGAAGACCTTTATCTGCCATCAGAACAAAACTTTGTTTCGATGATTGTCAGACAACAATGCTGTTTAGACACGTTTGCGGCATCATATGTTCTGTTGGTACTGTTCCAATCACATATCTGCAATGGTACGCTGCAGCAACCACTCAACAATGACCACAAATATTTGATTGTACGAGTCAAAGGGTTAAAGGAGGCCTGGGTACGGCCAAAATGTCATAAATAAGCCAACTTTGATGAATTGTGTGTCAATTATGCCTTAACATACAAATATCAAATAGCCTATATGTCAACAATACTTCCTCCAAAGGACCATTATATGGATTACACTGCGAAAATCCAGGTAATTTCTTTTGTTCTTTTTTTGTGAGGAATCACTATTACAGTCACACTCATTCCCACTTGTGATTCAACACAGATGCTAGGCACTCCCGCAATCAATATTCTGCAGCTACTGTATCTAGGCAATAACCTTTGCCTACCACAGAAAGGTGGGAACAAAGACTAAAACAAGTTGTAAGATATGCATGGCATGAATATAGATTCTTCACCTGTTCTCCCACACAGCAAGTTTCACCGTTTATGCACATGGCCATGTTAAAGTAACAGGAAAACTTGTTCTACTGCATCTAAAATCAGGTATGCGGACTTACTACAGTAAACAAAGGTTTCAGTCAGAAGCCTTACACATGGGTTTGAACATATGACAGATGGCACTGAAAGTCTGACTGAATGGGGTGTGTGATTTTGCTTATGAGTGCTCGAGGGGCAGGCAGTTATACCACTCCACTCGGGGCGCGTCTGGACAAGACAGAAACATCATAAGAATAACAACTACACTCCCAGCAGACCTGGGTTCAAACACAATTTGAAATATTTCAGATACTATTGAGTGTTTGCATTAACCTGCCTGGAGTGCCCGGTGGATGGGGTATGCACTTTTGGAACATTTCTATTGGTCCCATCGCAACAGGCAAGCTCAAACGAGCACAGATTAAATATTTGAAATGACTGAAGAGTATTTGAACCCAGGTCTGTCTCCCAGGAGGGTCAAACCCTCAGGGTCTCTGAAGACGGACATAGATAGCACATAAGACGAGAGTAACGGGGATATAAGCGCAATGGGGAGCTCTGCAGTGTCTGGAGGCTCACGCGCCCATTCACTAGCCTATACACACACACAATGTATGGGAGGCTTGTGTGAAATTAAAGGGAGGCACACTGACGCACTGTATAGCCGACAGAAAAGCTGCTTAGGTTTTAGTTCTGTTCTTAACAAGCCTCACTCATTTCTAGTCTAACCCAGAGCACTGTAAGTATAGATCATTGGGACATTAGGGAGAGAGAAAAGGGAAAGATACCACAAAGATATAGTCCCTTCTACTTTTTATACCAGCTTACTCACTCTCCCTTATGCAATCAGAAGGCTGTATGCTTAGGTTACTTAGAGCATCTGTTGAATAGGCGACATGAATCTTCATTCTTTAGCAGGCCGTGTCTAATGTAACACAATTGGATTACACTCGTCTTTAGTAAATTGCCACATTACTCTCAAGTCTTCCTGGCCCATTTCATTTTAGAATCTCCTCTGTCTTTTTCTATTGACAGCAAGTGAAAAGGCCTACAGATATGGTTCAGGACCAATAGGCCAGAGTTAACATCGTCAACAAAACTATGAGGAAACATATTCATCAACTACTTATTTTTCATGACTAAAACTATGATAACAAGACACCCTGGGGGAAAAAGTATAACTACTTTTCATGTTAGTCTACGAAAATGTGACGAGACATTAATTCCATGTAAAACGGACGGACATTTAATTTGTGATTGGACAAAACAGATGAAAAGCCGCATAATCTCAAGTATGCATGCATGCAGAATATTTCATGCAATCCTCTCGTTGGCAGAATTTACATCTTTCAGTTGCTTGATCTGACTGATCGTGTAGGCTATTTTTATCTCATCAGAAGATCAATTTTCCCACGTGCGCTGTCATTCATTCATCTGTGTTGTGGTCCACAACAAAGATGCCGTCAATCGCGGTCCGCAAATGCGAGTTGTTGTTGCTTTCTCCGATGGAAAAAACTAATGCTGTGTGTTTCTCAATTCAGCTATATAGCCTCTACATTTTTTAAATAACAAATTAGCATATTAAAGCTCAATATGCTTGGTTTCTGGCTCTAACTTGTTTTGGGCTTAAATTTTGTGTTTTTTAAATAAAATGTTTACTCAATGTCATTACCGTAATCATCTGGGTCAATTTTGTAGGACTTCACCGTAACATTTCTTCAAGTTCCTGTACAAAGTAGTGTTTTGTTTTATATATATATATATATAACGTTTTCTTGAGCCATAATGCATCACTAATAGGAGAAGATCAAAGATGGCTAAAAGGTAACCTAGTCTTTTCTCTTTTATTATGTTTACATTTTATAATTGTCCCCGTACACCCCATGTACCCATTGTAAATTATCATTACCGTAACTGTGTAATACTAGATGTTTGAGCAAAGTTGTTGACTAAACGATTTACGATATAATAGATTAGAAAGAGCATGAATTTATGATGTCCATTATTTTTGCTGAGTCATAATGGCTTCTGCCATTGTTAGCGAAATTTGATAAGGGCTTCTCATTACCATGTCATGTTGTTGTCTTATGGTAATTAGAAGTTAAGTTACGGTAATGATAAACAGTTTCTGATGCATGTAGAATGTAACAAGGTCAATACAGAAGACACCAGACTGATACTGTAAGTAAAGTCATACTTTCCAGGTCCATACCCAAACAGTTCGAACTACTAATTTTGAAAATTACTCTGTCCAGAAATAAGTCTCTCACTGTTGCCGCCTGCTACCGACCCCCCTCAGCTCCCAGCTGTGCCCTGGACACCATTTGTGAATTGATCGCCCCCCATCTAGCTTCAGAGTTTGTTCTGTTTGGTGACCTAAACTGGGATATGCTTAACACCCCGGCAGTCCTACAATCTAAGCGAGATGCCCTCAATCTCACACAAATCATCAAGGAACCCACCAGGTAAAACCCTAAATCTGTAAACAAGGGCACCCTCATAGACGTCATCCTGACCAACTGTCCCTCCAAATACACATCCGCTGTCTTCAACCAGGATGTCAGCGATCACTGCCTCATTGCCTGTATCCGCAGTCAAACGACCACCCCTCATCACTGTAAAAAAAAACACTTCTGTGAGCAGGCCTTTCTAATCGACCTGGCCCGGGTATCCTGGAAGGACATTGACCTCATCCCGTCAGTTGAGGATGCCTGGTCATTCTTTAAAAATAACTTCCTCAGCATTTTAGATAAGTATGCTCCGTTCAAAAAAATGCAGAACTAAGAACAGATATAGCCCTTGGTTCACTCCAGACCTGACTGCCCTCGACCAGCACAGAAACATCCCGTGGCGGACTGCAATAGCATCGAATAGTCCCCGCGATATGCAACTGTTCAGGGAAGTCAGGAACCAATACATGCAGTCAGTCAGGAAAGCTAAGGCCAGCTTCTTCAGGCATAAGTTTGCATCCTGTAGCTCCAACTCCAAAAAGTTCTGGGACACTGAAGTCCATGGAGAACAAGAGCACCTCCTCCCAGCTGCCCACTGCACTGAGGCGAGGTAACACGGTCACCACTGATAAATCCATGATTATCGAAAACTTCAACAAGCATTTCTCAACGGCTGGCCATGCCTTCCACCTGGCTACTCCAACCTCAGCCAACAGCTCCGCCCCCCCCCCAGCTACTCGCCCAAGCCTCTCCAGGTTCTCCTTTACCCAAATCCAGATAGCAGATGTTCTGAAAGAGCTGCAAAATCTGGACCCGTACAAATCAGCTGGGCTTGACAATCTGGACCCTCTATTTCTGAAACTATCCGCCGCCATTGTCGCAACCCCTATTACCAGCCTGTTCAACCTCTCTTTCATATCGTCTGAGATCCCCAAGGATTGGAAAGCTGCCGCAGTCATCCCCCTCTTCAAAGGGGGAGACACCCTGGACCCAAACTGTTACAGACCTATATCCATCCTGCCTTGCCTATCTAAGGTCTTCGAAAGCCAAGTCAACAAACAGGTCACTGACCATCTCGAATCCCACCGTACCTTCTCCGCTGTGCAATCTGGTTTCCGAGCCGGTCACGGGTGCACCTCAGCCACGCTCAAGGTACTAAACGTTATCATAACCGCCATCGATAAAAAACAGTACTGTGCAGCAGTCTTCATCGACCTTGCCAAGGCTTTCGACTCTGTCAATCACCATATTCTTATCGGCCGACTCAGTAGCCTCGGTTTTTCGGATGACTGCCTTGCCTGGTTCACCAATTACTTTGCAGACAGAGTTCAGTGTGTCAAATCGGAGGGCATGCTGTCCGGTCCTCTGGCAGTCTCTATGGGGGTGCCACAGGGTTCAATCCTCTGGCCGACTCTTTTCTCTGTATATATCAATGATGTTGCTCTTGCTGCGGGCGATTCCCTGATCCACCTCTACGCAGACGACACCATTCCATATACTTCCGGCCCGGCCTTGGACACTGTGCTATCTAACCTCCAAACGAGCTTCAATGCCATACAACACTCCTTCCGTGGCCTCAAACTGCTCTTAAACGCTAGTAAAACCAAATGCATGCTTTTCAACCGTTCGCTGCCTGCACCCGCACGCCTGACCAGCATCACCACCCTGGATGGTTCCGACCTTGAATATGTGGACATCTATAAGTACCCAGGTGTCTGGCTGGACTGTAAACTCTCCTTCCAGACTCATATCAAACATCTCGAATCGAAAATCAAATCAAGAGTCGGCTTTCTATTCCGCAACAAAGCCTCCTTCACTCACGCCGCCAAACTTACCCTAGTAAAACTGACTATCCTACCGATCCTCGACTTTGGCGATGTCATCTACAAAATTGCTTCCAACACTCTACTCAGCAAACTGGATGCAGTTTATCACAGTGCCATCCGCTTTGTTACTAAAGCAACTTATACCACCCACCATTGCGACTTGTATGCTCTAGTCGGCTGGCCCTCGCTACATATTCGTCGCCAGACCCACTGGCTCCAGGTCATCTACAAGTCCATGCTAGGTAAAGCTCCGCCTTATCTCAGCTCACTGGTCACGATGGCAACACCCATCCGTAGCACGCGCTCCAGCAGGTGTATCTCACTGATCATCCCTAAAGCCAACATCTCATTTGGCTGCCTTTCGTTCCAGTTCTCTGCTGCCTGTGACTGGAACGAATTGCAAAAATCGCTGAAGTTGGAGACTTTTATCTCCCTCACCAACTTCAAACATCTGCTATCTGAGCAGCTAACCGATCGCTGCAGCTGTACATAGTCTATCGGTAAATAGCCCACCCATTTTTACCTACCTCATCCCCATACTGTTTTTATTCATTTACTTTTCTGCTCTTTTGCACACCAATATCTCTACCTGTACATGACCATCTGATCATTTATCACTCCAGTGTTAATCTGCAAAATTGTAATTATTCGCCTAACTCCTCAGGCCTTTTGCACACAATGTATATAGACTCCCCTTTTTTTCTACTGTGTTATTGACTTGTTAATTGTTTACTCCATGTGTAACTCTGTGTTGTCTGTTCACACGGCTATGCTTTATCTTGGCCAGGTCCTTCTGTAGCACAGTTGGTAGAGCATGGCGCTTGTAACGCCAGGGTAGTGGGTTCGATTCCCGGGACCACCCATACGTAGAATGTATGCTCACATGACTGTAAGTCGCTTTGGATAAAAGCGTCTGCTAAATGGCATATATTATATTATAGGTCGCAGTTGCAAATGAGAACTTGTTCTCAACTAGCCTACCTGGTTAAATAAAGGTGAAATAAACATTTTTTTTTTTTTTTAAAGAATGTCTAAGATAAATACAGAGCGCAGAGACAGAGTATGAGAGGTCAAGAGGACTAGAACAAACAATAAATGGAAATACATTTTTTTTCCAGTTTACTGACTCCAGATTAGAAGCTCCTTTTGAGGCAGAGACAGTCTACGGACATAATAAACACAGGGATTAAACGGCAGCCCTTGATCTGACACTGCTTGTATTAGAAGTCGACTGATTAATCGGAATGGCCGATTTCATAAGAATCGGAAATCTGTATTTTTGGGCGCCGATTTATTATTATTTTTTACACCTTTTTTAACTAGGCAAGTCAGTTAAGAACACATTCTTATTTTCAAAGACTGTCTAGGAACGGTGGGTTAACTGCCTCGTTCAGGGGCAGAACGACAGAATTTCACCTTGTCAGCTCGGGGGATCCAATCTTGCAACCTTACAGTTAACTAGTCCAACGCTATAACCATCTGCCTCTCTCTCGTTTCCTTCTACAAGGAGACTGCCTGTTACGCGAATGCAGTAAGCCAAGGTAAGTTACTAGCTAGCAATAAACTTATCTTATAAAAAACAATCATAATCACTAGTTAATTACACATGGTTGATGATATTAGCGTGTCTTGTGTTGCATATAATCTGACTGAGCATACAAGTATCTAGTGTCATACAAGTGTCTCCTGACCCCTCCTGTCTCAGCCTCCAGTATTTATGCTGCAGTAGTTTGTGTCGGGGGGCTAGGGTCAGTTTGTTATATCTGGAGTACTTCTCCTGTCCTATTCGGTGTCCTGTGTGAATCTAAGTGTGCGTTCTCTAATTCTCTCCTTCTCTCTTTCTTTCTCTCTCTCGGAGGACCTGAGCCCTAGGACCATGTCCCAGGACTACCTGACATGAGGACTCCTTGCTGTCCCCAGTCCACCTGGCCATGCTCCTGCTCCAGTTTCAACTGACCTGAGCCCTAGGACCGTGCCCCAGGACTACCTGACATGAAGGCTCCTTGCTGTCCCCAGTCCACCTGACTGTGCTGCTGCTCCAGTTTCAACTGTTCTGCCTTATTATTATTCGACCATGCTGGTCATTTATGAACATTTGAACATCTTGGTCATGTTCTGTTATAATCTCTACCCGGCACAGCCAGAAGAGGACTGGCCACCCCACATAGCCCGGTTCCTCTCTAGGTTTCTTCCTAGGTTTTGGCCTTTCTAGGGAGTTTTTCCTAGCCACCGTGCTTTTACACCTGCATTGTTTGCTGTTTGGGGTTTTAGGCTGGGTTTCTGTACAGCACTTTGAGATATCAGCTGATGTACGAAGGGCTATATAAATAAATTTGATTTGATTTGATATCTAAGTATCTGACTGAGCAGTGGTAGGCAGAAGCAAGCGCGTAAACATTCATTCAAACAGCACTTTCGTGCGTTTTGCCAGAAGCTCTTCGTTGTGAGTCAAGCATTGCGCCGTTTATGACTTAAGCCTATCAACTCCCGAGATGAGGCTGGTGTAACCGGAGTGAAATGGTTAGCTTGTTAGCGCGCGCTGATAGCGTTTCAAACATCACTCGCTCTGAGCCTTCTAATAGTTGTTCCCCTTAGACAGCATGGGTAACGCGGCTTCGATGGTGGCTGTTGTCGTTGTGTTGCTGGTTCGAGCCCAGGGAGGAGCGAGGAGAGGGACGGAAGCTATACTGTTACACTGGCAATACTAAAGTGCCTATAAGAACATCCAATAGGCAAAGGTTGATGAAATACAAATGGTATAGAGAGAAATAGTCCTATAATTCCTATAATAACTACCACCTAAAACTTCTTACCTTGGAATATTGAAGACTCATGTTAAAAGGAACCACCAGCTTTCATATGTTCTCATGTTCTGAGCAAGGAACTGAAACATTAGCTTTCTTACATAGCACATATTGCGCTTTTACTTTCTTCTCCAAAACTTAGTTTTTGCATTATTGAAACCAAATTGAACATGTTTCATTATTTACTTGAGGCTAAATTGATTTTGATATATTATATTAAGTTAAAATAAGTGTTCATTAAGTATTGTTGTAATTGTCATTATTACAAATAAACGTTTTTAAAAAATTGCCCGATTAATCGGTATCGGCTTTTTTGGTCCTCCAATAATAACTTTTACCAGAAAAACTATTTTAAAAATACATAACACAATTATGTTGAAGTAAAGACCCATGCCAAGTTGCCAACACCTATTTAGATTGAGAAATCATTTTCCTTGTGCCTTGTAATTCCATTACCAAAAACCAACATATCTTTAAAATATTTTCACATTTATCTCTCTCATGAGTGAGGAAATCGAAAGTGCACAGAATAAATTTGTTTTGGAAAACTTGGCCACATTAACAGAAAGATTTCCCAGATATTCTCCTACCAAACTTCTAGTGAATGTGTTTTTGTGTAATGTTCAGTGGAAATGTATAAAATGAGTCCTTGTGCAAAGGTAACATTGTGAAGTGAAAAATCTGAGTCTCAGCGGAATTGCCATACCATCACCTAGGCTGTTCCCATTGTTTGCCTGCAGCCCTGAATGTTGCTTCGACAACCTTGGCACCCTGCCATGAAAATAATATCTCGGGGAAATACTGACACAAGCTCACGTCTCCAAATTGAACAACAAACACGTCAAACACAAACAGCAGTATTTTTAGCAGATGTTAGTGATTGGAGGAAGATCATTTTTAGGCAAGGAAGATATCTGCACAGGGAGCAGGAAGCCGAAGACAAAGAGCCGATCCTACTGAGCACAGGAGACATCCTTTGATACAGAGGCTACATCCTAGAGGAGAAACACAGATGACACTGGAACATTAAAAAAAAATATTTTAAAAATGATGTGTGACCTTGTCCCAATATAGTAGGCTATGCAATGAATGACAGTCCCGAATCATACACTGCAGAACATAGAGAACTACAAGAGTAGTTTCAACCACCAAATCAACCATTAGACATTACTTTAGTGACTACCACTGCTATTGCCTTTGTCACAACCCTGCCATTGTATTTTTAGAACACATCATCATTTAAACTCCTGTCACCCCAGGTCAGGGATGAGAGGCAGCTGACCTTGGACCTCCAATGTTCTAAAAACACTAAACCCGTGACCAAACCTCTCAAAAGGGGACTTCCCAGTCCAAGAATACACGAGGTGCACTCAGATTCTACGAAAAGCATTTCTGTGCACATTTTCAAAAAAGGAAATTGTTTCAACCCGTGCCATATTTAGCAGTCATGCATAATTCATGTGAGGAGATAGAACCAGGCTGCCACAGATCCACATCAAAAGGCTGCCCCACTTTCACTGGCTTTGAAAAGTCGCCTGCCTGCCTTGCATTGCCTGCCTTGCCTGCCCTGCCTGCCTGCAATGATCCCAAACACACCGCCCGGGCAACGAAGGAGTGTCTTCGTAAGAAGCATTTCAAGGTCCTGGAGTGGCCTAGCCAGTCTCAACCCCCATAGAAAATCTTTGGAGGGAGTTGAAAGTCTGTGTTGCCCAGCAACAGCCCCAAAACATCACTGCTCTAGAGGAGATCTGCATGGAGGAATGGGCCAAAATACCAGCAACAGTGTGTGAAAACCTTGTGAAGACTTACAGAAAACATTTGACCTCTGTCATTGCCAACAAAGGGTATATAACAAAGTATTGAGAAGCTTTTGTTATTGACCAAATACTTATTGTCCACCATATTTTGCAAATAAAGTCATTAAAAATCCTACAATGTGATTTTCTGGATTTTTTTTCTCATTTTGTCTGTCATAGTTGAAGTTTCACCACTGTAATTTCCATAATGCCATGTGGGGCTGCCCGATATTTCTAGGCCTTATTTTTAACCAAATGTTGCAATTTTTTTATTTGCGATTTAGAGGAAAACACTTGGGTGAACGTTCGGAATCATGGAAATTGAATAACTATTCTAATTATACTTTGAATACAGTGTTGTTTGACATGAAAATAAATGAAAGGAAAGATTTATTGTCATGGTTAGGAACAAAGTGTTGATAAGTGTTTCCTCGGGGACCACATAATCTTTGGCTCCATCGAATGTTTTCTCTTAGCCACTTCATGTAGCTAAAATGTTCATGCTTGCGTATTCCTCGTTGATTTAGAAGATACTGTTGCGCAAACAAACACAGGCCTACACCATCACTGGTATTATCAAGCTGTATAGATGGTTACGTTTGCGCTGACTCAGTACATTTATTAGCTAGTCAGAAACAGTAGTGATTAGCTAAGAAAGAAAGAAAGAAAGAAAAAAAGAGAGAGAGAGAGAGAGAGATATGACTCAAGTAGTGGAGTAAACTATAAAAAAAATGGACATTACACATGCAGTACCACAACATTTAACAAACCAAACATTCAAATACTGTTTTAGAAGGTAAAGTAAAAATCCAAACCGGTCTGTGCATCAATACCGGTATATCGCAAAATACGGTATACAGCCCAGCCCTAAGAGAGGGTGCGTGAGAGTAAGAGAAGAGAGAGGGGAAAGAGAGAGAGAGGAGAGAGAGAGAAGAGAGAGAGAAGAGAGAGAGAAGAGAGAGAGAGAAGAGAGATAGAGAGAGAGGTGTGTGAGATAAAAGCAGAGTGGGAGAGAGAAGAAGTAGGCTGAGCATCATTATATCTTCATGTCAGAAAAAGATAAGCAACAATATATTGAAAAAGAATGACAAAAAGACTGGATGAGGAGAGATTATAAACACCCCATAATCTGTTCCTTGATGGCGTATAACAAGTGATTCATGATCATCATCACCAGTGTGTCTGTACAGAAGGTCTCTGATTTGGCACCACTGTCCCCTAGATCCTTAATCGTCCTGCTTTAAACCAGAGGGTTATTTTCATCCATGATACACAGACACCATGGGAGACAGGTACTTAAGTTGAAATTAAACTTCTCTGGACAGGTTTCTGGAGATGCAATGTTGAGGCCCCCTGTTCCACAAGTTATAAGTAATTAGTCAAGTATGTCAAGGCATCTTCGACAACATTGATTAAACAGGAAATAGTATGAGAGGGACGTTACGTTTGCAGAGTGTTATAGGTGAGTGAGGTCAAGTTTCGGTCAGGTAGTGATGTCAATATTACACATTAAATAAAATTAAACCAATCAACTTCACCTCTCCATAACACATGTTTGTACCTTTATTTAACAAGGCAAGTCAGTTAAGAACCAATTCTTATTTACAATGACAGCCTACCCCGGCCAAACCCGGGCGACGCTGGGACAATTGTGCGCCGGCCCTAATCACGGCCAGATGTGATACAGCTTGGATCCGAACCAGGGACTGTAGTGATGCCTCCTGCACTGAGATGCAGTGCCTTAGCCGCTGTGCCACTCGGGAGCCCGTACACACGAATAAATATAAATATATATACACCCTAATATATGTGTGTATGCACATATATATATATACACACACACACACACACAGAGTTATGTGGACACCCCTTCAAATTAGTGGATTCAGCTATTTCAGCCACAGCTGTTGCTGACAGGTGTATAAAAATCTAACACACACATCAATGCAATCACCATAGACAAACATTGGCAGTAGAATGGCCGTGCTGAAGAGCTCAGTGACATTCAACTTGGCACTGTCATAGGATGCCACCTTTCCAACGCAGCAGTTTGTCAAATTTCTGCCCTGCTAGAGCTGCCCCGGTCAACAGTAAGTGCTGTTATTGTGAAGTGGAAACGTCTAGAAGCAACAACGGCTGAGCCACGAAGTGGTAGGCCACACAAGCTCATAGAATGGGACCCTCAACTGTTGAAGCACGTAGCGAGTAACAATTGTGTGTTCTAGGTTGCAACACTCACTACCGAGTTCCAAACTGGCTCTGGAAGCAACGTCAGCACAATAACTGTTTTTCGGGAACGTAGCGAAATGGGTTTCGATGGCCGCACGCGCACAAGCCTAAAATCACCATGCAAAATGCCAAGTGTCGGCTGGAGTGGTGTAAAGCTCACCGCCGCCATTGGACTCTGGAGTGGTTGAAACGCGTTCTCTGGAGTGATAAATCACACTTCACCATCTGGCAGTCCGACGGATGAATCTGGATTTGGCAGAGGCCTGGAGAACGCTACCTGCCGCAATGCATAGTGCCGATTATAAAGTTTGGCGGAGGAGGAATAACGGTCTTGGGCTTTTTCTCCCCCCATAGTTCAGAGTTGGCCCCTTAGTTCCAGTGAAGGGAAATCTTAATGCTACAGCAAAAAAACTTTTTTAAGTAAATGTTTTACTTTATACCCCAGTTTCATGCTATCCATTTGGTAATTACAGCCTTGTCCAATCGCTGTAACTCCCATATCGACTCGGGAGAGGCAAAGATCGAGAGCCCCGCTTCTTCTGAAAAACAAGACCCTGCCAAGCCGCACTGCTTCTTGACACACTGCTCGCTTAACCCGGAAGCCAGCCACACCAATGTGTCGGGGGAAACACCATACAGCTGGCGACCGATGTCAGCGTGCCTGCGCCCTGCCCGCCACAAGGAGTTGCTAGAGCGCGATGGGACAAGGACATCCCGGCCAGCCAAACTCTCCCATAACCCGGACGACGCTGGGCCGATTGAGAGACAAATGAGGAGGCGCACCGACGCGGCCGGCTACGACACGGCCTGGGATAAAACCCGGGTCTGTAGTGACGCCTCAAGCACGGCGATCCAGTGCCTTAGAGTGCTGCGCCACTCGGGAAGCCACGATGACATTATAGACTATTCTGTGCTTCCAACTTTGTGGCAACAGTTTAGGGAAGGCCTTTTCCTGTTCCAGCATGACAATGCCCCTATGCAACATAAATGGTTTGTCGAGATCAATGTGGAAGAACTTGACTGGCCTGCACAGAACCCTGACCCCAACCCCATTGAATACCTTTGGGATGAATTGGAACGTAGACTGCGAGCCAGGCGAAATCGGCCAAAATCAGTGGCGGACATCACTAATGCTCTTGTGGCTGAAGTCCCCAAAGCAATGTTCCAACATCTAGTGGAAAGCCTTCCCAGAAGAGTGGAGGTTGTTATAGCAGCAAAAGGGGGGGTTCGACGAGCAGGTGTCCACATACTTTTGGTCATGTGATGCATGTCCTATCGCTACCTTCTTCAACCTCCTAGTATTTCCCTCCATCTCCATCTTTTTCCACTCCTTTCTCTCTGTTGTCCTCAGTCTGTCCCTTGCCGCCCACTCCTCCCTTTTTCTTTCCTTAAGTTGTCAGTCCGTTGTTCTTATCTGGCGCTGCTCTCCTGCACACTGCATCCTGTTTGCACTGGAGCAGGACAAACATGGTCTCTGTGTGACATGGAGGACATTTTCCAGGCTATCACGTTTTCTGCATTAGCCTGATATCTCTATAATTGGGCCCTTCCTGCTGGCATGGTGGGAGAGGAAGAGAGAAACAGAATTATGTTGAGACTCAGATATTTCACTTAATTAAAATGTATACCAACCAAAAAAAAACATTGTCAAAATCGAATAAACCATCGAACACTATGCACAAGGACTACTTAACTATTTTCGCTGAACATTTTACAAAAACACATTTACAGGAAGAACTGTGCAGATACAAAGTTGGGAAAACAAAATAACATTTTACCATAATTCTTTGCATCTGCAGTTTTTCCAGTAAATTTTTTTTTTTAAACTGTGTAAATTGTTCAAAGTATTCATTGTGCATAAAGTTGTATGTTTGCTAAACTATGAAATCAATGTATTTTGACTGGCATACATTTTAAAGTGACAAATCTGAGTCTAAGCGTAATTCCGTTTCTCCCGTCTCCGTGTTACCGTGGAATTGCCCAAGATAGAAAGAGTGAGTAAAGAGGTCAGAAATGCAGGACAATAATCATTTGTCATGGCTTTTCACAACTCCTTCCATCATCACTCTGCCTCACCCACACAAAGATCAACATTGTGTCCATATTACAAAATAACTAAGTAATAAAGTCTAAATCCACCCGGATGAGACTAAGTTCAAAAACAAAACCGGTATTGTCGGCCCAAAAAGGAATAAGCCTCTCTATGTTCAAAATATGGTCCAAATCCCCAAAGCACCACTCATAACAGTCTCATAACCGCCCCATAGCCCCCTGGGCACTGACCCCCACAACCTGCCATAAAGGGCCTCCCAAAATAAACACCCCAGAAATCAGTGGGTTTCCACAATACAGGGTTATAGAACCAGAGGTCACCCAGAGCTAGGCTAGGGGTAACTATATGAGTCATGCCCTCAAAACCCCCAGACACCACCATAGAAGAGGGCTCAGGACCTGGCCCAAGACACTGTGCAGACAGCCTGAGTCTATCACCCACTGTGAGGGTAGCGGAGCTGTGAGAGAGCGGTTATGCTCTGGAAGTCTCATGGATGGGTCTGGCAGCTGTGGTTCTCAGTATAGCCCAGGATGCTGAGGCTAGGTCTAAGACACTTGCGAGCTGGGTCTATTCTCGGCTCTCTCCCCCTCGGTCCGTCTCTCCCCCCCTCTCCCCCTCGGTCCGTCTCCCTCTCTCTGCCTGCGTGCGCGTCGCTCTCTCTGCTGGTAATTTCCCATGGCCTGAACTTCCAACTGCTTCAGAAAGCCCAAACCCAGAACATGGAGTTTCTCAAAGAAAGAGTATCACCCCCATCTGGGGGAGTTGTCAGCTGTTGTTTATTTGAACGGTTCTGCAGTTCAGAGTGTATGCAAAGGAGATTATTGGAGTCTCTTATTGAACTTCCCCTGTCAAACAAGCCATAATCTTTGGTACGCTCTTTCCACTTAACACTAGAACCACTGGGCTTCTCAGCCTCCAAGTACCGTCTAGAGAACATGCTGTCGGGTATCCACTTTAGCCAGAGGCAAAACTTTAACTGGGGATGGGGGGGACATGACCCCCCCCCACACACACACAATTCTGAAATTGCATTTTTGTTCCCCCGAGTTTTATCATGGCACTGTGATGAAAAATGTGGCACTGTTGTGCTTTAGGACCATGCGGACACCTCAGAGGTCGGGTAGACTGTTTTCCAGTTTCAGATGGCTGGATTTAGGACCGCACTGACACCACAAAGTGTGCGGACAGGTGTAAAGCAAAGCTTCTGAAAGGCTGGCGTATAGAAACAGCATGAGAGAGATGAACAGAGGTAGCTGCCATCTGTGTTGCACTTTTTCTCAGAGTTGTAAAAGCAAGCAGGGCAGAAACTGGCTATTCTTTAGTTGACTGATCTAGCTGGCAAGGTAACTGCTTTTGACAGAATATTTATTCCAAGTGCTAGAAGTGAATGAACAACTAGCAGCTAGTTTGCTTGCTGCTAGCTACCACAGCCAGTTCAGCTCTAGCCATCTTTCAGGTAGCAGAATCCAACAGCTGTTGTGTGTATGGAAATGTTTTGTAGCCTTTCTTTTGTCCCATTTCAACAGAATTCAATCTGATGATGTACCATTGTCCCATTAGCTAAAGCTAGCCAAACGTTGGCTAATGTTAGCTAGCTCAATAACTTAAGCAATTATTTTTGACTCTACCACACTAGACCTGGATAAAACAATGAAACCGGAGGCCAAATTATTGAAGATCGATATATTCTGATGTTTCTTCAAAGTAATATTAGTTATTAGTCAGTGTAGCAATGTAACGTTATTGGTCTGTCAGTTTCCCTAGCTAATTCCCTACTTTTCACACTGACAAGGTAGGGTCAGATAGCCAGCTCAGTTGAATGTTGCAGTCTCTAATAACAATCGGTGAATGGATACAAAGTTCCATCTTGAGATGATGAGTTGGCTTCAGTCTGGCAGTCTGGGATTTGGGAATAATGGTCATTTAGAACCATTGATTCTATTCTTGGATAATATGATGTATAAATGTACACCAAAGTAATTCTTTGTCATGCCTCATCTGAGCAGGATCAGATGTTGACAGGGGTCTCAGCAGGGTCAGGCAGCCAGGGAAGCCAGTCTGTCACAGCTCAGAGGTGAACTTTTGCAGATACAACCATTTATTCTCCCTGTGCAGCAAACACTGGACAAGCAAGACACGTCAAAGATTGAAACTATTTTAAGGCAGTTTGACCTCTATAGATGATTTCAATCTGTATCAAGGGTTGATAGAGGCTTTTTCCGATGACAGAAAACATGTAAAACAAATGTGAGGAAGACCTGAGACGCTATTGATGATGATGAGTGGATACATCTATGT
The DNA here is from genome assembly GCF_023373465.1 of Oncorhynchus keta. Classification (NCBI taxonomy): domain Eukaryota; kingdom Metazoa; phylum Chordata; class Actinopteri; order Salmoniformes; family Salmonidae; genus Oncorhynchus; species Oncorhynchus keta. The sequence goes on from NC_068456.1 coordinate 8,024,105, forward strand.
TAGAACGCCCAGTCAGGTTAATTTGATCTCAGACATAAATAACTGCAGTTTAAGACCATCCACAGAACGTACTATATGCCAGTGAAACTGAATATCTTGCACTCAGAAACGGTATTATTCTGCTGGAGGTGTAAAACTCAAAAAGGGCTGGCTGAATTCTGGCAAAGAGTATGTTCTTTTATCTCAGCATGTCTACAGATTGTCCCCACTTTTGTTTGCTTGGAAATGTTGATACTGGAGACATATCAGAAGAAACTGTGTAACCTGGCATTTATAGCAGATAAGAAATGCATTGCCATTAATTGGAAGGTTGGTTATCCTCCGACAATGTCACAATGGATGGCAGAAATGTCATGTATCAGTAGATCGATACAAGATTAAAAGGTACACTGTGCAACTTTCATACGGTCTGGATGCCTTATATGGAATACTGTATGACAAAAGGAGTCTATATTGAAAACATGCCCACGTCAGGGGAGATACCCTGCTGGGCTGCTCAGTCCTGGCCCTGGGGATCTGCGATACTGTTGATTCTCACTCTGGCCTAACACACCTGAAACCAATAAGTTATTTGGGGTGGCAGGGTAGCCTAGTGGTTAAAGCGTTGGACTAGTAACTGGAAGGTTGCAAGTTCAAATCCCCGAGCTGACAAGGTACAAATCTGTTGTTCTGCCCCTGAACAGGCAGTTAACCCACTGTTCCTTGGCCGTCATTGAAAATAAGATAAGGAATGTTTCACTGGGGTGCTGCAGGGGCAGGATGGTGTGACCCAGCTATATTGTGCGCAAGTAAAAAGACCTCTACAGTACTATTAGCCCTATTATATGGAGGATGTACTGTTGATGTGTTTTTACTAAACATTTGATTTGGAAACCTTTCCCCTTGAGACAGGAAGGAAAATATATGGTAAGGAAATTGTCTTGGGGAGAGAGTTGAGTTATTGACTAGACTGGTGGTGGTCGGGGATGCAGGCGGCTCGGACTGACTGGGCGGTTTGGCTGAAATTTGATTTCTTAATAAAAACAATCAAATGTCCTTTATTTGTATGAGTCATTCATTTGTTAGGCTATTGGTTAAAGGCACAACTAGGGCTGTGGCCACGAAATGATCAGCCTGTGATTGTCAAGCAAGTAACTGATCGGTCTCACATTAACTGACCGAGGTGCATATTGAAGATATTGGAAGAACTGTCCACCTTTATTTTGTCAGCCAACAAGATGAGAAGGCCTAACGAACAACAAAACACTAGCTTATGTCAATCTACTATCCCTTATAGTACAAAAGTCAACCTATTCTATTCTGTGCAAGAAATAAATATGCCAAACATTCTTATTTCTTCACATTACAAGCGTAGTAATGCGCACATGGTAGTAGGCAATAAGCGCAAATGTTCCATTAGTGGAAAACGCCATCATTAAATGTGAACGCAAATGCAATTAGGCATTTAATGCATCTGTATGGTGAAAATTATCTTCCCCAATCTTGAAACTCACTTGCTGCTTATGTTTGCCAGTTAAGCTCTACAGCTCTTGTAAAGCAGATTAATGTGCTTCATTTTCAGAAATTATTTGGACACTTTAGTTGTGATGCAAACTAGGCTACATGAGGTGCGCGACTATGATTAGAAAAAGTCGCAACCCAAAAACAGCATGGATCATTCACTAGTGATAATATAAGCTGATGAGATCCTCCTCTTTTTAGTAGAGGCCATCACTCTGTTTTCTCGAGCAATTACACAGCTTGTAGAAATGTTGCTCAAAATGAGCTCATGGGCTCTCATGACGTGTTTGATCGGATTTCCATTACATTTATGTAAGAGTGATTAGAGGGACAAGAGTGCTGAGTAGCAGGCAGTTAACAAATATATTAGGCAACTAATGACCAGCAGCAGCAGCAGAGCTTGGAGAAGCCTAATTACCTTGACTAAATGGTCACATGGAATTTGACTGCCTTCATGACTCGTGACCGACGGTGTGGCTGTAATACAGTCAGCGCAACAGCCCTAGTGGCACACAATATTGATTATTGAATTATCATTGATCTAGTTTAGTCTTATCAATCACTTAAACATATTTAATAAAATGGTCTCTTACCTAGCTTCATGACTGTGGTCATTTTTGCTACTTTGTTGTTCTAAACAGACGGCTAGAAGGGTCATGGGTCCTATTAGCTTGTGTATAAATTCATGAAATGAACTTTAGACCCCACGCCAAATTATGTCCCCCACACTTCTAAAAACCAAAGTTGCGCCCCCTGCCTTTAGCCTACATATGAGATATAATCTACTATGTTTTTATTAGGGGTGTAATCACATCCGAACATTGATAGTTGATACTTGATCGGGGGAAAACTGAAGCATTTTATTATGCCTAAATAGATAAAATACTTATCTCCCTGCAGGATTATAGGCCAAAAGAGCTGCAGATTAGGAGCAGCGTGCGGAGGTGTATGTATGGCTTGTCCTCAATGTGCAGCGGGCCGACAAGTTTTACGTCACTCAGAATGCGCATCAACGCATCTTCTTTCTCTCTCGCTTGAATTGTTAGATATTATGCATATTGATAGCTTGCTAGCAAACGTCCTCATTGATTAATTTATCATAGTAACAGGCAAACAGCAGCAATCGAAATGATAAAACCAAAACATTTGTCGAGAAGTGATCGGGTTTAAAGGAACTCGCTCTCTGTCCAATCGGAGTTAGGAATAGATAACAGGCTAAATACGATTGTATCTATCTATGATTGTTTTTTTTAATCTAACAATTTAGAAATACTACTATTTAGGAACAGTCAGGTTAGGAGTAGGACATTGCTTTCAAAATTGTGATTTATTTTAAATTAGTGTTAAATGGCGGATGATGAAAACAATTCCAACTCTCACAGTAAATCAAAGGTTAATTTGTCACATGCTTCTTGAACATGAGGTGTAGACTAACAGTGAAATGCTTAATAACTAGGAATATATACAACATGATGGGGGGGTATGTAGAAGGACTGAGAAGATCAGTTCTGGTAACTTTTGTCTACTCAACAATTATGCTAATATAATTTCCACCACAAGAAATGATCCCAATAACAAATGTATTTAATTTAAACATATTGAACTAGAGGTCGGCCAATTAATTATGGCCGATTTCAAATTTTCATATCAATCAGAAATCTGTATTTTTGGACACCGATTTGGCCGATTTAAAAAAATATTTTTTTACACCTGTATTTATCTAGGCAAGTCAGTTAAGAACACATTCTTATTTTCAATGACGGCCTAGGAACAGTGGGTTAACTGCCTGTTCAGGGGCAGAACGACAGATTTTCACCTTGTCAGCTCGGGGGATCCAATCTTGCAACCTTACAGTTAACTAGTCCAACGCTCTAACCACCTGATTACATTGCACTCCACAAGGAGACTGCCTGTTACGCGAATGCAGTAAGCCACGGTAAGTTGCTAGCTAGCATTAAACTTCTTGTAAAAAAACAATCATAATCACTAGCTAACTACACATGGTTGATGATATTACTAGATATTATCTAGCGTGTCCTGCGTTCCATATAATCTGACTGAGCATACAAGTATCTGACTGAGCGGTGGTAGGCAGTAGCAGGCTCGTAAGCTTTCATTCAAACAGCACTTTCAAGTGTTTTGCCAGCAGCTCTTCGTTGTGCGTCAAGCATTGCGCTGTTTATGACTTCAAGCCTATCAACTCCCGAGATTAGGCTGGTGTAACCAATGTGAAATGGCTAGCTAGTTAGCGGGGTGTGCGCTAATAGAGTTTCAAACGTCACTCGCTCTGAGACTGGGAGTGGTTGTTCCCCTTGCTCTGCATGGGTAACGCTGCTTCGAGGGTGGCCGTTGCCGATGTGTTCCTGGTTCGAGCCTAGGGAGGAGCGAGGAGAGGGACGGAAGCTATACTGTTACACTGGCAATACTAAAGTGCCTATAAGAACATCCAATAGTCAAAGGTTAATGAAATACAAATGGTAGAGAGGGAAATTCCTATAATTCTTATAGTAACTACAACCTAAAACTTCTTACCTGGGAATATTGAAGACTCATGTTAAAAGGAACCACCAGCTTTCATATGTTCTGAGCAAGGCACTTAAATGTTAGCTTTCTTACATGGCACATATTGCACTTTTACTTTCTTCTCCAACACTTTGTTTTTGCATTATTTAAACCAAATTGAATATGTTTCATTATTTATTTGAGGCTAAATTGATTGTATTGATTAATTATATTAAGTTAAAATAAGTGTTCATTCAGTATTGTTGTAATTGTCATTATTACAAATAAATAAAAAATAATAAAAAATGTTCCGAATTAAATCGGTATCTGCTTTTTTTGGTCCTCCAATAATCGGTATCGGCGTTGAAAAATCATAATCGGTAGTCCTCTATATTGAACCATGCATATACAGTCCCTTCAAGAAGTATTCACACCCCTCGACTTTTCCACATTTTGTTGCGTTAAAATTGATTGAATTGACATTATTTTGTCAACAATCTCCACAAAATACTCTACTGTGAAAGTGAAAGAAAAATGGTAACATTTGTAATGGGTTCGATTCCCGGGACCACCCATACGTAGAATGTATGCACACATGACTGTAAGTCGCTTTGGATAAAAGCGTCTGCTAAATGGCATATATTATATTATTATTATATTATTATTATATTATTATTATATTTAAAGAACAGAAATGAAAAATAAAAAACACTATCTTGGTTCAACAAGTATTCACACCTCTGAGTCAATACATGTTAGAATTTAATAATTTTTTACTTCACATTTATTTTAACCAGGCAGGCTAAAACAAGTTCTCATTTGCAACTGCGACCTGGCCAAGAAAAAGCATAGCAATTCGACACATACAACAGCACATGGAATAAACAAACAGTCAATAATACAGTAGAACAAAAGAAAACAAAGAGTATATATAGAGTGAGTGCAAATGAGGTAAGATAAGAGAGTTAAGGCAATATATAGGCCATGGTGGCGAAGTAATTACAATATAGCAATTCAACAATTAAACACTGGAATGGTAGATGTGCAGAAGATGAATGTACAAGTAGAGATTCTGGGGTGCAAAGGAGCAAGAAAAATAAATAAATACAGTATGGGGATGAGGTAGGTAGGTAGCCCATCTGTAAATAGCCCATCTATGTACAGGTGCAGTGATCTGTGAGCTGCTCTTACAGCTGGTGCTTAAAGCTAGTGAGGGAGATGTGAGTCTCCAGCTTCAGAGATTTTTGCAGTTCGTTCCAGTCAGTGGCAGCAGAGAACTGGAAGGAAAGACGACCAAAGGAGGAATTGGCTTTGAAGGTGACCAGTGAGATATATCTGCTGGAGCGTGTGCTACGAGTGGGTGCTGCTATGGTGACCAGTGAGCTGAGATAAGGTGGGGCTTTACCTAGCAGAGACTTGTAGATAGCCTGTAGCCAGTGGGTTTGGCGACGAGTATGAAGCGAGGGCAAACCAACGAGAGCGTACCGGTCACAATGGTGGGTAGTATATGGGGCTTTGGTGACAAAACAGATGGCACTGTTATAGACCGCATCCAGTTTTTTGAGTAGAGTTTTGGAGGCTATTTTAAAGATGACATCACCGAAGTCGAGGATCGGTAGGATGGCCAGTTTTATGAGGGTATGATTTGCAGCATGAGTGAAGAATGCTTTGTTGCGTGTTGCGATATAGGAAGACGATCCTAGATTTAATTTTGGATTGGAGATGCTTAATATGAGTCTGGAAGAAGTGTTTACAGTCTAACCAGACATCTAGGTAGTTGTCCACCTTAGCAGTGATTGCAGGTGTAAAGAGCTTTCCACACACGGGATTATTATTATTATAACACTTGCTCATTATGCTTTTCACAATTCTTCAAGCGCTGTCAAATTGGTTGTTGGTCATTAGTAGACAACCATTTTTAGGTCCTGCCATAGATTATCAACCAGATTAAAGTCAAAACTTTTACTCGGCTACTCAGGAACATTCACTGTCTTCTTGGTAAGTAACTCCAAAGTAGATTTGGGATGGCAGGTAGCCTAGTGGTTAGAACGTTGGGCCAGTAACCGAAAGGTTGCCAGATCGAATCCCCGAGCTGACAAGATAAAAATGTGTCGTTTTACCCCTGAACAAGGCACTGTTCCTAGGCCGTCATTTTAAATAAGAATTGGTTCTTAACTGACTTACCTAGTTAAACAAAGGTTAAATAAAACATAAATAAATGTGTCCTTTTGTTTTAGGTTATTGTCCTGCTGAAAGGTGAATTCATCTCCCAGTGTCTGGTGGAAAGCAGACAACTAGGTTTTCCTCTAGGATTTTGCCTGTGCTTAGCTCCATTCCATTTATTTGTATCCTGTAAAACTCCCCAGTCCTTAAATGATTACAGGCATACCCATAACATGATGCAGCAATCACCAAGCTTGAAAATATGGAGAGTGGTACTCAGTAATGTGTTGTATATGCCCCAAGCATAACACTGTTTTCAGGACCAATTTTTTTATTGCTTGCCACGTTTTGTTTTACAGTATTACTTAAGTGCATTGTTGCAAATAGGATGCATGTTTTGGAATATAATTTTATTCTGTACAGGCATCCTTTTCACTCAGTTAATTAGGTTAGTATTGTGGAGGAACTACAATGTTGTTGATCCATCCTATCAAAGCCATTAAACTCTGTTACTATTTTAAAGTCACCACTGGTGTAATCCCTAAGCAGTTTCCTTCCTCTCTGGCAACTGAGTTAAGGACAGCTGTATCTTTCTAGTGACTGGGTGAATTGATACATCAAAGTGTAATTAATCACTTCACCATGCTCAAAAGGGATTTACCAATAGGTGTCCTTTTTTGAGGCATTGGAAAACCCTCCCTGGTCTTTGTGGTTGAATCTGTGGTTGAAATTCACTGCTTGACTGAGGGACCTTAATGATAATTGTATGTGTGGAGTACAGAGACAAGGTAGTCATTCACAAATCATGTTAAAAACACTATTATTGCACACTTTTAACAAGTTAGCATTCTATTGATTCATTTTATGTCCCAACATCTTGGGGTAACCCGCCACCCGGGATAACGAGCCCCCTTCCTGTACTTCTCACAGAAACCACTTCATGTCACCAATTCCCCCCCTCCCCCTCTTGCTCATAAAAAAAACTAAGTCACTCCCCAAAAATGATTGTGGAAAGGTGGCGTTTTACCTCAAGTGACGCGTTTTCCATTCAGCCCCACCCTCCCCGATGCACGCAGTGTGAATTGCAAAGCAGTAATGTGCATAAACATGCTGCTGCTAAAAAAGCTGGGTTTAAAATGGTGCAGTTCGCACATTGTTAGGAGTTGAGAAATAAATCAAATGGGAATAGAAACCAGGGATCCCGCTCTTTTCAACAAATGCCATTAAAACAGGTGTTTTTGCAATTGCAAAAATTGTTGTGCATTGACCTCTTTTCAGAATGCATGTTTCCCTCTCCACGGCACTCGCAGCTTGAACGAGCCTCGAGAGGAATATTTATCTCGCAAAGAAAAACACGACAATCCGACTAGTAAATCAATAAACCAATATTATGGGGTTGTTCGAATTTTCTATTCATTGTGTTTGCAGAGGAACGTTAAAATGTGAACTTTTCCAGCATCTTCAAAGTGCGACCTTGGTAGAAATAGTTCACAAGTTCCATATTTTGTAGGCGTGGAGGCAATGATTTTGCCCGTGGCGCAGCCCCACAGCAAAATGACTGCAGCAGAAACACCGGTAAACTCATTTCTCTGCCCTGCAACAGTGCTTCAGGATCGAGCCTAACCATCTCTATGCTGTCTGCGACTGTCACCTCACATCACATCTCAGCTCAGTGCCATGGGCCTTCGCTCAGTCAGCCTAATCAATTTCAAAGATCCAGCGAGACTGCCACCTATTCACTGCAGATGTCTGCTCTCATCGTTCATCTGCTCGAACAACAGTACTGACAGCCTTATCCATCTTCACTGACCTCCGAACATCAAAACCAGGAATAAAACAGAATGAAATGGATCACACACACAGGATGTGGAGTAAACACTTAATATCATGAGGGAGTCGTCAACAGGAATTGAGAGAAAGTGCTGTCTAATCTCTCTGCTCCAGATGCACAATTGTACACACACACACACACACACACACACACACACACACGACTTGTAGAAAATAAAGTCATTGCGGCAGTGCACATAAATCTCCCACGAGGTCTGACACACATTGTGCCGACTGATGCCGGGCGAGAAAAGAGGGGAACAGCTGGGAGAAGGGTCCCTGGTCCCTAGAGGAACTAAACACACTCCCGTGTGTAGCAACCGTATGGGCAGGCAGACTATTTATAACACAGCAGGACCACTGCATGGTTTAACCTTGTTTACCACTTCAGCCGAAATCTTAAACAAATCAAACGTGTTACAGTCTATCGAGATGTGAAAGCACCTCTTTTGATTCAAACAAAACTTGCCATACACGTTTGCCCATGGAAGAAGGTCAGAGCGTGACTTTTGGGACCTGAATACTAAAACATTCAGGAGATAATGATGCTCAAAGTTCTCATTTTGCATTCCCCACCAAGCCATGAGACATGTATTCATCACAAGAAAAGATAAACGGTTGAGTTTGATTTAATTTACAAGCATACAAACAGAGCTGTCAAACTATTGTATTATTTCTTGAAAATTATAAAACATGTCAAAGCACACCATTTAAACCAATTATTATATAAAAACAAGTCAACTTTCAAATTCACATATGTTGTAGCTAAGACCCTATTTCACATCCGTTGTGTTGTGCCCGCTGTCGGAAGACACACAACATGCTCTGGAATAGTGTGGGTGTAATTTCAATCATAGAAGCATAATTTGTAGAACAGACATATCCCTTCATTCGATTGCAATTGCAATAATAGAATTAAAAACGTTATAATTACTACCAGTCCACCCACCGTCAAATGAAATGGTTTGACATGGTCATGTCTATCCTGTTTCAATAGGTTTCCTATGGAGGATCTACAGTATAATTTTAAAAGATATTCTGATTCAAGTCAACATCATCTGATGTGTGGACGGACCTCTGACCATCTTTGTGGTACCATTTGAAAGTTGAAATTGAAATGTATTCCCATTTTCTTACATTGCTCAGCCAAAACATGACAACAACCACTGTATTAAAGAGCATTTTGTCTCAAACGATGGTGGGTACAAAACAGAAAACCTTAGATTATGTAAAATAGGGTTTAAACTACAACATATGAGAATATCAACAAAAAAAATTTGATATCAAAAATGATATCAATCTGAACCGATTAACTTGTCCAGTGATGAAGACATGCTTAATGGTATGCCGCAGTATGCAAAATTGGTCAAATTTGAGCATCTCTATCTCTTGAATGTTTTGAATGCTCTTCCACAATGGGCAATATACAAGGTTTCATTCAAATCAAAAGGGGAGCTTTCAAAAAATGATTACTGTCAAATGGATTACCCCATTCTTCTTATCATGGTGAGCTGTTCTCCTCACATCATAGCTCAGTAAGGCCGCCTCAAGTAGCTAGCCTATCGATCTACACAGTTATCTCCCAGCTATTACAAACATGACACGGTCGAGTGGAGCACCATGCAGCTCATCTTCCAGATACCTGTGTAAACAAACATCTGATAAGCAGTCCACCACTTCCAGCACTTAACGCCCAGTAAGATATATCACACTGTGTGTGTGTACACGTACCAGTAGTCCTCACAAGAATAGTAAACCAACATAAATTCAGAAGTAAAGACATTCTGCTGGTCCTCACTTGTAAAAAGTTCACATGTTTTGGCTTAGGGGTTAGGGAAAAATATATTATAAATGGCAATGAACTGTTGGTCCCCAAAAAGCCCTCACAAGAATAGTAAGACATCTGTGTGTGTGTGTGTGTGTGTGTGTGTGTGTGTGTGTGTGTGTGTGTGTGTGTGTGTGTGTGTGTGTGTGTGTGTGTGTGTGTGTGTGTGTGTGTGTGTGTGTGTGTGTGTGTGTGTGTGTGTGTGTGTGTGTGTGTGTGTGTGTGTGTGTGTGTGTGTGTGTGGTGTTTTTTTTCAAGGAAGACATAATGATGCAACAAACCAAAGAAATTAAATAAGATGGCACCGAAGAACATGGCTGACGTTTTACATTCTCCCAACCAATTGTGCAATATTGTAATTTTTTTTGCGTAACTTATTTTTTAACTTATTGTGTACATAAAGTTGCTGCTACCGTCTCTTATGACCGAAAAGACCTTCTGGACATCAGAAATGCTTTCCTTTAACGAGTCCGACGAGAAGGATATTGTGCTTTCACTGGAACAGGCCCAGATACAGGCCTTATGAGTGAAGACACCGGAAAAGGGGATGCAGATAGGGAATCCTTCTGAGAAGACTGAAGTGAGCGAGTAAACTCCCAATGCCTTCCATTCTCCTTGCTAACATGCAATAGTTAGAAAATAAAACTGATGACCTACTATTAAGATTATCCTACTAACAGGACATTAAAAACTGTAACATCTTATGTTTCACCGTGACGTGGCTGAATGAAGAAATTGACAATATAGTGCTGCCAGGATTTTCCATGCACTGGCAAAACAGAGACGCTACATCTGGTAAGACAAGGGGTGGGGGTGTGCGTCTTTTTGTCAATAACAGCTGGTGCACGATGCCTAATATTAAAGAAGTCTCGAGGTATCGCTCACCTGAGGTAGAGTACCTTATGATAAGCTGTCGAGCACACTATCTATCAAGAGAGATCTCATCTGTATTATTCATAGCCGTCTACTTACCGCCAGAAAGCGAAGCTGGGACTAAGACCGCTCTCAACAAACTCAAAAAATTCATAAGCAAAGAAGAAAATGCTCATCCAGAAGTGGCGCTGCTATTGGCCAGGGACTTTAATGCAGGCAAACAAATCACTTTTACCAAATTTCTATCAGCATGTCAGATGTGCAACCAGGGACAAAAAAAAAACTAGACCACATTTTCTCCACACACAGAGATGCATACAAAGCTCTGCCCCACCCTCTATTTGGCAAATCTGACAACAATTCTGTCCTCCTGATTCCTGCTTACAAGCAAAACCTAAATCAGGAAGTACCAGTGATTCGCTCAATACAGAAGTGGTCAGATGACGCGGATGCTACACTACAGGACTGTTTTGCTAGCACAGACTGGAATATGTTCCGGGATTCATCCAATGGCATTGAGGAATACATCACATCAGTCATCGGCTTCATCAATAAGTACATCAATGACGTCGTTCCCACAGTGACTGAACGTACATATCCCAACGGGAATTCATGGATTACAGGCAACATCCGCATCGAGCTCAAGGCTGCCGCTTTCAAGGAGCGGGAGACAATCCGACCGCTTATAAGAAATCCCGCTATGCCCTCAGACGAACCATCAAACAAGCAAAGCGTCAATACAGGATTAAGACTGAATCCTACTACACCGGCTCTGACGCTTGTCAAATGTGGCAGGGCTTGAAAACTATTACGGACTACAAAAGGGAAACCCAGACACGAGCTGCCCAGTGACACGAGCCTACCAGACGAGGTAAATTAATTTTATGCTTGCTTCGAGGCAAGCGTCACTGAAGCATGCATGAGAGCACCAGCTGTTCCGGACGACTGTGTGATCACGCTCAACGCAGCCGATGTGAGCAAGACCTTTAAACAGGTCAACATTCACAAAGCCAAGGGGCCAGACGGATTACTAGGACATGGACTCAAAGCATGTGCGGACCAACTGTCAAGTGTCTTCACTGACATTTTCAACCTCTCCCTGACCGAGTCTGTAAAACCTACAAGTTTCGAGCAAACCACCATTGTCCCTGTGCCCAAATAAGCAAAGGTAACCTGCCTAAATGATTACTGCCCCGTGGCACTCACATCGGTAGCCATGAAGTGCTTTGAAAAGCTGGTCATGGCTCACATCAACAGCATCCTCCTGGACACCCACTTGAATTCGCATAACGCCCCAACAGATCCACAGATGACGCAATCTCAATCGCACTGCACACTGCCCTTTCACCTGGACGAAAGGAACACCTATGTGAGAATGCTGTTCATTGACTACAGCTCAGCGTTCAACACCATAGCGCCCACGAAGCTAAGGACTCTGGGACTAGACACCTCCCTCTGCAACTGGTTACTGGACTTTCTGACAGGCCGCCCCCAGGAGGTAAGTGTAGGCAACAACACGTCTGCCATGCTGATCCTTAACACTGGGGCCCCTCAGGGGTGTGTACTTAGTCCCCTCCTGTATTCCTTGTTCACCCACAACTCAACTCTGTGGCCAAACACGACTCCAACACCATCATTAAGTTTGCTGACGACACAACAGTGGTAGGCCTGATCACTGACAACGATGAGGAGGTCAGAGAACTGGCAGTGTGGTGCCAGGACAACAACCTCTCCCTCAATGTAAGCAAGACAAATGAGCTGATCGTGGACTACAGGTAAATTCCGGGCCGAACAGGCCCCCATTAACATCGACAGGGCTGTAGTGGAGCGGGTCGAGAGTTTCAAATTCCTTGGTGTCCACATCACTAACAAACTATCATGGTCCAAACTTACCAAGGCAGTCGTGAAGAGGGCAAAACAAAACCTTTTTCCCCTCAGGAGAATGAAAAGATTTGGCATGGGCCACCAGATACTCAAAATGTTCTACAGCTGCACCATCGAGAGCATCCTGAACGGTTGCATCACCGCCTGGTATGGCAACTGCTAGGCATCTGAACGTAAGGCACTACAGAGGGTAGTGTATATTTGCCTATTGTGGAAGAGCTGAATGCCAAAACATTAATGAGATAAAGGTGCTCAAATTTGACCCATTTTGAATGTAAAAACGTCAGCCATGTTCTTCGGGGCCATTTTTATACAGCCTGGTATGGCAACTGCTCGGCATCTGACCGTAAGGCCCTACAGACGGTGGTGCTAACGGCCCAGTACATCACTGGGGCCAAGCTTCCTGCCATCCAGGACCTATATAACAGGCGGTGTCTGGAAAGGAAAGCCCATAAAATTGACAGACTTCAGTCACCCAAGTTATAGACTGTCTTCTCTGCTACCCCATGGCAGTGGTGGTGGTACCAGAGCGCCAAGTCTAGGACCAAAAGACTCCTCAACAGCTTCTACCCCCAAGCCATTAGACTTCTGAACAATTCATAAAAATTGCTCCCGGACAATTTACATTGACATACCCCACCTCCCCTCTTGTACACTGCCGCTACTCGCCGTTTGTTTGTTACCTATGTATAGTCACTTCGCCCCCACCTACATGAACAGATGACTTTAACTAGCCTGTACCCCTGCACACCGAGTCGGTACCGGTGCCCCCTGTATAAAGCCTTGTTATTCTTATTGTTTTACTTTTTATTATTACTTCTCATTTTAGTCTACTTGGTAAATGTTTTCTTCTTCTTGAACTGCACTGTTGGTTAAGGGCTTGTAAGTAAGTATTTCACAGTAAAGTCTACACTTGTTGTATTCGGCGCATGTGGCAAATAGTTTGATTTGATTTGAAAACCATTCTTCATTTTTTTGTGGCAGCCCTAACCTACACGCATCATAAAATGTTTCTGTAATTATCAGCTGATGATCATCAACATTGCATAGATGTAGAGCTGTGATCCACTTCATAGGTGTTAGCAATAACCTATATCCATGAGAGTCATGCACAGGTTTGTAACCCTTCACAACAACCTGGGAATGTCAGCTTCAGGAGTTCATGTAAAACAAGACAGAGAGAGAGAGAGAGAACAGACAGACCAGGCTACCTGTCTGTCCTCTCAAGGGTTCTTCTTCTACACCACTTTCCCTATGCCTGCAGACAAATCAGATAAGACATTCCACTCTCTTCCCACAACACACTGCTCCTCGGGGGCCCTGAGAACAGGCGGCAAGCAACACACACCTGGTCGGCTCATGTCCCCTCCAAGCTCCAATCTGAAGTCATTTGACATTCATCCCGCTGCGGCAGAGCCAAGGTTGTGTCCATTAGCCACCAAACGAAAGATAGACTGAAGGACTACGTAGACTTGTAAAATAAGAATGGCTCATTCTTGTTTTCCATTGCAAAATATTTTGATACGGTGTGACCCACTGAACACGAGCCAGGTTAGAGGGGGGGTCGCTTGGTGAGATGGGCCCTATTCCACTGCTCTTCCCTGGTAATAAAAGCCAGCCACGGTGCCACTGAGCAAACAGTCAGCCCAGTTACTGAGCCTGGCTCAGCCTAGAGACACTGCTATTGCAGGAGACATAGTTACTTATAACACCTAGCACCAGCGAGAAAATCCTGGGTCAGACAAAGCAGGGCACGTAATGGAAAACATTAAACAAATTAGACCCTATTTTACATCTGAGGTTTTTGTGTTGTGCCCGCCATTGGTTGAATCACAACATGCTCTTGGCCGCCGGTCAACTCACCATCGAATGTTAACTTAAAATGCTCATGTCTATTCTATTATTTAGATTTCTATTATTTCAATGTTTCCTATGGAGTATAGAGAGTATAATTTCAAAACGACAGATAGTCCCATTCAAGTAAACATTATCTGATGTGTGGACCTCCGACCAATTTTTGTGAAAGTTTACATGTCAATGTTATTCCCATTTTAGCACATTGATCAGCCAAAACATGACATCCACCCTGTATTCAAGAGCATGTTGTGTCAGGAACAAAACAAAAACCGCAGATTATGTCAAATATGGTCTATGCTAAATCAGAGTTTACATTTATTTAAATATTTGACTTAAAGTTTTAAAAAATTTATTTAAATGACACATTTATAAAATCATTATATAATTTGGCAACCTTGTCTGTAAGCTTTTAAATGATATCAATCTCAACCGTTTGTCTTTTCCAGTGATGAAGACATGGATGTCTCATGGAATGGTGGGGTGCGCAAAATAGGTCCATTTAAATTAAGCACCTGTATCTATTGAATGTTTTGGCATTCAGGTCCAAAGTCAATTTCTGAGCACTTCTACAACGGGCAAATAAGTACGGAAGGTTTCATTCAAATCAAAAAAGTGGGTGCTGTCAAAAAGTCAATTCAGATGGATTTACTAATCTCTGACTCTTAATATTGACATTAAGCATATGGGCATTTCCATGTAAAAATTCCCATGAGCACAAACATGTGAAGTTCATAGGAGCACATCAAATTTCTCGTCAAATTTAAGCTAAGAGTACATTTTCTAGAAATTAAAGGCATATATAGAGGCTTCTACCATTGTCCATGCTAGAAATTATGAATAAGCAGAGGCTTTCATTTCTGATCAAACAGATGGAAAGGGCTTCCAGAGTGACGCAGCGGTCTGAGGCGCTGCATAACAGTGCAAGAGGCATCACTACAACCCCTGGTTCGAATCCAGGCTGTATCATAGAGCGGCGCACATTTGGCCCAGCGTCGTCAGGGTTTTTTGCCGGGGTGGGCCGTCATTGTAAATAAGAACTTGTTCTTAACTGACTTGCCTAGTTAAATAAAATGTTAAATTAAAGATTTTTAAAAAGATGGAAAGGGGGTCTTAGAAAGGTTTTAGAAATACATCAAAACGCAATGTTGAAGACCCCTGCCAACTATTAACATTTAATTTTGGGTCACCTGCTACTGTCCTCCCTTCCACTGGCATACTGTTATGTTTAGCTCATTACTCTTTTCTTTCTCTTGTTGTCGTGAAGTGGTCAAAGCAAGAGTGTGAAAACAGTCTGGCCAACCCTCCCTCTCAAGTTAATTTCACCTCTCCCAGCCCTCTGACCCACTGAGCACCCATGGATGATGAAAAGTAGTTGTAAATTGGTCAGTCCAAATCATGAACGTCTGTTTCACAAGTTTGGACAGCACAGTACAGTAGAGCACAGTACAGTAAAGAAAACTCATTACAATACAGTACTGTATATTACAGTTTACAGTTATGTCCAAACTTGTGAAACATAGACGTCTATGATCGGTACAGCTTTGGTCTGGTTCGGATAAAGAAAATGTGGTCTTGTTTGGGGCGGGGCTCATTGGAATAATATGCAGTACGTAGAATAATATCCACACATGCAAAGGTGGATATTGCATATTTAAACATTTGTGTACCTATTCAGGATGCATCACCATGAAGAGAACGATATTCATATCCATAATTATGCATTTCTGTATAATACAGATCAGGGACCCATGATGCCATTCTGTTACAATCATTTGGATACTGGGTGTTAATCCACTTTCTACTTCAATAACCAAAATAGAACTCAATATCATAGCTGAAACCTTTCTTTCTGCAGACATCTTTAAATCTTAAATCATAGTAGATAGAGTTGAAGGCGGAAATGTACATACACCTTAGCCAAATACATTTAAAATCAGTTCTCAATTCCTGACTTTTAATCCAAATAAAAATTCCCTGTTTTAGGTCCGATAGGATCACCACCTTATTTTAAGAATGTGAAATGTTCAGTAATAGAAGAGAATTATTCATTGCAGCTTTTATTTTTTTCATCACATTCCCAGTGGGTCAGAAGTTCACATACTAATTGTTTTTGTGTGTATCTAATTGTATTTGATAGCATTGCCTTAAAATTGTTTAACTTGTGTCAAACATTTTCAGTAGCCTTCCACAAGCTTCCCACAGTAAGTTGGGTCAGTTTTGGCCCATTCCTCCTGACAGAGCTGGTGCAACTGAGTCAGGTTTGTAGGCCTCCTTGCACGCACATGCTATTTCAGTTCTGTCCACAAATTTTCTATGGGATTGAGGTCAGGGCTTTGTGATGGCCACTCCAGTACCTTGACTTTGTTGTCCTTAAGCCATTTTGCCACAACTTTGGAAGTATGCTTGGGGTCATTGTCCATTTGGAAGACCCATTTGTGACCAAGCGTTAACTTCCTGACTGATGTCTTGAGATGCAATATATCCACATAATTTTCCTTACTCGTGATGCCATCTATTTTGTGAAGTGCACCAGTCCCTCCGCAGCAAACCACCCCCAAAACATGACGCTGCCACCGCGATGCTTCACGGTTGGGATGGTGTTCTTCAGCTTGCAAGCCTCCCCCTTTTTCTTCCGAACATAACGATGGTCATTACATTTCTCCCCATGTGCAGTTGCAAACCGTAGTCTGGCTTTTTTATGGCAGTTTTGGACTTTTCGCATGAAAGTATGTTCATTTTTTACTTCGGTCTTGGCTGATTTCTTTTGATTTTCCCATGATGTCAAGTAAAGAGGCACTGAGTTTGAAGGTAGGCCTTGAAATACATCCACAGGTACACCTCCAATTGACTCAAGTGATGTCAATTAGCCTATCAGAAGCTTCTAAAGCAATGACATATTTTTCTGGAATTTTCCAAGCTGTTTAAAGGCACAGTCAACGTTAGTGTATGTAAACTTCTGACCCACTGGAATTGTGATACAGTGCATTATAAGTGAAATAATCTGTCTGTAAACAATTGTTGGAAAAATTACTTGTATTATGCACAAAGTAGATGTCCTAACCGACTTGACAAAACGTATAGTCTGTTAACAAGATATTTGAGGAGTGGTTGAAAAACAAGTTTTAATGACTCCAACCTTAAGTCTATGTAAACTTCCGAATTCAACTGTATTTAATAGCGTTTTGGGAAAACGTGTTCACAAACTGAGGGAGATTTTTACTGAAATTCTGTTACCAAACTTTACATTGGCACTCTTCCCGGTAAATGTGGTTTTGTTCTGTAGAAATTGTTAAAAGTCGTACATGTGCATAGAGTTGTATGGTTTGTTTAACTTTGCAATCAATGGTTTTTGTTGGCAAAATTTAAAATGTAATACTATTTTAAAATTAAAGAGTCTCAGCGTCATTCTGTTACCATGGAATTGCCCATATGTAATGTACAGTAAACCAGCTGTATAGCTTCTTGCCATACAAATGAGAGCTATTCATATATAATGTGCAGGCTACTACTATTATACAGAGCCCATTCTTTCTTGGACTCACTATTGAAATATCAGTTCTTTGCTTTCTCGTGTGCTAGTAGAGCCGTTGCCAAAACTGAGTTGAGTGCAACTGTTCCGTGCAACTACAGGAATTTCACCTTCTTTGTGTCTTCCAACGATAGAGAAAACAGAACCCTTAAGGGTTGATCTAAATAGATATGACATGAATATGTTCAGGTGCGCTACTGTTCCAGAAAGCATTGATCTTCTGAGACAATCCAATGATCCCTGTACAAAACTTGTATGTTTACCAGGAATGCTAGCAGGGCACCATCTGTCAAGTGTTATGAAGATTGGTATTTCTGGACGTGTGAGTGCCAGTCAGCCAGACAGTGTGGTAGAGAGTTGCTTGGAGGAGCTCCTATACTGCACAGAAGCAGATGGTATGGGCAGCACTTCAGAGAACGGTGTGTGTGCACTGTAACTGGGGTTATGAGGACAATGGGGGCGTGTACACGTACACAATCATGCGATTACTGGGAACAGTCAGATGAATATAATAGTTTGATTAAAACTTTGACATGCGTTGCAATTAGAACGATGAACACATTTGCATATCAGGGAAGCCTGATATTGCTCTACCAAGCTGTGGAGGAAGCACTCATCTGCGCTGCATGCCACATGAGGGGGAAAACATATCGTAGTCCTGAGGGAAATTCAACACAGAGAGACAACAAGGAAGCTTAAAGCGATAATCCACCCCATCCCAAACCACTAATTCCCATTGTTAACAGTGTAAATTAACACTCATGTGAAAACAATAAGATTGGTAGAAACATGTGAAAATCGTTTTGGGAAATCTGTTGCAGCTCAAGTTTACTACAAAACCCACGATGCAAATGTTCTCGCGCTGACTGGCTAGCTAGCTAGAAAACATAGCTAAACACAATAATAACAAAGTCAATATCAGCATGTGAAGTAGCTAACTAGCTGTAAAATCGCCTAAACAAACTGCACTATTCATTTTCGAGTCTATTTCACTTGAAGTTCACCTCTGCCAATGAGCTATAAACGCCGTCTCCGCCCAGGGCAAGAGCAGCGTTACGTGACTTTCCCACAGAGTATTTGGAGGAGATGGGGAAAACTCCACTAGAGTCGGATTGCGTGACAATCAGCTTAGCAACCGTGTGACACAGCATGACAACGTGAATGTGATTAGTTGACAGTCAGTTGGGTGGGGTCTTTCTCCATTGTTTCCCCATCTACACCTTTCAGTCATGCGTCCTACGAAACATGACCCTCCTAACCACACCCCTTTATACCTGCCAGCTTGACCCGGAAGCCAGCAGCAGCAATTTGTCGGAGGAAACACCATTCACCTGGCGACTGGGGTCAGCCTGCAGGCAACAGGCCCTCCACAAGTAGTCGCGAGGGCGCAATGAACCAAGTAAAGCTCCCCTGGCCAAACCCTGCCCTAACCCGGACGACGCTGGGCAAATTGTGCACAGTCCTATGGGACTCGCAGGCCACGGCCCGGGAATGAACCCAGTTCTGTAGTAATGCCTTAGACCGCTGCGCCACTTGAGAGGTCTTACACTTGTGGGAGCAATAAAAAGGCCCACAGGAAAAGAGGAGAGAGGGAGGGAGATGGGAGGGTTGGGGGTAAAGTGTATTGTTTGAGTGGTCCAGAGTGGAAACTTTGGTGTGCGGTGTAAACAGGGCTGGGTAAAGCGGTACAGTGATAACCCCTCTCAGTGCTGAGGAGAGATAAGGCAGGGAAAGGGCCTCTCTCTCACACACACACACACACACACAGTAACACACACAGGACGTCCAGTAACACACATAGGACGTCCAGTAACACACACAGACAAACAGTGACGGAAACTTAAAACGAGTATTTCCACAACTGGGAGACACGAGTGAGACACGAGTGAGACATGGATACATTCACGTAGGCCTGTGTTTCAACACATGGCCATCACCAGCACGTAGTAGAATGGCTTAGTTACACATCCTGCTATTTCAGTTGCTCTCTCACAGGGTTGCAAAGGGTCGGAAACTTTCAGGGTAAATTCCCAGAAAATATCCATGGGAAGTTAAGTTTAGCTTAAATTCATCAAAAAAGTTAGCATATAACAGTGAACCTTTTTAGTGGGATACACAAGGCAATTCTAGGTCTTGTGGCCTATTTTGGTTAAACTATCCCCAATTCAATGGAATTGCAACCCTCTGTATGCACAGTGCATTCTTCCATCACATGTACAGCTGATTCTCAAGATCTTGCACACTAATGAGATGCTATTGAGCCAACACTACTACACTGTCTGAGCCAAGGACGACATGCTTTCTGGTAAGTTTTGATTACAATACTGGGTGGGATGAATATATTTTATATGACATACTGTACATGATTTTTGTTAACTAGTAAATAGTAGCCTAGAGCAAAGTGTGTTTAAATCAATTCTAACTTGTTAACAATTTCTGCTAGTTAGTTTTTGCTAC
Source organism: Oncorhynchus keta (assembly GCF_023373465.1). Classification (NCBI taxonomy): domain Eukaryota; kingdom Metazoa; phylum Chordata; class Actinopteri; order Salmoniformes; family Salmonidae; genus Oncorhynchus; species Oncorhynchus keta. The sequence goes on from NC_068456.1 coordinate 8,044,525, forward strand.
CATGTGAGTTTTAGATTTGCTTGAGCCTGCTCACCGATGAGTGTCAATTCACCTGTTTCCATACATGTTTCATTTTAGAGCATTTATCTTACAAAGGAGTTGTTTAATCTAACTGCTTAACTATTTATCTGTACTTGGAATTGTTTTGTTTGTTTTTTTACTCATTTGTATAGGAAAATGCCATGGGCACTATCTGATGTGGAGACATTTCAATACAGCTAATGTCGAAGGAAAAGCTGTGTACATTTACAAATACTGTGCCAAATCATATGTGAAGGACGTAACAAAGATGCAGAATCATCTGACCAAGTGCATAAAGTTCCCTCAGCCCTCACAACAAGCAACCTTTGACAAAAGTCCCTCTAATTCTATTCGAGGTGAAAATGCTGAATCAGACACCTTATTGACTGCAACTGCTCATGGTCCTCCTGGAATCGGAAGTTTTTTTGACTCAATGGAGGAACATAGTCAGAGAAATGCTGATGAATGTCTTGCTCGAGCTGTGTAGGCAACTGGTACACCTCTGCTGCTCACAGGCAATGTGTATTGGAATAGATTTCTGACTGTTCTTCACCCAGCATACACCCCTCCATCCAGACATGCTTTATCTACTCATTTGCTGGATGCAGTTCAACAGAGTTCAAGCAAATCATAGAGAAAGCAGACTGTATTGCAAACATCTCTGATGGGTGGTCGAATGTTCGTGGGCTAGGTTTAATTAACTACATCATCTCCACCCCTCCACCAGTACTCTACAAGAGCTCAGACACAAGGGACAACAGACACACCGGTCTCTACATTGCAGATGAGCTGAAGGCAGTCATCAATGACTTTGGACCAAAGAAGGTACAGTTGAAGTCAGAAGTTTACATAAACCTAGGTTGAAGTCATTCAAACTAGTTTTTCAACCACTCCACAAATTTCTTGTTAACAAACTATAGTTTTGGCAAGTCGGTTAGGACATCAACTTTGTGCATGACACAAGTAATCTTTCCAACAATTGTTTACAGACAGATTATTTCACATATAATTCACAGAATCACAAATCCAGCGGGTCAGAAGTTGACATACACTAAGTTGACTGTGCCTTTAAACAGCTTGTAAAATTCCAGAAAATTATGTCATGGCTTTAGAAGCTTCTGATAATTAACATCATTTGAGTCAGTTGGAGGTGTACCTGTGGATGTATTTCAAGGCCTACCAGTGCCTCTTTGCTTGACATCATTGGAAAATCAAAAGAAATTAGCCAAGATCTCAGAAGAAAATTGTAGACCTCCACAAGTCTGGTTCATCCTTGGAAACAATTTCCAAACGCCTGAAGGTACCACATTCATCTGTACAAACAATAGTACGCAAGTATAAACACCATGGGACCACGCAGCCATCACTCCGCTCAGGAAGGAGACGCGCTCTGTCTCAAGATTAATGTACTTTGATGCGAAAAGTGAAATCAATCCCAGAACAGCAGCAAAGGACCTTGTGAAGATGCTGGAGGAAACAATTACAAAAGTATCTATATCCACAGTAAAACGAGTCCTATATCAACATAACTTGAAAGGCCCCTCAGGAAGGATGAAGCCGCTGCTCCAAAATCTCCGTAAAAAAAGCGAGACTAACGTTTGCAACTGCACATGGGGACAAAGATTGTACTTTTTGGAGAAATGTCCTCTGGTCTGATGAAACAAAAATATAATGTTTGGCCATAATGAACATTGTTATGTTTGGAGGAAAAAGGGGGATGCTTGCAAGCTGACAAACACCATCCCAACGTGAAGCACGGGGGTGGCAGCATCATGTTGTGGGGGTCCTTTGCTGCAGGAGGGACTGGTGCACTTCACAAAATAGATGGCATCATGAAGATTGAAAATTATGTGGATATAATGAAGCAACATCTCAAAACATCAGTCAGGAAGTTAAAGCTTGGTCGCAAATGAGTCATCAAAATGGACAATGACCCCAAGCTACTTCCAAAGTTGTGGCAAAATGGCTTAAGGACAACAAAGTCAAGGTATTGGAGTGGCCATCACAAAGCCCTGACCTCAATCCCATAGAACATTTGTGGGAAGAACTGAAAAAGTGTGTGCGAGCAAGGAGGCCTGCAAACCTGACTCGGTTACACCAGCTCCGTCAGGAGGAATGGGCCAAAATTCACCCAACTAATTGTGGGAAGCTTGTGGAAGGCTACCCAAAAATGTCCCCCCTTGTTAAACAATTTAAAGGTAAAGCTACCAAACACTAATTGAGTGTATGCAAACTTCTGACCCACTGGGAATGTGATGAAAGAAAAAAAAGCTGAAATAAATCACTACTATTATTCTGACATTTCACGTTCTTAATTAAAGTGGTGATCAAATCTGACCTAAAACAGGGAATTCTTACTAGGATTAAATGTCAGGAAATGCGAAAATGGATTTGCCCTGGTGACAGACAATGCTGTGAACATGAGTCCTACCCTACCCTCACCTCACATCACATCACACCCGTTGGCTGTGCTGCTCATGCATTGAATCTGCTCCTCAAGGACATCATGGCACTTAAAACAATCGATACACTCTACAAGAGAGCCAAGGAAATGATTAGGCATTTGAACAGTCATCATGTTATAATAGCAATCTACCTCACCAAGCAAAGTGAGAAGAATAAGAGCACCTAATTGAAGCTGCCCAGAAACACCCATTGGGGTGGTGTTGTCATTATGTTTCACAGTCTCCTGGAGGGGAAGGAATCTCTCCAAGAAATGGCCATATCACAGTCTGCTGATATGGACAAACATCAAGAGGATCCTCCTGTATGATGTATTGGGAGAGAGTGGTAAGCAGCCTGAAACTACTGAAACCTATAGCAGTAGCCATTGCATGGATTAATGGAGACAATGGCATCCTGTCTGATGTTCAGACTCTGCTTGCAGATGTAAGAGAAGAGATCCGCCCTGCCCACTTCACTGTTGCTCCAAGGAGAGGAAACTGTAGTTCTGAAATACATCAAAAAGCATTTAGACTTCTGCCTGAAGCCCATACAGCGTACATGTTGGACCCCAAGTATGCTGGCAAGAGCATCCTGTCTGGTGCAGAGATCAACAAGGCTTGTGGTGTCATCACTACTGTGTCGCACCACCTTGGCCTGGATGAGGGCAAGGTTCTTGGCAGTCTTGTGAAGTACACTTCCAAGTAAGGGCTTTGGGATGGAGATGCAATATGGCAGTCGTGCCAACATATTTCATCAGCCACCTGGTGGAAGGGACTTTGTGGATCTGAGGCTCTTTCCCTGGTTACCTTCATCATGCTCCAAATCCTCCAAATCAGAGCGCAACTGGTCCTTGTTTGGGAACACACACACCAAAACATGCAATACAAGGGTTGAAAAATTGGTGGCCATCCGGGCAAATTAAAGGCTTTTTGAGCCTGACAACGAGACACCCTCAACAAGGTTGGAATTGACGGTGTGGATGAGGCCTCAGAGTCTGATGTTCAAGAGGTGGACATTGAGGAGGTTCAGGGAGGATACATGGAAGCCTGAGAGGAAGACAACGAAAGCTTTAGTTTCTAGATGATCATTTTACAGATGTATGTTATAAACGTTTTTGGTTGCTCAAGATCCAAGGAGAAATTCAACGTCCATCCAGGTACCCAGGACGTCGGGAGTGGACTTAAAAACCACCCACTAGGGGCAACGGTGACCACCATTAGCATCAAGTAGGGTTGCGTTTTCCAAGGGCGTTGTGGATGAGGGACGGGCGTTAGCCGCGAGCTCCGGCTCAGATGTTCAATCCCAGTGAGAAGCAGAAAAACACATACTATTTTCTTCTTGAGCACACCAAACTTGGCAAACCTTTGTAGAGGCATGTGACGTAAAACAACAGCTAGGCTATAACACGCATGTGATGGCATACAAACAATGTTGTGTGTGTGTGCACACCTAAGTTTATGCATACATGCGTCATGTGTGTGTGTATGTTCACAGATGGGCGTAAATGTATTGACCCACTACCGGTCAAAATTTTGGACACCTACTCATTCAAGGGTTTTTCTTTATTTTTACTATTTTCTACATTGTTGAATAATCATGAAGACATCAAAAACTATCAAGTAACACATATGGAATCATGTACAGTAGTAACCAAAAAAGTGTTAAACAAATCAAAATATATTTTAGATTTGACATTCTTCAAAGTAGCCACCCTTTGCCTTGAGCTTTGCACACTCTTGGCATTCTCTCAACCACCTTCATGAGGTAGTCACCTGGAACGCATTTCAATTAACAGTTGTGCTTCTTAAAAGTTAATTTGTGGAATTGTTTTCCTTCTTAATGCGTTTGAACAACAACAGTCCATCATTACTTTAAGACAAAGGTCATTCCAATGCAGAACATTTCAAGAACTTAAAGTTTCTTTAAGTGCAGTCGCAAAAACCATCAAGCGCTATGATGAAACTGGCTCTCATGAGGACCGCCACAAGAAAGGAAGACCGAGTTACCTCTGCTGCAGAGGATGAGTTCATTAGTTACCATCCTCAGAATTTACTGCCCAAATAAAATGCTTCAGGGAGTTCAAGTTACAGACATATCTGTTCAGAGATACTTGCTTGGATCAAGAAACTCAAGCATTGGACAGTCGACTGATGGAAATCTGTCCTCTGGTCTGATGAGTCCAAATTTGACATTTTTGTTTCCAACCACTTTGTCTTTGTGAGACACATAGTAGGTGAACGGGCGATCTCTGCATGCGTGGTTCACACTGTGAAGCTTGGAGAAGGTGTGATGGTACCTCGCTGGTGACACTGTCAGTGATTTATTTAGAATTCAAGGCACACTTCACCAGCATGGCTACCACAGCATTCTGCAGCGATACGCCATCCCATCTGGTTTGAGTTTAGTGGGATTATAATCTGGTTTTCAACAGGACAATGACCAAACACACCTCCAGGCTGTGTAAGGTCTATTTGACCAAGAAGGGGAGTGATTGAGTGCTGCATCAGATGACCTGGCCTCCACAATCACCCAACCTTGGGATAGGTTGGACCGCAGAGTGAAGGAAAAGCAGCCAACAAGTGCTCAGCATATGTGGTACCTTCTTCAAGACTGTTGGAATAGCATTCTAGGTGAAGCTGGTTGAGAGAATGCCAAAAGTGTGCAAAGCTGTCATCAAGGAAAAGGGGGGCTACTTTGAAAAACTTGAATATATTTTGATTTGTTTAACACTTTTTTGGTTACTACATGATTCCATGTGTTATTTAATCATGTTGATGTCTTCATTATTATTATACAATGTAGAAAATAGTTAAAAAAATAAAGAAAAACCCTGGAATGAGTAGTTGTGTCCAAACTTTTGACTGGTACTGTACATATAGGTAGGGATAATGTGACTAGGCAACAGGATAGATAATAAACAGTACCTTATATGATGAGCCAAAAGAGTGTGTGTGTGTGTGTGTGTGTGTGTGTGTGTGTGTGTGTGTGTGTGTGTGTGTAACAGAAAGAAATAGAGACAAGGGAGGGACTTATATTAGATGGAAGTGATGAGCTTGGCTGGCTGAACATCCCTGTACGGTCTCTCAAGACGTTTAAACCAGGGCAGGTTGGAATGAGGCCGCAGAAAGCCCTGGGCCCCGTTTCCCTGTGAAGAAGCAACCCTATGAGGGCCACATGGGCTCGGGGCTCCCCCTCTCATTAACAGATCTGAAATACGGTAGTCGCATACTGGAGGAAGTAGGAGACAGGTAGCTGGTGAAGGGAACTAACCCCATCCAGCTGTTATTTTGAGTTTGACTACATCAATCCATTACCCATTAGATACTGTAACAATGGTGCTAAAGACAAATTGTTCAGGCTACATTATCATGTCCCCCAAAAAATGATGCACCCATTTCTAGAAAACATTTCATAAAGCTGCTGAAAAAACAGCAAATTACTGTGTTATGAAGACATTTTATTATGTCAAGAGAGCCTTACAAGCCTAGTTATGCAAAGGCAAAGCTGGCCAGAGCGGAAGAGATGTCTTCACCGGGAGTGTGGGAGGTGTTCTATTATTAAACACATTAGCTTTCCAGGAAATCCATTTGGTATGAAGGCTTTTCGCAACCACTGACTATGTGTCCCTCCCTACATTCCCCAGCGGTGTCTGTGTGTGGTAATAACCATGAGACCAGGTTGACAGCTATGACATAATCACGAGTGGCCAGGACTTTCAGTTGGTGTTCATGCACATTCGTAAACAAAAACACACAGGGACGTTTTACTTTCAAATACACAAATTCATTTTACACGAGGGGACGTTACAAATTCCTTTGGTAAACATTGCAACAGATTCAAACGGCCAATAATACACTGAAGAAACACTGGGGGTTTGCTGACACTAAACTCAATTCCAGAAACAATAACACCATGGTAATCACACTCTAGTCAGTACCAACACACAGAGGTGGTGTACAAGAAGAGTACAATGGAAGAATACATACAATGAGCCATGTTTCCCTCTGACAGGTCTTCAGTACAGGCCATTGCTCATGTAGTAGGGTAGGCTATATTCTAGCTGTGACAGGCCCCAGTCAGATTAATCAGCCAGCCTCTACAAGAGGAAGAGACGCTTTACCTGGTTTCATTGGAAAATGTTGACATTCTTGTGACACGGCAAGCATGGACATGAATGTCATTAAGTGAGTACAGAGTTAAGCTGTTCTCACATGGTATGGTAGAGAACACTATACATGGCTTGTTTTGTCACATGAACTGAAAATAGACAAACTATTAGAATTTTAGCAACCAGGTAATGACGGAGCGATTTCTGCATATCGCACCTTTAATTTTGTTATACAGTGTTGTGATGGCGACTTGGGAGAAATATGCGCGAGGTGGAATCCTTTATCTCCGGTCCAGCTTGTTTATCATCCTCTTGATGATGTCTTTGCAGACAGTGTAAATAGGAATCATGTCTTTGTCTATGTGACAGATAGAAATCACAGAGGCGATCACCGATGTATCTGTGGGAATCAATGACTGCTTAACGAGGTGTCAGGCTATTTAATATAGCCTTTAGTTATGATAAACATTGAGCTACATGTTTAGATTTTTATTTTTTATTTTTACATGTTTAGATTAATACATTCTAAGGCTGCATGATGCGACTAATGATGGTTTGAAAAAAGTCACAAGCTCTGATTTGTTGCTTGTGCAGGTTGCACACACGTCATCAGTCTCTCATTCACAATTTGATAAGCACTTGACAATATTCTTTCAGTCCTCGAATTTCCTGATGGAATTCCCCCTTGTGTGGCCGTAATGCACCCTAAAAAAATCCACGCATTTTGCAGCCAAAGTGTCCATTGTGCAGAATATAAATCAGTATAATCCTCTTCTCCCAGCTGTCTTGCCCCGAAGCACCTCTCACTCGCATGGCTCTCAGATATCTCAACTCTTATTAGCCAATGGACGTCAGATCCTTCTCACAGGCATTTCAGCTAAAAAAGTTATTTGGCTATTTGGATACAAAACTTACCAAAACAAAGGCCTATGAGCTAAGCTACATAAGGTGTGCAACTATGATTTGAAAAAGTAACAAAGGCATACACTGTTTCTTGCTTTAATGCACACGCTGGGCATCATTCACAAGTGCTAGGCTAATATTGTCACCCATCAGACTACTAAATAATATACAGTACCAGTAAAACATTTGAACACCTACTCATGCAAATGTGTTCTTTTTTTGACCATTTTCTACATTGTAGAATAATAGTGAAGACATCAAAACTATGAAATAACACATATTGAAGCATGAAGTTAGTAACCAAAAAAAAAAGTGTTGAACAAATCAAAACGTATTTTAGATTTTTCATGATGACAGCTTTGCAAACTCTTAGCATTCTCTCAACCACCTTCATGAGGTAGTCACCTGGAATGCATTTCAATTAACAGGTGTGTCTTGTTAAAAGTTCATTTGTGGAATTTCTTTCCTTCTTAATGCATTTGAGCAAATCAGTTGTGTTGTGATAAGGTAGGGGTGGTATACAGAAGATATCCCTATTTGGTAAAAGACCAAGTCCATATTATGGCAAGAACTGCTCAAATATGCAAAGATAAATGACAGTCCATCATTACGTCAAGACATGAAGGTCAGTCAATGCTGAACATCAAGAACTTTGAACGTTTCTACAAGTGCCGCAATGATGAAACTGGTCTCTCATGAGGACCACCACAGGAAAGGAAGACCCAGAATTACCTCTGCTGCAGAGGATACGTTCATTCAAGTTAGTCTGATGACCTGTTTGATTTGATTTTCAAGAACATTTGCATTGACATCAGAGTGATTAGAGAGACAATAGAGTGCTGAGTACCATGCAGTTAGCAAGTTTAGTAAGGTTACTAATGACCATCAGCAGCAGAAGAGAGAAGCCTAGTTACCGTGACAAAGCAGTCACGTGGAATTTGATTGTGGTCATGAGTGTGGCGGTAATACGGTCGGTCGGTCACCGTAACAGCCCTAGTCGTGTTGCCTAGTTGTCATCACAACTCTGAGGCAACTTTTGCATTTGGTTGACATCGGTTTTCCTGTAGACAAAAAAATACTGCCATAACACCAAAGAAGCAAGAACATTGCAGCCACTTGCGAAATTGATATTTTACATGTCCATATCATCGTGCAGCCCTATTGGAAAAGTGTGAGACATGTCCTTCTCGACTTGCTTCCTCTTGTAAGCACACATCATGTAACAAACCAGTCTGAGATCCACAGAAACCCCTCAATACTGTACATACTTCCCCCTCCCTACTCTCAATCACTGCTGACACAACATAGTGAGACACCACTTAAACAAGTAAGTCAGTGTTAGGCGCTTACCTGAAACGAAAAGCTTATCTGATGTAGGTGGGCGTGAACATTCACATTCATGAACACACACACACACACACACACACACACACACACACACACACACACACACACACACACACACACACACACACACACCTTTAACATGGGACACACTTGGGAAACAGACTGTGTATTATGGCCAGAGACAGAAACAACATGCAGCAACAGGAGATGGGAGGCTACTGGAGGTCATTATAGAAGAACATTCCAGAACAGTGGAAAAAGGGACAGAAGAAAACCCCTGACAGGTAGGCCATACACTAGTTACACAGCTGTACTGTGCATCAGCATTGACTTCATTGAGCATTCACCTTTTTCAGCCTGTTTGGCACAGATAAATCAATTGGTATCAGTATCCTACCTGTGGATTTAATAAACTCTAACTCAAGACGTATTAATGGGTTTGAGCCCCTTTCCCGGCAGCAAGTGTATGAATAAAGGAGTGGAAAGGGGGGGGGGCCTGTCAGTCTTTCCCATCCCTTATAATTATGAGTAAGAGGACCTGCTGACACTCCCACCCTTATCTAGTTCCTTATCTGAAACCGGGGCTACCGAGCCCTCATTGTCCTGCTTGTTTAGAACTGCAGACAGAGTGAGTGGAGTGGACAATATATTCTCAATGTCATAGAAACAATCCCACCGCCTGGTTTACACCAGGCCTACCCTGCCCTGTACTGAGCTGTGATTCTCGGTCATGGTGACCTGGTAGATCCTGTGGAGCTCAGCTCTCACTAATGCCTGAGTCATATTCAGTAGGCACCGAAGAAAACAGGGAGGAATTAACTGGTCTAATAAGACAAATTTGTTACGTTTAAAATGTTACATTTTGTTCCGTGATGTATTCCTGGGCTGGGTTCTCATCAGTCTTTGTGAAGGAGAGGGTGGCAACAAAGACAGATTTGGGAAATGTCAGTGCCATGGAGAGTCATTCCCTACACGTTCTGAACACAAATATAAGAACGCAACATGTAATGTGTTGGTACCATGTTTCATGAGCTGAAAAAAAAAGATCCCAGAATTTCTCAAATTTTGTGCACAAATTTTTTTAAATCCTTGTCAGCAAACATTTCTCCTTTGCCAATATAATCCATCCACCTGACAGTTGTGGCATATCAAGAAGCTGATTAAATAACATGTTCATTTACACCTTGTGCTGGGGACAACAAAAAAATATTTTAAAATGTGTTGTCACACAACCCAATGCCACAGATGTCTGAAGTTGAGGGAGCATGCAATTGGCATGTTGACTGCAGGAATGTCCACAATAGCCGTTACCAGATAATTGTCTAAGTTTGAAAACAATTTCATACATTTTAGAACATGGCAGTAAGGTAACAAAATGTGGAAAAAGTCAAGAGGACTGAATACTTCCCGAATGCATTGTATTAGAGTTCGACCGATTATGATTTTTCAATGCCGATACGGATTATTGGAGGACCAAAAAAGCAGATACATATTAGAAATCGGCCGATTGTTTTTACTTGTTTATTTGTAATAATGACAATTACAACAATACTGAATGAACACTTATTTTAACTTAATATAATACATCAATAAAATCAATTTAGCTTCAAATAAATAATGAAACATGTTCAATTTGGTTTAAATAATGCAAAGTGTTGAAGAAAGTAAAAGTGCAATGTGCCATGTAAAAAAGCTAACATTTAAAGTTCCTTGCTCAGAACATGAGAACATATGAAAGCTGGTGGTTCCTTTTAACATGAGTCTTCGATATTCCCAGGTAAGACGTTTTTGATTGTAGTTATTATAGGAAATATAGGACTATTTATCTCTATACAATTGTATTTCATATACCTTTGACTATTGGATGTTCTTATAGGCACTTTAGTATTGCCAGTGTAACAGTATAGCTTCCGTCCGTCTCCTCGCCCCTACCTGGGCTCGAACCAGGAACATCATTTACATTTACATTTAAGTCATTTAGCAGACGCTCTTATCCAGAGTGACACAACGACAACAGCCACCCTCGAAGCAGTGTTGCCCATGCAGAGCAAGGGGAACAACTACTTCAAGTCTCAGAGCGAGTGACGTTTGAAACACTATTAGCGCGCGCTAACTAGCTAGCCATTTCACATCGGTTACACCAGCCTAATCTTGGGAGTTGATAGGATTGAAGTCATAAACAGCTCAATGCTTGAAGCACTGCGAAGAGCTGCTGGCAAAACGCACGAAAGTGCTGTTTGAATGAATATGTACGAGCCTGCTGCTGCCTACCATCACTCAGTCAGACTGCTCTATCAAATCATAGACTTTATTATAACATAATAACACACAGAAATACGAGCCTTTTATGTCATTAATATGGTCGAATCCGGACACTATCATCTCGAAAACAAGACGTTTATTCTTCCAGTGAAATACAGAACCTTTCCGTATTTTACCTAACGGGTGGCATCCATCAGTCTAAATATTGCTGTTACATTGTACAACATTTAATGTTGTGTGATAATTACGTAAAGTTCTGGCAAATTAGTTCTCAACGAGCCAGGCGGCCCAAACTGTTGCATATACCCTGACTCTGCGTGCAATGAACGCAAGAGAAGTGACACAATTTCACCTGGTTAATATTGCCTGCTAACCTGGATTTCTTTCAGCTAAATATGCAGGTTTAAAAATATATACTTCTGTGTATTGATTTTAAGAAAGGCATTGATGTTTATGGTTAGGTACAGATGTGTAACGATTGTGCTTTTTTCGCAAATGCGCTTTTGTTAAATCATCACCCATTTGGCGAAGTTGGCTGTCGTTGTTAGGAAGAAATAGTCTTCACACAGTTCGCAACGAGTCATATTAACTAAATATGCAGGTTTAAGAATATATACTTGTGTATTGATTTTAAGAAAGGCTTTGATGTTTAAATAAAGGTGTACAAATAAAACACTTTTTTTTTTATTAAAAAATATTATTATTATTATTATTATTTTTTTTTTTTTTTTTTTTTTTTTTTTTTTTTTTAAATCGGCCAAATCAGTGTCCAAAAATACAGATTTCCGATTGTTATGAAAACTTGAGATCAGCCCTAATTAAATCAGCCATTCTGATTAATCAGTCGACCTCTACATTGTATATCTATGGCTTTGTATCCATAAGAATCTCTCACATGCATTCACAGTCAGGTCCTTCTGGAAGGTTCTCCCATCTCCACAGAGGATCTCTGGAGCTCTGTCAGACTGACCATCGGGTTCTTGGTCACCTCCCTAACCAAGGCCCTTCTCCACCGATTGCTCAGTTAGGCTGGGCGGCCAGCTCTAGGAAGAGAGTCTTGGTAGTTCCAAACTTCTTCCATTTAAGAATGATTTACATTTACATTTAAGTCATTTAGCAGACGCTCTTATCCAGAGCGACTTACAAATTGGTGCATACACCTTATGACAACCAGTGGAACAGCCACTTGCATCTAAATCTTGTTGGGGGAGAAGGATTACCTACCCTTACTTACCCTATCCTAGGTATTCCTTGAAGAGGTGGGGTTTCAGGTGTCTCCGGAAGGTGGTGATTGACTCCGCTGTCCTGGCGTCGTGAGGGAGTTTGTTCCACCATTGGGGGCCAGAGCAGCGAACAGTTTTGACTGGGCTGAGCGGGAACTGTACTTCCTCAGTGGTAGGGAGGCGAGCAGGCCAGAGGTGGATGAACGCAGTGCCCTTGTTTGGGTGTAGGGCCTGATCAGAGCCTGGAGGTACTGAGGTGCCGTTCCCCTCACAGCTCCGTGGCGAGCACCATGGTCTTGTAGCGGATGCGAGCTTCAACTGGAAGCCAGTGGAGAGAGCGGAGGAGCGGGGTGACGTGAGAGAACTTGGGAAGGTTGAACACCAGACGGGCTGCGGCGTTCTGGATGAGTTGTAGGGGTTTAATGGCACAGGCAGGGAGCCCAGCCAACAGCGAGTTGCAGTAATCAAGACGGGAGATGACAAGTGCCTGGATTAGGACCTGCGCCGCTTCCTGTGTGAGGCAGGGTCGTACTCTGCGGATGTTGTAGAGCATGAACCTACAGGAACGGGACACCGCCTTGATGTTAGTTGAGAACGTCAGGGTGTTGTCCAGGATCACGCCAAGGTTCTTAGCGCTCTGGGAGGAGGACACAATGGAGTTGTCAACCGTGATGGCGAGATCATGGAACGGGCAGTCCTTCCCGGGAGGAAGAGGAGCTCCGTCTTGCTGAGGTTCAGCTTGAGGTGGTGATCCGTCATCCACACTGATATGTCTGCCAGACATGCAGAGATGCGATTCGCCACCTGGTCATCAGAAGGGGGAAAGGAGAAGATTAATTGTGTGTCGTCTGCATAGCAATGATAGGAGAGACCATGTGAGGTTATGACAGAGCCAAGTGACTTGGTGTATAGCGAGAATAAGAGAGGGCCTAGAACAGAGCCCTGGGGACACCAGTGGTGAGAGCGCGTGGTGAGGAGACAGATTCTCGCCACGCCACCTGGTAGGAGCGACCTGTCAGGTAGGACGCAATCCAAGCGTGGGCCGCGCCGGAGATGCCCAACTCGGAGAGGGTGGAGAGGAGGATCTGATGGTTCACAGTATCGAAGGCAGCCGATAGGTCTAGAAGGATGAGAGCAGAGGAGAGAGAGTTAGCTTTAGCAGTGCGGAGCGCCTCCGTGATACAGAGAAGAGCAGTCTCAGTTGAATGACTAGTCTTGAAACCTGACTGATTTGGATCAAGAAGGTCATTCTGAGAGAGATAGCGGTAGAGCTGGCCAAGGACGGCACGCTCAAGAGTTTTGGAGAGAAAAGAGAGAAGGGATACTGGTCTGTAGTTGTTGACATCGGAGGGATCGAGTGTAGGTTTTTTCAGAAGGGGTGCAACTCTCGCTCTCTTGAAGACGGGAGGGACGTAGCCAGCGGTCAGGGATGAGTTGATGAGCGAGGTGAGGTAAGGGAGAAGGTCTCCGGAAATGGTCTGGAGAAGAGAGGAGGGGATAGGGTCAAGCGGGCAGGTTGTTGGGCGGCCGGCCGTCACAAGACGCGAGATTTCATCTGGAGAGAGAGGGGAGAAAGAGGTCAGAGCATAGGGTAGGGCAGTGTGAGCAGAACCAGCGGTGTCGTTTGACTTAGCAAACGAGGATCGGATGTCATCGACCTTCTTTTCAAAATGGTTGACGAAGTCATCTGCAGAGAGGGAGGAGGGAGGGGGGAGGATTCAGGAGGGAGGAGAAGGTGGCAAAGAGCTTCCTAGGGTTAGAGGCAGATGCTTGGAACTTAGAATGGTAGAAAGTGGCTTTAGCAGCAGAGACAGAGGAGGAAAATGTAGAGAGGAGGGAGTGAAAGGATGCCAGGTCCGCAGGGAGGCGAGTTTTCCTCCATTTCCGCTCGGCTGCCCGGAGCCCTGTTCTGTGAGCTCGCAATGAGTCGTCGAGCCACGGAGCGGGAGGGGAGGACCGAGCCGGCCTGGAGGATAGGGGACATAGGGAGTCAAAGGATGCAGTAAGGGAGGAGAGGAGGGTTGAGGAGGCAGAATCAGGAGATAGGTTGGAGAAAGTTTGAGCAGAGGGAAGAGAAGATAGGATGGAAGAGGAGAGAGTAGCGGGGGAGAGAGAGCGAAGGTTGGGACGGCGCGATACCATCCGAGTAGGGGCAGTGTGGGAAGTGTTGGATGAGAGCGAGAGGGAAAAGGATACAAGGTAGTGGTCGGAGACTTGGAGGGGAGTTGCAATGAGGTTAGTGGAAGAACAGCATCTAGTAAAGATGAGGTCAAGCGTATTGCCTGCCTTGTGAGTAGGGGGAAGGTGAGAGGGTGAGGTCAAAAGAGGAGAGGAGTGGAAAGAAGGAGGCAGAGAGGAATGAGTCAAAGGTAGACGTGGGGAGGTTAAAGTCGCCCAGAACTGTGAGAGGTGAGCCGTCCTCAGGAAAGGAGCTTATCAAGGCATCAAGCTCATTGATGAACTCTCCGAGGAACCTGGAGGGCGATAAATGATAAGGATGTTAAGCTTGAAAGGGCTGGTAACTGTGACAGCATGGAATTCAAAGGAGGCAATAGACAGATGGGTAAGGGGAGAAAGAGAGAAAGACCACTTGGGAGAGATGAGGATCCCGGTGCCACCACCCCGCTGACCAGAAGCTCTCGGGGTGTGCGAGAACACGTGGGCGGACGAGGAGAGAGCAGTAGGAGTAGCAGTGTTATCTGTGGTGATCCATGTTTCCGTCAGTGCCAAGAAGTCAAGGGACTGGAGGGAGGCATAGGCTGAGATGAACTCTGCCTTGTTGGCCGCAGATTGGCAGTTCCAGAGGCTACCGGAGACCTGGAACTCCACGTGGGTCGTACGCGCTGGGACCACCAGGTTAGGGTGGTCGCGGCCACGCGGTGTGGAGCGTTTGTATGGTCTGTGCAGAGAGGAGAGAACAGGGATAGACAGACACATAGTTGACAGGCTACAGAAAAGGCTACGCTAATGCAAGGAGATTGGAATGACAAGCGGACTACACGTCTCGAATGTTCAGAAAGTTAGGCTTACGTAGCAAGAATCTTATTGACTAAAATGATTAAAATGATACAGTACTGCTAAAGTAGGCTAGCTGGCAGTAGCTGCGTTGTTGACACTACACTAATCAAGTCGTTCCGTTGAGTGTAATAATTTCTACAGTGCTGCTATTCGGGGGCTAGCTGGCTAGCTAGCAGTGTTGTTTACGTTACGTTGAGTTAAAAGAACGACAATAGCTGGCTAGCTAACCTAGGAAATCGCTCTAGACTACACAATTATCTTTGAAACAAAGACGGCTATGTAGCTAGCTATGTAGCTAGCTACGATCAAACAAATCAAACCGTTGTACTGTAATGAAATGAAAATGTGATACTACCTGTGAATGCGACCGGTTGAGTTCTATTCAGTAGACGTTGGCTAGCTAGCAGAGTCTCCTACGTTAAGGACGACAAATAGCTGGCTAGCGAACCTCAGTGAATTAAGATAATCACTCCAAGGCTACACACACTAAACTACACAATTATGAGACCACTGTGTTCTTGGGGACCTTCAATGCTGCAGAAATGTTTCGGTACCCTTCCCCAGATCTGTGCCTCGACACAATCCTGTCTTGGAGCTCTACGGACAATTCTTTTGACCTCATGGGGGGCCTTAAATAGACAGGTTTATGCCTTTCCAAATCATGTCTAATCAATTGAATTTACCACAGGTAGACTCAAATGAAGTTGTAGAAACATCTCAAGGATGATCAACGGTATCAGGATGCACCTGATCTTAATTTCGAGACTCACAGCAAAGGGTCTGAATACGAATGTGAATAAGTTATTTCTGTACTTTTATCAAATACGTTTTCACTTTGTCATTATGCAGTATTGTGTGTAGATTGATGAGGATTTGTATGTATTTAATACATTTTAGAACAAGGCTGTAATGTAACAAAATGTGGAAAAGGGGAAGGGGCCTGAATACTTTCCAAATGCACTGCATGGTACAGTGCCTTGACTTTTTCTACATTTAGTTGTGTTACAGCCCGAATTCAAAATGTATTAAATTTATGTTTTCCTCTCTCATTGATCTGCACACACACAACGTGAAAACATGTTAATGAAATTTTAGCAAATGTATAGAAATTATATAGAGGAATATCTCATTTATATAAGTACTCACAACCCCTGAGTCAATACTTTGTAGAAGCACCTTTGGCAGTGATTACAGCAGTGAGTCTTTCTGGGTAAATCTCTAAGAGCTTTCCACGCCTGGATTGTGCAACATCTGCCCATTATTATTAAAACTATTCTTCAAGCTCTGTCAAACTGGTTTTTGATTATGGCTAGATAGCCATTTTCAGTTCTTGTCATAGCTTTTCAATTAGATGTAAGTCAAAACTGTAACTTAGCCAGTCAGGAACATTCACTGTCTTCTTGGTAAGCAACTCCGGTTTAGATTTGGCCTTGTGTTTTAGGTAATTGTCCTGCTGAAAGGTAAATTAATCTCCTAGTTTCTGGTGGAAAGCAGATTGAACCTAGTTTTCCTATAGAGTTTTGCCTGTGCACAGCTACATTCCGTTTCATTTCAATCCTGAAAAAAAATCCACAGTTCTTAACGATTACTCAGCATACCCATAACACGATGCAATCACCACTATACTTGAAAATACAGTATGTACTCATTAATGTGTGGTGTTGATTTCCCAAAAATAAGGCTTTGTATTTAGGTCGTAAAGTAAATCGCTTTGCCACATTTTTTGCAGTTTTACTTTACATGTTTTGGAATATTTTTATTCTGTACACGTTTCCTTTTCACTCTGTCAATTAGGTTAGTATTGTAGAGTAAATACAATGTTGTTGAGCCATCCTCAGTTCTAACACAGCCATTAAACTCAAAACCTTTTTAAAAAGTCACCATTGGCCTCATGGTGAAATCCCTGAACGTTTTCCTTCCTCTACGGCAACTGAGTTAGGAAGGACACCTGTATCTGTGTAGTGACTGGGTGTATTGATACACCATCCAAAGTGTAATTCATAACTTCAGCATGGTCAAAAGGGAAATAACCGTGCTAAGGATTTTTCTACGTTGGTCTGACCAATTGGAATCCACGCTTCAACATTGTTTTGATCACGCAGACTGGGATATGTTCCAGGTAGCTTCAGAGAATAACATTGATGAATACATTGATTCGGTGACGGAGTTTATCAGGAAGGGCATAGGAGATGTTGTAACCACTGTGACTATTAAAACCTACCCTAACCAGAAACCGTGGATAGATGGAAGCATTCACGCAAAACTGAAAAGCGCAAACCACCACATTTAACCATGACAAGGTGACTGGGAATATGGCCGAATACAAACATTGTAGTTATTCCATCCGCAAGGCAATCAAACAGGCAAACATCAATATAGAGACAATGTGGAGTCACAATTCAACGGCTCAGACACGAGAAGTATGTGGCAGGGTCTACAGACAATCACGGACTACAAAATGATAACCAGCCACATCGTGGACACCGACGTCTTGCTTCCAGACAAGCTAAACACCTTTGTCCGCCTTGAGGATAACACAGTGCCACCGACGCAGCTCACTACCAAGGTCTATAGGTTCTCCTTCTCCATAGCCGATTTGAGTAAGATATTTAAGCATGTTAACCCTCGCCAGGCTGGCAGCGCAGAGGTGGTGATGGCTCTGGGAGTGTGGTGCCAGGAAACTAAACTCTCACTCAATGTCAACAAAACAAAGGAGATGATCATGGACCGCAGTGGACAAGGTGGAAAGCTTCAAGTTCCTCGGTGTACACATCACTGACAAACTGAAATGGTCCACTCACACAGACAGTGTGGTGAAGAAGGTGCAACAGTGGCTCTTCAACCTCAGGAGGCTGATGAAATTTGGCTCGTCTCCTAAAACCCTCACAAACTTGTACAGCTACACAATCTAGAGCATCCTGTCGGGATGTATCACCGCCTGTTATGGCAAATGCACCACCTGCAACCGCAGGGTTCTCCAGAGGGTGGTGCGGTCTGCCCAACGCATCACAGGGGACAAACTACCTGCCCTCCAGAACACCTACAGCACCCGATGTCACAGGAAAGTAGATCAAGGACAACAACCACCCGAGCCAATGCCTATTCACCCCGCTATCATCCAGAAGGCGAGGTGCATCAGTACAGGTGCATCAATGCTGGGACCGAGAGACTGAAAAACAGCTTCTATCTCAAGGTAATCAGACTGTTAAATAGCCATCACTAGCACAAAGTCTGCTGCCTATATACATAGACTTGAAATCACTGGCCACTTTAATAAATGGAACACTGGTCACTTTAATAATGTGTACATATCTTGCATTACCCATCTCATATGTACAGTGCCTTGCGAAAGTATTCGGCCCCCTTGAACTTTGCGACCTTTTGACACATTTCAGGCTTCAAACAAAGATATAAAACTGTATTTCTTTGTGAAGAATCAACAACAAGTGGGACACAATCATGAAGTGGAACGACATTTATTGGATATTTCAAACTTTTTTACAAATCAAAAACTGAAAAATTGGTTCATGTTCATGTTGCCGACCGAATCACCTCTTGTTCTCATCTCAGCTCACACATTATTTCCCCTTGCTTCCAGCCGAGCACTTTTAGTGTACGATCAGATCAGGTTCAATGTTTGACGTGACTAGCTAGCGACAAGAATGTTATCCAGCCTGCACAGCAACCAATTTGTTTAGAACGAACGATCAGTCCATTTGCATAGCAACTAAGCAAAAAGAAGTAAGGACTGGGTCGCGTCTGTAGCAACATGACCTTCTGGTGGAAGAATGAAATTGTATGAATTGACTTATGAAAATATAGTTAATTAAAATATGTAACTCATTGCTATTTTAATATGTTGGTAACAGTTTTATAAAAGCAATAAGGCATGCGAGGGAGTGCTGTATCATGAATACAGTCACATGTTAATGGCGTTGTTTGGCCAGAACGGCGCGATAGCTAGCTAGTTTGGTAGCTAGCTAGTTTGCGTGTTTGCTGAGCCAGTCTCCAATCCATATGAAACAAATTTTGCTAACAATTGCAGTACACACCAAATGCTGAATAAATACAAGGTGCTGTAGTAAAATGCAAGTTAATAACACAATGAATACAAACCATTTAGTCGCATTTTGCGACCGTTTGACCTGGCTGTGCGAGTTACATTTTTAAAATTGGTCGCACTGGTGGGAGCTGCACATTCTACCCGGTCACCTCAACCAAAACGTCCTATATTTTTTGGGCGGATAAAACAAACAAAACCTTTAGGAGTTCTTAGAGGCTTAACAATGTCGTTTTGATTATTGCTTGAACAGTCGCTAAGACAATACTTGTTTGTGACAGTTGCAAAATACCTATTTTGGATGCAGCAGTTGTTAGCTAGAATGCTAAACGCTCATTGACTTACGTTGGTAGCCAAAGAGCCTTGTTACTGGTTGAAGTTAGTTTTTTAAGTATATTGCTGTTGATTTGACGATAACAAACATTAATTAAGCGGGACATTCACGAGCCTTACAATCCAATTATAATCCCAAAGTAGTGTGAAATGCACACATAAGATAAGCTTCATGTAAATGGAAAAGGATCTGTCTATCGGCAGACCACGTTTACTACATGCAGCGCCCACTATGTGTCACTTACTACATGCCGTGCCACTGCCATTGAGGCTGGACACCGTCTTTCCACAGTAATTCTAACGCTGTGGAGAGGGTAATCACTACCTGGTAGTGCCACGTGAGAGTTGAGTTGGCTACACTAGGTAGCGACTTCTCTCGCCGTAACATTAACTGAACTGTGGGGGCGGACAACACTGTGTACCAGTGTTCCCTAGCTAGCTAACAGCCTCCTTCCTCAGTTTTTTTTCTACGGTTGGCATTGAATGTTGGTGCACTACCACCACCTTCTGTGCTGGAATGTGGGCCAGAGACAGTGCTAGCAGCCTCAATGGCAGTGGGTGCATCATGTAGTAAGTGACGCATAGTGGGCGCAGCATGTCATGTATCAACCAAAGTCTGCAGCTAGACATTATTGTGTAAATGTGTAAATGGAGGATTTTTTTGCTGCAGGTCTATGAGAACTCTCCCATGTTTTCCTCCATGCTGGGGAAATTGTGAATAGCGACTCGGAGTACAGACGGATTCAGGTAGAAAAACAATGGATGACAATTATCAATTGACACTACTGTTATTGGCTAAAATCAGTATGTTTCCAGACATGGAAGTTAGGTTCATTTTTGGTTCTGAATGAAAGGTGAACAGATGCCTTGAGTACATTAGAGTAGGGTACAATACATTACTGTACTATACTCTATTGTATTGTACTGAACTGTACTCTGCAGTCAACTCTTGTGAAACATAGATGTCGATGATTGGTTCAGATTTGGGCATTTCAAATGTTTGGGCAAAGTCAAGGCCGGTCCAAATCTAAACCAATTATAGGCATTATGTTTGGGCCAAATATAGGAATATCCAGACCGAATGTCTGTGGACATTGAGATATACTTTATGTCTGGTCCAAATCAAGGCTGGTTCCGACCGGAACAAAGCTGAACCAAACATAGACGTCTATGAATGGTTCAGAGTTGGTCCGGTCCATGGATGTTGAAATCATGGCCGGTCCAGATCCATTTATATTTTTTTATTTAAAAATTATTATTTTTTTAAATAAGACTTTCTTTTCTTTTTTAACTCTAGTCACATCAGGACCAAAAAAAGATGTGCAAACGACCTGATTGGAAACAGCAAATTGGTCAGTAAACTTTCCAAATGTAGACAAAACAAAATACGCTAGAAAAGGTGGAAACTTTCTGTGCTGATAAAATGTTTTACGTGAGAACTGGTAGTGGAAATGCTTTAATGCGCAAATATTGATATAACCATCATATCAAAGTTAACTTGGAGTCACACGATGACATGTGTGGTCCTCCCACTGCTACTGGGGAAAGTGTGCAGTTTATTAGACTACAGTGCAAGTGCAAGGATATGAGATTGATGCTCCTTTCCAATAAATATCAAGTCTTATTCTGGAGACATGATGATCGATGCTTGACTGCAGTTCGACAAATAAAATAAATCTTTCTCTTTTGTCCATAATAATCATGTGATAGGCTACCTAAACTGTATCTGCAAAATGTTGGCTAGAGACATTTGTGACAAAACCAACAGTACGTACACTGTTAAAAATTAGATGGAATTTAACCACAAAAATGATTTTACGTGCACAACTAGTAAAGTTGATGGAAACATCTCTGGTGGAAAACCTGCATTATTTTATTTTATTTATGCGAATATTTGCATGAGAATCTGTCACCATTTGGATGGAAAACTAGCTAATGTCATACATTTGATCTCCAGCCTGTAGGCTACAGACAATGCCATATACACTTTCTACCATAGGCTACATGACTTAGGTTAGATGATTTAACGGAACGTTGGTGGAGCGCCGTAGCGGTGTGTCTCTCCAACAGCACCCTGGAGAGGCATGGACAAGCAAAATATTTACCACCCCTGCTTTTGACAAAGGGGGCTCTGCATCTTGGGCCTGTTGACATCAATGTAATGGCCGAGCTCTGCAGAGGTCTCCTGAACATCTCAGATTCTCATCCTCCAAAGAGATTAAGGGTTATAAAAGACAAATGGAATGCCTCTAAACTCCCAGCTGTGCCAATTAGAGAAGAATCTACTAAATGTCTAGACAACATGTTTACACTCTCGATTTTTCCTTATTAAGTCAATTGGGGAAAAATGCAGCAACATAAGAGTTCAGTATTCTTTACTGAAAAATCTATGTAGGCATAATCAACAGCATCATCACGGTTAAATCTAGGCCCAAGATGTCAACTTATTATTAAAAAGAAACAATTATTAAACACACAAACAGTCAAAGACACCACCATGGGCTTCAGTGGAGAGGAATTAAGATATTCTTCAGGCAATAGACGTTGATTATTCAGGCTTCGAGATGCCAGGCCAATCCATCTCACTCCATTTTCCCTTTGAAAATCTAATTTCATGTTCTGAGGGGGCAGGAGGATGTTTCGGGTCGAGGCTGCTGTCGATGTGGGAGGGGGGTGCAGAGGAGTATTTTTCTCCACTCATACAGGAGTTATGAAGGCAATGTTCATATTTTGCAGGGGAGTATTTAAAGAATATACAGTACCAGTCAAATGTTTGGACACATCTACTCATTCAAGGGTTTCCTTATTTTGACTATTTTCTACATTGTAGAATAATAGTGAAGACATCCAAACTATGAAATAACACCTATGGAATAATGTTGTAACCAAAAAATTATTATTATTATAATAATAAATGTTATATTTGATATTCTTCAAAGTAGCCACCCTTTGCCTTGACAGCTTTACAAACTCTTGACATATTCTCAACCAGCTTCATGAGGTAGTCACCTGGAATGCATTTCAATTAACAGGTGTGCCTTGTTAATTTGTGGAATTTAATTCCTTCTTAATGCGTTTGAGCAAATCAGTTGCGATGTGACAAAGTAGGGGTGGTATACAGAAGATCGCCCTATTTGGTAAAAGACCAAGTCCGTGTTATGGCAAGAAGAGCTCAAATAAGAAAAGAGAAACTCCAGTCCATCATTACTTGAAGACATGAAGGTCAGTCAATCTTGAAAATTTCAAGAACTTTGAAAGTTTCTTCAAGTGCAGTCGCAAAAACCATCTTGCGCTATGATGAAACTGGCTCTCATGAGGACCACCACAGGAAACGAAGACCCAGAGTAACCTATGTTACAGAGGATAAGTTCATTACAGTTACCAGGACAAATAACTGCTTCACAGAGTTCAAGTAACATACACATCAACATCGATTGTTCAGAGAACACTGCGTGAATCAGGCCTTCATGGTCGAATTTCTGTAAAGAAACCATGACTAAAAGGACACCCATGAGAAGAAGAGACTTGCTTGGGCGAAGAAACACGAGCAATTTACATTAGACTGGTGGAAATGTGTCCTTTGGTCTGATGAGTCCATATTTGAGGTTTTTGATTCCAACAGCCATGTCTTTGTGAGACGCGGAGAAAGTGAACGGATGATCTCTGCATGTGTGGTTCCCACCTTGAAGCATGGGGGTGGTGGTGTGATGGTGCTTTGCTGGTGACACAGTCAGTGACTTATTTAGAATTCAAGGCACACTTAACCAGCATGGCTACCACAGCATTCTGCAGCGATATGCCATCCCATCTGGTTTGTGCTTAGTGGGACTATAATTTGTGTAAGGGCTATTCTACCAAGAAGGAGATTGATGGAGTGCTGCATCAGATGACCTGGCCTCCATAGTCACCCGTTGGACAGCAGAGTGAAGGAGTTAAGTGCTCCGCAGAGTTAAGTGCTCAGCATATGTGGAAACTCCAAGACTGATGGAAAAGTATTCTTCATGAAGCTGGTTGAAAGAATGCCAAGAGTGTGCAAAGCTGTCATCAAGGCAAACGGTGGCTACTTTGAAGAATCTCAAATATATTTAGATTTGTTTAACACTTTTTTGGTTACTACATGATTCCATATGTGTTATTTCATAGTTTAGATGTCTTCACTATTATTCTACAACGTAGACAAAAGTAAAAACAAAGAAAAACCCTTGAATGAGTAGGTGTCCAAACTTTTGACTGGTACTGTATATATACATAATTGTTTTAATTTAGATTTATCAGGGGGCACCCTCAGCACACCTACCTCCCGCAGCTATGGGGAGCCCACAAAAATAGCACCATCTAATCTTTCTTTCAGCAATTTTCCATTCTGGCAACATCTAAAACATACTGGAAACCTCTCAGGCTGAAAAAACTAGGAGAGATGGTGGTGTCATCTAGGGCTGGGCAATATATCATATGAATTAGAATGAATCTTTTAGCGTTATATTCCAAATGCCTGTATCGCAAGAATCAAGGTTTTTATATATATTTTTATGAGCGTTCTGTCTTTTTGGTCTAGTCTCCTTCTTTGCTGTGTGAACTGTGCACCTTCCCACTTTCACACAGACAGCAAGCCCCTCCCCCTGCCACTCACAACAACAACAACAGAAGATCACTTCTTCCTCTCTGACAGAAAGCAGTTTAAAAATCGCTATTTGCATTTGAGGCTTGGTCCAACAGAAATCGGTCAAATGGACACCGAACCGCTTGAGACATTATTTTAACGTAATAGATGAGAATTTTCGAACGATACCCTTTTTGTGTCTCAACTCCCAAAATGTAGAACAGAGCAGACCCTACTATAACGCGAGGATAAATTGACATGATTTTGGAACAAATATATATTTTAGACAAAGACTGTCATGTGCTATAGCTGCCTAGTCTGTGTTTCATAAACGTGCAATGAGCATAAAAACACGCATCTAGATAAGTACTTGGCAACTCGTTCTCATTCTGAGAAATAAGTATATTATCTAGGTAGCCACATGATATCAATATCTAAACAAAGTGAACAGGCTATGTTGTTCAAACAGTTGGAGACAAACATGAGGGTGTATTCATAACAGTGCAAATGTTCTTTCTACCTTGTTGGCAAGCAAATTGATCCAATTTGGCTAGACTTTAAATGTAAAAGATTAGTTGGCTACTCACTAGCACGTGGACTTGTGCTTGAGAGATTGTTAATGAGACCTGTGTTCATTTTCTATAATGCCTGCTCCTAGAAATTGGTCGTTATTATTGGATGTGCATTGTGAATGGTTGTGGTTATTACATTTGTAACCAAAACATTATTTTCATAGACCAACTTCAAAGCCAGATCAGTTATTATTCCCCCAAAAAAGCTGGTTGAACTATTTTGCTAAAATAATAACATTATTAGTTCATTACATTTACTTATAATGCCCTTTCGACATCAGCAGATTGCCCAATAGAAAAGGGAGGGAGCTGAAAGTCCGTATTGCCCAGCGACAGCACCGAAACCTGAAGGATCTGGAGAAGGTCTGTATGGAGGAGTGAGCCAAAATCCCTGCTGCAGTGTGTGCAAACCTGGTCAAGAACTACAGGAAACGTATGATCTCTGTAATTGCAAACAAAGGTTTCTGTACCAAATATTAAGTTCTGCTTTTCTGATGTATCAAATACTTATGTCATGGAATAAAATGCTAATTAATTACTTAAAAATCATACAATGTGATTTTCTGGATTTTTGTTTTAGATTCCGTCTCTCACAGTTGAAGTGTACCTATGATAAAAAAAATTACAGACCTCTACATGCTTTGTAAGTGGGAAAACCTGCAAAAATCGTCAGTTTATCAAATCCCCACTGTAGTTCTTCAAGATGTTGAAACGTTCATAGATGACCAGCAGGGTTAAATAATAATCACAACGGTTGTAGAGGGTTTAACAGGTCAGCACCTCAAGAGTAAATGTCATTTGGCTTTTCATAACTGAGAATTCAGAGGTTGAGACAGTAGGTGCAAAAGAGATGGAGAAAGAGAGGGGAGAGAGAGGGAGGGAAACAGCAGGTCCGGGACAACGTAGCACGTCCGGTGAACAGGTCAGGGTTCCATGGTTGTGGAAGGCCTATATTTTGCCTAGATATCATTTTACATGCAGTGTATTGATCTTTAAATTGTGCAACAAAGCTTATTTGGGACAAAACACAATATACAATAAATACAATAAAGAGATACACTACATGACCAAAAGTGACTGCTCGTTGAACATCTCATTCCAAAATCATGGGCATTAATATGGAGTTGGTCCCCACTTTGCTGCTGTAACAGCCTCCACTCTTCTGGGAAGGCTTTCGACTAGATAGAACATTGCTGTAGGGACTTGCTTCCATTCAACCACAAGAGCATTAGTGAGGTTGGGCACTGGTGTTAGGCGATTAGGCCTGGCTCGCAGTCGACGTCCCAATTCACCCCCAAGGTGTTTGATGGGGTTGAGGTCAGGGCTCTGTGCAGGTCAGTCAAGTTCTTCCACACCAATCTCTCTCTCAAAAAAAAAACATTTCTTTATGGACCTTGCTTTGTGTACAGGGCATTGTCATGCTGAAACAGAAAAGGGCTTTCCCCAAAAGGTTGGCACAAAGTTGGAAGCACAGAATCATCTAGAATGTCATTGTATGCTGTAGTGTTAAGATTTCCCTTTATTGGAAGTAAGGGGCATAGCCCAAACCAGGAAAAACAGCCCCAGACCATTATTCCTCCTCCACAAAACTTTACAGTTGGCACTATGCATTGAGGCAGGTAGCGTTCTCCTGGCATCCGCCAAACCCAGTTGGTGAAGTGTGATTCATCACTCCAGAGAACGTGTTTCCACTGCTGCAGAGTCCAATGGTGGCGAGCTTTACACCACTCCTGCCGATGCTTGGCATTAACCGGGGCAGCTTTAGCACGGTGGAAATTTGACGAACTGACTGATTGGAAAGGTAGCATCCTATGATGGTGCCACGTTGAAAGTCACTGAGCTCTTCATTCTACGGCCAATGTTTGTCTATGGAGATTGCATGTCGGTGTGCTCGAATTTATGAAATAGCCGAATCCACTCATTTGGGGTGTCCACATACTTTTGTATATATAGTGTAATGTATATATCATGAATTGCCCATAGCTTTGAAAAAATCTGGTAAGGTCGGTAGTTGAGCAGTTAAGGTCAGTAGTTGTCAATTGGTCTGAACTTCTGCACCAATTACATTAAATTATTAGCTACCCTTTTGTCAAAACTTCTGTTAACCTCTTCTCTGCAATTACACTATTATAAACATCTAGCAAGCCTACTCTTTTCAATCTGACTGAACTGTGGAAGAAGCAAAACTCATGTTCTCACACCAGATCTAATACTCAGCACAATAAACTAACAAGACACATATTGTGGTCTAATATCCCTCCGGCACTATAACTACACACTGCAGGTTATTATATCATATGATTCACTTAGCCTCCCCATTACCTAGAATCAGTCATGTGATCTGGGCCTAAATATAAACCAACAGCTTTTTCCACGGGTTATTTCTGTTCCATCTGAAATGCACTATAACATTCTTACGTGTTTACCAGAAAAGCACAATTATCTGAGCTTTACCGGGGCACTGCTCTCTGATTCTTAACGGAGTGTTAGCAGTGGGCCCACCTACTGTAGCAACGTTAAAAATCCTAATAGTCATTCAGGGTTCCAAGCCGCCAGCAAAGCAGCTAAGCCTAGATCAGGGCCAAGCTCGAGGACACAGATTTTTCTTCTCATTTCATTCCATCATTTCATTCCATCCCTTTTCTATCTTTAGTAGTGTAAATATGCCAGCTAACTGGGGTCTGGGTGCACTTGTAATGAGACAAGACTGCGACGGCCGGAGCTAATGAGCTGTCAGGGGACTACAGTGAAAGAGACTGAAGACAGAAGCAGCACGCCAGAGCTAGGTACAGTGCCCAGCCAGAGAGGTCAAACAGCAGAGCCCGTATCCAGAGAACTGTACCATAGTGGGGCAAAACAAAAGAGACAAGCCCCATGACAAAACAGGCATCTGCTGTTTCCCACTGCGCCACTCCAAAGTATAGGACATAGCCTTCTACATGACATGGATCGGGAGTGGGTGAAGAAAATGACATCCAGGCCGGATGGTATTCATCTGACGCTGTAAGCACTAGCAGAGTTGTCTCTTTAGAGAAGGGAGGGAATTTGTTGCCAACCTGGGTGTCTAGGTGGAGGAAGGTGCCCTTCTGTCCTCTGTCTAAAGTTCAGCAGGGAGGGAGTGGTATACAGTATCGCTATGGGGCAGTTATCTCCTCTGATGATCCTCCAACCTCACAGCCATTATGTGATCCTGTTTAAATCACTGCACCAGTGCAAAACTCGTCAGTCATGGTGATGGCTGGATGGGGTTAGCCTACAAGTGGTTCGGCTTGCTCTGTTTAGGTCAGGATGTCGCAGAGAAACCACTCACTCGGGCGGAAACGGCATAGGCCTACAACTAAATATGTGTATGAGACCAATAAAATGTGATTAGAAAGGGGTTAACTTACCAGACACAAATGTACTGTACAATAGCAAGGCCAACTGTGAATAAATCAAACTAAGTGGGTGTGCAAGACATTCACAAACGTAAATAATGATTAACATTTACCCTTTACATTTGAAGCACTCCAGGAAACAAATGTTTGCCTTTCAACATCTTAAGTAGGGTTGTCTCACAATGAATGTTTGACTTTGCCTCTGGACCCAAACTTGGAGGAACATTTTTTTAAAGTACGGTGAAAGATTCACCTGCAGCTGAATGGCTGTTTGAACATCCCACACCTTTCTTTATTGAGACCTTAGGACCGTGATCCATCAACATGGAGTGAATGAGTCGGTTCCAGGGAACCTGGATCTACTGATAGTGATTGCTGGGCTGGCAGTGGGAGGAGGAGAAGTATGCTGTTCAATGAGCACAACCCACTAACATA
Source organism: Oncorhynchus keta (assembly GCF_023373465.1). Classification (NCBI taxonomy): domain Eukaryota; kingdom Metazoa; phylum Chordata; class Actinopteri; order Salmoniformes; family Salmonidae; genus Oncorhynchus; species Oncorhynchus keta. The sequence continues at coordinate 8,073,229 of NC_068456.1, forward strand.
TTTTCCATCTGTATGTTGTTATCAACTAACTCATTCCCAAACTGACGAGCTGAAATATAATAAGGAGCCAGACAAATCAGCACTTAGTGGTACCTTGAAAAAGCTTACAAGCTTAAATATCTCAAGATATAACATGGTTGACTCCCTCCTCAACCCCTGGGAACAAGACCTAGCAAAGCTGCAGCTGGCTCAAAACAGAGCAACACGGCTTGCCCTTAACTGCAAATAAAGAACTAACATCAACAACATGCCAGTCTTTCCTGGTTGAGGGTTGACGAGAGATTAACTTCTCTTCTTCTAGTTTTTATGAGAAAATTCCAGATTGTCTGCATAAACAAGTTCAACTCATACATAACCCACAAGATATGCCACCAGGGGTCTTTTCAAAGTCCCCAAGTCAAAAACAAATTCACGACAATGTACAGTATTATACAGAGCTATGATCGCATAGAACTCCCTTCCATCTCCAATTACTCATACAAACAGCAAAATTACCTTTAAAAACAAAAAAAATGCAACATCTCAGAACAGCAGGGACTTTGACACACACACACACACACACTTTCTTTGTATTGTTTGTATAGATATTTTTTGTTATATTGTTTGCATATTGCTGGATTTGTATTTGTTTTTTTAAGTGTGTGACTGTCCTTGTCTATCAGAGTTTTGTTACTGGTCATATTTTCTATTTTTTGTGACCACAGGAAGAATAGATGCTGCCTCTGCAAAAGCAAAATAGCCATCAACAGACACAGAGGCACCTGGGTCGTTCCACAAAATGAGTTCCTTTTGCATCCCTTTTATATTTTAAGAATACATTGTGCACAAATATTGCATTTTAAAAGCCTGCCGTGTTACATGAAATGAAGTGCCCTTTAACATAGACCACATGGAAAATTAAATACATCACATATTTATATAAAGACTTGCTAAAGTGCCAAAATGAATCATTTTGACATGTCCCTTTGTGCAACCTATGTGACTTCTAGGAAGATTTTAACCCTCTTAACCTCAACATTTCTCCACGTTTTCACCATCATTGTATAGACCGAGTTCATATGTCGCTTTGACATTGTAATTTCTGTCGATCATTATTTATGTAGCACTTTACACTCATAAATGTATACGGTTTCAAAATGTCAGATTTGGACACAAACACACACCTAAACTGGCTATCCAGTAACATGGTGTACATGACGTCAGAGCTCAGTGTCTCCTCTTCACCGCACTTTATGGGTTTTGACTAACAGCCGTTCTGAACATGAGGACCGTCCACGACAAGAAGTTGCCCTCCATCCCTCCCGCTAAATTGTGCAGCTTTTGCCAATTGTTTGTTGTCTGAGTGAGGGAAATGCTGTAAGTTACCAAGACTCAACGTATTTTGAAAAATGAGATGTTGAGGATTATAATAAATACCGATTTGAAGTAAGCAAGCAAACCAAACACCTGTGAGTCCAAATGTGCGCTTCACATTTCCATATCATAAAACTAATGTTATATACAGTGTCAACGTTTATGATCACTGTGTTTGATGTACAGTTACAAGAAGACATGGTGTTATACCCTGGGTTTAGGGCCGGGACAATACCGGTGTCGCGAATGAAAACACGAAGCAGAACTCACTCGTTGGACCTTTAAAAACCTGTACATAAAATATTGTGTGCTGTATCTTGGATAATAAATAAATGTGACTCTGGATGACAACATAATGATGTTTGTTTGTAACATTTAGGGCTGTTTCCCTAAAGAAGTGAAGTCCGCTTTGTGTTTTGTTTACTTGCCACGATACTAACGAGTATCGCGATGTTGGTACCGTCAGGGCGCTACCTGGGTTTTCCTGAAAAGAATGGGCCTGTTTGTTGTATTGTGAAGAAAATGTGCCGGATGCAGGGCTGTGTTCCAAACAAAACAACTACAAGTGTGTGTGTAAAGGATGTCACACTGCTTGCTTATCGAGTAGGGCTGGGCGATGTCAAATTCATTTAAATGTATGTTTTTGCACAATATTCAATTTGTCATTTTTATGTGTCAACTGCTCAAATTGCGTGCAGGGCAGACACTACTAAAACAGGAGTATCAATGAACATTGATTCTGGAAAAATGTATGGTCAATTTGTCACGTGGAATTTTAGCCAAAGACTGTTAAACTAGCTGTAAGGTCTGTGTTTAATAAATGTGCAATAAGCGTAAACCACAATTATATAAGGAACTGGCAACTCATTCTCATTCTGAGAAATACGGTAACTCTGTTACGCTCAACCCTGTTACTTTACTTGGCACTTAATATAGTCTTCTTTTATGTTTTGCCTCGAGATAGGAAACTTTTTTTATATATTAAGTTGGAAATTTACTCTTTTTGACAGAATGTAAAAATTAGGTTTAACAATTTATTTTTTTACGAAGTTACACTACTCAAAGGGCATCCAATTGGCTGTACAACCCATCTACAGTACCATAGCATAATGTGAAAGGAAAAAGACCTTGTGCCCAAATCAGCTGATTTGATTTTCATGCTTTGGACCAATCAAGTATATCAGTCCTCCTCACATACTCCTAGCTCACCCTAGTCTATCTGGCCTTCCATTCCACATGCAACAAGTGAAAAGGAAAACACCATTACATCTCATGTTAGATCTGGTTGAATAGACCACGGCCTATGTCATCAAAACCTGCTATCTCAACACAAAGTATGCGTTTGTTTCATGTGTGTAATTATAAAACAAAAGGAGAGTCCATGCCCAAATGCAAAGTCGGGAGTCTGTACACACCTCATCATTAGGTTGGCCTATATGGTTGTCAAGAAAAAGCTACCAAAACATGATCCTTCTCACACTGGACCCATGCAGGAAGATACATGTTGCCCATCTGAATGTATGTGGAAAACGTTTAGCCTATGGACAAACATTGATACAACAAAAAAACGGCCTAGATTATCTCTATATATAATTTTGTTTGAAAATAGTGGACTTCTATGATAACCTAAAGGCCTAGGTGAACGTCAAAACAGGCACGGTGCAGTAGGCTGCTAAAATAAATCTACACCTCCTCTATTTGGTAGCTGTCACAATAATGTTGTACTACGACAGCAAACTGCAAGGCAGAGAACAACCCATGCAACCTATCCGCAACGTCCAAACCGGGAGGTCCAATTAATAGTTGTTTCCCCAAATCACGGTTTCTACAATGATAAAAGACTACAAGCATTATCAACATTGCTGGCTGGAGGCCCACGCTGTGGCTGTGCTCACACGTGAAAGTAAGGTGCTTACGACGCCACGATAAAGACTACTGGCCATATCACGGGCGCAGTGGAATCAATTGAAAGCGACATTGGTGGATACATTGTAACCAAAACAACAGGGAAAACAAATCACATTAGTTGCGAAGAAACATTGTAACGGACTGTCGCAGGCAAAAGCAACTTACATCTTCAAAGAGCGATCCAACGTTGGCTGTCACGAGCAGTATTCCCGAGCCTGCTGTCAGCTTCCCCGCCATAATTCTGTCAGAATCAAAAATGTAGCCGACTTTGGACTGTTCGGAATTGAAAGTAGCAAAAAGTCGTTCAAGGTTTCACGAGGCTGGTTGAGTTAAAATATTGAGGAATTGTGACTGCAGCCAGGTTTGTGACCGTTCGGCTCGCTCATACTAGCAAGGATCGTGCATCTAGCTGCTTGCTGACGGTCTTGCTGCTCTGTAGATGTTCTGGCTACTTTTTCACATTTACAGCCATCACAACTGTTTCCGTTTTAATCCATAGCGACTACTGACTGGGCTCTGGTTCATTCCAACAGTGAGTGTTTAATTCCCTGGCTTTTGCAGTGAAAAAGTCTCCCTCGTAAACCACGACTCCGTAAGGACCATTGCCTTTGATTGTTCAGAGAGGATAGGCTGGAGTCTTTCACTGTCCTGACGTCACCAAGCGAATGGAAAGACGGAGCTGTTTTAAAAGGGCAACGCATTACTTGAAAAGCCACGCCAGACAGCCCCGGAGCCCTTACTTTTAGGCCACTTGACTTGTTGTTGCTTACATGTTTTTTTTTAATACGCAAAATTGTGGGATATAACTGTCCTGCCTAAACAATTTCATTCACTGTGAATGCAGCTTCTGACATATGGCAATGTCATAACAAATAAAACCTAGACTGATTATTACTGACCTTTGGTAGTGACACAGATGATACATGATAGAAAACTTTGCTGGTCAGCTAATTAGCAAGATGAAAGTACTATAGTGAAAGTACTATAGTCAATAGTGTACCTAAAAACTGGGTTGCAGCTGCCGTGTGCTTGAGTCAGTGCAGGACATAAGAATGGCCTACATTATTTTTAATTGCAGATGACACTATCTATTAACTGTTCTTTTCTAAACCACTAGTTATTGTTAAACTTGTAATATATCAATTGTTCATCTTAGCACTTCCATTTAGGCCTACAGGTTTGCCATTGAGTAGTCTATACCTACATTTCTACAAGCTGGGAAGTTGAAATGTTTACCACTTTAAGAGAACAACGTCTCCCATGCCATTTGCCTGTGTGAATTTGGTGGGGCCCACAAATTAGTTTGTTTTTCTTTTTCTAAAGTTGTCATCTGAGTGGTTAGAGGCCTTTTTATATTTATTGTCATTCAGATTTTAGATGTGTTCTCAATGCTCATTAAAAATTTACCTCAAGGGCCTCCCGATTAGCCTTGCGGTCTAAGGCTCTGCATCGCAGTGCTAGAGGCGTCACTACAGACCTGGGTTCTATCCCAGGCTGTGTCGCAGCTGGGGGTGCGACCGGGAGACCCATGAGGCGGCGCACAATTGGCACAGCGTCGTCCAGTTTAGGGCTGGGGGCCGTCCCGAGATGTCCTTGTCCCATCACGCTCTAGCGATTCCTTGTGGCGGGCCAGGCGCATACACGCTGAATTCGGATGCCAGTTGTGCAGTGATTCCTCCTACACATCGGTGCGGCTGGCCTCCGGGTTAAGCGAGCAGTTTGTCAAGAAGCAGTGCGGCTTGGTAGGGTCGTGTTTCGGAGGATGCGCGGCTCTCGACCTTCGCCTCTCCCGAGTCAGTATGGGAGTTGCAGCGACGGGACAAGACTGTAACTACCAATTGGGGATTGAAAATAAATCTAAATAAATCATGAAAATGTACCTCAAATACAACAAGTTTGCAAAGGCCTTTACAACCTTCACCGTCCGAAATGGCCCGGGACATACAAGTCATTTGCTGTGGTCTCATAAGGGTTTCCTCTTCTGTGCCATATCCTCCCCTAATGGTCTGGAGGGAAAAGTGAGGTCAAAAATTGATTCTCGGTGGTCAAGAGGTCAGAACATACAAGAACCAATCAAGACGGGTCTTATTTGGTGAGAAGATGTCAAGATGGTAGAGGCATGAGCCCCAAAGAAAATATGAGCAAATACGGGGACACAGTGGAAGTCCCTAAATGTTTTGGAGTGTTGCCATCTTAGGAGGTAGTGGGCGAGTACACATGGCTCATTAAGATTTTGTGGAGAGAGCAAGGAGATTATCGCTATCACAAGTTATTCAAATTGCTCACAGCTGTGTCTGGCAGTACGCGTGTGTGTGTGTCTGTGTGTCTGTGGCTGTGTGTGTTTAGGGAGGGGATATTGGGTGCCAGGCCCTTCCGTTGTAGACCAGCCGCAGCGGACGGGGTGGTGTACATGATCTCCGGCTGCTTTGCATGTGTTGGTGCTGGCATGACACACCAGGTGTGACTGGCCGCTGGCCTCTCAACCACAGACATGAGGAGGGTAATAACACTCCAGTACTATCCTGCTGCTCTCAGTCAGAGCTGGTTGTTGTGGGTGTGCTGTAGCCTATCAAGTATTTTGCAAATCATTCTTCATTTAATTTGTGTTTCTATTCGTTCCAAAGTGATTACTGCTTTAGATGTTCCTACTTTTGCTTATCGGAATAGTACAGAACGTGACAATGTAGCCTATGTTCTTTCATGGTTCTCACAGATATGATATTGATATCTTTATTCATTTGAAGCCAAGTACTCGTCCAGTTGTTGAAACTGGGGGTACTCTAGTGTAATGTTCTTGATCAGACTGACTGATGTTTATCATTGTTAACAAACATTTTGTCAGCAACTCAGCATACTTGCTACAATCCCGCTGCGGTCGGGTGATTAAGAGGTAACAGGCTTGTGTAAAAAAGAGACCATTAACAGTGCTAGGGAGAGTAAAAGAGAGGGAGGCAGTGAGGAGGAGAGGAAAATAAAGTTGGTGTGTTGCTATTCACATTAGCTGGGGAGGGGGGTTGTCTTTGCCAAGCCTACAGCAGCCCTTTCCCCTTTCCTCCTACTGTATTATTCAAACAGAGATGGCGAAAGCAAGTGCAAGTGTCTCTAAAAAAAGTACAGTATAAATATGTGAGGAGGTTTGCATAGAACATGATGATAACAGTTCAGGTCATGTGTTTCAAAAGGCCCACTAAATACTACACTGTTTGCACTGGACAGGATATCCCACAAGGGTTGTTGTTTGCGTGCGTGTGCGTGTGTGTGTGTGTGTGTGTGTGTGTGTGTGTGTGTGTGTGTGTGTGTGTGTGTGTGTGTGTGTGTGTGTGTGTGTGTGTGTGTGTGTGTGTGTGTGTGTGTGTGTGTGTGTGTGTGTGTGTGTCTTTGTGTGTTTTATTCATTTTGCTGATAAAGGACTCCAACGTCCAACTGGCTGAAGCCCCTCCCTCTCCACTCTGGGTAATGGAACAAATGATGTAGGAATTCCAGTCCGTGAGCAAATATGTGCACTTTGACCCCTACCCCTCCACTGCTCAAATTCACACACATAGAAAAACATGGAAATAAAAAAATGTCAAGCTCTAAAGAGCTGTGATTCAGCCCCTTTAAAACTGTGACAATAATGTCTCAACTTTATGTTTATGTTCCTACGGTGTTCACTGTTTCACTTCCTATTCCCAAGACGTAACTTTTACCATTGTATGGGAATGTCGTCCAATATAGAAACTGTCTAAACTCTCTGTGGCTAATTAAGACGGTGTAGCTAATTTATGAACTTAGAATTCTACATAACACCCATTACAATTTACATTATACACAAAACACTACATTTCAACCAGAGAGTTATAACTGTTTATAACTGATTTACAGAAACTATAAACTGTAAATAAACGACTTACAAACGCATTGCATACCCCGATGCAGCGTTTCCCAAACTCGGTCCTCGGGACCCCAAGGGGTGCACGTTTTGGTTTTTGCCCTAGCACTACACAGCTGATTCAAATAATCAACTAATCATCAAGCATTGATCATTTGAATCAGCTGTGTAGTGCTAGGGCATAAACTAAAACGTGCACCCCTTGGGGTCCCGAGGACCGAGTGTGGGAAACGCTGCATCGGTGTATACCTTTTTCGGCATGCAATGCGTTTGTAAGTAGTTTATTTACAGTTTATAGTTTCTGTAAATCAGTTATAAACAGTTATAGCTCTCTGGTTGAAATGTAGTGTTTTGTGTGATGCAATGTTTAATGGGGTGGTGATCATTGCTAACGTTCACTTCCCAGGATGTTAGGTGGTTGACCTGACATGTGCTGTTTCGTTTCTTCTTGTCCATCTGTAATGCTTTGTCTAGAATCTGGAGTATGTCTTTCTGTGACTGACGGGGTGCTCTCCTTTTGTCAATCACATCACATGTTGTTTTTGGAGAATCGGTCTGTCTCTCACTCCCCACATAGTTGTTGAAGGGGAAATTAGGCTACACTAAAGCTATTCATGTCTTTTTCCTATACACAATGCACACCGGTCAGCACGTGTCCTCTAAGCTACCAGGGAGGTCCCAGTACTGATCTGGAACCTGGAAAGGGGCCCAACCCCCCTCCACACACAGCATGGCCACAAAGTGCCGGGGGAGGCAATTAACCCCGTCCATGATTTCAATTTGAGCAGTTCACAACGTCTCCCTTCTCTGCCATCCCTGTACCCTTAAATGTATGACACATTTCTGTTTCTCCTTTTCTTGGCCTGGGTGGATCCCACCGTGAGGCCGACCTATTTTGACGCTCCCCCAGGAAAGGTCTAATATCCCCTCTTCTAATTTACACTCTCTCACCATTTAATTTGGACCGCCTGCTCCCTTGTGGGACAAAATATCAGTTATTTTCCCAAAAGAGGCTGGTGGACTAAATCTGGTTCATTCTGGAAGGACTGACCGATGAGATGTTCTTCCTTCTTTCAAGTGGTTACTGTACTTCTTTTATATTTTCACTAATTAAACCAGATTTGACAAATGAAAGCAAGGGCTCCACCACTTGGCTTTCATCTGTCTAGTTATTTCTAATAGGTGAATTCTTCGAGGAAGAGAGAAAGAAAGGCTAGATTTTCAGAATTCGAACGGGGCCCTTGTCTAAACCAATGCAGGAAAATGTGGAAAGTTTTAACTCTCTTGAAATCAGGAGTTTGTATCCTGCACCTGAAGTTGCAAACCTTTCCTTGTACTTGTAAATTATAAATACTCCCTCATTTGTGCTACAGAGGTAATAAGTTGGAGCACAAATAACTTGAAATGTGCTAACTATTTGGGGTGGGAATTGTTCAAAAATGTAACTGTACAAGAGATGCTTCACCAGACAATGTACAAATAACCTCACACTTAGTATGCTTTCATTAGCATACAGTCAAACTCACACTGTCATTCCCGCCCTAAAATGTCAACCATTTTAGAAACAGCCGCCCTGCTAACACACAGAGAGCAGGTAGCACTCAAACCAAGACCACCCCCTTCCCACTCTCTTATTTATTTTCCCCTTCATACAAAACCATAACTTCTGCCCTTCTCCTCCACAATCCAGAATCCAAGTAATGAGGTCTGTTCTAAATATACTTTGCAAAATGTAGCCTTTTTTGTTGCTGGTCTAGCTAAGGGATCCTGAAGGTGTTGAAAACTGGCCTGTGTAGCTAGGTAACCGGCATTGCTAAACCCGAAACAAATCCCTCTCTGTGCTCTACTCTGGCCCCTTACGTAAATGCCCTACAGACTTAGACTTAATTGACATCAACTCTTGGCCTTGACCAGACTCAAAATGATGGGATTGTTCCACCTTGTGACCGACATCTGTTTGTGCTGCAGCTCGTAGCCAATCATAGAACCAACCCTGTTCATCTCAGTCTTTGGCTCTGTTCTCTACTTCTGTTCTTTATTCCTTTGGCATGTGTAGCAGAAATGAGTTCTGGCAGATAAAGCATTATTTCTTTATATGCCTACAGTCAATACCGAACTAGATAACGATAAGAGGGACAATATTTGATTTGAGTCTTTACTGTTACAAACATCCTTTCACAGGACACTGTCTGTTTCATTGAATTGTTATACATTTAACTGCTATGGTAAACAAGCTCAATTTGTTGAAAAAGACAGTGTGACATGAATGTCAAATCATGGCCAATCATGTAAAATACCGTTCCATTACATTAGTGTTTTAATTGCGTCAATTGATGCACTCAATGACCTTGTCTGAAAACAATTACATCCTTGCTCATCCTTGTTTCCTCAATTCTTCTCGAAGCTTTTTGGAGGAGGAGGTCAGATCCTCTCCTCCAATGAGCTTTGAGAGGAATTAACAATACCAGAATGGGGGAAGCAAAGATTTGATTTAGTAACATTTTCAGACAAAGTCAATGAAAAATGGCATCATTGTAATAACCATGGTGCTCCAGAAGATGGCAGTAATGATGAACACAAACAACACAGCATTGTCCACCAACTCCAACTATTGTCCACCGACTCCAACTATTGTCCACCGACTCCAACTATTGTCCACCAACTCCAACTATTGTCCACCGACTCCAACTATTGTCCACCGACTCCAACTATTGTCCACTGACTCCAACTATTGTCCACCAACTACAACTATTGTCCACCGACTCCAACTATTGTCCACCAACTACAACCATTGTCCACCAACTACAACTATTGTCCACCAACTACAACCATTGTCCACCAACTACAACTATTGTCCACCAACTCCAACTATTGTCCACCGACTCCAACTATTGTCCACCGACTCCAACTATTGTCCACCGACTCCAACTATTGTCCACCGACTCCAACTATTGTCCACCGACTCCAACTATTGTCCACCAACTCCAACTATTGTCCACCGACTCCAACTATTGTCCACCAACTACAACTATTGTCCACCGACTCCAACTATTGTCCACCAACTACAACCATTGTCCACCAACTACAACTATTGTCCACCAACTACAACCATTGTCCACCAACTACAACTATTGTCCACCAACTACAACTATTGTCCACCAACTACATCTATTGTCCACCAACTACAACTATTGTCCACCAACTACAACTATTGTCCACCAACTACAACTATTGTCCACCAACTACAACTATTGTCCACCAACTACATCTATTGTTCACCAACTAGAACTATTGTCCACCAACTACAACTATTGTCCACCAACTACAACTATTGTCCACCAACTACATCTATTGTTCACCAACTACATCTATTGTTCACCAACTACATCTATTGTCCACCAACTACATCTATTGTCCACCAACTACAACTATTGTCCACCAACTACAACTATTGTCCACCAACTACATCTATTGTCCACCAACTACATCTATTGTCCACCAACTACATCTATTGTCCACCAACTACATCTATTGTCCACCAACTACATCTATTGTCCACCAACTACAACTATTGTCCACCAACTACAATTGTCCACCAACTACAACTATTGTCCACCAACTACAACTATTGTCCACCAACTACAACTATTGTCCACCAACTACAACTATTGTCCACCAACTACAACTATTGTCCACCAACTACAATCATTGTCCACCAACTACAACTATTGTCCACCAACTACAACTATTGTCCACCAACTACAACTATTGTCCACCAACTACAACTATTGTCCACCAACTACAACTATTGTCCACCAACTACAACTATTGTCCACCAACTACAACTATTGTCCACCAACTACAACCATTGTCCGCCAACTACAACTATTGTCCACCAACTACAACTATTGTCCACCGACTCCAACTATTGTCCACCAACTACAACTATTGTCCACCAACTACATCTGTTGTCCACCAACTACATCTATTGTCCACCAACTACAACTATTGTCCACCAACTACAACTATTGTCCACCAACTACAACCATTGTCCACCAACTACAACTATTGTCCACCAACTACATCTATTGTCCACCAACTACAACTATTGTCCACCAACTACAACTATTGTCCACCAACTACAACTATTGTCCACCAACTACAACTATTGTCCACCAACTACAACTGTTGTCCACCAACTACATCTATTGTCCACCAACTACATCTATTGTCCACCAACTACAACTATTGTCCACCAACTACAACTATTGTCCACCAACTACAACTGTTGTCCACCAACTACAAATATAACATTGGCCACCAACTACAACTATTGTCCACCAACTACAACTATTGTCCACCAACTACAACTGTTGTCCACCAACTACAAATATAACATTGGCCACCAACTACAAATGTCCTTTGTGATTCAGTTGGTAGAATATGGCACTTGCAACACCAGGGTTGTGTATTTGATTCCCACGGGACCAGTATGACAAATATACAGCAGCAGTCAAAGTTTGGACGCACCTACACATTCAAGTGTTTTTCTTTATTTTTACTATTTTCTACATAGCAAAAAAATAGTGAAGACATCAAAACTACGAAATAACACATATGGAATCATGTAGTAACCAAAAAAGTACGTCAGACCCCAATAAGATTGTCTGTCGCGATTTGCATCGGCTTGTCACGTGGGACTAGGTGTGTGTGCAGGAATCAGACGCAGAGAGAGTGTAACGGAGTAAAGTGCTTTACTATTGCACACCCAAATGATAAGCCCAATACAATACAGGGTGCAGGACACTATACCAGACAACCCAAAACCACAGGGTGTCCAGTATAGAAAATAAAATACACTACGACCTAATATGTACACACGTAACAAAAGACAATCCAGCACAAAACAAGGGCGGGTCAAACTACTACATATAGGGAAGCTAATTAAACCAAAATACACACAGGTGAAACTAATAAGACAAAACCAACAGACAAACGAAAAAGGGATCGGTAGCGGCTAGTAGGACGGTGACGACGACCGCTGAGCACCGCCCGAACAGGTAGGGGAGCCAACTTGACAGTACCCCCTCCCCCCCACGCGCGGCTCCCGCAGCGACGAGGCACCGGGCAATCCGGGTGGAGGCGGTGGAAATCTCCCAGGAGAGAAGGGTCCAAAATGTCCCCCACCGGAACCCAGCATCTCTCCTCCGGACCGTACCCTTCCCAGTCCACAAGGTACTGTAGGCCCATCACCCGGCGTCTCGAGTCCAGAATGCCACGTACTGTGTACACCGGGGACCCCTCGATGTCCAGAGGGGGCAGAGGGACCTCAGGCACCTCACTTTCTTGCAGGGGACCAGCCACCACCGGCCTGAGGAGAGACACATGAAACAAGGGGTTAATACGGTAATACCTAGGAAGTTGTAAACTCTAACACACCTCGTTTATTCTCCTCAGGACTTTGAACGGCCCCACACACTGCGGCCCCAGCTTCCGACAGGGCAGGCGGAGGGGTAGGTTTCAGGTTGAGAGCCAGACCCTGTCCACCGGTGCAAACATCGGGGCCTCACTGTGGTGCTGGTCAGCACTCCTCTTCTGCCGTTCTCCCGCTAACCTTAGCGGTTCCTGGACGGCTTTCCAGGTGTCCTTGGAGCACTGTACCCATTCCTCAACCGCAGGAGCCTCGGTCTGGCTCTGATGCCATGGGGCCAGGACCGGCTGGTAACCTAACACACTCAAAAGGGGACAAGTTAGTTGAGGAGTGGCGTACGGAGTTCTGAGCGAGCTCAGCCCAAGGAACATACCTTGCCCACTCACCAGACCAGTCCCGGCAATATGACCGCAGAAACCTGCCCACATCCTGGTTTACGCGCTCCACCTGCCCATTACTCTCGGGGTGAAAACCTGAGGTTAAGCTGACCAAGACCCCCAGTCTCTCCATAAACGCCCTCCATACTCTGGACATGAATTGGGGACCCCGACCAGAAACGATGTCCTCAGGCACCCCATAGTGCCGGAGGACATGGGTAAACAAAGCCTCCGCAGTCTGCAGGGCCGTAGGGAGACCGGGCAACAGGATGAGACGACAGGACTTAGAAAACCGATCCACAACGACCAGGATTGTAGTACTTCCTTGGGACGGGGGAAGGTCGGTAAGAAAGTCCACCAATAAGTGTGTCCACGGCCGTTGTGGAACGGGGATGGGCAGTAACGTCTCTCTAGGCAAGTGCCGAGGAGCCTTGCTCTGAGCGCACACTGAGCAGGAGGAGACATAAAATCTCACGTCCTTAGCCAACGTGGGCCACCAGTATCTCCCTCTAAGACTCCGCACTGTCCTCTCGTTGCCAGGATGACCCGAGGAGGGGAGAGTATGAGCCCAATGGATCAGCTTATCCCGGACCCCCCTCGGCACGTACTGAGCCCCCGCTGGACAGTTAGGGGGGGCCGGCTCTAACCGTGAGGCCCTCTCTATCTCCGTGTCCACGTCCCATACTACCGGTGCCACGAGACATGAAGGTGGAAGGATGGGAGTTGGCTCAAGGGACCGCTCCTCGGTATCGTAGAGGCGGGACAGCGCGTCGGCTTTGGTGTTTTGGGAACCTGGCCGGTATGAGATGGTTAACCGAAACCTGGTGAAAAACATGGCCCATCGAGCCTGACGTGGATTTAGTCTCCTCGCTGCCCGGATATACTCGAGATTACGATGGTCAGTCCAGATGAGAAAAGGGTGTTTCGCCCCCTCAAGCCAATGTCTCCACACTTTCAGAGCCTTGACTACAGCTAACAACTCCCGGTCTCCCACGTCATAGTTTTGCTCCGCCCCGAGCTTCCTCGAAAAGAAGGCACAAGGGCGGAGCTTGGGTGGCACGCCCGAGCGCTGGGACAGCACGGCCCCGACCCCTGCCTCGGACACATCCACCTCCACTATGAACGCTAAAGAGGGGTCCGGATGCGCCAACACGGGCGCATTGGTGAATAGCTCCTTCAAACGACTGAAAGCTCTGCCCGCCTCTGCTGACCAACGCAAGCGCACCGGTCCTCCCTTCAGCAGTGAGGTGATGGGAGCAGCCACCTGACCAAAACCCCGGATAAACCTCCGGTAGTAATTGGCAAACCCTAAAAAACGCTGCACTTCTTTCACCGTGGTCGGAGTCTGACAATTACGCATGGCTGTAACTCGGTCATCCTCCATCACCACCCCGGAGGTGGAAATATGATAACCCAGGAAGGAAACGGCCTGTTTGAAAAACTCACATTTCTCCGCCTTGCAATACAGGTCATGCTCCAGCAGTCGCCCAAGTACCTTACGCACCAGAGACACATGCGCCGCGCCTGTGGCAGAATAGATCAAGATATCATCGATGCACACTACCATTCCCTGCCCGAGCAGGTCTCAGAGAATCTCATCTACGAAGGATTGGAAGATGGCTGGAGCATTCTTCAACCCATATGGCATGACGCAGTACTCATAATGACCAGACGTAGTACTAAATGCAGTTTTCCACTCATCTCCTCCCCGGATACGTACCAGATTATACGCACTCCTCAGGTCCAGTTTTGTGAAGAAGCGCGAATTTAGACCTCTATAATCAATGCACGGACGCAGACCTCCATCCTTCTTCTTCACAAAAAAAGAAGCTTGAGGAGACGGGTAATGCGGAGGGCCGAATGTACCCCTGTCCCAGCGATTCAGCAACATATGTTTCCATCGCTACTGTCTCCTCCTGGGACAATGGATACACGTGACTCCTAGGCAGTGCAGCGTTCTCCAGAAGGTTTATCGCGCAGTCACCTCGACGATGGGGTGGTAATTGGGTCGCCCTCTTTTTACTGAAGGTGATAGCCAAATCGGCATATTCAGAGGGAATGCGCACGGTGGAAACCTGGTCTGGACTCTCCACCGTAGTCGCACCAACAGCAAATCCTATACACCTGCCTGAAGACTCCTCTGACCACCCCTTAAGAGCCCCCTATCGCCAGGAAATCACCTGGTTGTGCTGAGCTAGCCAGGGAATGCCCAACACCACTGGAAATGCAGGTGTATCTATAAGGAACAGACTAATCTGCTCCTTATGACCTCCCTGCGTTACCATGTCCAGCGCCACCGTAGCCTCCCTAACTACTCCTGACCCTAATGGTCGGCTATCTAAGGAGTGCACGGGGAGAGGTAGGTCTAACGAAACCAGGGGAATCCCTAGCCTTAACGCGAGCCCACGATCCAAGAAATTCCCAGCTGCGCCTGAATCGACTAGCGCCTTATGCTGTAGAGAGGGAAGAAACCCAGGGAAAGAAGTTAACACATACATATGACCGACAGGAAGCTCTGGGTGAGTATGGTGCTTATTCACCTGGGGTGATCGAGTAGTGCTCCGCCTGCCCTCCCGACTCCCAGACAAGTTCCTCCATCACCTCCTCCACAACTGGTGCAGGAGGACACTCTTCCTCCGGTCCTCCGGTCCCCCTCGAAGCCTCCCCTCCTAACTCCATAGGGATAGGGGCAGGAGGGCTGGGAAGTGGAAACAACAGGACCATATCCGAACGCCCGCGGGCAGCCAGCAGGTTGTCAAGACGGATAGCCATGTCAGTGAGTTCATCCAGTGTGAGGGTGGTGTCCCGACATGCTAGCTCCCTGCGGACGTCCTCCCTGAGACTGCATCGGAAATGATCTATCAGGGCCCTGTCATTCCACCCTGCTCCTGCGGCCAAGGTCCTGAACTCCAGGGCAAAGTTCTGCGCGCTCCTCGTCTCCTGACGCAGGTGGAACAGCCGTTCACCCGCCGCACGACCCTCTGGTGGATGGTCAAACACAGCTCGGAATCGGCAGGTGAACTCGGGGTAATGATCCCTCGCCGTTCCACACTGCGTTGGCCCACTCGAGAGCTCGCCCAGTCAAACAGAAGACGAGGGCGCTCACACTCTCCTCTCCGGAGGGAGTAGGACGCACGGTAGCCAGGTACAGTTCCAGTTGTAGAAGTAAACCCTGGCACCCTGCCGCCGTTCCATCATACTCCCGTGGGAGTGTCAGCCGAAGAGCCCCGGAGCCAGATGCGGTAGCACGAACAGGAGGTGCTGGAGATGAGGTGGGAAGGCCACTCCTCTCCCATCGCTCCATGGCCGAACCAATCCTATGGAGAACGCTGGTATGATGGAGGACCCTTTCCTCCATCGATGGGAGAGGAGATGCGGCTGCTCCTGCTGATTCCATGTTTGGGTGTAGGATTCTGTCACGCGGGACTAGGTGTGTATGCAGGAATCAGATGCAGAGAGAGAGTAACGGAGTAAAGTGCTTTACTATTGCACACCCAACTGATAAGCCCATGTGGCAAAGAAGGGGGTCGAGTGATAAGTGGCAGATATGTGAGAGCAGAGCTAATAAATGGGCTCTGCCCGATCACTAAAATGGCCACCCCTGTCAGAACTACAGATCACAAAATGGCCGACCGCCAAAACTACAAGTCCCAGAAGCAAGGGGAACCCTCAGAAGGTGGAGCCGACTCACAGATAAAGGGTCAAGAAAAACCAGGAAGAGGAAGAGAGAGGGCTGGAAGGAGCTATGAACAATAGAGAAAGAGACTATAGAGATTGGCTGGATTTACCGTGTATGAGCTGGATTGTTTGGACTTACCTGTTGGCGTTTGGACCTGGACCTACCGAGAACCCGATTCGTGTACCGAACCCTGCTATCCTTGACCTCGCCTACGGCCTGGGTGGACCAGGACGGAGAAACAAACACACAGGTACTGTCCTGTTCGAAAGAACTCTCATTCTTGGGTGATTTGGTGACAGTTTACCACTTAGTTTGTGACAAACGCTCCTAATCTTGAAGAGGTTTGCCACACCCAATACAATAAAGGGCGCAGGACTCTATACCAGACAACCCAAAACCACAGGGTGTCCAGTATAGAAAATAAAATACACTACGACCTAATATGTACACACGTAACAAAAGACAATCCCGCACAAAACAAGGGCGGGTCAAACTACTACATATAGGGAAGCTAATTAAACCAAAATATACACAGGTGAAACTAATAAGACAAAACCAGCAGACAAACGAAAAAGGGATCGGTAGCGGCTAGTAGGACGGTGACGACGACCGCTGAGCACCGCCCGAACAGGCAGGGGAGCCAACTTCGGCGGAAGTCGTGACACTGCTAATGGGAATCCTAAATAAAATTATAAAAAATGATTTGAATGATGCGTGTGTTACTATTTTATATATATATATATATATATGTTTTTTCTATTTTGTCTTTTATTTATATTTTTTTTCTCCCCAATTCCATGGTATCCAATTGGTAGTTACAGTCTTGTCTCATCGCTGTAACTGTCACGTTCTGACCATAGTTATTTTGTGTTTCCTGTCTTTGTGTTCTCTGCACCAGATAGGACTGTTTCGGGTTTTGCCACGTTTGTTGTTTTTGTAATTGTTCATCTTTAGTTTTACTTATTAAAAAAACATGAACACATTTACATTTACATTTAAGTCATTTAGCAGACGCTCCCTTCAACGGAAGAAACCCTTTACAGTAACTCCCGAAGCCCGTGAGCCGTGCGTCTTCCGAAACACAACCCAGCCAAGCCGCACTGCTTCTTGACACAATGCCCCCGGAAGCCAGCCGCACAAATGGGTCGGAGGAAACGCCGTACACCTGGCGACCGTGTCAACGTGCACTGCGCCCGGCCCGCCACACGATCCTAACCCGGATGACGGATGATTGTGCTCCGCCCTATTGGCCTCCCAGGCACGGCCGGCTGCGACAGAGCCTGGACTCAAACCCAGAATCTCTAGCTGCACAGCTAGCACTGTGATGCAGTGCCTTCGACCACTGCGCCAATCTGGAGGTCACGTGTGTTAATATACAACATATTATACTGGGCTTTTCCTGTGTATGTTGCCACAGAGGTCCAGATTGTGCCCAAAGAGAAGGGAAGAACCTGGGGAAACCTACAGTTTGGGGAAACTTTGCATTCAGGATAGTCTTCAGACCCCTTGTCATTTTTTACATCACAGCCTTGTTCTGAAATTGATTTCATTGTCCCCCCCCCTCCTCATAAATCTACACACAATACCCCATAATGCCAAGGAAACATTTTTTTTTTTAATTGTTTGCTAATCTATACAAAAAAAACGGAAATATTACATTTACATAAGTATTCAGACCCTTTACTCAGTACTTTGTTGAAGCAAATTGGCATCGATTACAGCCTCGAGTCTTCTTGGGTATGACGCAACAAGCTTGGCACACCTGTATTTGGGGAGATTCTCCCATTCTTCTCCACAGATCCTGTCAAGCTCTGTCAGGTTGGATGGGGAGAGTTCCTGCACAGCTATTTTCAGGTCTCTCCAGAGATGTTCGATTGGGTTCAGAGACTTGTCCTGAAGCCACCCCTGCATTGTCTTGGCTGTGTGCTCAGTGTTTTTGTCCTGTGGGAAGGTGAACCTTCGCCCCAGTCTGAGGTCCTGAGCGCTCTGGAGCAGGTTTTCATCAAGGATCTCTCTGTACTTTGATCCTTTAATTTTTGCCTTGATCCTGACTAGTCTCTCAGTCCCTGCCGCTGAAAAACATCCACACAGCATGAGGCTGCCACCACCATACTTCACCGTAGGGAGGGTGCCAGGTTTCCTCCAAACGTGACGCTTGGCATTCAGGCCAAGGAGTTCAATCTTGGTTTCATCAGCCCAGAGAGTCTTTAGGTGCCTTTTGGCAAACTCCAAGCAGGCTGCCATGTGCATTTTACTGAGGAGTGACTTCCGTCTGGCCACTCTAGCATAAAAGCCTAATTGGTGGAGTGCTGCAGAGATATTTGTCCTTCTGGAAGGTTCTCGCATCTCCACAGAGGAACTCTAGAGCTCGGTCAGTGTGACCATTGGTTTCTTGGTCACCTCCTTGACCAAGGCCCTTCTCCCCCAATTGCTCAGTTTGGCCGGGCGGTCAGCTCTAGAAAGAGTGTTGGTGATTCCAAACTTCTTCCATTTAAGAATGATGGAGGCCACTGTGATCTTGGGGACCTTCAACGTTGCAGAAATGTTTTGGTACCCTTCCCCAGATCTATGCCTCGACACAATCCTCAGACCTCTACGGAAAATTCCTTCGACCCCATGGCTTGGTTTTTGCTCCGACATGCACTGTCAACTGTGGGACTTCATATTGACAGGTGTGTGCATTTCCAAATCATGTCCAATCAATTGAATTTACCACTGGTGGACTCCAATCAAGTTGTAGAAACATCTCAAGGATGATCAATGGAAACAGGATGCACCTTAGCTCAATTTCAAGTTTGATATCAAAGGGTCTGAATACTTATGTAAATAAGCTATTTCTGTTTGTAATTTGTCATGAAAAATCTGTTTTTGCTTTGTCATTATGGAGTATTGTGCATAGATTGCTGAGGATTTGTATTTATTTAATCAAATCAAATCAAATCCAATTTTATTTGTCACATACACATGGTTAGCAGATGTTAATGCGAGTGTAGCGAAATGCTTGTGCTTCTAGTTCCGACAATGCAGTAATAACCAACAAGTAATCTAACTAACAATTCCAAAACTACTGTCTTATACACAGTGTAAGGGGATAAAGAATATGTACATAAGGATATATGAATGAGTGATGGTACAGACCAGCATAGGCAAGATACAGTAGATGGTATCGAGTACAGTATATACATATGAGATGAGTATGTAAACAAAGTGGCATAGTTAAAGTGGCTAGTGATACATGTATTACATAAGGATGCAGTCAATGATATAGAGTACAGTATATACGTATGCATATGAGATGAATAATGTAGGGTAAGTAACCTTATATAAGGTAGCATTGTTTAAAGTGGCTAGTGATATATTTACATAATTTCACATCAATTCCCATTATTAAAGTGGCTGGAGTTGAGTCAGTATCAGTGTCAGTGTGTTGGCAGCAGCCACTCAATGTTAGTGGTGGCTGTTTAACAGTCTGATGGCCTTGAGATAGAAGCTGTTTTTCAGTCTCTCGGTCCCAGCTTTGATGCACCTGTACTGACCTCGCCTTCTGGATGATAGTGGGGTGAACAGGCAGTGGCTCAGGTGGTTGATGTCCTTGATGATCTTTATGGCCTTCCTGTAACATCGGGTGGTGTAGGTGTCCTGGAGGGCAGGCAGTTTGCCCCCGGTGATGCGTTGTGCAGACCTCACTACCCTCTGGAGAGCCTTACGGTTGAGGGCGGAGCAGTTGCCGTACCAGGCGGTGATACAGCCCGCCAGGATGCTCTCGAATGTGCATCTGTAGAAGTTTGTGCTTTTGGTGACAAGCCGAATTTCTTCCGCCTCCTGAGGTTGAAGAGGCGCTGCTGCGCCTTCTTCACGATGCTGTCTGTGTGAGTGGACCAATTCAGTTTGTCTGTGATGTGTATGCCGAGGAACTTAAAACTTGCTACCCTCTCCACTACTGTTCCATCGATGTGGATAGGGGGGTGTTCCCTCTGCTGTTTCCTGAAGTCCACAATCATCTCCTTAGTTTTGTTGACGTTGAGTGTGAGGTTATTTTCCTGACACCACACTCCGAGGGCCCTCACCTCCTCCCTGTAGGCCGTCTCGTCGTTGTTGGTAATCAAGCCTACCACTGTTGTGTCGTCCGCAAACTTGATGATTGAGTTGGAGGCGTGCATGGCCACGCAGTCGTGGGTGAACAGGGAGTAGAGGAGAGGGCTCAGAACGCACCCTTGTGGGGCCCCAGTGTTGAGGATCAGCGGGGAGGAGATGTTGTTGCCTACCCTCACCACCTGGGGGTGGCCCGTCAGGAAGTCCAGTACCCAGTTGCACAGGGCGGGGTCGAGACCCAGGGTCTCGAGCTTGATGACGAGCTTGGAGGGTATTATGGTGTTGAATGCCGAGCTGTAGTCGATGAACAGCATTCTCACATAGGTATTCCTCTTGTCCAGATGGGTTAGGGCAGTGTGCAGTGTGGTTGAGATTGCATCGTCTGTGGACCTATTTGGGCGGTAAGCAAATTGGAGTGGGTCTAGGGTGTCAGGTAGGGTGGAGGTGATATGGTCCTTGACTAGTCTCTCAAAGCACTTCATGATGACGGAAGTGAGTGCTACGGGGCAGTAGTCGTTTAGCTCAGTTACCTTAGCTTTCTTGGGAACAGGAACAATGGTGGCCCTCTTGAAGCATGTGGGAACAGCAGACTGGTAAAGGGATTGATTGAATATGTCCGTAAACACACCGGCCAGCTGGTCTGCGCATGCTCTGAGGGCGCGGCCGGGGATGCCGTCTGGGCCTGCAGCCTTGCGAGGATTAACACGTTTAAATGTCTTACTCACCTCGGCTGCAGTGAAGGAGAGTCCGCATGTTTTCGTTGCAGGCCGTGTCAGTGGCACTGTATTGTCCTCAAAGCGGGCAAAAAAGTTATTTAGTCTGCCTGGGAGCAAGACATCCTGGTCCGTGACTGGGCTGGATTTCTTCTTGTAGTCCGTGATTGACTGTAGACCCTGCCACATGCCTCTTGTGGCTGAGCCGTTGAATTGAGATTCTACTTTGTCTCTGTACTGACGCTTAGCTTGTTTGATTGCCTTGCGGAGGGAATAGCTGCACTGTTTGTATTTGGTCATGTTACCAGACACCTTGCCCTGGTTAAAAGCAGTGGTTCGCGCTTTCAGTTTTACGCGAATGCTGCCATCAATCCACGGTTTCTGGTTAGGGAATGTTTTAATCGTTGCTATGGGAACGACATCTTCAACGCACGTTCTAATGAACTCGCACACCGAATCAGCGTATTCGTCAATATTGTTATCTGACGCAATACGAAACATATCCCAGTCCACGTGATGGAAGCAGTCTTGGAGTGTGGAGTCAGCTTTGTCGGACCAGCGTTGGACAGACCTCAGCGTGGGAGCCTCTTGTTTTAGCTTCTGTCTGTAGGCAGGGATCAACAAAATGGAGTCGTGGTCAGCTTTTCCGAAAGGGGGGCGGGGCAGGGCCTTAGAATAAGGCTGTAATTTAACTAAATGTGGAAAAAGTCAAGGGGTCTGAATACTTTCCAAAGGCACTGAAAATCACAGGATTTATCATAGAATCATAGGCCCTTAACTGTACTAGTCCATTGTGAGTTAAGAATGTGTCCAACTGTACACTTACACTGAGTGAACAAAACATTAGGAACACCTTTCTAATATTGAGTCGCACACCCTTTTTGCCCTCAGAACAGCCTCAAGGGACTCTACAAGGTGCCAAAAGCGTTCCACAGGGATGCTGGCCCAATGCTTCCCACTGTTGTGTCAAGTTGGCTGGATGGTTTTTGTTTGGTGGACCATTCTTTTTTTTGTTTGTGATCAACATTTTATTTTTATTTCACAATATACAACACACAAGGCCGGATCACTTTACAAATACTAGCCGACATGACAACATTAACATACAACTATTCACATACGGTCAGAAGTCAATTATTTGAGTGCACAATATGACATTTACAGAAATGAAGTAGAGTTTACAATAAAACATATTCTATATTATTCTGAGAAAAGAAAATGGCGTCCTCCCAATCCCCTACTATGTAGGTCCATTGCTCGGTCAAGAGTTTGCGTAATACATCCCATGCCTCAACTGTATTTGCCCGAGCTTTATTTATGTTGGAGCATTCTTGATACACATGGGAAACTGTTGAGTGTGAAAAAACCCAGCCGCGTTGTAGTTCTTGACACATTCAAACCGGGTATGCCTAGCACTTGAATCTTTTGTCTTGCCTATTCACACACAATCCATGTCTCAATTGTCTTAAGGCTTAAAAATCCTTCTTTAACCTGTTTCCTCCCCTTCATCGACACTGATTGGCGTGGATTTAACAGGTGACATCAATAAGGGATCATAGCCTTCACCTGGAATCACCTATGTCATAGTAATGGAGGTTATTTACCATGGATTAAATCCAATATGATTTGGTATAGTAACAAGCATAGCATTGCAAAATTCTGGTAACTTTCGAGAAATCTTGGTTGGAGGATTCTGGGTTTCCTACTCATTTTTTTGTCCTGATTCTGGGAATCACCCAACCGTGTTTTCTGGAAAACCTGGGAATTTTGGGAACTTTTATGGAACTTTTTAACCCTAGACAGGTAGTCTTCCTGGGCAGATGGGTTGTCTCCCACGTGAACAACGTTCTGACAAGGTCTGGGATTTTTTTAGACGACTAGACAGGCAACACTTGGTGTGACTTTCCCTTGATATCCACTGGGTGGCAGTGTCTTCACATGCTTTGGTAAACTGTCCTCAGTTGGATAATGGAGTCAGGAGGTCATCTAAGTAACAGTAGGCCATAGATTCAGCAGCCTTAAAACAATACGGGTTGTTTCTTCCCATTGTTGTGTTTCTCTGCCATGCTAACACATCAAGTACATTCCTAAAACATGCTTCACAATTTGCTGTGTTTTAGGTATTGAAATACAGTAGCAGATGGACAGAGATTCAGATACTAGACTGGAATTTCACAATATTTAGCCTACACAAGGGGCCTCACAAACCTCATTAACCCCAGGTGAATTGGGTTGAGACATCAATTTGGAGTTGTGGGTGAGTGGTACCAATCTGAGTGCTGAGTACGCATGCAACAGTGCCCAAATCCAATTAGGCTGTTGAGATTTGGGGTAAGATAACGTCTCATCTGACAGGTCTGGGACAGCTGTTTGGTGGAGGCGACTCCTGGCCCTTTCTGAATTTCTACTCTACTCTGCCTCTGTGACAGCTTCCATTACCCCCACCTCCTTCTCTCCACCTTCCCTTCCTCCTCCTCTGGTTTCCGTGTTATTACTCCTCCTTATACTGTAACCTCTCCAAAAGACCGAAGGACCCGAGAGAGCAGTCAACTGAGAATGCGGTTAAATGTAAAACTTGTCACAAAACATCAAAATGTACATTTTAATTTATCTCTCTATTCTCGTGTGTATCTGTGGTGTAGTGTTTTAAAATATGACTATATGCTTTGATGACAATGTTATGGTAATGAAGATGATCCAATCACAATTTCATCAATGCCATTATTTGTAGAAGCCACAGTCATGAGCGCACAAAGTCACAAGAACACTGAGGCCAGGGCGTTTCAGGAAAGGCGGATGTCAATGTCAGGTTGATTCCACCTGCAATGATCGGTTTAGGGACGAGTGTCGCGTAAGAGTGCCGTGCGTGATCTGACGTAAAACAATGGGAGGATGTGGCTTTTTAGTAAGTAGTGAGTCACAGACAAAGATGTGGCACATACAGAGACACACACAACCATGTGTGTGTGTGTGTGTGTGTGCGTGCGTGCGTGTGTGTGTGTGCGCCTCCTGCGTGTGCATACTAGATCATCTGACCTGAAACTCCATGAGATGATGCACACCCGTCAACTTAATTCATCAAATAAGGATGCAGTCATGTTAGATCGATATCGCTGTAAGCAAGGTTGTATTCAAGCCTTTCCCATCCTCAATACATAACACTTACCATTGGCAGCCAATCCTGTTCAGTTCTCATATCAGAGTAGGAACCTCATTTTAACGTTTGACTGTCGAGTGATTCTCTTGGTGACCGGTACTGTGAATCATAAATGACAGTACAATCACATACACAGAACCTGCATCTGTCAAGAACTGTTCTTGAATGTATTCGTAATGGATTGCGTTCAGACAGCTCTTTTCAAAATGTCCAAATACTGGATTACCTCACTTAATTAACTAGTATTTGAAAACATCTATTTTGAAATGATAATGAATAAAGATACTGTATATACGCTATATATTTAAACAGTGATCTCTGTACTATTTCAACATACATACAACATGTGGGCATGAACACTATGCCTAGGCTGTGTACTTTGGTGTACTCATATGTTTCTTTCTCTTTGTCCTATGCTATGTGTTAATGTTTGTGATTGTCATTTTGTATTGTCCAATGAAAAACAACAAGATAAAATGGAGTGTGTAGGTTGGCCTGCACCCATAATAGCAATTATGTACAGTATCTTACCACCTTTTCAATGACTGAGAGTGATGCAGTGTTGTTCATTGGCCCATAGATGTCAATATTGTACACAGTGTTAACGCAAGGAAATATCACGACTTGGAAGAATTTCCAGCAGCTTTAAGGAGTGGAAATTTCCATTTCATGCACAGTGCAACACCGTGCCCCTACACATGCACGCATGCACACACGCACGTACACATACATACACGTACTTATTTTCTGTGCCTCTTGCCAACTTGCTTTTGAACATTGTGGGGTGGATGAATCATGAATCCCCTGTGGACGTAGTTAGCATAGCGCTGCGTTGTGTTAACAGTAAATGGTCAGAGACATCCTGACTCAGGACAGAGGGTATTCCTGTGCCCAATGTACTAAAGTGTACAGCTCAGAAGGGTATAGTCCTGCCTAACAGCTGGTGACTCAGTGCATGAGCACTAGGATCTGCAAGCAGGTTAATCCACTGGCAATGACACATCCCCTCCCTCTTTTCCCATCATCCGGTTGATTCATGGCATGTATGCGACACTGGCCCTGGCACTGTCACCTTGGGCACATAAAACACACACACACACACACTTATTAAAAAAGATACACACACCCACACCCACACCCACACACACCCTCTAATGCACATAAACTGAACACATGGCTTCATTAGGTAAATGTCACAGAGAGTGACCACTGCACGTGTCTATAGGGGATCATTTTAACACCAGGCAGCTAGAGTCAAGTGAGAAATGGAAGCCCAGAAATACCTAATAGATCCCCACACTGTGAATTCACATTACCTTGTGAATTCAGGGAAAAAAGGCAAATAAAGGTGCTTATCAACCTGTTCCCTTCTAGGGGTAACACAGGTAATGTCAACGAAACAGCTGGAGGTTACATATGTCTGTGATTGGGTTCAGAGAGTCCTTTCCCGAGACATTTCCTCCATTCAGTTCCATTCTCTATGAATCACAGGGCTGGTATTAAGGTGGTCTGGCTCTGGTAGTATCCAAAAGGTTGCACAGGCATATGAAAATAATACCACAGTCTCACTGTGAATCACTTTGACTCTCCCAGCCAGCTCCCCTTTGTGGGCCTCTATGGTATGTGGGTGGGAGATGTGGGAGGGGATTAACACCAAACAGTCTGGGTATCGGGACAATACATTCAAGTATTTCATTTCACCTCAAAACTTGATGTCAAGGGAAAGAGGGTGTGTGTGTGTGTGTGTGTGTGTGTGTGTGTGTGTATGTGTCCGTTACACATGTTTGTATACACTATAATTACTTCAGTATCACAGTAAATACTATCTTCATTCCCATCGGAAATATAGTCGGTAGCAAATACCACCCTGTACCCAATCAGAATGATTCATTAGATGTATTCGGGGGGAGTGAAGAGAGTGAATTTTCTTTGTCTCGGTGTCGGCCATTGATTTCCTTCCCACTGCTGTGGAGGGAGACTGTGAGCATTGAGCTGTCGATGTGATGAACAGAAGACCTGTCAGAGGCCTGAGCCGCTGGGACATACCACTGAGATAGCACTGAGATACCACTGAGCCTCTGGGAATTCTGTGTGAGAAATATGTGGCCTCAGATGCATTTCTCTCATCTCACGCCCCCCAATGTTGTGGTAGAGTTACAGTGAAATTATTTTCTGTACTGTATTGTTACTGTACTGTAATGGGCAGATAAAATACGTGGTTGACCCACATTATAGATCATATGGTATCGTATGATTTATTACTTGGCTAAGGGTCTCAGAGAACCCAAAATTACAGTATGTCTTTGTGAATTTGGCTTTTAAATGTCATTTTTATTTAACTAGGCAAGTAAGTTTTGAACAAATTATTATTTACATTGATGGCCTACCCTGGCCAAACCCAGACAACACGGGCCCAATTGTCAGCCACACTATGGGACTCCCAATCACATCCTGATGTGATACAGCCTGGATTTGAACCAGGGACTGTAGTGACACCTCTTGCACTGAGATGCTGCGCCACTCGGGAGCCTATAAGGATGCCACAAAATCAGTTAGATGTCAGCTCACAATGTACAGATTTAGGATCTTAATTTGATCACTATTTTGTTGCTGAGAAATACACAGCAGGAAATGCAAAAGTCTGGTGTATTTGAGGTATAAAAATACTCCTAAGGTCTGTAATTTCCACTTTGAAATTTCAGACATGATTTGCCCTAAACAAAAATGTATCAACCCCTACAAAAATGTCCATTAATTATAATCCACATAATAATTTACATTTCCTGTTGTCTGCAGGACTGTTTTCCTGTTGTAGCAAACTGGCTCAAATTAAGATTCTACATCTGTGTGGCTCTGAAAAACCACCATGCAAGTTGTTCCATTTAGTACTCTAAACAAGGATTCTTCTAAGATCCTCAAAGTTCTTTGAAGAACCTTAGGGTTCTTGGCACTGAAATTTGCCCCCAAAAGGTTCTTCCAAGAACCCCCTAGGAGGTAGGGTTCACCATGGAACCTCCTTAGTTGGCGGGGGTTCTTGCAAGGAACCTAACTTCCCGAATGAAACATTTGGATTTGAAAGGAGAGAAGAGGCAGACAGACAGAACATGGACACAATTCAATGGCAATCAATCAACAAACAGGTAACAATATGTAGGCATTAAGAATATGTTGAAGGCTATCTGTATTGGGTGCAGATGACTGATCTGCTCACTTTTGTGTCTCTATATATATATATGAGGAGGCATACAAAGGTATGCCAATTGGTATTGGTATGTTATGCAGATCACATTTACCATCTTCCTCCCTTACCTCTTCAATGAATATCCCATAGGCCTCTACATTATGGACAGGGTATGTGTAGGAAAACCATGATCAAAACAGTTTTTACTATTTACCACAAAATCCAAGATATGAATACTGTTGTGTGCATGTTTTGTTAATCATCTGTATAAAAATAAAAACATGGATTCACAGACTTTACCCTCCCTACACCTCTGATGAATATAACCAGTGGTGTAAAGTACTTAAGTAAAAATACTTTAAAGTACTACCTAAGTAGTTTTTGTGGATATCTGTACTTGACTATTTATATTTTTGGCAACTTTTACTTCACTACATTCCTTAAGAAAATAATGTATTTTCTACTCCATACATTTTCCCTGACACCCAAAATTACTTGTTTACATTTTGACATGAATATGGTCCCATTCACACACTTTACAAGAGAACATCCCTGGTCATCCCTACTGCCTCTGAGTTGGCCGACTCACTAAACACAAATGCTCTGTTTGAAGATGATGTCTGAGTGTTGGAGTGTGCCCCTGGCTATCCACAAATAAAATAAAAACAAGAAAATTGTGCCGTCTGGTTGGCTTAATATAAGGAAGTTGAAATTATTTAACTTTTACTTTTGATATTTAAGTACATTTTAGCAATTCCATTTACTTTTGATACTTAAGTATATTTAAAACCAAATACTTTTAGACTTTCACTCGAGTAGTATTTTACTGGGTGACTTTCACTTTTACTTGAGTCATTTTCTATTAAGCTGTCTTTACTTTTACTACAGTATGAAAATGTAGTACTTTTTCCACCACTGAAAATAACAGGAAACCTATTAGATCACCATGCCCTGAAAAATCATTCTGGCTATGGACACGGAGAACTTTAACATATTACCCATTGGACTTGGGGCTCTCCATAAAACACAGACAACTAAAATAATGTGTTATTGTTGATATTGTTATGCATATTATTATTATTAATTATTAATAATAGGGGAGGAGGGTTAGTTAAAATATTAACCCCAAAAGGTTTGACAAAAGTTTCTTCAAGGATCCATTAAAAGGGGTTATTTGAAGAACCCGTTTAAAGGGTTCTTCTAAGAACTTATAGGGGTTCCCCCACAGTTTCAATATGAAGAACCCCTAACGATATTCCAGGAACCTTTTCTTTTTAGAGTGTACATGACTCATTCTTTGTTATGGAGTATTTATGTTTCACATACTTCTTACCTTGCTGAGAGAGACAAAATGGCAGAATCTTGATGTTGCACATTTGTGAATGAACCTCCAACACCACTTGATGAGTCAGTGCTCTCAAATGCCTATGTTTGACATAGAGTGAATGACTGTACAGCTACAGGCATGACTGCTCACATTGCCATTTCCGTTCTGTTCCGGGCAGAGACGGTTGAGAGTCAGAGTCAGAGAGACAGAGAGAGACCTCACAAAGCACCCTGTTTCAGAGTGTAAATGAGTCTGTCAGACTGTCACTAAAAATGAGGAAATGGTGTGTATTGTGCTATTCCTTACATAAGTGAGACTAGGAGCATGATCTCAGACTCTACACTGGGAGACGGTTCTCTGCACTGTGGTTGTGATCAATGTTGAGGAAGACCGCCCCGGGGGATTTAGCAGCATTAATACTCTTGTGTAACTGTAACTGACTCAGATCTGCCATAAAAGGCCATGGAATGTGAAATATGAGGAAGGACATGCACGTGTGTGAGAGTGGCGGAGCTCTCTTTCTCACTCGCTCTTTCCCTTCACGCAGACATACACCCATGGCACATACTGTACATTGGAACATTGTAGATTCAACAGTTCTGTAACAACATGGCCCAACGTAGAACAGCATGTGTGCACATCTGGACCAACTAAACTCACCGGAATTGTTATTCACTCCACTTGTTTTCATGCTGGCTGCTCAATAGTGTGTGCATTTGTGTGTGTGTGTGTGTGTGTGTGGGTCCATAAAATCTCGATTGTTAATCTGAAGATATCAGATATCAGTTTTGGCTGGCAGCAGGAGGACTGCTGGCTACGGCTATTTGATTCATTGTGCCACACACATGGATAGATATTGCACACACAGAGACAGAGAACAAGATAGAAAGAAAGGGAGAGAGCCAGAGGCAGAGGGACAGATTGTCTGAGAGGTTACACATGAACACACCCATGGGTGAAAACAATCCAAAATCCTTCCCTCAGTACACACCCCAGATTCACACACATCTGGCCCATGTGATGTTTGAAGCTGTTGTAAACCAGTTATTATGTTACTGGTTAATAATCTGATTGATACAAAAGACTGATGCTCAAAACATGAATCTGACCGACGGAGAAGATGTTTTGCAAAACATTATGTTATTGGATTTGTTGTAATATATATAATCTAATATATATTTACTTAACAGAACCCATCAAATCTGATCAAAATCAAATCAAATTTATTTATATAGCCCTTCGTACATCAGCTGATATCTCAAAGTGCTGTACAGAAACCCAGCCTAAAACTCCAAACAGCAAGCAATGCAGGTGTAGAAGCACGGTGGCTAGGAAAAACTCCCTAGAAAGGCCAAAACCTAGAAAGAAACCTAGAGAGGAACCAGGCTATGTGGGGTGGCCAGTCCTCTTCTGGCTGTGCCGGGTGGAGATTATAACAGAACATAGCCAAGATGTTCAAATGTTCATAAATGACCAGCATGGTCGAATAATAATAAGGCAGAACAGTTGAAACTGGAGCAGCAGCACGGCCAGGTGGACTGGGGACAGCAAGGAGTCATCATGTCAGGTAGTCCTGGGGCATGGTCCTAGGGCTCAGGTCCTCCGAGAGAGAGAAAGAAAGAAAGAGAGAATTAGATAGAGCATATGTGGGGTGGCCAGTCCTCTTCTGGCTGTGCCGGGTGGAGATTATAACAGAACATGGCCAAGATGTTCAAATGTTCATAAATGACCAGCATGGTCGAATAATAATAAGGCAGAACAGTTGAAACTGGAGCAGCAGCACGGCCAGGTGGACTGGGGACAGCAAGGAGTCATCATGTCAGGTAGTCCTGGGGCATGGTCCTAGGGCTCAGGTCCTCCAAGAGAGAGAAAGAAAGAGAGAAGGAGAGAATTAGAGAACGCACACTTAGATTCACACAGGACACCAAATAGGACAGGAGAAGTACTCCAGATATAACAAACTGACCCTAGCCCCCTGACACATAAACTACTGCAGCATAAATACTGGAGGCTGAGACAGGAGGGGTCAGGAGACACTGTGGCCCCATCTGAGGACACCCCTGGACAGGGCCAAACAGGAAGGATATAACCCCACCCACTTTGCCAAAGCACAGCCCCCACACCACTAGAGGGATATCTTCAACCACCAACTTACCATCCTGAGACAAGGCTGAGTATAGCCCACAAAGATATCTGCCATGGCACAACCCAAGGGGGAGGCGCCAACCCAGACAGGATGACCACATCAGTGAATCAACCCACTCAGGTGACGCACCCCCTCCAGGGACGGCATGAGAGAGCCCCAGTAAGCCAGTGACTCAGCCCCTGTAATAGGGTTAGAGGCAGAGAATTCCAGTGGAAAGAGGGGAACCGGCCAGGCAGAGACAGCAAGGGCAGTTTGTTGCTCCAGAGCCTTTCCGTTCACCTTCTGGGCCAGACTACACTCACTCATATGACCCACTGAAGAGATGAGTCTTCAGTAAAGACTTAAAGGTTGAGACCGAGTTTGCGTCTCTGACATGGGTAGGCAGACCGTTACATAAAAATGGAGCTCTAAAGGAGAAAGCCCTGCCTCCAGCTGTTTGCTTAGAAATTCTAGGGACAATTAGGAGGCCTGCGTCTTGTACGTGTAGGTATGTACGGCAGGACCAAATCAGAGAGAGAGGTAGGAGCAAGCCCATGTAATGCTTTGTAGGTTAGCAGTAAAACCTTGAAATCAGCCCTTGCTTTGACAGGAAGCCAGTGTAGGGAAGCTAGCACTGGAGTAATATGATCAAATATTTTGGTTCTATTCAGGATTCTAGCAGCCTTATTTACCACGAACTGAAGTTTATTTAGTGCTTTATCCGGGTAGCCGGAAAGTAGAGCATTGCAGTAGTCTAACCTAGAAGTGACAAAAGCATGGATACATTTTTCTGCATAATTTTTGGACAGAAAGTTTCTGATTTTTGCAATGTTACGTAGATGGAAAAAAGCTGTCCTTGAAATGGTCTTGATATGTTCTTCAAAAGAGAGATCAGGGTCCAGAGTAACGCCGAGGTCCTTCACAGTTTTATTTGAGACGACTGTACAACCATTAAGATTAATTGTCAGATTCAACAGAAGATCTCTTTGTTTCTTGGGACCTAGAACAAGCATCTCTGTTTTGTCCGAGTTTAAAAGTAGAAAGTTTGCAGCCATCCACTTCCTTCAAACGACAGGTAACTGAAAAAATAAAGGAAACTGTTGAGTAAATGAAGGAAACAAAGTATATTAAAAGCAGGTGCTTCCACACAGGTGTGGTTCCTGAGTTAAAAGCAATTAACATTCCATCATGCTTAGGGTGGTGTGTAAAAATGCCCAGTTGCCCATTATTTTGGCTACAATGGCTAGAAGAATAGATCTCAAAGGAGAACAGGGGGTTTAAAGTGTGTGTGTGTGTGTCTGTGTCGGTGTCCGTGTCTCAGTCAACAGATCTCAACCCAACTGAACACTTATGGGAGATTCTGGAGCAGCGTCTGAGACAGCGTTTTCCAACACAATCAACAAAACACCAAACTATGGAATTTCTCATGGAAGAATAGTGTAGCATCCCTCCAATAGAGTTCCAGACACTTGTAGAATCTATGCCAAGGCACATTGAAGCAGTTCTGGGCCCAAAGCCCTATTACACACAGAGACACATACAAAGCTCACCCTTGCTCCCTCTATTTGTCAATTCTGACCATAACTCTATCCTCCTGATTCCTGCTTACAAGCAAAAACTCAAACAGGAAGTATCAGTGACGCGCCCGATGTAGCTTCGCTAGCACAGACTGGAATGTGTTCTGGGAGTCATCTAATGGCATTGAGGAGTTTACCACAACAGTTACCGGGTTTCATGCATAAGTGCATTGAAGACGTCATCGCTTCCAGGCAAGCAACATTGAACAATACGAGAGAGTACCAGCTGTTCCAGATGACTGTTTGCTCACGCTCTCTGTAGCCGATGTGAGTAAGACCTTTAAGCAGGTCAACATTCACAAGGCCGCAGAGCCAGATGGATTACCAGGACGTGCACTCAGAGCATGCGCTGACCAGCTGGCAAGTGTATTCACTGACATTTCAACCTATCAAATCAAATCAAACTCTATTTGTCACATGCGCCGAATACAACAAGTGTAGACTTTACCGTGAAATGCTTACTGACAAGCCCTTAAGCAACAGTGCAGTTCAAGAAGAGTTAAGAAAATATTTACCAAGTAGACTAAAATAAAAAGTAACAATAAAAAGTAACACAATAAGAATAAGGAGGCTATATATAAGGGGCACCGGCACTGAGTCACTGTGCAGGGGAAAGGTTAGTTGAGGTCATTTGTACATGTAGGTGGGGATGAAGTGATTATGCATAGATAATAAACAGCGAGCAGCAGCAGTGTGCAAAAGGGATTGGGGGGGGGGTCAATGTAAGTTGTCCAGTGGCGATTTTATTCATTGTTCAGCAGTCTTATGGCTTGGGGGTAGCAGCTGTTGAGGAGCCTATTGGTCCTAGACTTGGCGCTCCGGTACCGCTTGCCGTGCGGTAGCAAAGCAAATTATAACTTGGGTGACTGGTGTTTCTGACAATTTTATGGGATTTCCTCTGACACCGCCTATTGTATAGATCCTGGATGGCAGGAAGATTGGCCCCAGTAATGTACTGGGCCTTTTGCACTACCCTCTGTAGCGCCTTACGATCAGATGCCGAGCAGTTGCCATACCAGGCGGTGATGCAACCGGTCAGGATGCTCTCGATGGTGCAGCTGTAGAACCTTTTGAGGATCTGGGGACCCATGCCAAATATTTACATTCTCCTGAGGGGAAAAAGGTTTTGTCGTGCCCTCTTCACTACTGTCTTGGTATGTTTCGACCATGATCGTTTGTTGGTGATGTGGACACCAAGGACCTTGTAACTCTCGACCCGCTCCACTACAGCCCCGTTGATGTTAATGGGGGCCTGTTCGACCAGCCTTTTCCTGTAGTCCACGACCAGCTAATACCTACATGTTTCAAGCAGACCACCACAGTCCCTGTGCCAAAGAATGACAAGGTAACCTGTCTAAATGAATATCGCCTGTAGCACTCACATCTGTAGCCATTAAACACTTTAAAAGGCTGGTCAGGGCTCACATCAACACCATCATCCCAGAAACCCTGGACCCACTCCAATTCGTATACTGCCCCAACAGAGCCACAGATGACGCAATCTGTATTGCACTCCGCACTGCCCTTTCCCACCTGGACAAAAGGAACACCTACGTGAGAATGCTGTAAATTGAATTCAGATCAGCATTCAACAACATAGTGCTCTCCAAGCTCATCACTAAGCTAAGGACCTTGGGACTGAACACCTTCACTTTTTCACATTTTGGTACGTTACAGCATTATTCTAACATTGATTAAATTGTTTTTATCCCCTTATCAATCTACACACAATACCCCAAATGTATTACAAAAAAAATCTGAAACATTACATTTACATAAGTATTCAGACCCTTTACTCAGTACTTTGTTGAAGCACCTTTGGCAGCGATTACAGACTTGAGTCTTCTTGGGTATCACACTACAACATGGCACACCTGTATTTGGGGCGTTTCTCCCATTCTTCTCTGCAGATCCTCTCAAGCCCTGTCATGTTGGATGGGGAGTGTCGCTGTACAGCTATTTTCAGATCTCGCCAGAGATGTTCGATCGGGTTCAAGTCCGTGCTCTGGCCGGGCCAGTCAAGGACATTCAGAGACTTGTCCCAAATCCACTCCTGCATTGTCTTGGCTGTGTGCATAGGGCCATTGTCCTGTTGGAAGGTGAACCTTTGACCCAGTCCTGAGCACTCTGAGCAGGTTTTCATCAAGGATCTCTCTGTACTTTGCGCCGTTCATCTTTCCCTCAACCCTGACTAATCTCTCAGTCCCTGCCGCTGAAAAACATCCACACAGCATAATGCTGCCACCACCATGCTTCACTGTAGGGATGGTGCCATGTTTGGAATTGAAGCTTGGAATTCAATCTTGTTTTTTTAGACCAGATAATATTGTTTCTCATGGTCTGAGAGTCTTTTAAGTGTCTTTTGGCAAGTGGTATGTCGTGTGCCTTTTACCGAGGATTGGCTTCTGTCTGGCCACTCTACCATAAAGGCCAGATTGGTGGAGTGCTGCAGAGATGGTTGTCCTTCTGAAAGGTTCTCCCATCTCCACAGAGGAACTTCGGAGCTCTGCCAAAGTGACTATCGGGTTCTTGGTCACCTCCCTGACCAAGGCCCTTCTCCCCCGATTGCTCAGTTTGGCCGGGCAGCCAGCTCTAGGAAGAGTCTTGATGGTTCCAAACTTCTTAAGAATAATAGAGGCCTCTGTGTTCTTGGGGACCTTCAAATGGTGCAGAAATGTTTTGGTACCCTTCCCCAGATCTGTGCCTCGACACAATCCTTTCTCGGAGCTCCACGGACAATTCCTTTGACCTCAGGGCTTGGTTTTTGCTCTGACATGCACTGTCAACTGTGGGACCTTATATAGACCGGTATGTGCCTTTCCAAATCATGTCCAATCAATTGAATTTACCCCAGTGGACTCAAATCAAGTTGTAAAAATATCTCAAGGATGAGCAATGGAAACTGGATTCACCTGAGCTCAATTTCAAGTCTGATATCAAAGGGTCTGAATACTTATGTAAATAAGGTATTTCAGTTTTTTTATTCGTAAGAATTTTGCAAAGATTTGTAAAAACCTGTTTTAACTTTGTCATTATGGAGTATTGTGTGTAGATTGATGAGGATTTAAAAAAAAATAATCCTGTCACGTTCTGACCTTTATTTCCTTTGTTTTGTATTTATTTTAGTATGGTCAGGGCGTGAGTTGGGTGGGCAGTCTATGTTTGTTTTTCTATGTTTTGGGGTATTTCTATGTTTCGGCCTAGTATGGTTCTCAATCAGAGGCAGGTATCATTAGTTGTCTCTGATTGAGAATCATACTTAGGTAGCCTGGGTTTCACTGTGTGTTTGTGGGTGATTGTTCCTGTCTCTGTGTTTGCACCAGATAGGACTGTTTAGGTTTTCGCACATTTCTTGTTTTGTTAGATATTTCATGTCTAGTTCCTTTATTAAAGAACATGAATAACCACCACGCTGCATTTTGGTCCGCTTCTCCTTCAGCACAGGAAAACCCTTACAAATCCATTTTTAGAATAAGGCTGTATCATAACAAAATGTGGAGAAAGTCAAGGGTTTGAATCCTTTCCGAATGCACTGTAAATGCGTATACCTCTAGTTACAAGGCAAGGCCTAAACTATAGCTAAATACATTGTGTATAGCAATATAATATATCCATGTTGTAAATAATACGCACTGGCAAAATGATTTGATGTAGCCTATAAATGGCATATTAGGTTAGTAAATTCAATTAATGATTACAGCAAATAGTCCATGCATGCCAAACAGCTCAATTGCAAAGAGCTGAATTGATTTAGGCCTGCATTCCAGGTGAATGATTAACCAAATAAATAGCCTGTTACTTTGAATGATAATCTCATATAAGCCTGCCTCTAACAACAAAAAACTCATGAAGCTCCCGCTCAATGGTAACATTAGGCTATAAAAAGGTACGAAATGAACAGTATTCATCAAGAATTCATGAACAGGGTTGATACAAATAAAGAAACCGTTTTGGACAGCTCCCCCGACACAGGCAAATCAGTATGCCACATATCTTCTCATTTATTTGGGCAAATTTGTCTATCACTTTGTACACACCAATATTCTCAGTAATGTCTCTTTCCATTAAAAGAAGAGCGTGGCGAGAGAGGTGCTCCTCTGTCATCGTCAAAAGCAGGTATGTTTTAGCACTAGAAAAACCTGGTTACGAGGGACCCCCCCTTCGAGCCAATGATGAGTCTTTTGGATGTCAACATTCTAACAGTCTAATAAATACATTTCATATATGTTATCGCAAAAATAATCATTTGGTTGTGTTTATGAAGGTCTTAGGTAACATTAGAATCGGAAATAAAAATCTATTTCAAAGTAAACAATAGCATTTTCATTAGTGTATGTACCCTAACAGTACCCCACAATTCAAGTGTTAAAATTAATTCAATTAACACCATCACAAAGAGCCCACCCCAGATAGTCTGCCTGGTCTTATACCCTGACTACACCGCTTGCATCGCGTGTGCGAGCGTTGCAAAATAAATGTAGGAATCTATGTTATTCAATAATTGCGCGTCAACGAGCATCTGTGTTGCCAAGGGCTGAAATAGAAGTCATTCCTATTTCTGACGCAGATCGCACTGCCAGTCCTACTTCTCCCATCTCCTCATTGGTTTATAGAAGCAGGTACCCACGTGCCATCTCCTCATTGGTTATACCCACATGGATGATTGAAAGACAAACTTTTTTGCCGGTTGTCGTGGTAATACTGTGAAAGTTTAGATGCCAATCACCATAGAAGTTCAAAGATGAAACAGCCTGGAAGGAGGAGAGATGACTAGAAACGATTCGGTTGACCGTTTTCTGTGTGGATTAATTGTCGGAGTAGAGGACCTTGTGCATTTCAGGTGAAATAACAACTCAATGTTTATATCCCAGGACAAATTAGCTAGCAAGTGCAAGCTAGCTAGCTAAATTGCCATAAATGTTTAATGCTTTTCGACCTGTCCCCAAATGAATGTAATTGGTTCAGAGTTTGTTTTGATATTTTAACCTGCGTGTCGTGATCGCGTTTGGTGTGGGGGGACAAAATACATTTCTGCACGATGGCGAGCAGCCGGTTTGGGTTCCGTGTTACAGGCTGACCACACCACTCGCGTCGCATGCACGAGTGTTGCAAAATGCATTTCGAAATCTATGTTATTCAATTATTGCACCCACACTGCAAGCTCGCGCAAACGAGCGTCTGCGTTGCCAAGGGCTAAAATAGTTCAAACCTGCGTGTCATGATCGCGTTTGGTGTGGGGGGACAAAATGCATTTATGCACGATGGCACACACAGCCTGTTCAATACCTTGCCAAGGCTCAAGGCTTTTCTGAAATGAGATCAGTATTCCTCCAATGTTGAAGCAGAATCTGTCCACAACCTTGCGCTTCTTCAACACCAGAGACCTCGATTTTATTGGCTTTAAGCTCATTCTCTCCCATCCGGTCAGTTTCTCCAGCCCTTGCAGAATCCACCTGCTTCCTAGCACTGACTCTGTGGTGACTGTCAGGTCGTCCATGATGGACCTGATTTGTGGTTGTTGCATCGTATACATCGTATGTATTTGGTTTTGGGGCACTGGTACTCAGCTTCAGCAGACTTCACAATCATGTTCAAATAGCATCATGGAGACAGTGCAGCCTATTTGATTCCCACCTCAAGTCGGTGTCATACTGTTGTTACTGACCATGATGAGACTCTCATGCTTAACTGTTTGTGGTAGTCCAGAATGAGGTCTGTCACATTTCGCTGTAAGGTCTACTACACCTGCTGTGACAAATAAAAATACAATTTGATTTGACTTTGCCTGGGACATGATGTTTTTATTTTATTATTATATATGTTTTGCCCATATGACTTTACAGCTTTTTCAGGTTGTTGTTACATGTACAGTCTACACACATTTGACATACATGGCACTTTATTTTCTTCACGGTAGTTACATAGCAAGAGCACAGCTGGATAGACAGTAGCCAAACACATACATACATTATAAATAATGTTTTTAGTCATAACTAGTATAGAACATGAGCTTTTAAACATGAGCTTTTAAACCGACCCCCCAACTACTCTCAGTCCATGCCACCTATCTCCATAAACCACCCTCTTATGATTTCCATGTGCCATATATTTTTCAACTGTGCTGTGATGTTTCACATGACTTCTGAACCTTCCTAATCGCACAGTATATACAGATTGTAAGTTAAAGATGAATTTTTTTTACTAAAAGTATTATTATATTGTCGATTGACTATGGCTTTCCAAATCTTCCAACAGTGTTATTTGTAGGGTTACTTTTAGGTAAATGTGATTCTTTAGCCATTCCTGAACCGGTGACCAGAAACAAGCTACATAGGGGCAATACCACAATAAGTGATCTAATGATTCTGTCTCTTCGCAGCAAAATCTGCTCTCGGCTCTCTAAGGTCAGGGTGTGACAGCTGATGAGCTGGGACAACACTCCTGTGTGCTCCAGACACCCAGGTACTTTTAAGATGCTCCTTTTTGCACTGAATTGTCGATGTAGTTATTGTTGGAGAGGAATTCTGCGAGCCGCCTAGCTACAATGCTGAATATCTTCAGTTGACACAGTAAGGAGATGATCCTGAATTGGTCGATTCTCTTGGAATGTTCATCCTTTGCGATCCAGACTCCTTCGGCGAATCTCTGTTGCTAAGCAACCTATCCTCTCCTCCAGATGACCTTTAGGATCTTCCAGAGCCGCTTGAGGAACAAAGGGCAGTGCTCGTGTCGAAATCTGTGAATGGTGCTGGTGGATCTATCAAGCACTCACTGACCGAGCTCCTGCTCCCTGCCGGGGTCGCTATTTGTGCTTTGGATGTGCAGCTCGATCTCCTCCTTGGAGCACGCCAAGTGCCCCCTGCTCTTCTGCGTCAGCAGCTGTTTTGCGAAGCTGAAGGGGTTGGCTATGAAGGTTATCCTTGGCTCTTTCTTTCCGGCATCTCCTTTGCCAGTCAGCCATACGAAGTCAACAGCTTCTTTCTTAGGATGCTCTGTAGCATTGCCAACAGAGGTCTTTGCTCCTCACTGGCCTCCTTGGGCCTGGCTCCTCCTGCGTCTCACCAGGTTTGCTATCTGAGTGTTGTGTCCCTGCCTCCAAATATTTCATCTGGGACTGATGAACCTTTAGGCCTCGGCTGTTCTCGCAGACCTTTCCACAAACACTTGCTATGCTCGTAGTCGGTTGTCATGTTCTCACAACATTCAGAGAATATTAAGAAACAACATTCTTCTGTGGGAATTTCCGTACTTCAGGATAATGTTTTCTGCAGCTTTCCACATGGTTCTATTTAAAGCTATGTTCTCAGAACATAAAGAAAACGTTCCATAAAAAAAACATTTTAGAACTAGTGAATTTATTCAAGAACCATATATAAAAGTGGGACGAAACCCAAAGTGCAAAATAATAATGTGCTCAGGAAATAGTAGGAGAGATTCCTCTCAGGTGTCACATATACTCCCTTTCTGGCCTCTAGGTCATCAGGCTGCTGATTATCCCGCACACCTGTCACCATCGTATCGCACACATGCGCCTCATAACAAGCACCTGGACTCTATCACCTCCTTGATTATCTTCCCTATATCTGTCACTGCCCTTGGTTCTTTCCTCAGGTGTTAATGACTCTGTTTTCATGTCAGTGTGTTGTTTGTGTTTAATATATTTACTAAAACACTCACTCCCTGAACTTGCTTCCCGACTCTCTGCGCACTTGTTATATCAGGAGAACACGCAAAATTTGAAATGACCGGCAGAGAATATTTTTTTAAACAGGCAAGTCAGTTAAGAACAAATTCTTATTTACAATGACGGCCTAGGAACAGTGGTTTAACTACTTTGTTCAGGGATTATTACCAGATTATTATTATTATTATCAGATTATTACCTTGTCAGTTCGGGGAGTCGATCTAGCAAACTTTCGGTTACTGGCCCAACACTCTAACCACTTGGCTACCTGCCACCCCTGTATATATACATTGATAGAGTGGGGATTGGAGCCAGGTGTGTGCAATGATGACGAGACATTAGACACATCATCAATGATGTAACCTAGGGTCAATTGGTGCATAAATATAGGCCTAGCGTTTCAAGCTTTGGTTGATTTCAATTTAATCTACAAGTTAATAATTAATGTTGGATTCACTTCTCCATCTCAACCAAAAATCTAAGTTAAATTGTTGTATAAATAAACAAAATATCTGACATTGTATTCTCATTTGTACTTGGTTCTGATTTGAAAGGGTCCCAAAAAAATCTGGTTGTGCTTTTAGATGGTTGAAATCAAAGTGATAACACAATGCGAATTCAACAAACCTCAGGATATCTTTTTGAGTGGGTAGGAAAATAGGTTGTAATCTCATTGATCAACATCTCAACCAAATATTACCCAATTGTCCACATTGAAATTATGTGGTTTGCCCAGTGGGGTCATTTTATCTTCTGTCACTCTTCAACCACAAGCCTAGTAATGAAATGGTCAAGCTCAACACAACACTGCATTGTCATCGCATGATAAGAATATAGACTTTGTACTAGAGATTTTCCACCGGAAATTTTCCACTGGGGATTTTCCACTGCTTTGCCTAAAAGCCTCAGACTTCCCAGCTCTCACATTTGGTTCCTTGGAAGTTGTGGGAATGTATGTTTTTGGTTTCACATTGGTTGCGGGAACAAAGCCATACATTTCCTGACTAGTCAAATTAAACAAATGTTCAACATTCTGAGAACAGAAATGATCATTTTGCCTGTTCTGGGAACGTTTTCTTTATGTTTCAGGGAGGTTCTGAGAACATTTTACTCTGGTTCCTTGAACGTTTTCCTGGGGGTTTTATTAACGGTCTGAAAACAGAAACTATAGGTTATTGAATAACTTCTTTAAGACGTTCACTGAATGTTTCAATAAGACTTTTAAACTCCAAGCAGAGATAAGACACATGGAAGTTAATTTCATTTAATCATGCAACAGATTTATTGTGATGCGGCATCAGTAGGATTTTAATTGATGATTTATTGTCCATGGGCCACCAGGATGGCGCTAGCATGCCGTTTTTTTTTTTACACATACAAAGCTGTTAATTTTAGTCTATTCAAACAGACCCCATTAAGGTGTCTGGCCAATTAGTGGGCTCAGCCAACACCGGAAAACACTTAACAAGATAGTTTTGTTGATGCTAAGAATGGTATGTACAGTTGAAGTCGGAAGTTTACATACACCTTAGTCAAATACGTTTAAACTCAGTTTATCACAATTCCTGACATTTAATCCTAGTAAAAAAATCCCTGTTTTAGGTCAGTTAGGATCACCACTTTACTTTAAGAATGTGAAATGATTTATTTCAGCTTTTATTTCTTTCATCACATTCACAGTGGGTCAGAAGTTTACATACACTCAATTAGTATTTGGTATCATTGCCTTTAAATTGTTTAACCTGGGTCAAACATTTTCGGTAGCCTTCCACAAGCTTCCCACAATAAGTTGGGTGAATTTTGGCCCATTCCTCTTGACAGAGCTGGTGTAACTGAGTCAGGTTTGTAGGCCTCCTTGCTCGCACACACTTTTGCAGTTCTGTCCACACATTTTCTATAGGATTGAGGTCAGGGCTTTGTGTTGGCCACTCCAATACCTTGACTTTGTTGTCCTTAAGCCATTTTGCCACAACTTTGGAAGTATGCTTGGGGTCATTGTCCATTTGGAAGACCCATTTGCGACCAAGCTTTAACTACCTGACTGATGTTGCTTCAACATATCCACATAATTTTCCTCCCTCATGATGCAATTAATTTTGTGAAGTGCACCAGTCCCTTCTGCAGCAAAGCACCCCCACAACATGATGCTGCCACCCCCGTGCTTCACGATTGGGATGGTGTTCTTTGACTTGCAAGCCTCCCCCTTTTTCCTCCAAACATTACGATGGTCATTATGGCCAAACAGTTCTATTTTTGTTTCATCAGACCAGAGGACCTTTCTCCAAAAAGTACGATCTTTGTCCCCATGTACAGTTGCAAACCGTAGTCTGGCTTTTTTATGGTGGTTTTGGAGCAGTGGCTTCTTTCCTGCTGAGCGTCCTATCAGGTTGTGTTAAGAAGCAGTGCGGCTTGGTTGGGTTGTGTATCGGAGGACGCATGACCTTCAACCTTCGTCTCTCCCGAGCCCGTATGGGAGATGTAGCGATGAGACAAGATAGTAGCTACTAAAACAATTGGATACCACGAAACTGGGGAGAAAAAGAGGCAAAAAATAAATACTGCAATTCCCAAAGAAAAAGTTTGTCATTCTCTGAACTATGAGAACATTCACACCAGTTGGAAAAAGTTCCAAGGTCATTATCAAAATTAAAATGTAATGTCCTCTGTTACGTAATGAAATGTGCTGAGAATGTTCCAAAGCCAAGCAACTATACTGCACCATTTCCAGAAAGTTGTATGCAAAATAACATAGGACAACCATTCTCTCACCAAGCTTGAAGGAACATGTTCTTAGAATATTGTGCTTGCTGGGTGTTGTGTTTCCACCTCCACAACCCGTCTCCGAGTGATGGGAAGTTCAGCTTTTTAATGACTCCAATCTGTTCAACTTGTTCAGTCAAAAAAATAAATATATTTCAAATAATTTTGCTCATTTGAGTCGGTAATGCCCAGAGCATGCGAGACGCCCTTACCGGCGAATTATGAACTACGGCATGTCAATATGTTCATTTGTAGATTGGAAGCTATCCTGTCTTTCTGAGAGGAAGATTAGCACAATATTGTTTGCAAACTGCAGCAGCACCCCAAATGATTAATTCTCGAGTTAGTTGGTTGGGCAGAGGTTTTGGTTCTACAAACCCATCTAACATTCAATAATCAATTAATTGCATTCATTCTTGCACAATGCAATCAATTA
This sequence comes from Oncorhynchus keta, assembly GCF_023373465.1. NCBI lineage: Eukaryota > Metazoa > Chordata > Actinopteri > Salmoniformes > Salmonidae > Oncorhynchus > Oncorhynchus keta. Next base: position 8,116,900 of record NC_068456.1, read on the forward strand.
TCAGTTCTAATCTAAACATGTATTTCCGTCCTATAATGCTTGCAGCATGATCCATTTTCCTGCACAAACACGTGGAAGAAAGTTGGTTGTCGGTGCATGTCTCCAGTGACAAACAAATGACAAAAATCCCTTCAAAGACTAAAGTCATTAAACATGTGAAAACTGAGCTGAGCTTTCTAACCTCCTGCCAAATATATGACCATATTAGAGCCGCACATTTCCCTCAGATTATACAGACACACACAACAACAACAACAATCTCATTTTGATAAACTCCCACATCTACAGGGCCTTTGGAAAGTATTTAGACCTCTTGACTTTTTCCACATTTTGTTACGTTACAGCCTTGTTCTAAAATTGATTACATTTTATTTTTTCCACCTCAATCTACACCCAATACCCCATAATGACAAAGCAAAACTGGTTTAGAAATGTATTAAAAATAAGAAACTGAAATATTAAATTTACATAAGTACTCAGACCTTTTACTCTGTACTTTGTTGAAGCACCCTTGGCTGCGATTGCAGCATTGAGTCTTTTTTGTTATGATACCACATGCTTGGTACACCTGTATTTGGCACACCTGTACTTCTCTGCAGATCCTCTCAAACTCTGTCAGGTTGGATGACGAGCGTTGCTGTACAGCTATTTCCAGGTTTCTCCAGAGATATTGGATCCAGTTCAAGTCTGGGCTCTGGCTGGGCCACTCAAGAACATTCAGAGACTTGTCCCGAAGCCACAACTACATTGTCTGCCTGAGTGCTTAGGATTGTTGTCATGTTGGAAGGTGAACCGTCACCCCAGACTGAGGTCCTGAGTGCTCTGGGACATGTTTTCATCAAGGATCTCTTTGCTCTGTTCATCTTTGCCTCGATCCTGACTAGTCTCCCAGTCCCTGCCACCACCATGCTTCACCGTAGGGATGGTGCCAGGTTTCCTCCAGACGTGACACTTGGCATTCAGGCTCTAGGAAGAGTCTTGGTGATTCTAACCATCTTCCATTTAAGAATGATGGAGGCCACTGTGTTCTTGGGGACCTTCAATGCTGCAGATATGTTTTGGTACCCTTCCCCAGATCTGTGCCTCGACACAATCCTGTCTCATGGCTTGGTTTGTGCTCTGACATGCACTGTCAACAGTGGGACCTTATATAGACATTTGTGTGCCTTTCCAAATCATGTCCAATCAATTGAATCTACCACAGGAGGACTCTAATCAAGTTGTAGACATATCTCAAGGATGATCAATGGAAACAGGATGCACTTGAGCACAATTTTGAGTCTCATAGCAAAGAGTCTGAATACTTATGGAAATAACGTATCTGTGTTATGTTTTTAATACACTTGCAAAAATGTCTAAAAACGTGTTCTCGCTTCGATATTATGTGGTATTGTGTGTAGATTGATGAGGAAATTGTTTTATTTATTCAATTTTAGAATAGGGCTGTAACGTAACAAAATGTGGACAGAGTCAAGGGGTCTGAATACTTTCCGAAGGCACTTAACAAATCTAAACTCAACATGTAAAGTGTTGGTCCCGTGTTTCATGAGCTAAAATAAATCCCAGAAATGTTCAATACGCACAAAATTCTTATTTCTTTCAAATTGTGTGCACAAATATGTTTACATCCCTGTTAGTGTTTCTCCTTTGCCAAGATAATCCATCCACCTGACAAGAAGCTGATTAAACAGCGTGATCATTACACAGGTGCAAAAACTGAAGAACGTACGCACATCCAGGTACTTTCCACAGATGTTAGAGTTGTAGGCAAACTCATGGAAAACAGAAAGGAAAACGCTGCACACTGCTGCTCATGCTCCCAGGTGATATCTATTTACAACGGTTCGACCCTTAGGTCTTCATCAGGCATCCATATCCCAGGTGGGGGCGGAAGGTCCTATATATAGGAGCAGTACTCAGTGACATCACTTCCTGAAACAGGAGGTACAAAAATGTAGTTTCACATTACACATACAATATTCAATTAGGATTAAAAAAACACAATTCAAACTTATTGAAACTATAAAAAACAGTTTCTAGTCAAACTCCTCGTTAAGGCCAAGAGGAGACAGTGTGTTCAGACTGTGGATACAGAACGATTCCCTTTGAAGAAATTTCCTCTCAATGTCCCCTCCCCTGCGTGACATCTTGACCATTTATATCCCAGCTTATTTTTACTTTTGGTTGAAGGCTTTCCAACTGTGTTAGTCCTTCAAAACGATCATTGGCATGTTTTACACAATTGTATTTGTACCCCCTTTCCTTAAACCTTTGTTTGAGGTTCGATGTCTGTTTCAGGTAAGAAGCATCAGAGCTGCATATTCTTCTGATACGACTGAATTGACTCATAGGGAGACTTTTAGTAAGTGGACGTGGATGAAAGCTGTCACCTCTAAGGAGGGTATTCCTGTCTGTAGGTTTCCTATAGAGATCTGTAGAGAGGGAGGTTTTGTCCTTAATAACCATCACATCAAGAAACTGATTTGTGATGGGTCATAGTTCATGGTGAAGTGAAGGTGTTCATTCAAAGAGTTTAGATAAACATGGAATGCCAAGACGTCTTCCTGGGTGCCTGTACACACAGGTGCCTCTTGTGCTGGGGACAATAAAAGGCCACTCTAAAATGTGCAGTTTTGTCACACAGCACAATGCCACAGATGTCTCAAGTTTTGAGGGAGCGTGCAGAGATACCGTGACTACATCCAGAAGCCCGTTGTTGTGCTATTCATCCGCCACCATCACCTCATGTTTCAACATGATAATGCACAGCCCCACGTTTCAAGGATCTGTACACAATTCCTGGAAGCTGAAATTGTCCCAGTTCTTCCATGGCCTGCATACGAGCCAGACATGTCACTCATTGAGCATGTTTGGGATGCTCTGGATCAACATGTACGACATCAAGTTCTCGCCAATGTCTAGCAACTTCGCACAGCCATTGAAGAGGAGTGGGACAACATTCCATAGGCTACAATCAACAGCCTGATCAACTCTATTTTAACTCAGATTTTGTATTTAACTTTTGTTTATTATCTATTCCACGTGCTTCGGCAATGTAAAACTGTTTCTCATGCCAATAAAGCCCTATGAATTGTATTGAATCGAAAAAAGAGTCATTCAAAAATAACGATTTGTTCAAACTGCACATCGCTACCGGCTCCAAAGACTAATTCGGTCATGGCCTCGGTGGCCCTGCTCTGACAAGGGGGCCAATGGGAGGCCGCTGGGACTTTCAATAGTTTTACTCCTCCCTGTACGCCCCAAGTCCTCAGTGTCACCCTGGATGATGGAAACCCTTTAAAACAATTACATTAGCGCTTACATTAAACCTTGAGACCACCTAAGAGGTGGAGCAAGTATAGCTCAAGACAGAGTCCTGTGTTTTGGATGGATGGTTATTCTCCCATGCAGAGTTCTCGTTTTGATGTGATATGCATGGGATATACATTTTCAACCTACCTTGGTGATGTAAGGAGAAACCTGGCAATCTTAACAGTGTACCTCGTGCAAATTGGGCCAGAGGATAAGCCAATATCTAACAGGATAGTGTTATTTAGACCCCCTCAGCCCACTTGAATACAGTAGGCCGCCATAGAGGCACTGTCATCCCCCCTTGACCCACATTGTATTTTAAAAAGCTAAACATAACAGCTTAGACACATTAAACAAGAGTAGGCCAAAACAATAAGACACAGACAGACATTACACTAAACGTTTAAATGTTGCATTTTAAAACACTTGCCCAGCCAATGAGACACTCCAGTGGGGGTCTGAGGATCCACACTGGGCAAAAACAGGTTGAATCAATGTTGTTTCCACGTTATTTCAACCAAAGAAAATCCATGTGATGACGTTAAATTAATGTGGAAAACTCATTGGATTTCCAAAGTCATCAATGTAAGGCCATTTAATCATTTTTAACCTAAATCGAACGACATGCTGACATTTTTTTTAAATGTCAAGTTGATTTCACAATGGTTGACAACTCAAACAAATGTAAATGAACTAAACGAACTGACGCCGCGCACCAATGGGTGTGCACCTTCCTGAACCGACTGCATAGTAGATGCAAAGCCATAGTAAGTAATCACCTACAGTGCCTTGTTTACACTGCAGGCCTTAATGCTCAAATCAGTTTTGTTTTTCAAATCGATAATGGAATACTGACTGTCCAAATGGCACATCGGATGTGTGCGTTCAGACCACAGTCATTTGCTGACATGGCTACGCTAGTTGTCATAGGAATGACAGGTGTGTGCGCAGTGGTGTAGACTGATTGGTGGTACTCGTGCTTCCTATCACTAAAAAGTTATGTTGCAAGTTGCCATGGACGTTTCCCAGTTGCTTTGAATGTTCAAAATCATAGTGTCAGAACAATTAAAGCTTCAAAAAGTATAAGATGATCCAACTTTCAAAATGAGTCGTTTTTGGCTAGCCACAGCTGTCAACAAGCTAGCTAGCTGTTTAGTTTTCTAGCACATTGACTAATTTGTTTGTAAACAATTAACAAGATAGTGAGCTAACGTTACCACCACATGTTCTTGTCAACTGTCAAAAGAATAGCTAGAAAGCAGCAATATATGCCAAATAAGTCTAAAAACCAATTGATGGCAAATAAATCATATTTTACCGTTCAGACTCAAATCGCATTGCCAGAAATCAGATTTAAAAAAAATGTGATTTGACGCACTGACATTGTGAACAAGGATTAATTAGGCTAAGAGACTGGACAAGAGCAACAGCTATGCTGGGATTTGGCTAATTACTTAGAATAGAAAAACAAGCTACAATTTTCAGCATGCTTTACTCACAGAAACACAGGTGAGAGGGCAAGCACTCCTAGAAACCAAGGTTACTATAGTAAACTAAAACGCAGACCAAATCTAGCCATGAACAAATTATTTAGTGAACTGAAATAAAATCATTAACAGATCTGTTTGAGAAAGTAAAAATACTGAAACTATATTTTGCTGCAAAACAAACTAAAATAAAAACCAACAAATTATGTTCAGGTCAAATTGGTTGGGGTTGTGATCAAGAAAGACAATTGTGCTAAAGCTTATAAGGCATTTATAAGTTTAGATGCTATTCATCAATAATCAATGGGTAGCCTAATAAAACTGGGTAGCCTATTCTTTGAGAATCAATGGGTAGCCTAATAAAACTGGGTAGCCTATTCTTTGAGAATCAATGGGTAGCCTAATAAAACTGGGTAGCCTATTCTTTGAGATTGAATGGGTAGCCTAATAAAACTGGGTAGCCTATTCTTTGAGATTCAATGGGTAGCCTAATAAAACATTTAGATTGTAGGCCACCTCTAAAGCTACAATCTATATGTTTTCCTACTTTCTGTTTCTAACACAAAAACGACATAACTAAATAATAGAAAAACGAAATATTTTTTAAATAACACTAAACTAAATAACAAAGTAGGTCTGGAAATTAACTGAAACTAAAGTAAAAAAAAAAGATGAATGGAAAAACACAACTACAATAACCTTATCTTATCTCATTCCCTCCCTGTCTTTGTTGGCGGCGGCCCTACACAGCGGCAAACAACACTCTCCCACCATTTGAGTGAGTGCAATAAAGATACAAGCAAGGGCAGCATTGCCCAATGCTCATCAAAGCACATAAAAGCAAAGTCAAACTCCTCGTTAAGCAAAGCATATAAAAGTCTCTCCAGGGTTCTGGCCACAGTTCACAAGCAGGCACAGGTGAGAGCGATTAGTTCATGATTTGGTGATGTCATTTCTTGCTCGCTTTTTTACAGTTTACACCACAGTACTGTGGACTTCATATAGTAAGAGTGATGCTAGCTATGTTACTGTGTGTTCATCGTGATTTTAGTTTCTGAGATTTGCACAGATTGCCTTGTATGTGAATTTATACATTTTACAATGTATTTAAATGTTTGCCTTTGATAGAATTGTCTATCAAATGGAATGATAGCAAAACAGACTGGTACCCAGACTGCAATTCTCAGACCTTTCTTGATAGTCTGTTCCTGTAACTCAACAATACTTTCTTGCACATTGATATATCTTCATGGAGTCAGATATACATTTTTGATAGACTTTGTTAAAGGTAGACTCAGCGACATGACGGGTTGCATGCGAGCTATGTATGTATCACATAGTACCCACTTAATCAATATCGATCATTAGCTGAATGCTAATTTTAGCAACCAGCTGAACCATAGCTAAACAGCTTATACATTACAACTTTAGAATATAAAAGTGAGCTTAGAACAAAACAGGCTTAATTTGATTAAGATCATGTAAATCATTACATGAGATGAAAGTGAATTGGGACTGAAATTGTTTCATTCACTGAGGAGACGAACCTGCTTGCTGATGCCTTTCCATTTGAAATGACCATTCTTTTGATATATTTTTTTTAAAAGCTACTGCGACAATTAAAACATTAAACAGGCTATTACTGCAATTTCAGGTAAACTCAATAAAACAAGATTCAAATATATGGAAAATGTCTATACAGTTCAGCTGTTTTATAAATATTTCTCTGCTATTAAGATTTTTTTATTGTACGAGCATTTGGCTTGAGACAATTCTAAACTCTACTGCTTGGGATCGGGGCAAGTCGAGGAGAAGTCTCGCACACTACCTACGAAGGTGACATTCGAGATATAGAAATTGTATACTACAGTAATATGTGTACACGCAGGTATTAAACTCTCTTGTACGTAGTGTAAATTACCCCTTTAGAAATGTGAAATTGTTAAGGGATGCATTTGCTCAATTGTTTGATCTTATTTGCAGTGTGGTTTTAAGTCATGAGTCAACTACCTAGATTCTGGAACCTGGGATGGTCTTCCTTCATTGACTGGTGGAGTAGTCAGAGTGCTTCAGAGCAAGGTGATTTTAAATGTTTTTGTAATATCTGATGGGAGGAGAGTGTACTTTCCAGAGTTCTCAACCTGTGAATAGATATCTACAATGCCATGAATTGGTGTTGTATAAATATCGAAACCATGCAAAGAACTTGTTGGTGATTGTAATTATTGACTTTAGGATCATATTACCACGACTATTCAACCCTCTTTGCTTTAACCTCATTAGACTATGTGACAACTACAGGACCATCTCAACCCTATGGTCAGCAGCACCTGAATGAACCTCTTCTGGAGCACAGAGAGGGTCAGCTCTTCCTGACCGAGGCTTTTAAAGTCATCCTTGAGGAGGTGCTATGTAAGGGCACAGACGTCAACAAGAAGGTCTCACATCCCTAAATCAAACTGTTGACTGTCTCTAGCCTAACATGACTGTTCTCTGCACTGTGTCATATTGTTAGATGTTTTGCTGCACAAGCCTTTTGGTAAGTCTTGAGTGACAGAAAGCTGTCCTGGTGGGTCATGTAGCAAACATTTTTAGGAACCACTGGGCTAGTACCCTTATGTTAACTGATATCATCTTCACACCTGACTGCATCACAATCTAACCATAGAGGTACACACTCAGTACTGTATTTTCAGGGGTTTCTTGTGCTTGTTATACCCCTGGTTATAGGTGTGTGAGTGGCGCGAGCCAGAGGAGTTGGCTACTCTGCTAGATCTGGAGCTGAGAGAGTATGGGGAGCAACAGCACCAGCTGCTGCAGAGAGTACGGGATGTGGCCAAGTACAGCGTCAAGACCAGTAAGTCCACCCCGGGCCTAGCTCTGGTCCTGGGTGTTAGGGTGGTTTGCTGCTGGCCTCACCAAGACCAGAGCCACCCGACCCCACAGGGAAACCTTAGAGTGAGATGAGTGTGGTTCTGGTTACAGCCGATTCTTGGTAAATGCAATGGCTTGGGACTGTCCTGAATGCATGCACTAAAGTAAAGCGCATCTCTCTTTCCAGATCATCCGCGGTTCTTCAATCAGCTCTTTGCAGGGGTGGACTACCATGCCTTGACAGGACGATTCCTTACGGAGGCTCTTAACACTAGCCAGTAGGAGGGAGCAATATATATCAGTGGAGGCTGGAGGGAGGAGTTATAGGTGGATGCGCTCATTGTAACGGCTGGAATGGAACGGAGTAAAAAATGTGGTTTCCATATCTTTGTGTTTGATATTGTGCCATTCCAGCCATTACAATGATCTCATCATCCTATGTCTCCTCCCACCAGCCTCCGCTGATATACAGTATATACATATATACATTCCATAAAGTATGTTATGAAGGGGCTTGTGATGGACAGTTGTATTGTTTATTTGACAGGTATACCTATGAAGTAGCGCCAGTGTTCGTCCTGATGGAAGACGAGGTACTCTCCAAGCTACGTTCTCTAGTTGGGTGGGCACAGGGAGATGGCATCTTCTGCCCAGGCGGTACCATGTCTAACATGTATGCCATGAACCTAGCACGCTACCGGGCCTTCCCAGAAGTTAAACTTAAGGGGCAGTGGGCCCTCCCTCGACTGGCTGTCTTTACATCTCAAGAGGTGGGGGAAAACTGTATGGTAGAAGTAATGCACTATTTAACTTCACATTCACATATTAATTCGTTCTACACAAACTTTCCTCCAGAGCCATTACTCTGTGATGAAAGCAGCTGCCTTTCAGGGTATTGGGACAGAGAACGTGTTTAAGGTCAACGTGGATGATAGGTAAAGTGACAAGAACCTTCCTTTGACTCTTGTAAGTCATCTCATTGACATCTATGATTCCTAGGCATGCATGATTTACATTTTAACTCATGCTCTCTGTTATCCTACAGGGGTTGCATGATTACAGATGACCTTAGTGAGAAAATTGAGCTGGCGAAATCTCAAGCAAGTTTACTGTGGTTACCTTGTAATTTACTGTGTCAATTTTATTATATCTGCTGTGATACAGTAATTACACAGATAACAGTTGGAATTGCCACTAGACTAATGGGAATTGCTGATAGACAATCAGTGATATCTTACACAAGGATCTGGCCAATTCCTAGTACTCCGTCAGCATTCAAAGTATTTTATCTGCAATTCCTAGTAGTCTATTGGCAAAGCACATATCACACTGCAAAGCACCAAGTAGAAATGTAAGGATATCATTCATTACCCCTCCTCACCTACCAGGGGGCAGTACCATTCCTTGTCCACGCCACGTCAGGAACGACTGTACAAGGTGCCTTCGACCCCCTGGAGCCCATCGCTGACATCTGTGACAGACAGGGGTTATGGATGCATGTTGATGTGAGTCCTTCTTAAAGTGATCTTTCATTCAAAATCAAACTTTGTCCAATGTTTTCAGACCACAAAAGTAGTCTTCTGTCAAGATGATTCCCAACAGCATCTGTTATGTAGATCAAACTTCATAACCCAAAATAATGTCCAAGATGGCCACCGTCTAATTAAATCCTTTGCAACAGTGACCATCTTTCCCATGTGATTTCGAGCTGAAGAACACTGATTGGTGTTGTCTTGTGGTTTGGCACAGGCAGCCTGGGGAGGGAGTGTTCTCTTCTCAAAGGAACACAGACATCTCATGAGAGGAGTTGAGAGGTGGGAGTCAGGTGCATGCTCAGGAATACAGTTGCTTGAATGCAATTTTGCACTATATAATTGTGCTGCAAAAAACCTACATGTAATTCAGCCTGTGTGAGATAAAGTGTACCAAAGTATAGGTTAGGTGTCTTGATGTCTCGCATGACTGGGCTAGTCTTCCGTATTGGCTCAACATATGACTTTGACTCCCGAGTGTAATTATGTGAATATGTTTGTGATCAGAGCCGATTCAGTAACTTGGAATCCACACAAGATGATGCTGACTGGCTTGCAGTGTTCAGCCATTCTGCTCAAGGACACCACGGTAAGACAACACAACATCCCTTCACCCAGCCTGGTCTCATAGACTAGACATAGCATTGTAATGTAAATCTGAGAAACTCAAATTAGTAGGTTGTTTGGTATGGTTACATAAGACAGAAGGTTACTTAAGGCAAAAACACATTTTGAGTGGATGGGTAGGTGTATAACATGAGTGTCTAGCAATCCAAAGGTTGCATGTTTGAATCTCATCACTGACAACTTTAGCATTTTAGCTAAATAGCAACTTTCCAACTACTTAGTACTTTTTAAATGACTTCACGTTAGGTTAGTGTTAAGGTTAGCTAACGCCTAACCATAACTTTAACCCCTAGCCTAGCTAACACTAGACACATAGCTAATATATAGCGTTATCCACCGAGCTAACATTAGCCAGAACATATTAGAATTCGTAACAAATTGTACAAATTGTAATTTAACATTTAATTTTTTTTTAAAATTTGTAACATATCATACGAAATGGATGACGGACATCCACAAATGAATACATACCATACGAAACGTAACATATCATACTATTTGGAGTGTACCATATTTACGTTTATTATGTTACGAGGTTGAGGTTGAGTCGAGGTTGCTTCATCAGATTCATCAACCAAAGAGTTGTTGTTGAATTGCTGTGGCATTTGCACTCTCGCCTTTGCAATTATGGAAAACACTGTAAAATTACAAATAGTTACACCTCATACATGTTTAAATTGAACTGTTTGTCAATGACAAAACATAATGCAAGTCCTTGATTTGATTTCTCTTATAATAAAAAACGTTATGTTCCTGCATTGTTTAAAGGGATAGTTAGACATTTTGTCAATAAGCCATTTGTATATGATATTTGTGCTTATGTAACTTTCTCACTCAGCCTTATTCAAGATTAATTCAGGACTATCCATTATCATGGTAGCATTCACATTAATGTAGAAGTTTTCAGAAACAATCTATTCTTATTTACAATAAAAGTGACTCTAAAATGACACAATACCTTATTTACCATTAATTTCTATTGGGCACAAAATGATCTGAAACACAAACAACAAATGCATCCAACAAGTTTGTCACAAGCTTGATGTCATCATTGCGTACTAGGAATATGGGACCAAATACTAGACTTTTGACGACCTTAATACACATGTGAATTTGTCCCAATACTTTTGGGTCAGTCAGGAAAGACGCTTGCCAGCTGGTCAGCGCATGCTCTGAGTGCGCATCCTGGTAATCCATCTGACCCTGTGGCCTTGTGAACGTTAATCTACTTGAAGGTCTTACTAACATCGGCTACGGAGAGCGTCATCACACAGTCATCCGGAATAGCTGGTGCTCATGCATGGTTCAGTGGTAATTGCCTCGAAGCGAGTATAGAAGGCGTTAACGGTACTCAGTACTTTGTTGAAGCACCTTTGGCTGCGATTACAGCCTTGCGTCTTCTTGGGTATGACACTACAAGCTTGGCACACCTGTATTTGGGGAGTTTCTCCCATTTTTCTCTGCAGATCCTCTCAAACGCTGTCAGGTTGGATGGGGAGCATCACTTCACACCTATTTTCAGTTCTCTCCAGAGATGTTCAAGTCCGGGCTCTGGCTGGGACATTCAAGGACATTCAGAGACTTGTTCCAAAGCCACTCCTGCGTTGTCCTGCGTGTGTGCTCAGGGTCGTTGTCCTGTTGGAAGGTGAACCTTTAGTCGCATTCTGAGGTCCAGAGCGATCTGGAGCATGTTTTCATCAAGGATCTCTCTGTACTTTGCTCCGTTCATCTTCCCTCTAAATCCCGACTAGTCTCCCAGTTCCTGCCGCTGAAAAACAAATCAGAGCATGATGCTACCACCACCATGCTTCACCGTAGGGAGGGTGCCAGGTTTCCGCCAGACATGACACTTTGCATTCAGGCCAAAGAGTTCAATCTTGGTTTCATCAGACCAGAGAATCTTGCCTTTTACTGAGGAGTGGCTTCCATCTGGCCACTCTACCATAAAGGCCTGATTGATGGAGTTCTGCAGAGATGGTTGTCCTTCTGGAAGGTTCTCCCATCTCCACAGAGGAACTCTCGAGCTCTGTCAGAGTGACCATCAGGTTCTTGGCCACCTCCCTGACCAAGGCCCTTCTCCCCCGATTGCTCAATTTGGCTGAGTGGCCACCTCTAGGAAGTGTCTTGGTGGTTCCAAACTTCTTCCATTTAAGAATCATCGAGGCCACTGTGTTCTTGGCCCTTCAATACTGCAGACTTTTTTTGGTACCCTTCCCCAGATCTGTTCCTCGACACAATCCTGTCTCGGAGCTCTATGGACAATTCCCTCGACCTCATGGCTTTGTTTTTCCAATTGAATTTATCACAGGTGGATTCTAATCAAGTTGTAGAAAAATCAAGGATGATCAATGGATAAAGTATGCACCTAAGCTCAATTTCGAGTCTCATAGCAAAGGGTCTGAATTCTTATGTAAGTAAGGTATTTCTGTTTTTTGAAAACATTTCTAAAAACCTGCTTTTGCTTTGTCATTTTGTGGTATTGTTTGTAGATTGAGGAGAAACATTGAGGGGACATTTTAGAATAAGGCCGTAATGTAACAAAATGTGGAGGAAGGGGTCTGAATACTTTCCGAATGCACTGTAGCTCGTCTGGTAGGCTCGCGTCACTGTACATCTTGCAGCTGGGTTTCCCTTTGTAATCCGGGATAGTTTGTAAACCCCTGCCACACCCAATGAGCATCAGAGCCGGGGTGGTAGGATTTCGATCAGAGTCCTGTATTGATGCTTTGCCTGTTTGATGGCTAGTCGGAGGTTGTAGTGGGATTTCTTATAAGAGTCCGGATTAGTGTCCCGCTTCTTGAAAGCCGCAGCTGGAGCCTTTAGCTCTGTGAGGATTGTTGACTGTTATCCATGGCTTCTGGTTGGGATATGTACATACGGTCACTGTGGGACGTGGTCGTTGATGCAATTATTAATGAAGCCTGTGACTGATGTGATAATATTGCTATTATAAACTGGTTACTAACATAATTAGAGAAGTAAAAATACCCGTGGTATACGGTCTGATATACCACGACTGTCAGCCAATCAGCATTCAGAGCTCGAAAGACTTTACGACTGGGTCGCGTCTCCGGCAACCAAACCGATCGAACGACCAGCCGGCTTGGGTAGTAACCCTAAATTTGAGTCAGGACTATATCTTGTGTAAATGTATTTTCTGAAGAAAAAAAATATATATACCTTATATAGAATTAGGCTGTAACGTAACAAAATGTAGAAAAAGTCAAAGGGTCTGAATACTTTCCGAAGGCACTGTACACATTTTAAATATTCATTTTGTTGTCTTCCTTACCATTATTATTGAGCAAATTCTCCGCTATTCTTGATCTCTTCCCCAGGACCTGTTGAAACGTTGCCACAGTGCAGATGCAACATACCTCTTCCAGCAGGACAAGTTCTATGACATGAGTCTGGACACAGGGGACAAGTCGATACAGTGCGGCCGTAAGGTTGACTGCCTGAAGCTGTGGTTGATGTGGAAAGCTGTGGGGTCACAAGGCTTGGAAGAGCGTGTGGACAGGGCTTTCGCCCATACAAGGTACAAACACAAACCCCAGCTAGCACATTTGGTTCCTTGGAAGTTGTGGGAACGTATATTTTTGATTTCCCATTGGTTCTGGGAACAAAGCCATATGTTTCCTGATTGGTAAAAAGGTCACTTTTTTAAATGTCCTGAGAAAGGAAGTGAACATGCCATCTGTTCTGGTAATATAAATGTTTTGTTTGCAGGAAGGTTCTGAGAATGTTTTACTATGTTTCCCTGAAAGTTTTCCTTGGAAGTTTTATTAATGTTCTTAGAACTAAAATGATTTTAAAGTAATTAAATAACATTCTGAGAACATGTTTCAATAAGACTTAACACGGCCGTCTTAGATTAACTGTGTGGAAATTAGGACACATGGAAATTCATTGGATTAGGTATTAATCGTGCAAACACATTTTATATTCTGTTCACTAGCCATGGAATTACATTTTTTTTGTGAAATATCGTAAATGTGCTGAGAATGTTCTAAGGCCAAGCAACTATCCTGCACCATTCCTAGAACATTATGGGAAGGTTGTATGAAAAATAGTCAAAGGACAGGGTTATTAAACTCTTACCGTACAAGGTCCGGAGCCTGCTGTCCGGAGCCTTTTTGTTGCACTAAATTCACAAACCTGGTGTCCCAGGTATAAATCAGTCCCTGATTAGAGGGGAACAATGAGAAACTGCAGTGGAACTGGCTTCTAGGTCCAAAGTTGAGCTTGAGGGCCATAGGATAACCACACTCACCAAGCTCTAAGAAACATATGGTTCTCAGAACGTTATGTGCTAGCTGGGACATTTACAAAACCTACAGCTGTAATTCTGACTAGTCAAGCTCCTCACTTAAAACAGCTCAGAGCTCTCAATTAAATTAAATGTCAATTAAAGACGTTTCAAACTTCATGGAACAATGATCTGTGTGTTGACTGTCCCACACGTAGATATCTGGTGGAGAAGATGATGAAAAGAGAGGGCTTTCAACTTATAGGGAAGGTAAGTCATTGTTTTATCAAATGTATACTAACATTTTCTTCTCCCATTTTCATCTCACCCATCTTCTGGTTTTGTCCTGTTAAACAGCCTGAGTTTGTGAACGTGTGTTTCTGGTTCATACCACCCAGTCTGAGGGGAAAGGAGAACAGTCCAGACTACCAGGACAGATTGTCAAAGGTTGGTGTCTGTCAAGTTGTTTACTATGATGCCAGTTATATATTTTTTCAACTCAATTTCTATGACATATTCTACATTTAAACCAGTTAGTTTCTGTTGGTCATGGCTGACACAATGCTGTGATCTTGTATCTTCATCACCAGGTGGCTCCAGTGATAAAGGAGCGCATGATTAAGCAGGGTACTATGATGGTGGGCTACCAGCCTCTGGGTGGACGAGTCAACTTCTTTCGCATGATAGTCATCTCTCCGCAGCTCTCCTACCAAGATATGACCTTCTTTCTGGATGAGATTGAGAGGCTAGGGAATAATCTATGATAGTCATTCTAGTTATCGCCTTGCATCTCCATTTATGTCACTGACTCCTCTGGCTCCCAGAATCTGTTTTCTAACAATAATATTACTTGTTTTCTACATTTTTGGGGGAAGCTACTTTGACAATATAGTTTACTAAGCTACTAATTACTTCACAATGGAAGAAGTTAAGATACCCTTAAGAAAAGCAATTTACTTAACTAAAGTTACATTGAAAAAGTAGCTCGCTACATACAAACTACTTTGTGATAAAGTACAGTACCAGTCAAACTACTCATTCAATGGTTTTAAAACATTGGTGTTTTGTGGGTACTATTTAATGAAGCTGACAGTTGAGGACTTGTGAGGCGTCTGTTTCATTAAACTAGACATTCTAATGTACTTGTCCTCTTGCTCAGTTGTGCACTGGGGCCTCCCACTCCTCTTTCTATTCTGGTTAGTATTTAACACTTTTTTGGTTACTCCCTGATTCCATATGGGTTATTCATAGTTTTGATGTCTTCACTATTATTCTACAATGTAGAAAATAGTAAAAATACAGAAAAACCCTTGAATGAGTATGTGTGTCCAAACTTTTGACCGGTACTATATATATATATATATATATATTGTATGGCCTTTATGTATTATTTGGTTGTAGAACATGATGTAGGAGGTCCTTCTGAAAAATACCCATGACAGATGCCAAGGGAAGCCTGATCAATGCCATGAAGCATTGAGACAGACAGAGGAGCCCATGGGCTGTGGGCTGCAGCGGAACCATGTCAACATCCTGGACACGGTTGCATGGACGAAGTCGCCCCTGCATAAACAGTGAACTTGAGTGACCCAACGTGCCTGGATTAAAGATGGCCTTGTCTGGGAAGGGCGGATGCTTACTCAATGTGTCTGCTTATGTTAATGTTTAAGCAGTTGTGTGAGTGTGTACGGTGGGGAGGGGTGGTGGGGAGGAGCTAAGGCTTTGCAGCTGACATGGGCGTGATGCATAAAAACACTCTGCTGGGGTCACAAGTCCATGAAGAAGCTTTCTCTGAGGCCAGTTCCTGCAGGGCCGGCCCTAGCCTTTTCAGGTCCCTCAGCAAAATTTGGTTGTGGGGGCCCCCTCTTTGATGGTGGAGAGCAAAAAAATTACATTTTTAAAGTAAATTTCCTACAATTCTACACATTTTGCCATGTGGCTGAGAATTGTTTTAGTCATTTAATAATTTTGCCATGCGGTGGAGCTAATGTTTTACCTTTTTAAAGCTAATTTCCTGAAATTGTACACATTTTGCCATGACTTATGCCATGTTGATAGGATATCTGTGTAAGAGTGACTAACAAAATCAATGGGGGCTCCCTAAATTTAGATAGCTGGCTTGACTAATTTATAAATCTAAAACATGTTAGCTGACATGGGCCAATTGAGTGACTGCTGAAGACAGAAACTGCTGATGCACAACAACATTTTGAAATTGCACCTGGTGTATTCTACTATTCTAAAAGTAAATTGAGACCCCGACACTTCAGTTAACCCTAACGATCAGGGGGCTTAAGCGACCGCTTATGTCGCTTATGCCTAGGGCCGGCCCAGACTTCCTGCCTTCAAACCCACCGTACATGTTGACTGAGGTCACTGCACCCTGAGGGCCATGTTTGCATTTGGGGCCAAAGAGATGGGCCACGCCTAAAACTCTCAAAGGGACACAGTTTGGCTTCCTGTGGTAACATGAATCAATTTGGGGAATGCAGCAAGTTAGGCAAGCCCAAGTGAGTTTGCAAATAGACAGCTGGTTTCAAAACAAATCTTAGTAATGACTTTCTAATTTGAAACAATTCTCCAATATAGCTTGATCAGTTGATCTTAATGAGCCAAGTAAAATGTAGTCAATGCGGTAGTTAGCTACAGTACAACAGTAGAAGCAGAACTGATCAGCAGGGTTTCACAGAATTTCAACATGAGGAATTTTCTCAGCAAAAAAACTCCAAATGATTACTGAGCCTGAATTAATTAAACCGATCTGATAAAAAGATCAACCAACCAATAAAAACACGAGGACAGTACAATGAAACCAAGGTATCAAGGACAGAAGACAGAACTCTGTATATCAGAGTCTGGAAATGTGCCATGATCTCTGGTTGTATCAGAGGAGGCAGGTGGGAGGAGCTATAGGAGGATGGGCTCATTGTAATGGCTGGAATTAAATTAATGGAAGGGAGTCAAACATGTGGTATTCATATGTTTGATACCGTTACATTCAGCCATTTCAATGAGCCCGCCCCCTTAATGCTCCTCCCACCAGCCTCCTCTGGTTTGTATATCAGGGCCATTTACCATTTGCCTAGCAACTCTATACTAGGAGCGGGTGGGATATTTCAAATGTACAGCCACCAGACCCAGATCAGATTCCTATTATTACAGGTCAAAATATTTCCCAGGATGCTTGACAGAGCCTTTCATTTCCACCGGAGTGTTCATGGTGTTTTTGATAAATACTTCTAGACTTCATTTTTTTTTAAATTACCCGGTCCTTTAAATCCCACATGTGACTTGATTATCTTGCACTATAACCCCAGTATGGACTGGAGTACAATGTCCTTATGGGAACACAGGCCTATGGGGCAATACGATAGTGATATTTATAAAGGTTAGAAGTTAGGGGCTTATTCGAAATGTGAATATCGCTGACATGTCACCCTATTCTTCATGAAAACGAATCATGACTATTCTACACAAAAGCCTACCTTTCTATTTGAACGCTCCATACCGAGGTACCCTCCCGAATTTGACACTTTCTATCTGAACGCTCCATACCGACACTTTCTATCTGAACGCTCCATACCGAGGTTCACTTTCTATCTGAACGCTATTTCTATCTGAACTCCATCTGAACGCTCCATACCGAGGTACCCTCCTTTCTATCTGAATTTGACACTTTCTATCTGAACGCTCCATACCGAGGTACCCTCCTTTATATCTGAATTTGACACTTTCTATCTGAACGCTCCATACTGAGGTACCCTCCCGAATTTGACACTTTCTATCTGAACGCTCCATACCGAGGTACCCTCCTGAATTTGACACTTTCTATCTGAACGCTCCATACCGAGGTACCCTCCTGAATTTGACACTTTCTATCTGAACGCTCCATACCGAGGTACCCTCCTGAATTTGACACTTTCTATCTGAACGCTCCATACCGAGGTACCCTCCTGAATTTGACACTTTCTATCTGAACGCTCCATACCGAGGTACCCTCCTGAATTTGATTGACTCTACATAGAAAATTGACAGGTCTACTCACAGTGCTTGGAGAAGGAAACATACACATAGCACATACTTCCATTACTGCAGCAACACCATCGTTTTGGTCAACAAGTTTCTCCATGAAGTTAAACTCAGACATCTCAGAATTCACAAATTCACACCATACTGTAGGTCCCAGAGTGGTGGCACCATACTGTAGTTCCCAGAGCGGTGGCACCATACTGTAGGTCCCAGAGTGGTGGCACCATACTGTAGTTCCCAGAGCGGTGGCACCATACTGTAGGTCCCAGAGCGGTGGCACCATACTGTAGGTCCCAGAGTGGTGGCACCATACTGTAGTTCCCAGAGTGGTGGCGCCATACTGTAGGTCCCAGAGTGGTGGCACCATACTGTAGGTCCCTTCGTGGTGGAACCATACTGTAGGTCCCAGAGTGGTGGCACCATACTGTAGGTCCCAGAGTGGTGGCACCATACTGTAGGTCCCAGAGTGGTGGAACCATACTGTAAGTCCCAGAGTGGTGGCACCATACTGTAGGTCCCAGAGTGGTGGCACCATACTGTAGTTCCCAGAGTGGTGGCACCATACTGTAGTTCCCAGAGTGGTGGCACCATACTGTAGGTCCCAGAGTGGTGGAACCATACTCTAAGTCCCAGAGTGGTGGAACCATACTGTAGGTCCCAGAGTGGTGGCACCATACTGTAGGTCCCAGAGTGGTGGCACCATACTGTAGGTCCCTTAGTGGTGGGACAATTTCTTTCCCCTGGGGCCTGGAGTTTTCCTTTTCTGGTAACTTAACCAGGAAACCGTTGAACCCTATAGAGTATAAGGTATAACAGTGATTAATCAGTTGTAAAAAAAAAGAAGGTTTTATACAGGCTATGATGGGACCCGTTTTTTTTATCAGGTTACATGGTTTTGAAAAAACTCCTGGAAACAAATCCTGGCCATGGGGGGGTGAAACCCCTGTCAAACTACAGCAAATTATATTTAGACTAGACTAACAGGAGGGTTTCCTCGACCCAAACACAGAGACAACAACTGATGGACAATACAACTCACAGGGCTGAGCTTGCTTTATGCATGTCAGGCCATTGCAACTGTAGACCTAATAAAAAATGTACAGTCGGTGTCATCACTATTATGTTGACTGATTAATTCCAGTTAATAATTTTGCATATAAACCAAATTTGATCACATTCACATTTTTTCCTGACAAACAAATGGACTATAAATACATAATGTTAACAATTTGTTTACACCAGCCAGATGGACAGGGCGCATAGGCGGTATACTCTACAGTTGATCAGACTGAAAAATCATCTTGTTTTCATCCCATACAGCATGTCAGATCTCTAATGTTTGAGTGTGCCTATACAAGAACATTTATTTAAATAGTTTTTGCTTGTGTCTGTCCAGAATGATGTGTTATCGCCTTTACTAAATTAATACCGGCAAAACAACAGCATACCACCCTAGGTTCGTTCTCTGATCCTAATCCTATGATTGGATGGACAACATGTCAGTTCATATTGCAAAAGCTTTGATTGGTTGGAGGACGTCCTCCGGAAGTGGTCATAATTACCTTCTAGGTCTATGGAAGGTGGTAAGGCCTGTAGCCTTCCTCAATTTTGTATTGAAGTCAATGTAGCCAGAGGAGGACGGGGAATAGCGGTCCCCCGGCTACATCATGGCGCTATTGTAGAGCTATATTGCAAAACAGTTTTAATCAGGTATTTGGTGACGTGAACATATTTAATATAGTTGTATCTCATTATTTTTTTAAATTTTGAAATTCACTGAGTAGGATGGGCCTCCCCTTCCTCCTCTCAGGAGCCTCCACTGCCCCACACATGCTGCTTGAGGTGTAACTTTGGTGAAATATATAGAATACATACACTGAACAAAAATATAAACGCAACATGTAAAGTGTTGACACCATGTTTCATGAGCTGAAATATAAGATCCCAGAAATGTTCCATATGCACAAAAACTTATTTCTCAAAAAATGTTTGCACAAATATGAAATTGATATTGTTGCGTTTAAATTTTTGTTCCGTGTATATGGTACGTGTGCTTGCTTTCGTATATGCTCGTGAGATACTTGGGACGTGAGCATGCATCAGTGTGGGCTCTATGCACATGTGGTTGTGGAGAGCATTTGTGAACGACCCTTAGCTCAATGTCAGGAAGTTTGTGGATTAAAAAGAGGCAGAGTGTGTTTGTTGTGTGAGCATGTGTGTTTTTATATAAACAGTGGAGCGGTTAACCTTGATGTCGCTCATTTCCCTGCTCCAGGGGACTGGTTGGGACATGCAGGACAAAAAGGAGCTGTAGATTTAAAGACCCAGATGCAATTAGCCTGTTTCCCCCTCTCCTTTCTACATGAACAGACAGATGGCTGGGGCCCACTCAGCAGAGATGCAGCCCACTGAGGTGTCCCACCAGGCAGGGCACCTGCAGAGAGACAGAGTGCCCTTTGGCTGAGATAGGCATTCAGTATCCTATTCTTCTCTACTGAAATATGGTTATGGGAACATAAATGGTTCTGAACTGAATGCTGTGCTCGTTACAAAATAACCACTGCACTACGGTGAATTGAAGCTAGAATGTAGGCTGCTAGTGTGATTGTATCACTTAATGTAGGCCACACTGGATATCACAATCTGTATAGCAGATCTTTCTCCTTTCCCCATTGGTCGCTACCATCATTCTGAAGGTCTCCTAAGAGTCTCTTTGTTGGAGGTGTGTATATGTGTGTTGTGTGCCCCTCTGAGCACAAACTAGAATAAAGATAGGTATCCTTGGAACCAACCAACACAACCATATTCACCACAGGGTTTCGAAAACACTGCAAGCCTGCATTCCTTCCCCTTACTTCACCAGCATAGAATGAGGTTCTGGGGGTGGAATGGATGCTTGGCAACAATTACTGAGCAAAGTGCAGCTCTGAGCATGATGGTCAGCTCTATGCCCGCAGGCAAAGACGGTACTTGTCGAGCCATGAAAACACGTAAAACCGACAAAACAACAACAACAACCACGGAGGAAAAATCACACGCAATTATCAAAAGCACAATTTGCTGTATGCCTGTTGCGGAAAAAAATAGCTCACTGACATTTTAGCGGGGTGCGCCCCGAGCTATCTGCAGTATCCAGTCTTTTTTCATCATATTTGGACAAGTTTAGGGCCAAAGGAAACAGCTTGGAATGAGAGCTATGAAATCTCTGGCAAGCAGGGAGAAGAGCAGGTCAGTGGTATGAGAGGAGTCTGGGGTGGGAGCACGAGGCTGAGATTCTGAGGTTCCTGGTAAGATGATCTGATTGGGAGATGGGGGGGACAACACCTAATCCTGGATTGGCCGGCGTGCTGCTATCCCTCTGGTTATGCAATAATGACATAGATACAGTCCTATATCTGACCCAGCAGTCAGGGGGGTTATATAAATGAACACTGACATGACTTCAAATGAATGAGAGGCATCCAGGATGCTGGAAAGAGTAGAGCAACAAAGCAGCCCGTTAGTGTCAACTCAGTATAATGCAAGCAAGGGTTCACATTGGGGACGACGAGGCGGAGGGGTATGGACGACAGGATGGATAGATTAGAGTTTAGATGTCAATTCGATTAGCAGTTCGTTCTTTACTTAAAATCCTGGAAATAGTTCAACGCGGGTCGTCAATCACTGTGATAATAAGGGGAGGACGACTATCATATCACCAATGGGGCGAGTGGAGGACGAGTAGTTGATTTACACTATGTACCAGATACGGTGCCTGTCTGAATAGCCATACTTGAATTCTAAATACACTGAACAAAATGATGAACGCAACATTGGTTGGTCCAATGTTTCATACGCACAAAGGGCTTTTTCTCTCAACAATTCTGTGCACAAATTTGTTTACATCCCTGTTTAGTGAGCATTTCTCCTTTGCCAAGAGAATCCATCCACCTGACAGGTGTGGCATATCAAGAAGCTGATTAAACAGCATGATCATGACACAGGTGCAACTTGAGCTGGGGACAATAAGAGGCCACTCTAAAATATTCAGTTGTCACCAAACACAATTACCACAGATGTCTAAAGTTGGCATGCGGACTGCAAGAACGTCCACCAGAGCTATTGGCAGAGATTTGAATGTTAATTTCTCTACCATAAGCCGTCTCCAACTTAGTTTTAGAGAATTTGGCACTACGTCCAACCGGCCTCATAACCGCAGACCATGAGTAACCAAGTCAGCCCAGGACATCCACATCCGGACAGCTAATGAAACGGTGGGTTTGCGAAACAAATTTCTGCACAAACTGTCAGAAACGGTCTCAGGGAAGCTCATCGGAGTGCTTATTGTCTTCACCAGGGTCTTGACCTGACTGCAGTTCGGAGTCGCAACCGATGTCAGTGGACAAATGCTCACCTTAGATTCCTACTGGCACGCTGGAGAAGTGTGCTCTTCATGGATGAATCCCAGTTTCAACTGTACCGGACAGATGGCAGACTGATGCCCATACAGCGCCAGACAATGTGTGAACAGAGTGCCCCCACGGTGGCGATGGGTTATGGTATGGGCAGGCATAAGCTACGGACAACGACCACAATTGCATTTTATCAATGGCAATTTGAATGCAGAGATTCGAAATCGTGACGAAATCCTGGAGGCCCATCGTGGTGCCATTCATCCACCACCATCACCTCATGTTTCAGCATGATAATGCACAGCCCCATGTCGCAAGGATCTGTACACAATTCCTGGAAGCTGAAAATGTCTCCAGTTCTTCCATGGCCTGCATACTCACCTGACACGTCACCCACTGACTGGTTTTCTGATCCACTCCCCTACCCTTATCAGGTATCAGTGACCAACAGATGCATATCTGTATTCCCAGTCATGTGAAATCCATAGATTATGGTCCAACTAATTAACTTCTATTGAATGATTTCCTTACATAAACTGTAACTCAGGAAAATCTTACAAATTGTAGCATGTTGCGTTTATATTTTTGTTCAGTGTAGTAGCCATTTTAGGTATGCGAAAAAAAAGTCTTATAGTATGTGACACACACAAAAAAAATAATAATGAGTATACTTTAAATGCCAGGATGGTAGTGTCATTTCATCTCGTAGAATTCGCTGCACACTTTTGAGGAAGAGTATTGTCTTTCTAGACTGACTTGTGTTCGACACAATGAGATGAGGACACGCTGTACCCAAATGAACGAATGGCATTAGATGACACATTCTCAGGATGGGTGTGCCTGGTTTGCCGATACTTGTTGCTTATCGCATTAGTTTGACTAAATAGTACATTCTAAATAGTATGTAGTATAATTTGTACAGAGTATGTAGTTTACTAAGTAATAGGCAAGAGATTTCAGACATGGCTACTGCCTCAAGTGAGTAAAGAGGTGGAGAATTGTTGCATAAAGTTAAGCCTGGCTAGGCTGGACACATGACAATTAAACTACATAAAAAAGGTAGTCATAACTGATAGGAGTACGTTGAAATACACAAACCAGCAGATGCCAAGTATTGCCTGTATATTTTATTTTACGTACAGTACATATACAAAACAAAAATGAAAATGGCCAATAACATTGACCAACGAGGGCAACAGCAGACAGCCATGTTTGCTCATCAAAACACAACATTTCCTGACATCCGCTTCCATCTTAATCATAAAACAGGTGAAAGGAGCTAGGCACTCTCTCCTTCCCCACTCCTAAAGAGTCAACAAAAACCAAAGGGATTCAAAATGGGGGAAAAAAAACGCATCAGGAGCTCTTGGTCGTGTTCATTGGGGCTTGCAACGGAAAACATTTTGCAACAGAAAACTAAAATTTGCCATTTTTTTATTGGACAAGTACAGGTAGTCCTTGCTTTTTTATTCCGTTTGGGGCCTACTGAACTACCGACACTGGCCAGCAGTATGTGGACACCTGCTTGTCGAACATCTCATTCCAAAAACCATGGGCATCAATAAGGAGTTGGTCCCCCCTTTGCTACTATAACAGCCTCCACTCTTCTGGGAAGGCTTTCCGCTAGATATTGGAACATGCTTCCATTCAGCCATAAGAGCTTTAGTGAGGTTGGGCACTGATGTTGTGTGATTAGGCCTGACCGGCAGTTGGCGTTCCAATTCATCCCAAAGCTGTTCGAAGGGGTTGATGTCTGGGCGTGTAGGCCAGGCAAGTTCTTCCACACCGATCTTGACAAACCATTTCTGTATTTACCTCGCTTCGTGCACAGGGGCATTGTCCTGCTGAAACAGGAAAGGGCCTTCCCCAAACTGTTGCCACAAAGTTGGAAGCACAGATAAGATTTCCCTTCAATGGAACTAAGGGGGCTAACCATGAAAAACAGCCCCAGAACTTAATTCCTCCTCTACCAAACTTGTTGGCACTATGCACCGGGGCAGGTAACGTTCTGCTGGCATCCACCAAACCCAGTTTCGTCCACCGGACTGTCAGATGGTAAAGCGTGACTCGTCCCTTCAGAGAAAGCATTTCCACTGCTCCAGAGTCCAATGTCATCAAGCTTTACATCACTCCAGCAGACTCTTGCGATTGCGCATTATGATCTTAGGCTGGTGCGTGGCTCTTAGGCCATGGAAACCCATTGTTGCGTCTAGATTTTTCCACTTCACAATAACACCGCTTGCAGTTGACCGGGGCAGCTAAAGCAAGACAGAAATTTGACAAACTGACTTGTTGTAAAGGTATCATCCTTTGACAGTGCCACGTTGAAAGTCACTGAGCTCTTCAGTAAGGCCATTCAACTGCCAATGTCGGTCTATGGCGATTGCATGGCGGTGTGCTCAATTGTATACACCTGTCAGCAACGACTGTGGCTGAAATAGCCGAATACACCAATTCCAAGAATGTCCCTATACTTTTGGCCATGTAGTATATGTCCCGACTCCCCTTCCTTCCCCCCTACATTCCAAAAGTGCTGCGTTCAACTAAGATCAATAAAGGTCGATCCTGCAGTCTTCTCCATCTCCAGACATGTAGCCAGTAGTGAGCAGCCACCCATCTCCCCACACCTTCACACACACACTCAAAAGAGTTGAATTCACAGTATTCTTACAGCATTTCTGAGTGACCATAAAGCTTTAATTGATGCATAGTGTTTGACACTTTTGTCCACTCTCTCCAGTGGAAACATTTGACGGGGATAGAACTGGGGTGGGTTGAGAGAATGTACAAAGACACACCGGAGACAAAAATGCAAGAATACAGTGTACACAACCACCCCTGAAAGGATCAATCTCTGGTACCCTTTTTAAAAAAAGTACATCTCCAAGGCCATGGATAGTCAACGTGGGACATTTGAACTCCCGCTGCCTGTCAGTGCTGTAACTCCAGTTAGTGTTCGGACAATGAGCTTACAGCAGGCCACAAAAGGTACAGATAAAGTGCTTTTCTTTACATGACACAAATAATTAAAAGTGAGTTAAAATTAACTCTGGGATCGCTCACAAAAAACCCATAGATACCACACTTCTGAAGTATTCAAACCAAACTGAAATGGAAGAGAGAAACGTTTAAAAAAAAAAAAAAACAACGTATAAATAACGTTACATCGACGTATCCAACTAGCAACGCTGAAGAAGGCTACAAAGATGAAACACTGTATGATAGAATAAACTACAGTACTATCTCTGGATGGAACAGTTTCACAGTTTCATATTTGGAAAGTAATGAACTTAAGAGTAAGACTTTTCACCAGAAATGTTGTGGATATGCTTCCTGGTCTATTCGAAAAGAGTTGCTGGGCTTCCGATGAGGATGGCACTGGGACTGAACGGACTTGACAAGGTCCTCTGACTGGTTGTCGTTGAACCGCTTCGCGACCAATCGGTCGAGAGGACCGTTCACAAAAGCAGCAGTATGGAGATCTCATGGGGATTGTAGAACGGTCAACTTAAATCGTTATGGATAATAAATGGATACAGATAATAAATACATTCGGATTTGTAGTATGTTGCTATTCAGTTCTATTGAAATGTGGTTACATCTAAAAAATAAAAAATACAAAATTGAGGAATTGTTCCGTGTAGTCCATGAGATGCCTCAAAATGGCCCTTTCTTGCTCCCTTATCCAGTCAACAACATTCCACCTGAGCAGCCATTTTCCTCCAGCCATGTGGTGTTGGGAAAATGCTGTATAAATAGTGACCGTGGAAACTGCACACGCTCCCTCTCTCTCCTGGGGATAGATGACTCAAGAGTCAGAGATCCACAACCTCTGACAGAAGACCATTCTTCCACCTTCAGCCTCTACACAGAGTGAGAGAGAGAGAGAGAGGCGAGAGAAGGAGAAAGAAAGAACAAACAGAGTAATGAGTTTGAGCAAATAATGGCAGTTTCCCATGGAGGGACATTCTAACTGAAGGCCTAGACTTTGCACTGAGAGAGATGTGCATGTAGAATAGATGGATTCTTACTTTACTATTCAAGACAGAACATTTCTACGCGAGTCCAAGACACTGTCTTAACTTTCAGAAGTCACGCTTGGACAATCTCTGGACAGCTGACATGGCAAAAACTATTTCCATCATGAGTGATTCGAGTGGCATTCTCAACAGCTTCTGGTGAGCATTCTGAACAGAGCTCAGTACAGGTACCGTCACACAGCTACTGAGGCGTCGCCAGAGCAAACAGTGGTCCTGGGAGCTGTCTGGCTGGATCATATCACCCTGAGACAATATTTAACCTAGGTGTGTGTGTGTGTGTGTGTGTGAAGGGCCTGGTGCTTGGCTACATGGGGTCTGATTCCACACAATCAACAAACAGATACCAGGGGAACATGGGCTTGTGCTTTAGATTGATCAGGCCTAACAATGTTCTATGACAACTAGGGGGATAGGCAGGCTGAGACCAAATCATAAGTCCCTGAGTTCAGTCAACCAAAATCATGAAACTAGCTAAGAATCTACTGGAATGATGGGTGCAAACGTGCACTTTTCTAAAATTTCATGACCAAATCAACTCAATGACTTGGTGTGACGTTACTGAAAAGGTGATTTGGTTTAACTCACATTGATTTATTAGCTCGCCATGGCTAAAATACTCTTCAGTTCATAGTGGCTGTTTAAAGTAATATAATATATGCCATTTAGCAGAAGCTTTTCCCAAAAAGACTTACAATCCGGCGTGCATACATTTTTTTACAGGCTCAGTTAATCGTTAGAACCTTCTTAGGCGCTTCATTAAATCTGAGCAGTTTCCCCAAAACCATTGTAACTAAAGTTCCACTTGAAAAAACGCTCATTATTTATAGGGCTGGGAATTGCCACCTCACGATGCCATCACAAATACTTAAGTGTTGGTACGATATGTATTGCAATTCTCATGATTCTACAGTGCACTCTGACAGTATTCATAACCCTCGACTTATCACACATTTCGTTGTGTTAAGCCTGGATTAAAAAATGGATTAAATATTTTTCCCCCCACCCATCTACACACAATAACCCATAAATGACAAAGTGAAAACAAGTTTAGATATTTTCAGAAAATGTATAACAAAAATTAAAAACAGAAAGATGTTTCACTGTCTCTGTGACCCACAGATAACATCAGAACAAAGTTGACTACCACTACAAAGTTGCCAATGTCTTCGAAATTGTTACAAACAAGGACAAAAATATGCTTCAAATGAAAACAGATGACTCCATTAAAAGATAAATACATTACACAGGGTTGTATATTTAAATCATATTGAAACCAATTCCATGTTCAATAAATTATTATTTTTTGTGCTAATTGTAAGGCTAAGCTACTGTCTGTAACTGTTGCCTCAATATACTATTTCATGATGTGTAACAGCGTGTGCGCAATGATGTGCCAGATCTGTGAATTACTGCATTATTATAGGGTAGTCTAAACAAAAGAATAAGCCGACTCAATATTAGCAGCCATATAGGCCAAGTGATAATATCTCTACTAAAAGTTGATCCGTTGTCAGTATTGTGGAAGAATTCTAATGTTTATGATCCGAGAGCAGCGCTGCCTTCCTTTTGATCCTATCAGTATTGACAGATGCTCCGACGACGACGGACGCACTTGGTGAGCGTTCTCTCTACGAGGCATTCCGGGGAAATGCATGGGACGTCGCCGGCCGGTTTAAGAACGATGCGTCGTTAAAACACTTGTAAGCTTCAGTTTCATCCCTATCGGGAAACCGGGCCCTGCTTAGTTAGTTGTAAAAATGCCAAACATTCTTTAAGCAAATACAACCCCCCAAAAATGTAATTAAGAATATTTTACTATACAATATTTCTATGCCTGTATGTATGAGATAAGCAAAAATTTAGTTTAGACATTCAAAGAGAGGGTGGGTATTTCGCCTGAACATTGCCCAACATGTATCCTTAATCAAAGGTACCGGAATAGTGTATTTAGTGAACAAACTCACAAATGGTCTGAGTGTTGTGGACTCACCTACGTTTCGCAGTGAGAGGTGAGTAGAGAGGTGATCTCGGGGCTCATGTGGCCCACGGCCTTGGCAGCTTCCACGATGGCTCGCCGGTACATCCCTTTCTTCTTGCGGTTGAATCGCGACCTGAAGAACTCCCGGAAGGGGGAGAGTTTGGCAACGGACAGCTGGGAGGTAGTGGGCGAGCCGAACCAGGCCACCTTGGCCTCTGGCCACTGGACCTCGCAGTTAGACTCCTCTTTGCGGCTGCCGCTGATGCTGAGCACCCTCGCCGGCCACCAGGGGAACCCATGGATCTTCCCCCACACGACGTCTCCCACGGCCACCGCGTGGCCCTCCTCCGTCACGCACTTGGTCATGCTACGTGTGTGCAGGCGCACGGTGAGTGGCGGCACAGTCTTGCTGTCGTCTTGTGAGATCGAGGAGGACATGGAGATGTGCTCGCCGGGCGCTAGGTCGCACAGCTCTGGGGACGTGCCATCTGAGCTGAAGGATTTGGATTCGTCTAGACTGTCTGTGCTGCACACGGACAGGCTGGAGGAGTCCGCTTTCCTCTTGCGAAGGTTGATGAGCAGCGCAAGGTCACTTTGGCCTCGGTCTGCCTCCTCTCCAGAGCTCCCCGACCACAGCTCCATGGGGGTTTTCTCCCCAGAGTCCTCCGAGTGGGGCAGGGGACGAGGGACCGGGACCCCGAGGCTCTTTCTGCTCTGCCTCTCTACCAGCTCTGCATCGTAGACCGTCAGGCTGTCCTCTCCGTCCCCCAGGGTCCTCACTCGAATCTTGGGGGAGGGGAAGTCCAGGCCAGCCGTTGGCGGTCTGGGGAGCTTGAGTTTGGGAATGGACACGGTCAGGCCCGTCCTAGTGGCGTCCAGGATGTGGCGCTGCTCCTGGGTCTGGGTTAGGGTGGTGGGCTCGGGCACCTTGCCCAGCTGGCCTTTTAGGCCGTTTTGCATCAGCTGCTTAGGGCAGAAGGGCTTGACAGAGCCGTGGACCCGAGCTGGGATCTTCATCACCTCGCCCTTGCCTTGCGGAGTGCTGTAGGAGATCTTGATGACCGGGCTGTGGGGAATGATGTCCACTGCAGGGAACTTTGGTTCTTCATCCCTCTTGTCCTTCCGGAGCCGCTTGCTGTCATAGCCGGTGGGGCCATTCTCCCGCCTCTTGCTGTTATCCTTGGTGGCATCTGCATCCTCTTTCCTGGTCAACTTCACAGACCCGTCTTTGGAGTCTTCATCGCTCTGTGGAGCGTTCTCTTTCCTGGAAGCCTTGGTTGTGGGCATCCCGTCCTTACTGTCCTCGTCACTGTTCAGTGTGTTCTTACACTTCTCGCACAACACCTGCCGGGGGCGGAGTCTGATGGTGCTCATGGTCATCTGCCCGGGCTCACGGGTCCGCCTCTTCTTCCTTTTAATGGTCCGCGGAGGTGGCTGAGGTACCCATTGACCATAGCTGTGGCGCACCCAAATGGGCTGAGGGAAGGGAGCTCCTTCAAAATATGGAGGGTATGGACCGTGCCCGGCAGGCACTGTTGTGGGCAGAGGGGCTGGGAGACGGGCACCTAGTGGGTCATTTTCAGGGAGCGTGTTTTCATCCTTTGGTCTATGATGTGAAGCCTGGCAGGGAGGTTTAGTAACAGGTTCCTCTCTCAGGACTTCAGGGATTTCACAACCAGGTTTCAATGCAGGGCATTCCACTGGCTTTGTTGTGATATCCGGTAGGCAGAAAAGCCCAGTCCTAAGACAAAAAGTGAGATTTAAAAAAAACTTTAGTATGCTTTGTAGCTTCTGGGTTATTAGATCCAATCATGATGAAGTCAAATTGTTTGCACTCAACTTTATCATTGTGGATAAAGCAAGAATTTAAACTCTTTATAAGTTCCTGTTCGGGTCAAGAACATTAGCTCGACTAAATCTAAGCATAACAAATGCACTCCTCTGACCTTGTTGCAACCAAACCTCTTATGGTTGCAACACTTTAGTTTGTGTAAAAGACAGCACAGTTATCACCTGCGTTGGGTTCTCTACTGGAATGGGGGTTGGGAGACAGCAAGCAAGCAGGTCGTTGTCTAGTTCGCCTATAGCCCATCTCTACAGCCTTGCGCTTCAAACTGAAAAAGCTGAAGTGCGTGTTTTCTCTGTAAATTCACATGTTCCTTTTCATGCCAGTGGCCTACAGGCGCGACGTGTCCAAGCCAGGCTTCTCTAAGGAGCCATTTGAAAAGGGAGTTGAGAGCAGCCAAGGCAGCAGCAGCAACATGGCTGTGCTCCACTCTGCTGTCAGAGACAGCAGACAAAGAGACTACAGGATACCCAGGAGCCCCCTCCACTCCATCTGACTGAAAAAAACAACAACCCCGTGAATCACTCGGGACCCAGAGAGAGCCAGGAGATTCACTTGTTTTTGCATCAGTGTCTGCTGGGTGCTTGTGTGTAATGAGATGATTAATTAAAGCACATTTAGGCAGCCCGAAAGGCGTTTCCCCATGAGCGGCTATTGTCACATTTAAATAAAGAGGCCCAGCGAGGCCTGTTTCCTGTGCTTTAGAGGAGACCTTTAAAGGCCCTTCTTGAGCAACACAATCTCAGCCATCACAATGATTGACACAGGCTGGACATAGTGGTTAACAGGCCATGACAAATCCTGTTTCCATTTAACATAGAATGCTGTACATACACTACAACCAAATAAAGAGATTCTGCACAAAAGGATACATGACATGGAAACTGGAGACGCACAATTAAGGGAAATGCATTCCTATAAACCTAAAAGAAGAAATCACATTTTGACATTCCCAAAGCAAAATATGCCTGTATGCCAAACCACTGTTCTTTGTTTAAGCTTAAGATCTTTTAATATAATAATAATATAATAATATATGCCATTTAGCAGACGCTTTTATCCAAAGCGACTTACAGTCATGTGTGCATACATTCTACGTATGGGTGGTCCTGGGAATTGAACCCACTACCCTGGCGTTACAAGCGCCATGCTCTACCAACTGAGCTACAGAAGGACCACGGGGGAAGGTCAATCTCAAGGCATTTGGAGTGATCCATCACGTGACTGTGTTGGCCTACATGTCTCAGTGAAGGCCTACCGATATGAAAAGCTGGTAAGATTCTGATGCTGAGTCTATAAATAAATAAACCCCGTGGCATTTAAAAAGGTGCACCCACTGCACTGTACTAGCATGTACTAGTGCAACACAAGGCCAGTACATGTGACACACACTGCGAGCCAAATAACATGCCCCATATGAATACCAATCATTCAAATAACATTTTATACCTTACCTCTATTGTTAACACCCTATACATAGGCATAAATGGGATTTCTTGCCAACATTGTGTAGTTCACCCTTTGTCAAGTACAAAGTGGGCCTATAGCCTAGTTTTTCTGGTGTCTAATTTCCTTGGAAACGCAACAATTAGTGCCATCTTTAACAGCAAAACACAGCTGTATAATCTCTTATTTAGAGGTTCAAGTCAATCATTTATAAATAGGCCTACACTGATTGTATCATTAGCTAAGGGTAACATTGGATGACTGAGTTTAACATAGGCCTACATTACTGAAAGCACAACAGGAGTAGGCAAAATTATAATGATGTGATGCCCATCACTTTGCATATCTAGTATTAAAACATGTAACCTTGATGTAATAATAACTAGATAGGTAGCAATAAGAATGTATGTACAAAAGTATAATATGAGAAAGGGTGTTTCAGTAAGGCCAGCCATAGCTGGGTTACATTGTTGGCAGTCTAAATCTGGCCAACATTGAACTAGCTTGATAGTTAAGCTAACAATGAGGTAACGTTACCCACGTAAGCATAACTTTTGTTGAAATGCCCATCACGTTACTTTCACGGGGTGGTTGGCTTTATCCAAACTTCCTAGTAATGATACACGTGTTTATATGTTATTAATATGTTCGCTGTAAAAGTGAGCAAATCGGAGTTAGCTGGCTAACGTTAACTAGCAAGCTAGCTACAACCCCTTGGAGTCTATTGTATGATGGCCCATGTAGCTAGCTAGTTAGCATGCTAAATTAGCCAGCATACATTAGCAGGCTAACTAGCTAATTATTTTGTGATACAAGTATACAATTATTCGAATAAATAAGACTCACTTTTTGTTGCAATCGAGTAATATCCCCATGTAGCACCTTTCTTGATAGGTAAGCGTCACTACTAGTGTATCGTTAACTATTTGATCAACAGTGACAGGAATCCGAGAGCCGGCCCGCAGCTCCTCGGCCACAGCCTCCATATTTTCCGGCGTGAGGTGTCCGGCTTGGCGGTACTCGAGCCCGGCCCTGGGAGCCACGATCGCCTCTGCTAAAGATGCTTCTCCCTTCTACTTTCGAGCACGGGAGGGTACACCAGGGCACGAAATGACGCCATCACCCCCCACCAAGTCAATTACAACAGTTCTGCCACTGGTGACATCACACAAAGACAGAGGATAAAAATATTTTCAGGTTGCCCCTCTATCTTGCTTAAAATTATACCGTTTGGCTTTCCGTTTATTGTAGCCACCATTTCAGAACAATAGCTATTTCATCCACTATTAGTTATTATCTAGCTAATACATTTTTAAAAATGTAATTTAACTAGGCAACATTTTTATTTTATTTACACTGACATCCTAGGAACAGTGGGTTTACCTGCCTTGTTCAGGCTCAGACCGAAAGATGTTTACCTTCTCAGCTCAGGGATTCGATCTAGCAAACACCGGCAAATGGCACAGCGCTCTAACCACTAGGTTACCAGCCGCCACCTGGTACATTTCCCCCTTCCATTTTAATGTTAGCGTCAGGCCATTTTTTTTTATCGTGCCATTCCAAATTACATATATTCCTACCTTCAAACTGCCCTGGTTTACATGAATCACCCCCATATTTACTGTCTGTATCCAAGCCAACTGTATCAATAAGTAATTTAGGCAGTGCTTGACTTGGGCAGGAGCTCTACTGCTTGAGCTCCTGTTCCTCTTATAGAATACTCTTATAGAGCTTCTGCACCTTAATATAAACAGTTCCAGCACCCAAAAGGAGTACCGGAACCTATTGAAGTCAAAGTCAAGCACTGAATTTAGGCTATAGGCACACATACAGTCAAATAAGTATACATGATCAACCCCTGTATAGCTGCTGTACAGTTGCAAGGACCTGAATTAGGCTGCTATTTAGCACTGATTGACTTGATGAATGAGGGTGTGTTTATCTTGGAACACAAGCACTTTACACTTAACTAATGATGTGCGTGTAACAGGCTGAAATGTTTATTGATGACTGGGTATCGGATGCCATTGTAAACTGTTTGTAGAGTGCTATAATTCCATACTACCCTGTCCTGTACGACTTCTTTGCATACAATGTCAATTCATTTAATACAGCAACAATTCTAAATAGCAGTAGGTCTACACACACAAATACTTTCACTTGTCATAGCATCTTGGTGAGTTCTCCCCAGTAAATGCGATGAATCGATACTCGATGTCGCTCTCCTGTTTCCTCTCAGCAAGTTCCGACTGCAATCTCTTGGCCTGAAACAGAAGCAATGGAAGAAAACCACAGAGAAAGAAACACCCAGACATTCATTTAATTCCTGGGGCTGCTGTCATTGAGCACTGAAAATTACTTGACTGGTTACTTGATATACAGTAGAATAGTAACATACTTCCTCCATGTCCTGCCTTGCAGCTTCTGTCTCCTCTTGGGCAGTGCCACTGGGCCTCCTGCGCCTCTCCTGGATCATCTGAACATGGCTCCTGATCCGCTGCTCTAACTCCCGGTCGCGGGCTGCCCTGGGGTCACACAGGTCAAGGGTCAAATGAACCACCATTTCACAAACTAAAGATTCTCTTAGTTACATACCGCTGTGGGTGCTGCATGTTGTTGGTGGTGGAGGATTAGCTGGCTAGCTACAGACTACAGAGACCAGATGCTCGGAGTCCGGACCTGTCTGACCCTGTCCCTAATCAAGACTCCTGATACTTTAACCTGGCTGTGACTGACCAATGCTCCCTCCCTCCACATATACATTTATCACACGATTTCACACGATTGTTTGATTTAATTATTTGTTTATTTATTCTGATGGACTGTACGCTGCAATTCAGCTCTTGTACACCTTGACAATAAACTAAACCTTATACTGAGGTGTACTCTTTTGAATCAATAGTTTACATGAACAGTATTTATTCAAAAGACAGGTACTGGTCTATCGTTGTCAAAATCAAATTAAATTGTATTTGTCACATTCATTACAATAGGTGTAGAACTTGCAGTGAAATGCTTACTTACAAGCCCTTAACCAAAAATGCAGTTAAGAAAAAAAATTGTTAAGTAAAAAAATAGATTAGTAAAAAATCAAAAATCAAACTAACAAATAAAATAAAGTAAAATAACAATAATGAGGCTATATACAGGGGGTACCGATAGAGTCAATGTGCAGGGGCGCCGGTTGGACTAGGTATAGTACTGGACAACAGAAAAAAAAGTCATTAATTAAATCAAATCAGCTGAACCAAAGTATTTGACACAGGGGACAAAATATATGCTTTGAACGAAAGAGATCTTTCCAAAAACCCTCTTTCCACTAAATGTCTCTGAACATCTTTGATTGATCTGCCATTGCTTTCTTTGGTGGCTACTGTCAGTAGATGCTACAACTCATCCAGAACGCCGCAGCCCGTCTGGTGTTCAACCTTCCCAAGTTCTCTCACGTCACCCCGCTCCTCCGCTCTCTCCACTGGCTTCCAGTTGAAGCTCGCATCCGCTACAAGACCATGGTGCTTGCCTACGGAGCTGTGAGGGGAACGGCACCTCAGTACCTCCAGGCTCTGATCAGGCCCTACACCCAAACAAGGGCGCTGCGTTCATCCACCTCTGGCTTGCTCGCCTCCCTACCACTGAGGAAGTACAGTTCCCGCTCAGCCCAGTCAAAACTGTTCGCTGCTCTGGCTCCCCAATGGTGGAACACACTCCCTCACGACGCCAGGACAGCGGAGTCAATCACCACCTTCCGGAGACACCTGAAACCCCCACCTCTTTAAGGAATACCTAGGATAGGATAAAGTAATCCTTCTCACCCCCTTAAAAGATTTAGATGCACTATTGTAAAGTGGCTGTTCCACTGGATGTCATAAGGTGAATGCACCAATTTGTAAGTCGCTCTGGATAAGAGCGTCTGCTAAATGACTTAAATGTAAATGTAAATGTAGATTAGCTACATCATACCTGGCTTCCTCGTGTTCCTTCTGGGACAGGAACGATCTCTGTCTCTGGATCCTCTTTGGTGGGGGGTTGTGGGTCTTGATCTCACCACTTTCAACAACACTACACAGAGACTCTGTGGCGTATGGAGCATTTATCGGTACCTGTACCAAAAAAATACATTCATTTCTATAGAAAGCTGGTCTTTTCTTCATACAACCGAAACTGTGAACTTACAGTAAGTTAAGGATGGATGATAGGTCTATCAGTGACACAGATTGACTACTACTATCCTGGCACATTGCTGAAGAGGTCAGATATTAGATATACAGCTATGGGTTGCTTTCTTTTTTTTCTTTTTTTGAGGATCTGAGGGTCCATGACAAATCTTTTCACCCTCATGAGGTGGAAGAGGTGTTGTCATGTCCTCTTCACGACTATGGTGGTATTTTGTCGACCATGATTTTTTAATTTAACCTTTATTTAACTAGGCAAGTCAGTTAAGAACAAATGATTATATTACAATGATGGCCTGACAATTCCTTAGTGATATGGTCACCAAGGAACATGAAGCTCTAGACCTGCTCCACTACAGCCCCGTCGATGTGGATGGGAGCGTGCTCAGCTCTGTTTCCTGTAGTCCATGATCAGCTCCTTTGTCTGTGACGTTGAGGGAGAGGTTGTTGTCCTGGCACCACACTGCCAGGTCTCTGACCTCCTCCCTATAGGTCGTCTCATCGTTGTCGGTGATCAGCCCTACCACCGTCGTGTCGTCTGCAAACTTAATGATGGCGTTGGAGTTGTGTGCGGCCAGGCAGTCTAGTCTGCTGCTTTGTATCTGACTGTGTGAGTGTGCGCTAGCATTCTGTGGAAGGGTTATGTTTACCAGCTGTGGTGCAGCCTCGCTGGGGACATCTGACTGCAGGATGACTGACTCGGCACACTGGAGGCACAGTGATCCATCGTTAGCTAGGCCTGTCGCTGCCCCTGACCTGGACAGCCTCAACTGAGTGTCTGCGCAGCCTGACGCTATCTTTTTCAACGTCTGCTCACCCAGAATGAAAACAAGGACTCCAGTCAGTCAGTCTCTCTCTTTCTACTCTAACTTCTCTCAGACAGTTTCCTTATAACAAGAACAGAACTGAAAACATTTTTATAATTCAAATGTTCTCCCTTTCCAATGACTGTGAAAGCCTTTCCTCGGGCTGGTATTATGCTGCCCTCCTCTGGTCATTGGAAAGGGAGAACATTTGAATCAGAAAAATGCTTTCAGTTCTGTGAGAGAACAAATAGTGTACTCCAAAAATAGAAAGTGAAAGCAGACATACAGAACAGACATACCTCTTCTCTTCTATGTCTCTCACGCCTTTCCTGCTTGTGCTCCAAGATTTTCCTCTCCTGCATGACCCTAGCATGAGTACGCCATTCCTTGAGGAGCTCTTGGTCTCTAAGGGAAAAGAAAGGCAGGACCATATAAAGCACTGTGAGGAATTCATTACCCCATAAACACTGATCTAAGTTTGGTTTTATTTTGTTTAGGTTAGGATTGGGGTGGGATAAGCTCATCTTAGACCTTGCTGGATTTCTTTACCTACCCCTTATTGGCATTGGCCTTTGCAGACACATAATATTGATCCCTCCCTTTCTGGGACTTCATCAAATGCCAATTTGACACAATACACCCCTGCTTTCTGAAACTGCAAGTAGAGAGACAATTCTCTCTCACCCCTGGTATAACATAGTTAGCAACTAAATACTGTATGTAATTCATGTGATTCAAAAGGCCATGACATTGCTTACTGTAGCATTTATCAATTGTTGATCTCTCAAGGGCTTGACTCTCTTAAGTAGGGAGTCTGAGGTATAGCTAACTGATGTGAGATAATCTGTTGGGTTCTATAAAAATCCAACACTATTAACTTACTTACTTCCTCCTTTGTTCAAGAATGGCTTGTTTTTCTTTAAGCTCTTTCATTGCAGCCAGTCTTCTCTCCTCTGACCTCTTCCAGTACTGCATGTCAAAGGGAGGGAGCTCGGGAAATATATTTCCCCTGGTAATCTCTTTCTTTCTGACAAAGAAATCGAAATAAAATGTTTTATTTTTTTTATTGCTCTCAGAAGGACCGTGTCCCTACAGAGCCTGGGAGATTTTATCGCTAGGCCTCCTCCTCAGAGACTGTCATAAAAATATTCTTAAACTGTCCATGCAGTATTTTCCATCTCAATAGCCTATTCGTCTACAGTGGCTCCCTCTCTTTTCACCTTTCCTTCACAGCATTTAGTTCCTCAGAGAAAGCATCCACCATATTGCTTTCACCTATCATTGCTAGCCTCGTAAACCATACTGTCCACTGTCCTGAGTATAGTGGCACGTCTGGTTGAAGAGTTTGGCAGTTCAAATAAGGAGAGAACACCATAGACTACTGAGTTTCCCCTAGATCTGCAGTTACCAGATGCCTGTCATTTCTCCCAAAACTTTACCAGAGGTTGAACCTTTTTTACTTGACCTTTTAATGACGGGCAGAGGGTATGTCTTGTGGCCTCTATCACCCTCTGCTGCTCTAGGGAGGCGTGAAATAGGGAGGGCATAGCCCAACTCAGCTCTGTCCATTTGGCTCATCTTCTGCCTCAGCTCTCTGAACCTCTGCAGTTCATCTTCATCCACCACCTCTTCACAAAGGTCCAAACTGGACTTTACAAGCTCTGTCAACTGTAGCTTCTCCACTGGGGGCATGTCTGCAACCAAAACATCAACAAGAACTTTCCATGAAAATGATTACGGTAGCAAAATAATACATCTGTCACTTCCGATATAAACAATTGTCCTCTTCTGGATCTTTTGCATCGATGCTGAAACTAAAGTTTTAGTGAATACTAGATGTAATGTTGAAGCTGTAATTAGCCCAAAGTAAGCATGTCCCCTCATTCACAAAATAACATGATGAAATATGGTGTGACATGATCTGAATGCCGGCATATTGCCCTTGCAGTGACAACATAATATCCATCAAGATGAAATTACCTTTCCAGAGAGACAGTGAGCCTTGATCCTCTTTTTTAATAACATGAATATATAAAGATATAATAGGGCACCTTTGTTCTAGGTGTAAGCTTTCTGCTGAGGGGTGCCTTGGCTGGTTACCAATAAGCACTACTAGACAGTGGTTGATGACAAAGCGCCTCTGGTAGAAGCCCACTGGTTATCGATCATTTTAATTGGGCTAAAAATATTACTGGCTATAGCTGCACAAAAAGTCTGCCTGCTGCATGCACCGTCTCCAAGGGAACAGAAGTCACACCACTGAAGTGGAACAAGGGCAAGGAGCTATTTTGGTGGCCAGCCTTTCTTTCTTATACAATCGAACAGATGGCGGTGGGCGTGTTCAGAAGGGCGGACACCACACAAACACCTTGCCGTCACATTGTTCAACTTCATCAGGTGACATTACAGTTATCATTCACCTGGAAGAGAGTTCCGCACACTAACCGGTCGTTCGGCCATGGCACTCCGTAGGTACTGTAGGATGCATTGGAGGCCCTGCCCCACAACCTCTTGAGGTGGAAACGTGATGGGGCAATGCCTCAAACTCAGGGCCTTGAGAGTAATCACATTACCTGAGAAGTACAAACACATATGTCAGAAAAAGGTCATGCAGTTCACAGCTGGAGTTCGGTCACTGAAGAATAAGCTGGGGAAAAAACAACATGTCCCACCCATTCTTCCAGTAAAGGAAATTAAGTCCAAGCATCCTGAAGGACATGCAGCCTAGCCAAAATACTGTCAAAGTCACTGAATACTGTTGATAAAATGCAATGATGTTCTTGTGTAAAGGATAAAGGAAACAAGGTGACAGAATTCAATAATAATAATAATATATGCCATTTAGCTGACGCTTTTATCCAAAGCGACTTACAGTCATGTATTCTACGTATGGGTGGTCCCGGGAATCGAACCCACTACCCTGGCGTTACAAGCGCCATGCTCTACCAACTGAGCCACAGAAGGACCACTCACCCAATTCCAGTGGAAGCTCTGTGATAGGATTCCCTTCGAGCAGCAACGTTTTCAGACATCTGCATCAACCAATGAATACATGAATCCATTAAAATCCACAGCACATCTACAAATATTTTGGTTGAAAAGCCCATACAAACTAGCCTAAAATACCTGTGTAGACCAATTTTCGCAGGAAGGGCTGTGATTTGGTTATTTCTGAGATCTAACCACACCAAGTTTGACAAACTGGTGAACAGCGTATCCGGAAGCCTGGATATTTCATTACCTTCAAGATACAAATTCTTAAAACAACAGGAAGATACAGTTAGAGAGGATACAGTTAGTTCTGAATAACAAAGCATATTCTTGAAAATAATAGCATCGGAATAATCTGCTTGGCCAACCTTTAAAGTAGTGTTCTTCAAAATGCAATCCACAACATATTTGAAGTTTCTTCTGCTGAAATATTGGGTGTCAGATGTGACATTCTCAGTGATCTGTATAGGTCCAACACACTCTGGTAGAATGTGCAGGGTATGTGTTTTCACAGCATTATCACCACAATCAAGGCTTAAATGAAGGTCAGTAATTTCCTTTTCTAAGGAAGACATCGCTGCTGTGCTGTTATCTCATTTGGTCAGTTAGTAAGCAGTTGTATCCTTCAGCCCATCATCAAAGTGCCATCTTGAAATTGTCAACGCCCATGATGTCTAGAGGGAGAAACAAGAAAATATGTCAGACATGAAACTCCTCTTCCAGTTAAATAAAGTGACAGTCAAATTAATGTCCTGGCCCTTTGGGAGAAATTAATCATTAAACGTGTAAAAACTCTCGACTAGATATTGATGTAACGTTAACAAGCATAGATCACATCCGTGAGACACCCCATTGTTGGAAACAGCTAAAATTGAACTCATGCTACTGAAATGTGAACAACTGTTAGCTATAGCTATGTTAGCTACTTTGTCCACATGGAATATTTCTGACATGCAACATTTTAAACGTAGGCTAACGTACGTTTTAGCATTACCATAACTGTTAGCTCGCTAACGCGTTAGATATGCAAACCCAAAACATTTGGTAAAGCGTCATTCATCATCCTAAACCAAGTAATCACTCAAATGTATAAGAACGTATGAGTTATAGGATTATCAACAAGCTGAAGTAAATACATTCAACTTTTGTAGAGGCATTAGCTAGGTAGTTTATTTACCTAGCTAGCTAGTAGTTAGCCAACTAGTCGTGTGATCAGCTATTACCATGGTAACCGTGGTGGCAGGACAACATCAAATACAGGGCGTGTCAATAATCAAACAGTGCGTACAATTGGCATGTGACGCAATTAACAAGTCTCTTCAGCATCATTGGCTTAGAGAGGGGCCGTTTTTGTTGACTTTTAGGTTGACAGACAAACCAAAAGTAAAAATAAAAAAACACTTGTTTTTAAATGAGGAAAGGAATGAAAATCGAAGTATTTATAATATTATTATAATGTCCCATTAAAGTATCATCCACGCCATGCCTAACTAGCATCAGTTTCCTAAATTAACCATAACTCAACCATTTACTGCGTAGATATGTTGTGTCTTGTGATGTTGTCTGACCTGATATGATATCTTGTGAATATGTTATCTGCATGCAATGCCTGTTTGTAGCCTACTTTTTTTGCAAAGCAA
The DNA here is from genome assembly GCF_023373465.1 of Oncorhynchus keta. Taxonomy (NCBI): domain Eukaryota; kingdom Metazoa; phylum Chordata; class Actinopteri; order Salmoniformes; family Salmonidae; genus Oncorhynchus; species Oncorhynchus keta. Next base: position 8,158,320 of record NC_068456.1, read on the forward strand.
AATCATTTTCTGCATTTTTAAATCTTTTTTTTTTACATAAATCTAGACATATCCCATTCACACTGTATGGCATGGAGAAGCATGAAGTGGAATCTCACATCTGTTAATGATGTAGCCTATTCTAAGGTCAGGGAAGTAAAGTGTTAACCCCATTTTCAATGATCTGGCGCCACCCTTTTCTTAATTAGATTCGCATTTTCGCAATGACCGTATCCAGTTAGAGAATATACAGCAGCACTTCCTATAATATTGAAAAATGTTCTTAAGGTCTAGCCGCTAGAACGAGAGCTGCAGAGAGGCTGGGTTCTTCACATGCACGACAGTGAGACTCAAACGTCGACTAGAGAACTGTCACACACGGCTCTGCGAACATAAGTCAGTTGAGGACGGGAAGAGAAAAATAGGGAAGCCGATTGTTTTTCTTTTTAAAACAGTATTGAGGCTCACTATCCGATCTAATCTATCGTCTTTGTTGTTTTAGTGAGGCAAAGTCGCAGTGCGTAAATGAGAGAAAAAAAAAACATTTTTTGAAACAATAACAGAGGGAGCGATGCATTTGTTCAACGTGTCCAACGCACAGGTGTAGTTTTTTTTTAACGAGCGAGGAATGCTATCTGAGCTCACGCATCAATGTTTCACTGGGGCAAGTGGAAGAAGAGGATGGGCGCGAATAGTTCTTCTAAGAGACCGGTCTACGATGAAAAGGAAGATGGTAAGAAAACACAAAGCATTGCTTGCTATTCGTTTGAGTTCATGGTGAACTACAGTGCAACGTTGTAGCGCCACTCAAATTGCACGTGAGTCAAAGTTACAGTGTAGCCTTCTGAAGGCTACATTCATTGGATCAAGCAATTCCATCCCTCTGTTGCCTACTGCTTGTACAATCGGTGACGATGGGCATTCTAGGCTAAACTCGTTCCACCTCGACAATTTTGGAGGAAATATTTCTCAAATGATATCCTCCTCAAGCAAGGTCTTGCTTGCAGCCTAGATATGAAAGGAGAGGTCGGGGGTGTGGTGTTAAACTTTAGATTGGACACTGAAACGAAATGTAAAATGTAGGGCATACATAGTCTAGCAACTAACATCATATTTCACACCTGTCTCTGCCAAACTATGCCAATGTAATGTTTGTTGTTCTTTATGACAAGAAAACAACTGTTCCAGAAAGATGACACTGAAATATTGGTTGCAGTCTATTTATTTTCTCGATCAATCAAGTGGTTAGTGTCTAACGCCATTATCATTACTTATGGGGATTACATACAATGCAGAAGTCTCATTGTTTTCTTGTTATTCTTCAGCCTTTCCAGAAGGAACATTTTCCCTGTCATTCTCTGTAAAAAACAAGATAAGTGTTGGCTGAATGCAAAGAAATATAAGCATGTGAAGTTGTTATTTGTAGTAATTTAGCAGACACTCTTATCCAGAGTGACTTAGTGAGTGCAGTTTTCATACTTTAAAAAAATACTGATCTCATGGGAATTGAACCCACAACCCTGGCATTGCACACACCATGTTATACCAACTGAACTACATAGGACTGAATAATAACAATAATTGAAGAATTAAGACAAGAACAGTGGCACGCATGAAAGTAAGGCTAATTTATGGCTTTTAGTATAAAGGAGAATAAGCCCATTGGAGCTTAACCAAATATACCTTGCTTTGAATCATCAATACCCCTTAATGAGCTAAAATACTAATGTTGCCAACGAGTTTTCGAAAATGACAGAAGCGCCTACTAAATGAGGTCCGTTCACTATAGAGTTGAGGTCATATGATAAGGGAGGGAGGGAGGGGGGGGGGGCAATTCTACGGTAACAGAATCACGCTGAGACTCAGACTTTTCACTTTAAAATGTATGCCAAACAGAAACCATTGATTTGAAAGTTAAACAAACTATAAAACCATATGCACGAGGACTACTTTGAACAATTTACACAGAATATTTCACAAAAATCTGAACAAACCATAGATGTCTATGTTTCACAAGTTTGGACATCACAGTAGAGGTGACAGGTCGCCGGCAGTTAAAAGCGTTGGGACAGTAACCTAAAGGTAATATGTTGATGTGCCTGAAAGCAAAGCACTTAATTGCTCCTGTAAGTTGTTTTGGATAAGAGTGTCTGGTAGGCGAAGAGCACATCAAACTAGAGTACTGAACTCTACTATTCTTCACTGTGCTGTCCAAACTTGTAAAAAACAACAACATAGATGTCTATGATTTAATTCAGATGTGATCTGGTCACCAATCATAGACATCTACTGTACGTTTGGGCCAATTCAAGGCTAGTCCCACCCGGAGTAAAAATCAACGTGTGTGTGTATATATAGATGTTGAAATCAAGGACATGGTGGACTGACCAAATTTCAACTGCTTTTCAATGTCCATGGATGTTTGGTGCAGGTGGGTGCTCAGTGGGTGTGGTCAGTGGATGCTGGTTACAGTAAATGGAAAGAGATGAGAGGTAACATTAACTGGAGAGAGAGAGAGGTTGTCCAGACTGTTTTCACACTCATTTTGACCACCAGATGACAGAACGAAAACAGTTATGAGCTGACCATAACAGTATGCCAGTGGAAGGGAGGACAGTAGCAGGTGACCGAACTGTGGTTTGTGACTACTATGATTTCCCATTGTAGCCAATTCAATTGCACTAATCCCATTACAGATTTTTCGGTAATTCTGCTACCGATTTGGTAAAAGAATTAGGAGTTTGATTACTTAAGTTATAAACCAAAATGTATATCAGTAAAAACTGAACTATTTGGTTGGTTTACCTTTACTTTTTACTTCTGTGAACTTTTATTATCCTCCCTCCTCATGAGGGATATATGGGTTGTTGGTAACAGAATTTTACGGCACAAGGAAATATTTCTTTAACTTAATTTAATTCAAGTAATTTCTCAAACGGAATATACGTGTTGATATTATTTTGCAGGGGTCTTTACTTCAACATTTATTGTGTTTTGATGTATTTCTAATACCCTTTTAAGATGTTTTCTAAGATCCATTTGCATCTGTTTGACCAGAAATCAATGCCATTACTTATGCCTTTTCTTCTCCCAAAATATGGACTCTTGGCTTTCATTTGACACCCAATTTGCTCCCATGAACACGTTGCTGCTCATGGGTCCTTTACATGGAAATGCCCTTTAGCTACAAGGGTTACCCATTTAGAAGCTACCTTTTGTCCATAATGTTAAAATGGTACTTTTTAATGAATCAACAGATGTCAGTGAAAGTTATGTAAAAGTAATGGAAAGTGTAATGGGAAGCAATGAACTGTGCAATCTGTGTTTTTGTCAGTGTTCTTTTTCATATGGAGCTATGTACAGTTTGTCAAATTCAAAGTTATAGAGGAGGCTCTGTTTCCAGAGGAAAAAGGGAGGCAGTTATAAGTTGTTGTTTTTTCTCCCCCCCCTTTTGATTAATGGAGGGGCCTTGAGGCTCAAGGCTGGCATGGAGAAAATGGGGAGGAAACAACATGTATTCTCAATTTTCAAGTCTTATATTATTTCTATGGGCCAGGGTGATTGCTTCGCATTCTATAACGTACTGTTTATTTCTGAATCACAAGTTACATGAATACCTAATTACTTCAGTTACAACGCCTCCACTCCACTCCACCTCACCCAGAATGAGCATGCTGTGTATGTTCATCACCTTCCCCATTATCATTATGCGTAGATGCACATACATTAAGTGAATGTTATGCCGTGGTGCAAGGGGGCGCTTGATAGAATTCCTTTCACATCGTGAACATTTTGAGGGCATTAATTCAAGACTGTGTTTGCAGAGAGAGCGAGGGAGACTTTGACAGTCCCAGTTTAGCCTCACTTGGAAGTGTTTTTCCATTTTATTTTCAGGACATCCAGTGCTACAATTACAACACAAAATGATTTGACGTATACAGCTGCATTCATGAGCTGTATTGACGAATGTCCGCCAAGCAAAAACCTGATGATAAGAATGCAGTAAGTACAGAAATTGTTAGCTCAGTGGGACATGAATATCCTACTTGTCAGCGACAACTGTTTGGAATTTTTGACAGCAACTTTGTAAGCTTATTACAGCATTATAGACACTATGTCCTGGGATTTCCCATGATCTTCTATGTAGAATCTCTTACCTTCTAACGACACTTGTGTCGCTCTAGCTCTGCCCGTGTCAATCACACAGACTAATGGTGCAGATGAAATGGACTAATCCGATGGGTGCACAACCCAGCAGTCTGTAGCTCAAACACTCCATGTTAAAAAGGGGTTAGAAGTCCAAAACGTGCCAGCGTCACGGTGGGGCTGTAGGAGTTTTAATGCGTTATCCATCGCCGTATCTGATCTCTACACATTAAAACGGTAGTGATGACATGCCCTTCAGTCGATTGTATGGAAGTTGCTGAGTTGGTTTCATGTCAAGAGCATCCACTAAGTGTTGTGTTTGTTTTCTACCTGGGTCTCCAAGAAACAGTATCTCTTGGCTTACTGGAAAACTGCACATGGCCTACATCAGGCAGTAATATTAGTGCTCCTTGCCAACAAAGGTCTCGACCATAATCAAGTATTCAGATTGATGTCCAAGAGAAGCTGCCGGAGGGCTATTTTAGTATATATTTTTTTATTTATAGCGAGGAAATAAGAGTGAGCCTATAGGATTGAATGGGTAACTCCTTGCATGGCTGTTATGCATTGCATTATTTCTCTGAACTACTTAGAGCTAGTGTCGTATAAACAGACCATCATATGGCTGGATCCCACTGCAACACTCAAGCCTTTCTTTACAAAGGTCATGCAAACAGTAGCTGGATGAAAGTGTTGAAGCATGAGCAAAGGTAAGTCCCAAGAGAAAGAAGCACTTTGCTTTGACAAAGCCTCACCATACCACTGCAGTAATGCACTGTGTGTGTAATGAGGTCTATTGTAGTAGTGTGTGTGTGCAAGTTTGTGACTCGGGTATGTGCGTTCCATGAGCATGAGGCTTTGAAGAACAAAAACAGCGGGGCAGACATGGAGAAAGATTGCATGGAATACGGAGTCCCAGTTTTCTTTCATCTTCAGCATTACTCTCAATTTCTTACTCTCTTTCTCTCCATCTATTAAACAGAGCGGTAGCCCTGTGCCTGCATATTTTAGCCTCTTACTAGTACTGACTAATTTCCCCTGGCTGATATATGGTGTTCATACTGTAGTATCTGATTCGTGGTGGGAAAGGAATACCTCACCAACTTCACAAGTTGGACATACTGTTCTGTAATAGGAAGGCAATAACATCCCAAACAACCCTTGGACTTTGGGTGACTGATTAGAACTATCCCCTTTTGTGTAGTAGTAGGCTACACTCTTAACAAAAATATACAACCTAAAAGGGTTCTTCAGCTGTCCTCAGAAGAACCCTTTGAATAAACCCTTTTGGTTCCAAGTAGACCCGTTTTGGGTTCAATGTAGAACCCTTTTTAAGGGTTCTACATGGAACCCAAAACGGTTATACTTGGAACCAAAAAAGGGTTTTTACCTGGGGGGAAAAATGTTATTCTATGGGGACAACTGAATAACCCTTTTGGAACCCTTTTTTGTAGAAATGATGTTAAAATTATATATCTCTGTGCTTACAGAAGATGCCACTTTCTAAAGGTATTCAATATTTATAATTCCCTAACCTTGTACTCGCTTCTGGTGATAAACAGGAGACGGTGTTCATAACACAACTATAGTTTCAGACTAAAGGTGTCTTCAAAGAGATCAGCTCAGCTGGGTGCTGAGATAAAAACAGAAAGGAGAAAGGTCACTCTGTGTGTGTGTGTGTGTGTGGGGGGGTTTATGGTGTGAGTTAGTGATGCACGGTTGACTCATAACCTGCAGTCCCTGTGGTTATATCTGCGGGATGTGCTGATTTTAGGGTCATGACATATTGTGTGGGTGGGTGGCAGGAGGAAAGGGTTGAATAAAGAGAAATCAATGCATTAACATTCCATAAATGTATCATTATTGAGCAATTCATATTTATAGGCTATATTAAGGTTTTCTTTCATTATTTTTGCATGGCGTTAGTGCGTAGCCTTAACTTAAATATTAGGGCATAACAGTAGCGTGCTAAAAAACTATTCCCAAAACACACCAATTGCCAGATGCTTTTGTGAACAGAAAACGTCAACGGCGATTCACTGAGGCAAAAAGGACATTGATGTTATTGAATAAAAGTGAAAAGTTGCGAAGTGGAGAGTTGAAAATAAATAGATGGGTCAGAGCAGTAGTTTAATGTTTGGTAAAGATTTGGTGAAGTTGTAAAAGAAGGATGATAGCAGTGCTGGTGTTGTGCCAAAAGCTCCCCCCTCTTCACGTGAATGCACATGCACTCAATTCTTCATTGCTGTGTCTTGCTTGCTTGTTGATATTTCTGATCACGTTAGGCTGCGTTTCATTGATTTTTTACAAATGTATTTTTATGTTGGTTTGATTGTGGGGGAGGCACTAATGTCTGCAGTTTTCGGTTTGGCTATTTGTTTCACGTGTATTAGTCCATAAATAAATATCTTTGCCAAAATTCGTCATCTCGCCCATGTCTTATTCGACTAGTAGTTCTGAAATCTTTATTGCTTGCCTACATTAATTATTAATTTTGGTTGCCTATCCTGATGTGAAGTTTGTTTTATAGAAAGTATAGAATGCCTGGCACACTTCTGAATAATGTTGGTAGCTCATGTTGACCAGTAGTGTGTGCCACAGAAAGTATTTGACTCTAACCACAAAATTTAAGGACATTTGTAGGTGGGGGGGGGGTTCGGAAAGTCTATTTCTTTTGCCAGATGAAATTTCCCCCCCTTCTAATTTTCTTAATTTTATGGTTAGAGTCAAATGCTTTCTGTGGCACACACTACTGGTCAACATGAGCTACCAAAATGATTATGAAGTGTGCCAGGCCTTGCAGTCCTAAAATAGAAGGTGGGGTAGGATATTTCGGCAGGCAAGAAAATAGCCTTGCTGAAACTCCCATAATCATTGTGCTTTGTGGTTGATGGGTGGGGGGGTTGATGGTGGAGGTACTGGGGGAGTTGATGGTGGAGGTACTGGGGGTGCTCTATTGAGGGTGAAGGGACCTATTGGGGAGGAGATTCTTCATGTAGGCGCATTCGGCCATACTTTTGTTTATTATATTATTATACATTTTTTTCTATTATAACAATTTACTGTGATTATGGACTTTATTTTTCACCCAGAGTTCATTTTTATTTTATTACTACTGCACCTATATAATTTAAATTAAAACCAGAAAAAGTGTGCATTTTTAAACACATTTTTTGGGAAAGCAGTAAGATGGAAAAGCACGATGGGATGGTTTGGTGAGTGAGTTTATTACCAAGTGCATCGGTGATGATGTACCCAAGGTCACAATTAAAACCTTCCCCAACCAGAAACTGTGGATTGATGGCATCATTCGTGCAAAACTGAAAGCGCAAACCACTGCTTTTAATCAGGGCAAGGCGACCGGAAACATGGCGAATACAAACCGTGTAGCTATTCCCTCCAAGGCAATCAAACAAGCTAAGCGTCAGTATAGAGACAAAGAGTTGCAGTTCAATGGCTCAGACACGAGAGGTATGTGGCAGGGTCTACAGTCAATCACTGACTACAAAAAGAGAACCAGCCCCGACCGTCTTCCTCACAGACAATCTAAACAACTTCTTTGCTCGCTTTGAGGACAATACAGTGCCACCGACACGGCCCGCTAACAAAACCTGCGGCCAACGTGAGTAAAACATTTAAACGTGTTTACCCTCGCAAGGCTGCCGGCCCAGACTGCGTCCCTAGCCGCATCCTCAGAGCAAGCACAGACCAGCTGGCTGGTGTGTTTACGGACATATTCAATCAATCCCTATCCCAGTCTGCTGTTCCCACATGCTTCAAGAGGGCCGCCATTGTTCAAGTTCCCAAGAAAGCTAACTGAGCAAAATGACTATCGCCCCATAGCACTCACTTCCGTCATGAAGTGCTTTGAGAGACTAGTCAAGGATCATATCACCTCCACCCTAACTGATACCCTAGACCCACTTCAATCACACTACACACTGCCCGAACCCATCTGGACAAGAGGAATACCTATGTAAGAATGCTGTTCATTGATTACAGCTCAGCATTTAACACCATAGTACCCTCCAAACTCATCATTAAGCTCGAGACCCTGGTTCTCGACCCCGCCCTCTGCAACTGGGTCCTGGACTTTTTGACAGGCCCCCCCAGGTGGTGAGGGTAGGAAACAAAATCTCCACCCCGCTGATCCTCAACACTGGGGCCCCACAAGGGTGCGTTCGGAGCCCTCTCCTGTACTCCCTGTTCACCCATGACTGCGTGGCCATGCATGCCTCCAACTCAATTAACAAGTTTGCCGACGATTGGTAGGCTTCATTACCAACGACGATGAGATGGCCTACAGGGAAGAGGTGAGGGCCCTTGGAGTGTGGTGTCCGGAAAATAACCTCACACTCAACGTCAACAAAACAAAGGAAATGGTAATGGACTTCAGGAAACAGCAGAGGGAACACCCCCCCCTATCCACATCGATGGAACAGTAGTGGAGAGGGTAGCAAGTTTTTAAGTTCCTCGGCGTACACATCACAGACAAACTGAATTGGTCCACTCACACTGACAGCGTGGTGAAGAAGGTTGAAGAAATTTGGCTTGTCACCAAAAGCACTCACAAACTTCTACAGATGCACAATCGAGAGCATCCTGTCGGGCTGTATCACCGCCTGGTACGGAAACTGCTCCGCCCACAACCGCAAGGCTCTCCAGAGGGTAGTGAGGTCTGCGCAACGCATCACCGGAGGCAAACTACCTGCCCACCAGGATACCTACACCACCTGATGTCATAGGAAGGCCAAAAAGATCATGAAGGACAACAACCACCCGAGCCACTGCCTGTTCACCCCGCCATCATCCAGAAGGTGAGGTCAGTGGAGATGGATCAAAGCTGGGACAGAGACTGAAGCTGTTTTTCAATCTCAAGGCCATCAGACTGTTAAACAGTCATCACTAACATTGAGTGCCTGCTGCCAACATACTGACTCAAATCTCTAGCCACTTTAATAATTAAAAATTGATGTAATAAATGTATCACTTTAAACAATGCCACTTCATATAATGTTTACATACCCTACATTACTCTACTCATATGTATATACTGTACTCTGTACTATGTCGTTCGGCCGTCGCTCATTCATATATTTAAATGTACATATTCTTATTCATTCCTTTAAACTTGTGTAAGGTAGTTGTTGTGAAATAGCTGGATTGCTTGTTAGATATTACTGCATGGTCGGAACTAGAACCACAAGTGTTTCGCTACACTCGCATTAACATCTGCTAACCATGTGTATGTGACCAATACATGTTTTTATTTGATCGAGGGCCTTGCCGAACCCCCCCCCCCCCTTCTAATTTCCTTAATTTTGTGGCCAGAGTCGAATACTTTCTATAGAACAAACTTCATGTCAGGATAGGCAACTGAAGTTAATAATTCATGTATGTGTGCATGTATGTATTAAAACAGAGGGAGTAAAATGTAGCCAAGCAATAAACATTTCAGAACAACTACTTGTCCAATATGACATGGGAGAGATGCCGAATTTTGGCAAAGATATTTATTTATGGACTAATATACTTGAAACAAATAGCCAAACCGATAACTGCAGACATTATTCCCCCTCGATCAAACCCATAAAAAACATTTAATTAAACGCAGCCGAACGTGATCAGAAACATCAACTAGCAAGCAAGTCGCAGCAATGAAGAATCGAGTGCGTGTGCGTTCACGCCGGGGAGGAGGGGATCTTTTTTTTTTTTACACGGTTATGTTTGGTTGTGAGGCGCATTACAAATACGACAGTCACAAGACGGGACTTCAAAGTGGCACATCAAGGAACTGAAGGCAACTCTTCAGGTGGGTTAAATCGAATAGCCTAACTGAAATCTTGACACTGACTTTAGGTCTATAACCTCTCACATAGTTTGGGAACCCCCATATTAGGCTATTTTGGCCCATGACCCCATTTTGATTTCTGAAAATTCTCGCAACACCAATTGTGTTTTTTTTTTTTGTGTGTTTTTTTTGGGGGGGTCGTGTAATTAACAGCCATTTGTTAACTATTATATGTTTGGAGCTATGCCAGTTAATTGAAAAACATTCTAACAGTATTTCCGATTGTCTTCTCAACTCACCATCACATATGTTTGTGGAGCTATGACGGTCAATTGCAAATTAGTCTGTCATAATGTCTCATCTCAGCAGCACTAATGAGATAAGTGTGCTTGACGCATGTCGTGTCGGATTTTCTCAGTCGGGGAGTGGTCGACATTACGCACCTCATCTCTGCTGTCACATCCAACCTGTATCGATATTTGGTTTTAATGCAGACTGTCGGGTATTCCCTTTGAGTCAGGAACCAAGACACCTCCTTAGTGACCCGTGAATGCGTTTACTGCAGCCTCCGGTCACATGACCGCTCGATCAGCTGTTCGATTTCACTTACCCGAATGTTAACTGAGCCAGGATCACAGTCAAACGGATTGGGTCACAAATCAGTAGCTGTGCTTGGGTAAAATGACCGGGGAAGCCAGGACAGGAAAGTAAGCCATATTACAACGTATGAGTTCTGATAATTGCGTTTTCTCTATAATCTGTTAATTGAAATGCCTTGACACTATATATAGAGTGCCTTGCAAAAGTATTCATTTCCCTTGGTGTTTTTTATTTTATTTTGTTGCATTAAACTACTTTAAATAGATTTTTATTTGTATTTCGTGTAATGGACATACACAAAATAGTCAATTTGGTGAAGTAAAAAGATAAAAACAACTTAATAAAAATCAATAATAATAAAAAACTTAAAATTGGTGCGTGCATATGTATTCACCCCCTTTGCTGTGAAGCCCCTAAATAAGATCTGGTGCAACCAATTACCTTCAGAAGTCACATAATTAGTTAGATTGCACACAGGTGGACTTTATTAAAGTGTCACATGATCTCGGTGTATATATATATATACACCTGTTCTGAAAGGCCCCAGAGTCTGCAACACCACTAAGCAAGGGGCACCACCAAGCAAGAGGCACCATGAAGACCAAGGAGCTCTACAAACGGGTCAGGGTCAAAGTTGTGGAGATGTTCAGATCAGGTTTGGGTTATAAAAAATATACGAAACTTTGAACATCCCACAGAGCACCATTAAATCCATTATTAGAAAATGGAAAGAATATGGCACCACAGCAAACCTGCCAAGAGAGGGCCGCCCACCAAAACTCACGGACCAGGCAAGTAGGGCATTAATCAGAAAGACAAAGTGACCAAGGATAACCCTGAAGGAGCTGCAAAGATGCACAGCGGAGATTGGAGTATCTGTCCATAGGACCACTACGCTATACACTACACAGAGCTGTGCTTTACGGAAGAGTGGCCAGAAAAAAGCCCTTGCTTAAACGAAAATAATAAACAAAAATAATAAACAAATGTTTGGTGTTCCCCAAAGGCATGTGGGAGACTCCCCAAAACTATTGAAGAAGGTACTCTGGTCAGATGAGACGACAATTGAGATTTTTGCCCAACAATGGAAATGCTATGTCTGGTGCAAACCCAACACCCCATCACCCCGAGAACACCATCCCACAGTGAATCATGGTGGTGGCAGAATCATGTTGTGGGGATGTTTTCATTGGCAGGGACTGAGAAACTGGTCAGAATTGAAAGATTGATGGATGGTGCTAAATACAGGGAATTTCTTGAGGAAAAATGTTTGTCTTCCAGAGATTTCAGACTGGGACAGAGGTTCACCTTCCAGCAGGACGATAACCCTAAGCATACTGCTAAAGCAACACTTGAGTGGTGTAAGGGGATACATTTAAATGTATTGGAATGGCCTAGTCAAAGCCCAGACCTCAATCCAACTGAGAGTCTGTGGTATGACTTAAAGATTGCTCTACACCAGCAACCCTACCCAACTTGAAGGAGCTGGAGCAGTTTTGCCTTGAAGAATGGGTAAAAATCCTAGTGGCCAGATTTGCTTAGTTTATAGAGACATACCCCAAGAGACTTGCAGCTGTAATTGCTGAAAAAGTTGGCTCTTTAAAGTATTGACTTTGGGGGGGGGTGAATAGTTATGCATGCTCAAGTTCTGTTTTTTTGCCTTATTTTTTGTATGTTTTCACAAGAGAACAACATATTTTGCATCTTCAAAGTGGTAGGCATGTTGTGTAAATCAAATGATACAAACCCCCCAAAATCTATTTTAAATCCAAGTTGTAAGGCAACAAAATAGGAAAAAATCCAGGGGGGGTTGATACTTTCGCAAGCCACTGTAGGCCTAATTCTGAGACAATAAGAAGACACGGTGGCAGAATAAATTCAATCACATTTGTTTCATTAAACACAGCAAAATCTGTCCTGTGCACAACATATTGTGTGTAACAAAGTTAGTGGGGTGCACGCTAATAGCATTTACAACGTCACTCGCGTGTTTTTTTTGTTTGCTCTGCGTGGCTAACGCTGCTTCGAGGGTGGCTGTTGTCGTTGTGTTCCTGGTTTGAGCCCAGGTAGGGGCGAGGAGAGGGACGGAAGCTATACTGTTATACTGGCAATACTAAAGTGCCTATAAGAACATCCAATAGTCAAAGGTTAATGAAATACAAATGGTAGAGAGGGAAATAGTCCTATAATTCCTATAATAACTACAACCTAAAACTTCTTACCTGGGAATATTGAAGACTCATGTTAAAAGGAACCACCAGCTTTCATATGTTCTCATGTTCTGAGGAAGGAACTGGAACGTTAGCTTTCTTACATAGCACATATTGCACTTTTACTTTCTTCTCCAACACTGTTTTTGCATTTAAACCAAATTGAACATGTTTCATTATTTATTTGAGGCTAAATTGATTTTATTGATGTATTACATTTAAGTTAATGTGTTCATTCAGTATTGTTGTAATTGTCATTATTACAAATACATTTGTAAAAAATCTGCCTATTTAAAAAAAAATAATAATAATAATAAAAAAAATTGGTCAGCTTTGTTTGGTCCTCCAATAATCGGTATCTACGTTGAAAAATCATAATCGGTCGACCTCTAGTCCTAGGCTAGCGAGCATTTGAACAAGCCTAACTTCCTTTCATGGGCAACGATGCGCCAGGCCAGCTAGTTAACATTCGCCTACTACATCTAGCTACATGTTGAACTTCCATACTTTCAGGCCAGGGGCACTACGTATGATTATTGGTTGTCAGAATTGCTGGTATTAATCATTGGCCAGTATGGAGAATTAATTCAAACCACAACTTCGGGTTGGGCGGTATCCAGATTGCTAAATGCTAACGAGCGCGTTGCGTACATTTAGTACAGTTTCTGACCTAAACTATACAAGTAACTTTGATGCACTCAAAAATCTAATATTAACCAGCAAGGCTATTGATCCAGGAGGGGATTCTCTGCTGTTACCAAGAAAATGCTTGATTTTTCTTTTGAAGAAGCTAACCACTTAGTTAGATACACTACATGACCAAGAGTATGTGGACACCTCAGAACATCTCATTCCAAAATCATGGACATTAATATAGAGTTGGTCCCCCTTTGGTGCTATAACAGCCTACACTTTTCTGGGAAGGCTTTCCACTAGATGTTGGAATATTGCTGCTGGGACTTGCTTCCATTTAGCCACAGGTATTAGTGAGGTTGGGCACTGATGGTGGGAGATTAGGCCTGGCTCGCAGTCAGCATTCCAATTTCTCCCAAAGGACAACAGCAAAATGAGATGCAACAATTGAATAATTTTTTTCTTCAGTGACGTTTGGCATCTGTGGTTGGTCTGAAGCTAAATCCAAACTGGCTTCCCTTAAATGTTTTTTTGGGTGCTGCAGGACCATTTCACACCTGAGCTCACTCGCTGATTGGCTATTATTTTTTTATCAAGGGATGCCAAATGCTCGCTGGCTTCCAATATGTTCAACGCTACGGGCAGCAACAATGCCATACTCTTTTTGACCAAACAGCATCAGATGGATACGCGACACATACTGAGACAGAGGGGCGCTGTTTCATTCGCTCAGATGCTTTCTCCAGTGAGATACATTCAGCCTCCTGCGAATTGAAGGAAATGTATGAAACTCAACGAGACGAAAGATAAATAATGAGTTTAAATATTTTTTTCTTTGTTAATTTTATTAGGAAGCCTGGCTTCCCTTGGCATCTATGAATACACACCACTGTTCCAAAGTGCTCCGCTCTTGTCACCTGTTGCTCTTGGTGTATCATTCAATGGGTCCATATTGCAGAGGGATACACATTCATAACTAAAATGCAGAGGCATGCCCGCCGTCCCACCATAGATGTAGCGTCATCTGTACAAATTCCCACCATTCGATCCCATGGAATCTGTTTTTCGCCAATATAGCAGCCCAATGAAAATCCCTATGCTGTTTCATGCTCGGAAACCGTGAGATGGAAGAATGTCTTCGTAAATACCATCCCCCGACATGTATAGAGAACAAAAGTCAGTGCATGGGCATCTCGGCCCTCACAGCTAAAGTCCATTTGGAGAGCAGAAGCTGAAGAGTTTGAGTCGTTCAGTCAGTTTCCTCTTGATTGCTAACAATCGCATTTATGGCGTTTTTAACAGTGTTATATGACAAAGGTATTGATGTGAGTTCACATGCCTCTGCTTCCCCACACATTGTTTTCACCATATCAATTGTGGCCAGTAATATCAAAATCTTTGCAATAGTGTGTGGTTTCATCGCGTAGCAGGCCTAGCTATTCATTGTGGGTATGATTGAAGTGCAAAGGTCAAGTGTGGCCATTTTCCCATGCTCTCAGGGAGCTCTCTGGTTGAATTTTATCTTTTAGATTTGAATCATTTACATTTAGATTGAGAGACAAAGGCAATATTATATTGCATGTATGCATGTACAGTGGGGAGAACAAGTATTTGATGCACTGCTGATTTTGCAGGTTTTCCTACTTACAAAGCATTTAGAGGTCTGTAATTTGTATCATAGGTACACTTCAACTGTGAGAGACGGAATCTAAAACAAAAATCCAGAAAATCACATTATATGATTTAAGTCATTAATTTGCATTTTATTGCATGACATAAGTATTTGATCACCTACCAACCAGTAAGAATACCGGCTCTCACAGACCTGTTAGTTTTTCTTTAAGAAGCCCTCCTGTTCTCCACTCATTACCTGTTTGAACTCGTTACCTGTACAAAGACACCTGTCCATACACTCAATCAAACAGACTCCAACCTCTCCACAATGGCCAAGACCAGAGTGCCGTGTAAGGACATTGGGGATAAAATTGTAGACCTGCACAAGGCTGGGATGGGCTACAGGACAATAGGTAAGCAGCTTGGTGAGTTGGCAACAACTGTTGGCGCAATTATTAGAAAATGGGAGAAGTTCAAGATGACGGTCAATCACCCTCGGTCTTGGGCTCCATGCAAGATCTCACCTCGTGGGGCATCAATGATAATGAGGAAGGTGAGGGATCAGCCCAGAACTACACGGCAGGACCTGGTCAATGACCTGAAGAGGGCTGGGACCACAGTCTCAAAGAAAACCATTAGTAACACACTACGCCGTCATGGATTAAAATCCTGCAGCGCACGCAAGGTCCCCCTGCTCAAGCCAGCGCATGTCCAGGCCCGTCTGAAGTTTGCCAATGACCATCTGGATGATCCAGAGGAGGAATGGGAGAAGGTCATGTGGTCTGATGAGACAAAAATAGAGATTTTTGGTCTAAGACCACCATCCCAACCCTGAAGCATGGAGGTGGAAACAATTCTTTGGGGATGCTTTTCTGCAAAGGGGACAAAACGACTGCACCGTATTAAGGGGAGGATGGATGGGGCCATGTATCATGAGATCTTGGCTAACAACCTCCTTCCCTCAGTGTATCAAATACTTGTTCTCCCCACTGTATGTAAATCCAACAATTTCAACATTTTACTGAGTTACAGTTCATATAAGAAAATCAGTCAATTGAAATAAATTCATTGGGCCCTAGTCTATGGATTGAACATAAATGGGCTGGGGCGCAGCCATGGGTGCACTCTGCACTCTGCTTTAGACATTCCACAGAGATGCCCCTTGAAACCAATTAGGCTCCACTTAAAGATCATCTTAAACAAGCCTCCGATTGTGCTAGGGAAGTTCTACACCATGTGACTGGACTTGACTAGTGTTATATAACAGGAATAAGAGATGCCTTTGAGAGGTTTAGAGTGTTAATTTATTCATGTGACTCTTTGGAGGTCAGGGACAGGCAGAGATTGTATTTTGTGTCCAGCAGCACAACCATAACAGTAAGAGAATGAGGCCAGGGGAGGTTACTGTAGTGCTTTATTCTCAGGCTAGTTGCCTGTCTCCCTCACTTTGCATATTGATTGCTCTATTGAATTAATGTCATTTTGATTGGCATATCATTAAAGGGATAGGGCAAGGTTTTGTCAATTAAGCCCTTTTTCTACTTACCCAGCATCAGATGAACCCATGGATACCATTTCTATGTTTCTGTGTGCAGTTTAAAGGAAGTTGAAGAGCCATTGGTAACTAGCGTTAGCACAATGATTGGAAGTCTACTGGAACAGCTAGCATGCTGGTATTCATAAGTTCATTTGACTCTGGGTCAGTAGAAAAAGAGTTGAATTGGCAATCTCGCACTATCCCTTTAATATGGTTCCAGACTTTTTGAGATGTGATAATATTAAAACAACCAACCAATGTGTTGGAGTTTGCGGACATGCAGCCTGTTGGGCTTAGGACATTCCCCTTGATATGATAAGAGCTCCCTTCACTACACCACGCCTATGTAGAGCTGTGGGCCTCACTCATGATGCCAGAGGGAGTGGTGTCACTCTCACAGTGGCAGCACGCTTGGTTCATTGATGAAATACTGCTCACTGAAGCTATGAATCGGCCCTGAAATGTGACGCCATCAAAAGGAAGGAATAAATACACTGTAGAATGAGTAAAAATAACAGGCTATGTACCAGTACCGAGTTGATGTGCAGGGGTACAAGGTAATTGAGGTAGCTACAGTATTTACATATAGGTAGTGGCAATAGGATAGATAATAGACTGTAGCTGCAGCGTGTGTGGCATTAGTATGCATGCATGTGCATTATATGTTTGTGTGTGTGTGTCTTTGTGTGAATGCATGAACAGTATAGTGGATGGAGCACTGTGTCCTAGATATCTATGAAGGCTCACAGAAGTTAGGTGTATCTGGGCCAGAACTCAACGTGTCCTGCCGCAGCCCCAACCAAGAACTGGACAGAACTAGGCCAGCCTCCATTTCCTCTCTGAACCCCCACATCTGAAGTTTGTGTCTGCCATCATCACTTCTCGTTAGGAATCCAAATATGCCAGAAAGTATACTTTTTAGGGATTTCATTCTTCCCGTTTCTTTGCACCATACTTTTAATTTACTCCATAATTATTTGTGTGTGTGTGGACAGCTTGTGTAACGATGCATAATTCAGCCCTCTGCCTACTTTTCACTTCGGGGAGAGTAACAAAATGCAACTGTGGTGTAATGTCCTCCTCACATCCAACCCAAAGCCCCCTGCAACCTCCTCCAATCTGAAGACTGAAAGCTGTTACACATACTCTATGAATATACTCTTCTCGCCCCCGTCTTGTTTCTGTTCCATTTCCTCCCCTCCATCCCTCTCTCCCTGTGGTCTCTAAATAGATCTCAAGTGTTTTCCTGTGTGCTCTGTAGGACTGACCCCATGTAGTCGACTGGTCGATTGTTTGGTTTGTATTTTTGTGTTAATTAGGGATCCCCATTAGCAGTAGCTAATTAAAGCACATCAGCTAATTACATGACATATTAAAGCACTTACATTACATATAAAACTAAAGATAAAACAGTACATCATGACATTATTACACCACTACATATCTACATATCTAAAATACGAAATGTTTAATACCACCACACAACAATATCCCAGTGTATGCATGTGTCTGTACATTTGTGTGTCTCTCTTCAGTCCCCCCTGTTTCATAAGGTGTATTTTTACCTTAAAAATGACTTCTTTAAAAAAATGTAAAAATTTTTTTGATTCTACTGCTTGCATCAGTTACCTGATGTGGAATAGAGTTCCATGGAGTCATGTGTAGTACTGTGCGCCTCCCATAGTCTCTTTTGGACTGTGACGAAACCTCTGGCATGTCTTGTGGGGTATGCATGGGTGTCTGAACTGTGTGCAAGTATTTTAAACAGACAGCTCGGTACATTCAGCTTGTCAACACCTCTTACAAAAACAAGTAGTGATGAAGTCAATTTCTCTTCCACTTTGAGCCATGAGAGATTGACATGCATGTTATTTCTCTGTGTACTTTTTAAGGGCTTGCCTTGCTACCCTGTTCTGAGCCAACTGCGAAGTCCCTCTTTGTAGCACCTGACCACCCTACAGAACAGTAGTCTAGGTGCGACAAAACTAGGGCCTGTAGGACCCGCCTTGTTGATAGTGTTGTTAAGAAGGCAGAGTAATGCTTTATTATGGACAGACTTCTCCCCATCTTAGCTACGGTTGTATCAATATGTTTTGACCATGACAGTCACCTCAACTTGCTCAATTTCCACATGATTCATTACGAGATGTAGTTGAGGTTTAGGGTTTAGTAAATGATTTGTCCCAAATTTCAATGCCTTTAGTTTTGAAATATTTGTGACTAACTTATTCCTTGCTACCCATTCTGAAATGAACTGCAGCTCTTTAAGTGTTGCAGTCATTTCAGTTGCTGTAGTAGCTGACGTGTGGAGTCATCCGCATACATAGACTCACTGGCTTTACTCCAAGCCTAAACAGCTACCCTGGGGAATTCCTGATTCTACCTAGATTATGTTGGAGAGGCTTCCATTAAAGAACACCCTCTGTTTTCTGTTAGACAAGTAACTCTTTATCCACATTATAACAGGGGGTGTAAAGCCATAACACAAAAAAAATTCCAGCAGCAGACTGATTGATAATGTCAAAAGCTCCACTGAAGTCTAACAAGACAGCTCCCACAATCATTTTGTCATCACTTTCTCTCAGCCAATCATCAGTCATCTGTGTAAGTGCTGTGCTTGTTGAGTGTCCTTCTCTATAAGCGTGCTGAAAGTCTGTCTATTTGTTTACTGTGAAATAGCATTGTATCTGGTCAAACATCATTTTTTCCAGAAGTTTACGAAGGGTTGGTATCGGGCTGATTGGTCGGCTAAATGAGCCAGTAAAGGGGGCTTTACTATTCTTGGGTGGCAGAATGACTTTAGCTTCCCTCCAGGTCTGAGGGAGGGCACACATTTTCTAGTAGGCTTAAATTGAAAATGTGGCAATATCGTCCGCTATTATCCTCAGTCATTTTTCATCCAGATTGTCAGACCCCGGTTGCTTGTCATTGTTGATAGACAACAATTGTTTTCACCTTTTCCACACTTTACTTTACGGAATTCAAAAGTGCCATTCTTGTCTTTCATAATTTGGTCAGATATAGTTGGATGTGTAGTGTCAGTGTTTGTCGCTGGCATGTCATCCCTAAGTTTGCTTATCTTGACAATGAAAACGTAATTCAAGTATTTGTCAATATCAGTGGGTTTTGTGATGAATGAGCCATCTGATTCAATAAAGGAAGTGTTTGGCTTTGTCCTAAAATTACATTTTGGTAATGCTCCAAAGCTTTTTACCATCATTCATTATATCATTCGTTTTTGTTTCATAGTGTAGTTTCTTTTTTATTTAGTTTAGTCACATGATTTCTTAATTTGCCAATCAGTTGGGCTGCCAGACTTATTTGCCATACCTTTTGCCTCATCCCTCTCAACCATACCATTTTTCAATTCCTCATCAATCCAAGGGGATGTAACAGTTTTTACAGTAATTTTATTAATGGGTGAGTGCTTATTAGTAATTGTGTGCAACCTTTATTTAACTAGGCAAGTCAGTTAAGAATAACATCTTATTTACAAAACACAACTGGAATAAGCAATTTCAGAAATGTGTCAAGTGCAGCGTCTGGTTGCTCCTCATTACAGACCAGCAAATATTATTTATCATCAACATATGAATCACTACAAAATGTGTTGAATGACCTCTCATACCCTAGATTAGGCCCTGCCTTTGCAACGTTGGTTTTCCTATGGCTACTATATTGTGATCACTACATCCTATGGATTTGGATACTTCTTTAAAGCAAATTTCTTCAGCATTCGTACAGATGTGATACATACATACATACATACATACATACATACATACATACATACATACATACATACATACATGTTGATTTAATTCCTGTTCTGTTTGTAACTACCCTGGTAGTTTGACTGATAACTTGAACCAGGTTGCAGGCACTGGTTACAGTTTGAAGCTTTTTCTTTAAGTGGGCAGCTTGATGAAAGCCAGTAAATATTTAAATCACCTTGGAAATATACTTCTCTGTTGATATCACATACATTATCAAGCATTTCACACATGTTATCCAGATACTGATTGTTAGCACTTGGTGGTCTATAGCAGCTTCTCACCAGAATGGGCTTTTTGTGAGGAAGATGAACCTGAAGTCATATTACTTCAATAGTATTTAACATGAGATCGTCTCTAAGCTTTACTAAAATGTGGTTTTGAATATAGACCACAACACCGCCCCATTTGTCTTTTCGGTAGATGTTATAACCATGTTTTGCTACCTCTGTATCATCAAAGGTATTATCTAAGTGCATTTCAGAGATATGAATGTCATCTGTTACAAGCAAGTTTTTGACCTCATAGACCTTGTTCCTCAGGCTGCATATGTTAATATGGGCTATTTTGTAGCATTTTTCTGGTTTGCTTGATTGTTTTTAAGGAAGGTTATCATAAGTAGACTTGCTTATGTTATTTCTATTGGAGCTGATAGTGCAGGGTGAGCTGCACACGATGGACTTCCTATTAGGGCACACCACCTTATGGCTAACAGTAACTCTGGTTCATAGGCTCATGATTACTGCATGCAATAACTGTTGGATCACAGGGGTATTCAAGGCAATTAGGGGGACATAAGCTAAGTTACTTGCATTGTCTGCCAACGCCCCTAGGATAATATACATTCGATGCAGCATCATAAAGACTCTTTGTCACAATGGTAGGGATTAGCTGAGATTTTCTTGTTTCAAGTCATTGTTTCAATGCAGCCTTGAAATGCGTGGACATTATTCCAGGAGCCAAGAGGATTTGGATGGACTCCGTCATTCCTGTAGAGCAGGGGTGTCAAAGTCAAATGGACGGAGGGCCAAATAAAAAATTTAGCTACAAGCCGAGGGCCGGACTGTTCGAATGTTCATTGAAAAATTTTAAATGACGCATATAGTCTAGTGAACCTAATTGAACCTACTGAAAACCTAACAAATATATTCCAATATGATCAGATAAATAAAGCAATATTTTCTTATGGCTCTGTCAGTAATCTTTAATTTTCAACAGACACAAAAGACAAATTTCCTTTATATAAAAATCCCCATAACATGAACATTAAATGAAAGAAACCGGTATTCAAGGCACCATCAGTAGCCTATATTTTCTATTTTAGCAAAAAGTGGGCTAAATTTACTTCAAAGAAAAAAACAATAATAGCAATTTTCTATCATCCACTCAACTGAAATATTTTTAAAATATAATTGGATTGAAATACAATAAAATAAAGTGCAAAAATCTATTAATCAAAAACAACACTTTGTTTAAGGAGAAGTAACATGCAGTGAAAACAAATATTAAACTTTAACTTTTAAACTTGAACTGAGTAAAAATTCTAAATATGTGATTGCACAGTAATGTTCACTTGTTTGAGGTTGAGGGTGATACTTGGTGGTGTCCCATCTTTTCCACAAGTTCATCAATGTTCGGGGTAAGGCTCTGAGCTGAGGAAATCCTCAGAATTGAGTGGAGGTGTTCAGCAGTAAGTCGACTTCTGTGTGATGTTTTGTTCAAGTTCATCAAAGAAAACAGTTGTTCACACAGGTATGTGCTGCCAAACATAGACAACGTTTGAGCAGCCTGGATGCGCAGCTGGGGCATTGTGTCGGGAGGAAACGGGCGAACTCCGCAGCACCCACTGCCGCATATTTTGCCCTCAGTGCATCATTGCATTGGAGGTCAATCAACTCCATTTGGAGGTTTGGTGGTGAGCTTTCCACGTCAACAGCAAATGGGTTACCGAGCAGTTCCAACCTGCTTTTTTGTGCTTCAAAGTCAGCAAATCGGCGTCGAAAGTCAGCGGCAAGCATACCTATTTTATCAGCCAACTGTGCGCTCGGGAACGCACTGGTAGAGAGCTTCTCTTTCATGGTCTGGCAGCTGGGAAAGTGGCTCAAATTTTCTTTCCGCATCTGCGTCTCCCACAGAGTCAGTTTGGTTTTAAATGCCTTCACTGTACTGTACATATCAGAGATGACACGATCCCGACCCTGCAGCTGCAAGTTCATTGCATTCAGATGACTCGTAATGTCACACAGAAAAGCCATTTCACACAAACATTTCGTCTCGGAGTTGTGTTGTGTCTTTCCCTTTGCTGTCCAAGAACAGACAAATCTCCTCACGAAGCTCGAAACATCTTTGAAGCACCTTTCCCTGGCTTAGCCATCGCACCTCTGTGTGATAAGGCAAATCACCATGCTCCGTTTCTAACTCCGTCAGAAATGCCTTGAACTGGCGGTGATTCAAACCTTTGGCTCTGATAAAGTTAACTGTGCGCGTGATGATGCTCATTACATGCTCCATTTTCAAGGCTTTACCGCACAACGCTTCCTGGTGTATGATACAATGATAAGCTGTCAGCTCACCTGTCGCGTTTTCCTCTTGCATCTTTTCCCGTATCTTCGCCACCAGTCCGCTCCTGTGTCCACACACATCGCAGGTGCTCCGTCGGTTGTCAAACCCACGAGTTTTTCCCAAGGCAGCTCCATCTCATTTACACATCTTGACACCTCTTCATACAAATCATGCCCCGTAGTTGTGCCATGCATAGGACGTAAAGCCAAAAACTCCTCTGTCACGCTTAGGCTGGAGTCCACTCCGCGGATGAAAATTGACAACTGGGCAATGTCAGAAATGTCGGTGCTCTCATCCACAGCCAAGGAATATGCAATGAAATCTTTTCCCTTTTTCACAAGCTGCTCTTTTAGATTGATGGACAACTGGTCTACTCTCTCGGCAATGGTGTTTCTGCTCAGACTCACATTTAAAAGAGTTGCCTTTTTTCTGGGCAAACTTCGTCACAAACTTTAATCATGCAGTTTTTGATGAAATCCCCCTCCGTAAATGGCCGGGCTGATTTAGCGATCTCTTCTGCCAAAATAAAACTGGCCTTGACAGCAGCCTGGCCTTGTGATTTGGCTTTTTGAACAGAGCCTGTCGAGATTTGAGGCCTCGTTTTAATTCCTCTGCCTTTTGTAGCCTTTGTTCCATGTCCATATTCTTGTTTTTGTCCGCGTGTTTCGTTTCATAATGTCGTCTCAGATTATACTCTTTGAGTACCGCCACACTTTCTCCACACAGAAGACACACAGGTTTTCCAGCTACCTCCGTGAACAAATACTCCGACTCCCACCTTGTTTGAAACCCCCGGTTCTCAGTGTCCACCTTCCGTTTTGCCATTTTTGATGGGTATCTGAAAGTTAATTTTACTGTGATGCTGACAACTGCTGTGCCAATAAATATTGAAATGAAGCAGCCTACTGCTCGGTGCGTCACCGTTGCATTGTGGGAAATGTAGTATTGGTGCGTGTAAAAGATCTGCGGGCTGCCGGCTTGCTGCGGTCTGCGGGCCGGTTCTAATAATAAATCAAGATCATCCCAGGGGCCGTAAAAAACCTTCTCGCGGGCCGGATGTGGCCCGCGGGCCTTGACTCTGACATATGTGCTGTAGAGTATCTTCTTTTCCAGAAGGTGTCAAAGTGATCTATAAAAGTTATTCCAGCAGAGCTACAATAATCTTTTAGCCACGTGTAATGCAGTAACCTGCTGAATCTTTCACACCTGCGGCCCAACTATGGTACTGGACCTAAAATTATTGGCAGTTTTTTTGTATTCTTTTAATGCTTTTGTATTCTTTTAATCCTGATGTCATTTGACCCCACATGGACTACGACAGTGTCAGCTCCCAGCATCTGTTGTAGAATGGTTGGAAGCAGCCTTATGATGTCCTGCACTCGTGCTCCTGGATAGCACAGGGTTTTTGCAACGGGAACATGTTGTTTCTCACCATAGAGATGCTGATAATGACAGCTGGTGAGGTTGAATGGGCCGGTCTCGCAGGCAGTTTCGCAGTCTGAGGGTGGGAGCTCAGAAAATCTGAACCTGTGGGAGAACCCACCAGAGAGGGAGACGGAACAGAGGACGAAGACGCCGGTACCTCCGGATCCGATCTCGAATGGGAAGCCTCTAATGAAGAAGGCGCCGGGCTTAACATCTTCAAGGAGATCCCCGTTGCCAGAGGACACTTTCTTCGACTTCCACGGCGAGTGACGTTGTGGAGAAACGACACTGTGGCGACACTTCCACCAGAGCAGCATCCGGCTACTGGGGTGGAAGTAAAATAAAACGTAGGTGGGCGTGGGCATTCCCCAGTAGCTTGTGTAGGTTTGCTACCTGCTTGCTAAGAGTAGCCCCTTTAGTCCTCTGCAAGCAGTTGTTACATTGAAAGTCAGCACAGTCCACATTGTTCTGGAACAAAGCAAAGTAAACAGCTCCTGCAGCGCTGGAAACATCTGTTTTTACATCCATTGAGAATGACAATAGTTCCTCAACGTAGCCTATTTGAAAAAACATTTCAGCTCTCTCCCTTTCGATAACCACTCAGCATGAAATGGAAAAGAAATGTGATGAAATAGGCCTACCTGATTACTTCTTATCCTTTGGCAAATAGTCTACAGCTGTGTCTGTTTGTCAGGAGCTCACAGGCACAGGAAACTATTAAGGCCCAACATGGGATGGACCAAATTAATAGTTGATACAATGTTTCAAGTTCCTTGCAGATAGGCCATGCATAGCCAATGTGATATGTAGAAAATATCCTGATTTAAAAAATAAAAAAAAATAAAAAATCCTATCTGTAGGCTGCAATGTAATTTGTTTGTTGGTTTATGTAGTACATCTTTACATATTGGCATTAGAAGTTACTTTTTAGATAGAATTTTGATTAACCACATGGCATTGATTTTGAGATATTTAGCTGTTCCACGAAAATGTGCACATGAAAACCATAACTGGCATGCAGATCAGTATAAATGGTACAATAACTTGGCACTCCAAATTGAAAGGTTGCCGGCCACTGGTGTAGCCTGTTACTGGCAACTTGAGGAGCGTAATGGCAGAATCTGCCAAGACCAGCTGCAACGGGAGGAGGGTCTGGAACAGTTTATTTTTCTGCTGGTTATGCTATTTTGATCTCTTGCTCCTTTTTTAGTAATTTGTGTCTTCATTTTGTCTTCTGTCACAGTGCTCATTAGCTTAGATATACACTGCTAAAAAAAAAATAAGGAAACACTTAAACAACACAATGTAACTCCAAGTCAATCACACTTCTGTGAAATCAAACTACTACTACTTCGGAAGCAACACTGACAATACATTTCACATGCTGTTGTGCAAATGGAATAGACAACAGGTGGAAATTATAGGGAATTAGCAAGACACCCCCAATAAAGGAGTGGTTCTGCAGGTGATAACCACAGACCACTTCTCAGTTCTTATGCTTCCTGGCTGATGTTTTGGTCACTTGAATGCTGGCGGTGCTTTCACTCTAGTGGTAGCATGAGACGGAGTCTACAACCCACAAGTGGCTCAGGCAGTGCAGCTCATCCAGGATGGTACATCAATGTGAGCTGTGGCAAGAAGGTTTGCTGTGTCTGTCAGCGTAGTGTCCAGAGCATGGAGGCGCTACCAGGAGACAGGCCAATACATCAGGAGACGTGGAGGAGGCCGTAGGAGGGCAACAACCCAGCAGCAGGACCGTTACGTCCGCCTTTGTGCAAGGAGGAGCAGGAAGAGCACTGCCAGAGCCCTGCAAAATGACCTCCAGCAGGCCACAAATGAGCATGTGTCTGTTTCTGACCGTTTGAGCAGACTCCATGAGGGTGGTATGATGGCCCGACGTCCACAGGTGGGGGAACACCAAGATTGGCAAATTCGCCACTGGCGCCCTGTGCTCTTCACAGATGAAAGCAGGTTCACACTGAGCACGTGACAGACGTGACAGAGTCTGGAGATGCAGTGGAGAACGTTCTTTTGCCTGCAACATCCTCCAGCATGACCGGTTTGGCGGTGGTTCAGTCATGGTGTGGGGTGACATTTCTTTGGGTGGCTGCACAGCCCTCCATGTGCTCGCCAGAGGTAGCCTGACTGCCATTAGGTACCGAGATGAGATCCTCAGACGCCTTGTGAGAGCATATGCTGGTGTGGTTCGCCCTGGGTTCCTCCTAATGCAAGACAATGCTAGACCTCATGTGGCTGGAGTGTGTCAGCAATTCCTGCAAGAGGAAGGCATTGATGCTATGGACTGGCCTGCCCGTTCCCCAGACCTAAATCCAATTGAGCACATCTGGGACATCATATTTAGCTCCATCCACCACAGACTGTCCAGGAGTTCACGATGTTTATGATCAATTCAATAGCTTGATCATATTACAAACAAACAAAACAGCAGACAGACTCCGAGCTCTCTCAATGTCGCCATGCAGTGCTATGATGATGAATAAGAAGATGGTAATGGTGGTAATCATACTCTCTTAGCCCGTGACCTGACTATGCTTTCTGTGGTCTGAATGGAGACTGTTAATGCTGATCTGTTTTCTGAGTGCTGCAGCTCTGCCGACTCTTGAGTGTGGAGATGCAGTATAACCTTAAGAGAGGGTATTTCAGGATGCACTCAGGACAAATGGCTTTAATATTGGTCTGGGTGGAGCCCTTGCTTGAGTTGTATTCATAAGGGCTCAATGTAGCACATTTTTGTTGGTGTTATTTTTTTTTAATGTAACTTTTATTTCTTCAGGGGAGCCCAGTTGAGATCAGGGTCTCATTCTCAGTGGTGCCCTGAGAACAAACAATTCACACACAAAAAAAAAACAAGATACAACACAAATATACAATCAACCGAGACACTTGCTAACCTCAGTGAATTCATTCCTCATCAGCATTTTAATTTGCCCTATTGGCGCCACATATTCAAGATGTAATGAGGATTGTAAATTATTCTAATCATGGGGGGGGGGGTAGTTTTATTTACCTATGATGGTAGATACATGAGGGACCTCGAGTTAACAAACCCTGTGAGTGTGTTTGGTGCCTAGTGTTTTTATTCTTTAACATAAGTGCGATATTTTGGAAGCTTGTGCAGCAGAACTTTGGGAGAAATTACGTGCTCTACGTGAATTTAGAGCGGTCCAGCTGACCATACGATAAAGGATGCAGTGATGAGTATTAAACCTGTCACCTGTGATAAAGTGAAGCGCGCTATGGTACACTGCATCCAAGGGTTTTAGAATAGTGGCAGCTGCATTCTGATAAATGGTGTCACCATAATCAAGAGCTGCCTGCACCTGCGGTTTAGGGAGAGGCATGAACTATTTCTATAAAAGAAGCCTACTTTAAATTTCAACTTCTTGACTAGCTCATCTGTATGTTTTGTAAATATCACATTTTTGCCCAGATATTTATAGGCAGAAACTTGCTCGATGAGAGAACTATCCAATGCAAAAATATGTAAACCACCTGAAATAGTTCTACAATAATTAGAAAATGCATTAAGTACCAATTCTCAATCAACAAGGCTTTCTGCAAGGCAACAACATCTGATTGCAGCTCTAACAGCCTGGTCAGCAGTAGGGGCAAAAGCATACATAAGTGTCAGCTGCATACAGGTGAATGTTACGGAGTTTTGCAGATAGACCAATAATATGTATATAAATAATAGTAAAGAGGACAGGTCCCAAAATCGACCCATGCAGGACACCTTTAGTAAAATCGAGGTAACTTGACAACATCAGAAAGCACACATTGTGTCCTGTTTGACAGATCGTTCCCAAACCACTTGCAAGATGGTCGAGGCCCATTTCAGACAACCTTTGGATGAGTAGGGGATGGTCGACAGTATCAAAGGCCTTGGCTAGGTCTATAAATATGGCAGCACAGTGATTCCTATGATCTAAGCAATTTAACACATTTAAGATTAGCATAGCTGCTAAGACGGTGCTATGTCCAGATCTAAAATCAGATTGGTGCACGTTAAGCATATCATTTTGAAGTTAGTTATTAGTTTGCCAGTGACTAATATTTTTGCAAGGTAAGATCATTTTGAAAGAAGGGCGATACTTATCTAGGTCAGGATCCCCCACCTTTGTGAAGAGGAGGACATGCACCACCTTCCAGATCTTAGGGATCGCACCAGAAGCAAATGTTGAATACAACATTTGGATCAAATGTTCTATAATGAAGGGGGAAGAAAGCTACAGTAAATCGTGTGATAATTTTTTTAAACAAAAATCCACAAGGCACTTAGTACACTGACAAAATGGTTAAACTATTTAAAAAAAAGAATAGTCAGTGCCTGGAAGTGCATCATTCTCTGCTAGGTGAATAGGGGACCCCCTCTAGTGGAACTTATTTTCATAAACTATTATTTCAAATAGGTGGCCAGCTGAGGCAAAATGGTTATTTAAAGTACCCACAAATAAAAAAATGTCTTATGTGACCAGAGGCTGTCATAACCTGTTGGGGTAATGTGGGTTGGAGTTTTATTCAATAGATTTGACCACTTTCCAGAATGTAGCTGGATTTCCACCACTCTCAGATACACAGTTCAAGAAGTATGTTGACTCTGGTTAGAAAAGCAGTCTGAAGGACTGCCAGTCAAAGGTAGAATTAGTCAGTCTAGCCTTAGCCCAAGTTTCTTTCATGAAATCTTTTAGACAATTCATGAGTGAACCATGAGTTAGATCTGTCCTTTACCCTTAATATGTTATGAGGCTTGCTTATCTGCAACAGAGTTAAACAAAGAGGTTAAACATTTAAGGATCCGAATCAGAGATCGAGGACACAACCTCCCAATCACAAAACTCCAGGAAATGTTACTTGATTCTTAAGTTCGAAAATAAATTTTTTAAATAATGCGCGGAGCCGTTTAGGTTGCTTACCATCTCCAATGCAGCCAATCGGGCAATGGTCACTGAGCTCGTTAGCAAAGATTCCATTGGCTGTATACATATGAGTGGCGTTTGTAAGAATGATATCCAAAAGAGTAGATTTATCCGGGTGTTTTATGGTGGGGCAGGTTGGCTTAGTTCAATTTAGCTCAATACAAATATATTTCAAGTCAAAACTAGCATCAACCAATCCAGGTTAAGATCACCCAATATTAATAATTCAGATTTAGCATAGTTAGACAGCAAGTCCCACATCTTGCTAAGAGCAATAGGGAGGGCCGACGGAGGGTGATAAAACTCCCACTGACGTTAGTTGGGCATTATTACCCAGTCGCACATGTAGGACAAGACATCAAATTGCTTGGGGACAGAGGTGGTAATACACACAGCGACATTCAACGTCATTTTTAGGAATATGGCAATACCCACACCTCTGTCAGATCTACAAGATTCTATCCATTTAGAGAGACATCAGTCTGGCACAGACTTTTAACCAAGTAATTTAAAAAAATATCCACGTTGATTTGAGAAGACAGAATTACAATAAGATACATTTACATGAATCTGTCCAAGGCCACAGCTACGGGATTTCAGATCAGACAGTCTTGAACACAAATGCTATGATCAGTAGTAGTCGCTGATTGTCTGGGGGTCATGCACTTTCAAATGAGTAATTAGGTTTGTGTTATTGAAGGATTTCACTTTCTCCCCTCGTGAAAAAATAGCAGCACAAACGTAGGACCTTTTTGTTATTGTCCTCTGAAACCTCAAAATAGTTCCACACAGCAGACATTGTGGGCTAGGTTAGTAAGTCGCTCTGGATAAGAGCGTCTGCTAAATGACTTAAATGTAATGTAAATGTGAATGCTATGTTGCAAGTGTAGTGTTTTTCGTGGCGTCATTACATCATCTACCTACGTTTTATATAGGTATGCAGGTCAGATTTGACATCGGTTTTTGGACATCGGCGTTAAACTGGCATTTTTTAGCTAATACCGTCCAATTCCGATATCCTTACCGATATATTGTGCATCCCTATTTCATATTGGACAAGTTCCGGGAGTCCCTCTTTGTTTCAGTCCATTCTGTGTGGTGCTTAATTAATACGATCTCGGAGTGTCTTTTATGAGGACTCATCTGACCAATAGGAGAATAATAGTAAAATCATGGAATCACAGTGAATTACTTATGTCATTTCAGCAGAGAGAATGCAGCCAGCAAACAGAGGATGATGGTGTTCTATGACGATGTGTCATATCGTTACTATGGTAACCTCAGATGTTTTCTTGGGATTTTGGTCGTGTTGCTTTGTGCATGAGTCCCTATGCGTCGGCACAGAGCGATCAACTGAAGGGTAGAGGAAGGGCTCTGTACTCTCTTTCTCCCTCTCTATTTTGACAGCCTTTCCCCTTAGAATCACTGTATAGTGAGTGTCCTGTTGTGAATGCTTTGTGCAAAGTCAAATTTCACATTCACCTGCATGAATCCCTGTTTGTGTGGATTTATATGTGGCTTTGTTGTACCTCCAACTTTACAAATGAGCCACACACGCACGCACACACACACAATTGGATCTCTTTCTGCTGAGTGTGGAGAATTTGCTGTAAACAAGCCACTTTGTGAGATGTGTAGAGCAGCAGTGCTTTCGGAGTATGTGTATGTTTGTGTGTACAAACATCCAACGAGGCACATCAGTCTAACAGCGGTGTGGGGAGGCAGCCCGCCACTGCTTATTGTAAGCAAGAGACTAATGACAGGGTACCTAAGAGAGACAGGCAGGATGAGGTTGGCTCATCATGTGAAAACCTCGTTCAGGGATAAGGCATCTCTTATATAATTTAATAGGCCTACAAAGAATGGTAAGATGGAGTATAAAGAGTAGACCAAATATTTGGTATGTTCACAGGCAATATCTAGAAGAACAAATACCTAGGCAAGCTAAAGAGTGTTATTGAAACCAATAAAGAGGTGAAATTGAAAAGAGATTGTGGGTAAGATTGACAATTTGGAGAGGACTGTAGTGGTAGACTTGTGAAACCTGGTTACTGAGCCTATTTCCTTCCCCCTTCTGTCTGAGTCTGTGGAACACAATCATTGAGGATGTGGATCCTTAAATTAACAGGCAGGACCACACGGGGGGGAAAATCAATTACTTCCATTTGCTGCTGCTGAGCCACCCAATAATGTGGAGAGTGTTGATGCGAAAGCCTGTGATCTGTGCCCTCTATTGATCCGACTGAGATTCACACATTTTAGAGTTCATTCTAAAGCGATCAGCCAGTTTAGACAGGTTTGGGGGAAAAAAGGATGGATTTCATATGCCTCACTGTATGTTTTAGAAGAGATGTGCATTGCATTAGTTAATCAGTTTAGTAAGTGGGCAACATGCGTGGAAGAAGGAATATACAATTAGAGGTCTACTGATTAATCGGAATGGGCGATTTATTTAGGGCCAATTTCAAGTTTTCATAATAATCGAAAATTGGTATTTTTGGGTGCCGATTTAAAAAAATGATAATAATTTAAAAATACATACATACATGCATACAGTGGGGCAAAAAGGTATTTAGTCAGCCACCAATTGTGCAAGTTCTCCCACTTAAAAAGATGAGAGGCCTGTAATTTTCATCATAGGTACATGATGTGCTCAATTGGATTCAGGTCTGGGGAACGGGCGGGCCAGTCCATAGCATCAATGCCTTCCTCTTGCAGGAACTGCTGACACACTCCAGCCACATGAGGTCTAGCATTGTCTTGCATTAGGAGGAACCCAGGGCCAACCGCACCAGCATATGGTCTCACAAGGGGTCTGAGGAGCTCATCTCGGTACCTAATGGCAGTCATGCTTCCTCTGGCGAGCACATGGAGGGCTGTGCGGCTCCCCAAAGAAATGCCACCCCACACTGACTGACCCACTGCCAAAACGGTCATGCTGGAGGATGTTGCAGGCAGCAGAATGTTCTCCACGGTGTCTCCAGACTGTCACGTCTGTCACATGTGCTCAGTGTGAACCTGTTTTCATCTGTGAAGAGCACAGGGCGCCAGTGGCGAATTTGCCAATCATGGTGTTCTCTGGCAAATGCCAAACGTCCTGCACCTGTGGACGTCGGGCCCTCATACCACCCTCATGGAGTCTGTTTCTGACCGTTTGAGCAGACACATGCACATTTGTGGCCTGCTGGAGGTCATTTTGCAGTGCTCCTCCTTGCACAAAGGCGGAGGTAGTGGTCCTGCTGCTGGGTTGTTGCCCTCCTACGGCCTCCTCCACGTCTCCTGATGTACTGGCCTGTCTCCTGGTAGCGCCTCCATGCTCTGGACACTACGCTGACAGACACAGCAAACCTTCTTGCCACAACTCACATTGATGTACCATCCTGGATGAGCTGCACTAGCTGAGCCACTTGTGTGGGTTGTAGACTCCGTCTCATGCTACCACTAGAGTGAAAGCACTGCCAGCATTCAAAAGTGACCAAAACATCAGCCAGGAAGCATAGGAACTGAGAAGTGGTCTGTGGTTATCACCTGCAGAACCACTCTTTTATTGGGGGTGTCTTGCTAATTGACTATAATTTCCACCTGTTGTCTATTCCATTTGCACAACAGCATGTGAAATGTATTGTCAATCAGTGTTGCTTCCTAAGTTTGATTTCACAGAAGTGTGATTGACTTAGTTACATTGTGTTGTGTTCCCTTAGATTTTTTTTGAGCAGTGTATATTTTTTAGATACCTTTTTATTTAACTAGTCAAGTCAGTTAAGAACACATTCTTACTTTCAATGACAGCCTAGGAACGGTGGGTTAACTGTCTCGTTCAGGGGCATAACGACAGATTTTCACCTTGTCAGTTCGGGGGATCCAATCTTGCAACCTTACATTTAACTAGTCCAACGCTATAACAACCTGGCTCTCTCTCGTTGCCTTCTACAAGGAGACTGCCTGTTACGCGAATGCAGTAAGCCAAGGTAGGTTGCTAGCTAGCATTTAACTTATCTTATAAGCACAATCAATCATAATCACTAGTTAACTACACATGGTTGATGATATTATCTAGCGTGTCCTGCGTTGCATATAATCTGACTGAGCATACAAGTATCTATGTATCTGACTGAGCGGTGGTAGGCAGAAGCAGGTGCGTAAACATTCATTCAAACAGCACTTTCGTGCGTTTTGCCAGCAGCTCTTTGTTGTGCGTCAAGCATTACGCTGTTTATGACTTCAAGCCTATCAACTCCCGAGATGAGGCTGGTATAACCGAAGTGAAATGGCTAGCTAGTTAGCGCGCACTAATAGCGTTTCAAACGTCACTCGCTCTGAGCCTTCTAGTAGTTGTTCCCCTTGCTCTGCATGGGTAACTCTGCTTCGATGGTGGCTGTTGTCGTTGTGTTGCTGGTTCAAGCCCAGGGAGGAGCGAGGAGAGGGACGGAAGCTATACTGTTACATTGGCAATACTAAAGTGCCTATAAGAACATCCAATAATCAAAGGTTAATGAAATACAAATGGTATAGAGAAATAGTCCTATAATTCCTATAATAACTTCAACCTAAAACTTGTTACCTGGGAATATTGAAGACTCATGTTAAAAGGAACCACCAGCTTTCATATGTTCTCATGTTCTGAGGAAGGAACTGAAACGTTAGCTTTCTTACATATTGCACTTTTACTTTCTTCTCCAACACTTTGTTTTTGCATTATTTAAACCAAATTGAACAGGTTTCATTATTTACTTGAGGCTAAATAGATTTTATTTGAGTGTTCATTCAGGATTGTTGTAATTTAATCAGTATTGGCTTTCTTGGTCCTTCAATAATCAGTATCGG
This sequence comes from Oncorhynchus keta, assembly GCF_023373465.1. Taxonomy (NCBI): domain Eukaryota; kingdom Metazoa; phylum Chordata; class Actinopteri; order Salmoniformes; family Salmonidae; genus Oncorhynchus; species Oncorhynchus keta. The sequence continues at coordinate 8,192,351 of NC_068456.1, forward strand.
CGTTGGAAAATCATAATCGGTCGACCTCTACACAGAATAGCACAACAGTCTGATCCAAGCTTCAGTGGCCACTTTCATTTCCCTGTAAGTCTATTTATTTTGTGTAATCATGAAAGCAGTCCGACATGGGATGTGGGTTATTGCACTGCATTTGAGGATGATATTTAAAAAGGGGGGGAAAAAGAAAGTCCAATGGACAATTAATACAGAAGCCAGAGACTCAAAGAAAGCTTATTCACATGCAAGTCAACCAAAGTGGACCAAGTATAGGCCTCCTGACTTTATGCCCATCAAGTTGCAATGTTCTCTGTTAACCTCAACATCATTATTGTTAATAGATTAGTGGAAATGCCTGGTTGAGATTCTCCAGCATGCAGAGACATTGGACCTGCTACTGCTTGTGCTCATAAGTATGCATTAGAGAGTCTGTTTGGAGAGTCAGCAATTACACTGTATTAGGGCTGCAGTGTAAAATGATGATGACTGCTTAATGATGACAGGAATTGAAGGAAACAGATGTAGTCTTTCGTGTTGCATTGTTCCCTGTTTTTAATGCATGTTGACTAACTTTTATGTTAAGTGTTTGCTGTCACTTGTTTTGCAGTCTTTTTTTGTTTGTCACTTTGCAAATTGGCAAATCCATTTAAAGCCCATCAATTATGTAGTTCTACCATGTCTTATGATTGTTCTTCAACCTATGTGGTAATGCAATTTCAGGAGAATAGGCAATGACTCACTATCATTCTTGAACACAAGATGCTATAGCTAATTCACCATGTAGAGAGGGTAGACCAATGCACGTGTCGGGTACAGAAATTGGGAATTGCTGGCCCTCATGCTGCCATAGACAAGAGTTCAAAAGAACATGTGAGTCTTCTCTCCTCTTGCTCCCAATAAGAGGTGGATAAAAAAAGATCAAAGCCAAGCCAAGGCCTGCCACAAGAGGAGTTCGGTTTTACAAGTTGCGCTCCAACATTGAGCTCTCATGAAAAATGAAGAACACCACCAGCAAAGCTGTCACAGATCACGGCTGAACATACTTGTCTCCCGCATCCTGCTTTAGATGGCCTTGCTCAAGTGATCGTCATCAAAGACTCTGTCCCTGTGTTAGGAGTAGTTCTTCTACTAAAGCCTGTGCAGTATGTGTGTTATCCAACAATTAAATATTCAGTAATCCTGTGCGAAAGAGTCATGGTCTCTTAACCAGAGTTTTTATAGGTCAGCCTTGACAGCGATATGATACTATGATCACTGCGGTGTGGTGGGTTCTCATGTGTTCATGCATATTCTCCGAGAAAATCACAGGGTGATTGATGGGAGATTTTGTGATCCAGCTTCAATCAGTCTGTGCCAGCTCGGTTCAGTAGTACACACGGGAGTTTTCACTCACTGCGAGATCCGATTTACTCTTTCACTTTAGAGAATATACTGAACAATGATATACACAACATACAACAATTTCTAAGATTTTACTGTTTTAGAGTTCATACAGTGCCTTGCAAAAGTATTCATCCCCCTTGGTGTTTTTTCCTATTTTGTTACATTACAACCTGTAATTTAAATGGATTTTCTTTGGATTTCATGTAATGGACATACACAAAATAGTCCAAATTGGTGAAGTGAAATGAAAAAAATAACTTGTTAAAGTGGTGCATGCAAATGTGTTCACCCCCTTTACTATGAAGTTAAATAAGATTTGGTGCAACCAATTTACCTTCAGAAGTCACCATAAATAGTTAGATTGCACACAGGTGGATTTAAGTGTCACATGATCTGTCGCATGATCTCTGTGTATATATACACCTGTTCAGAAAGGCCCCAGAGTCTGCAACACCACTAAGCAAGGGGCACCACCAAGCAAGCGGCACTATGAAAACCAAGGAGCTCTCCAAATAGGTCAGGGTCAAAGTACAGATCAGGGTTGGGTTATAAAAAAATATCCAAAACTTTTAACATCCCAATGGATCACCATTAAATCCTTTTTATTAAAAAATGGCAAGAATATGGCACCACAACATACCTGACCAGGCAAGGAGGGCATTAATCAGAGAGGCAAAAAAGAGACCAAGGATAACCCTGAAGGAGCTGCAAAGCTCCACCGCGGAGATTGGAGTATCTGTCCATAGGACCACTTTACGCCGTACACTCCACAGAGCTGGTCTTTACGGAAGAGTGGCCAGAAAAAAGGCATTGCATAAAGAAAAAAATAAGCGAACACGTTTGTTTGCCTTAAACTTCTTAGGGCTGCAATCCTGTTAACGGGATTGATATGACAACAGCCAGTGAAAGTGCAGAGCGCCAAATTCAAACAAATCTCATAATAAAAATTCCTCAAACCTACATGTATCCTATACCATTTTAAAGGTAATCTTGTTGTAAATCCCACAAGTGTCAGATTTTTCAAATGGGCTTTACAGTGAAAGTACCACAAACGATTTTTAGGTCAGAGCCAAGCCGCAGAACAACAGTTACAAAAAGCACAAATAGAGATAAAATGAATCACTTACCTTTGGTGATCTTCATCAGATGACACTCATAGACTTCATGTTACACAATACATGTATGTTGTTTTTCGATAAAGTGCATATTTATATCAAAAGATCTCAGTATACATTGGCGCGTTATGTTCACTAGTTTCAAAAACATCCGGTGATATTGCAGAGCCACATCATTTTACAGAAATACTCATTATAAATATCAATGAAAATACAATTGTTAGACATGGAAATATAGATACACTTCTCCATAATGCAACCGCTGTGTCAGAATTCAAAAAAGCTTGACGGAAAATGCAAACCATGCAATAATCTGAGAACGGCGCTCGGAAATCAAATCGAGATATCCGCCATGTTGGAGTCATCAGAAATAACATTATAAATATTCACTTACCTTTTGATGATCTTCCTCAGAATCCACTCCCAGGGATCCCAGTTCCACATTAGATGTTTTATTTGTTCGATAATGTCCATTTATGTCCAAAGAGCTACTTTTGTTAGCACGTTTGGTAATCAAATCCAAAGTCATGAAGCGCGTTCCCTAGTTCCAGACAAAATGTCAAAGTTCCGTTACTGTCCGTAGAAACATGTCAAACGATGTATGGAATTCATCTTTAGGATGTTTTTAACATATAACTTCAATAATATTCCAACCAGAGAATTCGTTTGTCTTCAGAAAAGCAAAGGAACGCAGCTACCTCTCATGTGAAATGTGCATGACCAGCTGGCAGACCTCGAACTCATTCCTCTCTCATTCGGTCCCACTTCACAGTAGAATCCTCAAACAAGTTTCTAAAGACAGTTGACATTTAGTGGAAGCCGTAGGAAGTGCAACATAACCAATATCCCACTGTGTATTCAATAGGGGCTGGGTTGAAAATCGACCAACCTCAGATTTCCCACTTCCTGTTTGGATTTCTTCTTAGGTTTTTGCCTGCCATATGAGTTCTGTTATACTCACAGACATCATTCAAACAGTTTTAGAAACTTCAGTGTTTTCTGAGGAGCAGGCACTTTACTCTGGGCACCTCTGGGCACCTTTTCATCCAAGCTACTCAATACTGCCCCTGCAGCCATAAGAAGTTAAATGATATGGAAGAAGGTACTCTGGTCAGATGAGACAGAAATTGAGCTTTTTGGCCATCAAGGAAAATGCTATGTCTGGCTCAAATCCAACGCCTCATCACCCCGAGAACAACATCCCCATATTGAAGCATGTAGGTGGCAGCATCATGCTGAGAGGATGTTTTTCATTGGCAGGGACTGGGAAAACTGGTCAGAACAGAAGGGTGGATGGCGCTAAATACAGGGACATTCTTGAGGGAAACCTGTTTGTCTTCCAGAGATTTGATTAGGACAATAACCCTAAGCATACTGCTAAAGCAACACTCGAATGGTTTAAGGGGAAACATTTCAATGTCTTGGAATGGCCTGGTCAAAGCCCAGACTTCAATCCAATTGAGAATCTGTGGTATGGCTGAAAGATTGCTCTACACCAGAGGAACCCATCCAACTTGAAGGAGCTGGAACAGTTTTGCCTTGAAGAATGGGCAAAGAGCCCAGTGGCTAGATGTGCCAAGCTCATGGAGACATACCCCATGAGGCTTGCAGCTGTAATTACTGCAAAAGGTGTCTCTACAAAGTATTGACTTTCCGGGGGTGAATAGTTATGCACGTTCAAGTTTTGTTTTTTTGTGTCTTTTATTTCTTGTTTGTTTCACAAGAAAAAATATTTAGCATCTTCAAAGTAGGCATGTTGTGTAAATCAAATGATACAAAATCAATTTTAATTCCAGATTGTAAACAAGATAGGAAAAATGCCAAGGGGGTGAATAATTTTGTAAGCCACTGTATAAGGAAAGTAGTCAATTGAAAAAATTCATTAGGCTCTAATCTATGGATTTTACTTGACTGGTAATACAGATAAGCATCTGTTGGTCACATATGCCTTAAAGGTAGGGGAGTGGATAAGAAACCATTCAGTATCTAATGTGACAACCATTTGCCTCATGCAGCGTGACACATCTCCTTTACATAGAGTTGATCATGCTGTTGATTGTAGCCTGTGGAATCTTGTCCCACTCTTCTTCAATGGCTGTGTGAAGTTGCTGGATTTTGGCGGGAACTGGAACACGCTGTCATACACGTGGGTCCAGAACATCCCAAACTTGCTCAATGGGTAACGTGTCAGGTGAGTATGCAGATCATGGAAGAACTGGGACATTTTCAGGTTCCAGGAATTCTGTACAGGATCCTTTCGACATGGGGCTATGCATTATCATGCTGAAACATGAAGTGATGGTGGTGGATGAATGGCATGACAAAGGGCCTCAGGATCTTGTCTCAGTGCATTTTGTGCATTCAAATTTCCATTGATAAAATGCATTTATGTTTGTTTTCCGTAGCTTACGCCTGCCCATACCATGACCCCACCGCCGCATTTGTGCACTCTATTCACAACGTTGACAGCAGCAAACCGCTCAGCCATACTACGCCCTACATGTGGTCTGTGGTTGTGAGGCCGGCTGAACGTACTGTCAAATTCTCTAAAACGATTTTGTAGGCGGCTTATGGTAGAGAAATTAACATTAAAATCTTTGACAACAGCTCTGGTGGACATTCCTGCAGTCAGCATGCAAATTGGATGCTCCCTCAACTTGAGACATCTGTGGGATTGTGTTCTGTGACAAGACTGCACATTTTAGTGGCCTTTTGTTGTCCCCAGCACAAGGTGCACCTCTGTACTGATTATGCTGTTAATCAGCCATACCTGTCAGGTGGATGGATTATCTTGGCAAAGGATACATGCTCACACAGGGATGTAAACATTTGTGCAAAGATTGAGAGAAATAAGCTTTTTGTCCTCATGGAACATTTCTGGGATCTTTTATTTCAGCTCATGAAACATGGGACCAAGACTTTACATGTTGCGTTTATATTTTTGTTCAGTGTATATTCTGTGAATGTCAGAGCCTGGAGTTGGATATTAAGTTGAATTTTCAAAGGCTGTTTGGCCTTTAATTTCTCCTTTCATCCATACTCAATAAGTGTTTTTATTTAATTTGCAAGCATTTAATGTTGGGCCTCTTACCAGCAGTGAATATTGGACCTCTTAATAGTTTCAATTCACCTTCCAGCTGCCAAGGGTCACCCCCTGGAAGGCTCAAAGACGCTTACTCAAATGAACATTTATTCATTTTTCCAGACCGTATCCACAGCAACGTCAAAGGTGAACGTAATAAAATAACCTGGTTGAAAAAATGGCAGGTCTAGTCTTTAGATAAGACATAAATTACTGTAACAGTAGTAGCGTCTGTACTCATTTGCTTGTCACAAGGTACAATATACATTTTAGTGGCATTACTCTGCTCTCAAAGTATTTCCTTAGATGCTGGACCTAAAGTATAGCTTGATACAGTAGGCTTAGGCTATAGCATTTCTCTCTCTGTGGGTTCAGTTGTAGCTCCACAGACAGCGAGGGTATCGAGTTGCCCTGTCCCTAGTCAAGCACTCCTGTTTCTCTCTAGTCCTTGAAAATGTCCCACATATGGTCTATAGTACCTCCATTTTGGATAAAGGGAGGACAGTATCAGACCGCCTAGTTTATTGATTATGATGAGACACTCACCCACGTAAATTACCCAGGGTTCCACAAAAGTAAGATCTAAGAGGCCAGTCATGCCACATACCGTACGTAGCATGGCGTGTCTTTGGTGGCCTATGATTTACAAAGAAAATGATTTAATGGCTGGCTAGTCACCAAGTCTCTTTGTGGTTTTCCCTTCAAGCCCATTGAGGGCCCTTAAGCCCTGTCCGAAGGAACTGTCGGGGCGGCAGGTGACGTCTTCTTCCAATGATATTAGGTTTATTTGAACTTGATATTGAATTGTGAAGTGTTAATTGAATCGAAATATGTATAGGTACCCCAATTCTCACAAACACCAACATGACCCTGCATTATGCTTAGTTAATTAAAGGTTACATTAAAAGGTTAACCTGCATTAACCCTGAACATCCTGGCTTTGAACATATGTTTTAGCTAATAATCTCTGTACTATCCGAACTGCAGGTCCACATTAACATATAGAACTGATCTCACAATTCAACAGCATCTGCGTTCCTGATGACACCCCTCACCCAACTCTTTGTACCGGGAGTGGTGACTGTGATGGTGATTAATAAAGAACGGCTCATGAAAATTACTTCTCTGGATACACAATTACTGCCAAAATATGACTAAAGAAGCTCAGCGCCTGGAAGAAAATTTGTCATTTTTATACATGACACTTTCATAAATTTTCATACATTTGTGATACATCTATTACACTTTTTTTTAAAGCCTTACAAAGTCTGTCTCGCACCCCACCGTGTTTCGGTCTCTAGTTTTTCATATATTGACCATTTGTTATTTTATTAAAGCACAGAATATCTAAGTACGATTCCCACTGTATTGTTTTCATTGCTGTTTCCTCATTCCATTTCTCCTTTTGCTGTAACTTGCTGTGTAAAAAACCTTGTTTTATATGAAAGGTTGGAAGGGATGTGTTTCCAGAACTCAAACTGTACCTGTCAGTATTGGCTTGGGTAGAATGAGTCTCGGTAATGATCCTGCCCACCTTGCAGAGTCTTAGACGTCTCTCACTCAACTCAGCAAGGTTACCATGTCTCCCAACCCGTAGGTAAACTTGCTAACCACTACTCCAATATTGTTAACCTACTTAGAGAAGATTGTAATGAGCCTTCCTAAGCAAGGGTTGCTACCGTGTTGTGGTCATTGCTCAATATCAGCGTCATTTCTGCAGCTCCAGATGGTTGAAATGGGGGTTTTGATAGGGTTATAGGATCGTAGACCTGCGAGCTACAGTATGGTGCTCTCTCTCTCTCTCTGTCCCCCTGGGCACTTCCTGTTTTATCACTGGAGCCAGAGTTGCTCAGGGTGTTGTGCTCCCAGTCCCAGAACAGCTACTGTCCTTTGACAGAACAAGCCAGAGGGATGGTGAGATTCGCCCCCTTCCCTCAACCCACCATTTATATCCCCCGTGAGGCCTGCAGTAGAGCTGTCTCTCAAAGCATGATCTTTTTTTACACTAAGCTGCCTCTGCATAGCACCCATCAAATCTAGCCATTTGTCAAACTGATGTAGTGCCATGCACAGTGAGTGGAATGCAGTATCAGAAAGGCTGATGAAAAGATTTATCATGATATTCACAATCTGGCTTATCTGGTGTCTGAAGTAAAATGCCTTCTTTGCAGTCGTAGTGTGTCATGTCAAATCTTACAATCGGGCTGCAGTATGTCATGGATGCTAACCCAAGTGTAATGGAGAGGTCTCACACATGCACTTCACGCACACACACACACACACTTTCTGTAACCTACTCTGTGGGCTTTGGGCCAACATCAGCACACCTCCCAGGAGCCAACCAATCACCCAGAGAGAAGCACATCACACAGTGAAGCCTGCTCAGTACTTCCTCAAGGTGGGTCAGCAATCAGACTCTTATTGTGGATGTCACCATTAGGGTTGCAAAGGGTCGGAAACTTAACGGTAAATTTTCCATGGGAATTTAAGCCTGGGAATTTGGGGAATTTTGCTTAAATTCATCAAAAAAGTTTGCTTATAACAGTGAACCTTTTTTTTTGTGGGATACACATGGCAATTCTAGGTCTTGTGTCATATTTTAGTTAAACTATCCCCAATTCAATGGAATTTCCACCCTCTGCATTCACAGTGCATTCTTCCATCACATGCACAGCTGATTCTCAAGATCTTGCACACTAATGAAATGCTACTGAGCCCAGACTACTACATTGTCTGAGCCAAGGACTACATGCTTTCTGGGAAGTTTTGATTACAATACTGGGTGGGGTGAATATATTTTATATGACATATTGATCATGATTTTTGTTAACTAGTAAATAGTAGCCTAGAGGAAAGTGTGTTTAAATCAATTCTAACTTGTTAACAATTTCTGCTAGTTAGTTTTTGCTACCATGTGGGTTTTAGATTTGCTTGAGTCTGCTAACCGGAGTGTTAATTCACCTGTTTCCATACATGTTTCAGTTTAAAGCATTTATCTTAAAAAGGAGTTGTTTAATCTAACTGCTTAACTATTTATTTGTACATGGAATTGTATTTGGGTCATTTTTACTAATTTATTTTCAAACTTTACAGGAAAATGCCACGGGCACTATCTGATGTGGAGACATTTCAATGCAGTTAATGTAGAAGGACAAGTTGTGTACATTTGCAAATACTGTGCCAAATCATGTGAAGAATGCAACAAAGATGCAGAATCATCTGGCCAAGTTCCCTCTGTGCTCATAACAAGCAATGTCTGACAAATGTCCCACTACTTCTGTTTGAGGTGAAATGATGAATCCTTATCGATAGCAACAGCTCATGGTCCTCCTGGAATCAAAGTTGTTTTTTTACTCAATGGAGGAACATAGTCAGAGAAATGCTGATCAATGTCTTGCTCGACCTGTGTAGGCAACTGGTACACCTCTGCTGCTCACAGGTAATGTGTATTGGAAGAGATATATGAAAGTTCTTCACCCAGAATACACCCCTCCATCCAGACATGCTTTATCTACTCATTTGCTGGATGCAGTTCAACAGAATTCAAGTGAAGGTCAAGCAAATCATAGAGAAAGCAGACTGTATTGCAAACATCTCTGATGGGTGGTCGAATGTTCGTGGGCAAGGAATAATTAACTACATAATCTCCACCCCTCAACCAGTACTCTACAAGAGCTCAGACACAAGGGACAACAGACATACCGTTCTCTACATTGCAGATGAGCTGAAGGCAGTCATCAATGACCTTGGACCAAAGAAGGTACAGTTGAAGTCAGAAGTTTACATAAACCTAGGTTGAAGTCATTAACTTGTTTTCAACCACTCCACACATTTCTTGTTAACTATAGTTTTGGCAAGTCTGTTAGGACATCTATTTTGTGCATGACACAAGAAATCTTTCCAACAATTGTTTACAGACATATTCTTTCACTTATTTACTGTATCACAATTCCAGTGGTCAGAAGTTTTTAAACAGCTTGTAAAATTCCAGAAAATGATGTCATGGCTTTAGAAGCTTCTGATAGGCCAATTAACATAATTTGAGTCAGTTGGAGGTGTACCTGTGGATGTATTTCAAGGCCTACCTTCAAACTCAGTGCCTCTTTGCTTGACATCATTGGAAAATCAAAATAAATTAGCCAAGATCTCAGAAGAAAATTGTAGACCTGCACAAGTCTGGTTCATCCTTGGAAACAATTTCCAAACGCCTGACGGTACCACGTTCATCTGTACAAACAATAGTATGCAAGTATAAACGCCATGGGACCACGCAGCCATCACTCCGCTCAGGAAGGAGACGTGTTCTGTCTCCTAGAGATGAATGTACTTTGATACAAAATGTGCAAATGAATCCCAGAACAACAGCAAAGGACCCTGTGAAGATGCTGGAGGAAACTGGGACAAAAGTATCTATATCCACAGTAAAATGAGTCCTATATCAGCATAACCTGGAAGGCCGCTCAGCAAGGAAGAAGCCACTGCTCCAAAACCGACAAAAAATCCAGACTATGGTTTGCAACTGCGCATGGGTTACAAATATCATACTTTTTGGAGAAATGTCCTCTGGTCTGATGAAACAAAAATAGAACTGTTTGGCCATAATGAACATCGTTATGTTTGGATGAAAATGGGGGAGGCTTGCAAGCTGAAGAATACCATCCCATTCGTGAAGCACGGGGGTGGCAGCATCATGTTGTGGGTGTGCTTTGCTGCAGGAGGGACTGGTGCACTTAACACAATATCTGGCATCACGAGGAAGGAAAATGACATGGATATATTGAAGCAACATCTCAAGACCTCAGTCAGGGAGTTAAAGCTTGGTCGCAAATGGGTCTTCCAAATGGACAATGACCCCAAGCATACTTCCAAATTTGTGGCAAAATGGCTTAATGCCAACAAAGTCAAGGTATTGGAGTGGCCATCCACAAAGCCCTGACCTCAATCCCATAGAACATTTTATGGGAAGAACTGAAAAAGTGTGTGCGAGCAAGGAGGCCTGCAAACCTGACTCAGTTACACCAGCTCTGTCAGGAGGAATGGGCCAAAATTCACCCAACTTATTGTGGGAAGCTTGTTGAAGGCTACCCAAAACATTTGACCCAAGTTAAAGAATTTAAAGGAAAAGCTACCAAATACTAATTGAGTGTATGCAAACTTCTTATCCACTGGGAATGTGATTAAAGAAATAAAAACTGAAATAAAGAATTATCTCCTATTATTCTGACATTTCACATAATTAAAATAAAGTGGTGATCCTAAATGACCTATGACAGGGAATTTTTACTCGGATTAAATGTCAGGAAATGTGAAACTCAGTTTAAATGTATTTGGCTAAAGTGTAAGTAAACTTACGACTTGAAATGTATTTACACTGGTGACTGACAATGCTGTGAACTTGAAGGTTGCTTGGTCTAAAGTGAAGGAGTCCTACCCTCACATCACACCCTTTGGCTGTGCTGCTCATGCATTGAATCTGCTGCTCAAAGACATCATGGCACTGAAAACAATGGATACACTCTACAAGAGAGCCAAGGAAATGGTTAGGTATATGAAGGGTCATCAAGTTATAATAGCAATCTACCTCACCAAGCAAAGTGAGAAGAATAAGAGCACCTCATTGAAGCTGCCCAGAAACACCCATTGGGGTGGTGTTGTCATTATGTTTCAGTCTCCTGGAGGGGAAGGAATCTCTCCAAGAAATGGCCATATCACAGTCTGCTGATACGGACAAACATCAAGAGGATCCTCCTGTATCATGTATTTGGGAGAGTGGTAAGCATCCTGAAACATATAGCAGTAGCCATTGCATGGATTAATGGAGACAATGGCATCCTGTCTGATGTTCAGACTCTGCTTGCAGATGTAAGAGAAGAGATCCATCCTGCCCTGCCCACTTCACTGTTGCTCCAAGCAGAGCAAACTGCAGTTCTGAAATACATCAAAAAGCGTGAAGACCTCTGTCTGAAGCCCATACACGCCTCAGCGTACATGTTAGACCCCAAGTATACTGGCAAGAGCATCCTGTCTGGTGCAGAGATCAACAAGGCTTGTGGTGTCATCACTACCGTGTCTCACCACCTTGGCCTGGATGAGGGCAAGGTTCTTGGCAGTCTGGCGAAGTACACTTCCAATCAAGGGTTTCTGGATGGAGAAGCAATATGGCAGTCGTGCCAACATATTTCGTCAGCCACCTGGTCGAAGGGGCTTTGTGGAGCTGAGGCTCTTTTGCCGGTGGCCTCCACCATCCTCCAAATCCCCCAACATCAGCCGCCTCCGAGCACAACTGGTCCTTGTTTGGGAACACACACACACACCAAAACATGTAACAGGTTGACCAATACAAGGGTTGAAAAAATGGTGGCCATTCGGGAAAATTTGAGGCTTTTTGAGCCTGACAACGAGACACCCTCAACAAGGTTGGAATTGAAGGTGTGGATGAGGCCTCAGAGTCTGATGTTCAAGGTGTGGACATTGAGGTCCAGGGAGGAAGACATGGAAGCCTGAGAGGAAGACAACCAAAGCTTTAGTTTCTGGATTATAATTTTACAGATGTATGTTGTGTGCTTATTGTTTAACCATTTGATATGTACTAGTGGATATTTTGAGACTTTAAAACGTTTTTGGGAGATGCGATGGATCATTGGGGATCATTCAATATTCCCTTTATTTTGTTGTTCAGTGAAATCATCCCATGTGAAAAGTCGACTCATTTAATTAGTTTAATTTGTTTTTTTTCTATTGGAAGGATTTAATAATTTTCAATTATGTCTTAAGGTTAAATGTTTGTTTCTGTCTCCTTATATGGTAAATATATCCAATGCAAAAAAACATTAAAATTGTATTAATTTTAACTATATTCCCATATATTTCCGTTTATTCTCATGGAAAGTTTCCACCTATGAATATTCCCCAGAAATGTGCAATCCTCGTCACCATGCTTGCAGATTTCCAACTATAGAAGTTCAAAATCCCCTACACCATGCATGCCACTCTGTCTCTGCATGAAGGCCAAAACCCACAGCCCTAATGCAGCACTCACAGAAACCTGAGGCAAGAAAGGGGAGGAGAGTCAATGTCGTGATTGCAGATGCTACCAGCTTCCGTTGAACACCACTTAACCCAGAAATAACCTAAATTACAGGAAGCTTTTACTCTTTTGTTGTTTGAATATCAACATTTCTCCTGACTGTAGGTATGTTCCCATAAAGTTAACAGAAGAGCTGATTCAGAAGATGGATTGCAATAAATTACGTTTAGTGTCCCTTCATTTAGTGTGAATTAACCCTAAAATAGGCAACCACTATCTCTCACTTTAGATTCACAGGAATCAGTTCTTGAGTGTTATTCTGTGTCTGATGTGCAAGAAGGACACTCATTGTGAGAAGGTAAATGGAAGCAAACACATTATTGAAATGGTGGTATAATGCCAAGGTCAGGAAGAGTTGACAGTAGAAAAAATGACTACAGACGAGGCAGGATCTGCGTCCCACACTGCAGTAAAATGCTTTGGGTAAAAATAACGTGAAATGTGTTTAACTGGACTGAACTACACTTACCGAATCCCAGCGGGAGAGATGTGTTAGTCAGGAGTTACCCTCAACTAAGGAGTATTTGCGTTATGAAGCAGGCTTAATCCATGCCCGGGAGGTCTGCAACATGAAAGCACGGCACTGCCTTCCCCATAATCAAGCTCTCAGCATGACTGTGAGCTAGCAAGGCATGTGGAGAGACTAGGGCCTCTGACAGTGAATGAATGGCTACAGGAAGTAGCGTGTCCTTTCTAATTGCCCACGGCATGAAGCAAGGCCAGGGACCTCATTTATATTATTATTATTATTACCTTGGAAGCAAATTCAATAGAGCAAGTCAAAACTAACAAATATCTTCGAGTTTGGGTGGGTGAGAAGCTGAGCTTGTCTAGTCATTTTGAGAACCTGGTAAAGAAGATCAAGTTGAGAATAGGTTTTTATTACTGGCATAAGGCTTGTTTTTCTTTGGAGTCCAGAAAAGAGCTGATATGGTGTACATTCCTGTTTATATGCAGACCTCAAGCACTACCCTGAAGGCACTTGATACCATGTATCATACCAAACAAAAGCATCTGACACACCACTGTGATCTCTGTAGTGCTGTTGGCTGGTCTTTGTGGACTTAAACATTGGTATACTATGATCTTTAAGGTCAGAAAATAAATGCCAGTTACAGTTACACTCCTGCTTACTTTTTAACGGTTCCTAAAATCAGAATGGGTCATAGCAAAAAGTGTTTTAGTAACTCAGCTCGGTGGTCTTGGAATTCTCTCCAGACCAGCTTGAAACTCCAGGATCTTGTTTCCTTGGAGTTGAAAAGTTTAGTTGACTCACATGTTACTGAGGAATGTGATTGTCATTAGGTCATGATGTGGTGGTACATATATTTTTATTTAATCATGACACATGTATGTGTCTGTAATTGAAATGCATGTCTGTGACAAATAAAATAAAAATATTGTGTTTCTATGTCTAAGTTGTTACTGTAACGGAGATGCAGGAAGCAGGTGCAGTCGTTGAGTTTAATAGGAACTTTAACCCATACGCTAATAATCGGGAAGCAAGTACAGGGAGTGAATAATTTAATAAATAAACTAACATGGAACAAAACAAGAAAAACGAGCAGCGTACAGACAAACACAGGAACAGAATCAATAATGCCTGAGGAGATGACCAAAGGGAGTGACAGATATAGGGGAGGTAATCAGGAAGGTGATGGAGTCCAGGTGAATCTCACTATGCGCAGATGCACGTGCGTAATAATAAGACAACTGGCCGCTGCAGAGGGTGATCGGGAGTAAACATGATTGTACTCCCTCCCTGACGCGCAGCTCCAGCTGCCGGACAATGTCGACCAGAGGGACGGTCCCGAGGACCAGGAGAGGGCCGGTCACCTTTGCTGAGGCGCTGGAACCTGTAGAGCAGAAGGGAGCCGAGGGGAACCGGCCGTGGGGAGCCAGCCGAGGCGTCCCCGGTTCTTTTGACGAGGTGTGGGGAACCGGCCGAGGCGTCCCCAGTTGCATTCGGCTGAGGCGCGGGATCCTGCCGAGCCAGCTGAGGCGTGGGGAGCCTGCTGAGACATCCCCAGTAGCTTCGGCCGAGGCACAGGAGCCTCCGGAGCCGGCTGTGGAATGGTTGATTTGCAGTGGAAGAATGTGCAAAGTAGAGAGAGAGAAATAATGGGGTGCAAAGGAGCAAAATATATAAATACAGTAGGGAGAGGTAGTTGTTTGGGCAAAATTATTCATGGGCTATGTACAGGTGCAGTCATCTGTGAGCTGCTCTGACAGCTGGTGCTTAAAGCTAGTGAGGGAGCTGAGTGTTTCCAGTTTCAGAGATTTTTGTAGTTCGTTCCAGTCATTGGCAGCAGAGAACTGGAAGGAGAGGCGGCCAAAAGAGGAATTGGTTTTTGGGGTGACAGGTCGCAGTGGTGGGTAGTATATGGGGCTTTGGTGACAACTGCTGGCACTGTGATAGACTGCATCCAATTTATTGAGTAGGGTATTGGAGGCTATTTTGTAAATGACATCGCCAAAGTCGGATTGGTAAGATGGTCAGTTTTACAAGGGTATGTTTGGCAGCATGAGTGAAGGATTGTTTGTTGCGAAATAGGAAGCCAATTCTAGATTGAACTTTGTATTCAAGATGTTTGATGTGAGTCTGGAAGGAGAGATTACAGTCTAACCAGACACCTATGTATTTGTAGTTGTCCACATATCTAAGTCAAAACTGTCCAGAGTAGTGATGCTGGTCGGTTTTACTTGTATTTAAGAGCAGTTGGAGGCCACAGAAGGAGAGTTGTATGGCATTGAAGCTCCTCTGGAGGGTTGTTGGTGTCCAAAGAAGGGCCAGAAGTATACAGAATGGTGTCGTCTGCATGGAGGTGGATCAGAGACTCACCAGCAGCAAGAGTGACATCATTGATGTATACAGAGAAGAGAGTCGGTCCAAGAATTGAACCCTGTGGCACCCCCAGAGACTGCCAGAGGCCCGGGCAACAGACCCTTTGATTTGACACACTGAATCAGAGAAGTAGTTGGTGAACCAGGCGAGGCAATCATTTGAGAAACCAAGGCTGTCGAGTCTGCCAATGAGGATGTGGTGATTGACAGAGCCGAAAGCCTTGGCCAGGTCAATGAATACGGCTGCACAGTATTGTTTCTTATCGATGGCGGTTAAGATATCGTTTAGGACCTTGAGTGTGGCTAAGGTGCACCCATGACCAGCTCAGAAACCAGATTGCATAGCGGAGAAGGTATGGTGGGATTTGAAATGGTCGGTAATCTGTTTGTTGACTTTGCTTTCGAAGTCCTTAGAAAGGCATGGTAGGATAGATATAGGTCTGTAGCAGTTTGGGTCAAGAGTGTCCCCCCCCCTTTGAAGAGAGGGATGACCGCAGCTTCTTTCCAATCTTTGGGATGAATATTTAGTTTTATAAACTTGTGCACGCCATACATAAGCATGTTTCAAGTTATAATACAAGACCCATCCTGAAACTGCAGGTGTGAATGAGCATTAAAACTCTGCATGAAAAATACCCATTATTCACCTTTTAAAGTTGACAATAATGCCCTTCTTTGCTGTATACTTTGGAAGTATTGGATTTCGGTCAAGGCAGTTTTTTAAAAAGGAAATAGCAATGTCGAACTTGATCAAATGTCTCTGGACTTGTTGGCAGAATGTTTTTTAACTGTTACAGTGACATTTACAGTATCTGACAGTTTCTGAAAGAAAAAAACAATTGCAATTTGTTAACCTGTAAACAGATCGTTTGAATTCAATTTTTTTGCATGAACTTTTTCTCTGAACGTAAATATGCTGCACTGCCTGCAAGTTTTTAAACATTGTCCTAGTATGTCTATTTAATTGTTACACTGAACAAAAATGTAAACACATCATATAATGTGTTTCATGAGCTGAAATAAGATCCCAGAAATATTTAATATTTCAATTTGTGAACATACTGTTCAAAATGTGTTTACATCCCTGTACCTGAACATTTATCCTTTGTCAAGATAATCCATCCACCTGACAGGTGTGGCATATCAAGAAGCTGATTAAACAGCATGATCATTACACAGGTGCACCTTGTGCTGGGGACAAAAAAAGCCACTAAATCTAAAATGTGCAGTCTTGTCACACAACAAAATCCCACAGATATCTCAAGTTGAGGGAGCATCCAATTGGCATTCTGACTGCAGGAATGTCCACGAGAGCTGTTGCCAGAGACTGTAATGTTAATTTCTCTGCATACAACATCGTTCCAGGGAATTTGGCAGTACGTCCAACCGGCCTCACATCCGCAGACCACATGTAACGACACCAGCCCAGGACCTCCACATCTGGCTTCTTCACCTGTGGGATTGTCTGAGACCAGACAGCTGATGAAACTGTGGGTTTGCACAATCAAATCATTTCTGCACAAACTGTCAGAAACCATCTCAGAGAAGTTTATCTGTGTGCTCGTTGCCTCACCAGAGTCTTGACCTGACTGCAGATTGGCATCGTAACCGACTTTAGTTGGCAAATTCTCACCTTCAATTCCGCTGGCACACTGGAGAAGTGTGCTCTTCATGGATGAATCCCGGTTTCAACTGTATCGGGCAGATGGCGTGTGTGGGAGAGCAGTTTGCTTATGTCATCTTTGTGAATAGAGTGCCCCATGGTGGCGGTGGGGTTATGGTATGGGCAGGCATAAACTACGGACAACCAACACAATTGCATTTTGTCGATGGCAATTTTGAACGCACAGAGATACCATGACAAGATCCTGAGGCCCACTGTCGTGGAATTCATCTGGTGCCATCACCTCATGTTTCACAATGATAATGCATGGCCCCAAGTCGCAAGAATCTGTATACAATTCCTGGAAGCTTAAAATGACCCAGTTCTTTCATGGCCTGCATACTCACCAGACATGTTACCCCTTGAGCATGTTTGTGATGATCTGGATCGACGTGTATGACAGCTTATTCCAGTTCCCACCCTATATCCAGTAAGTTCTCACAGCCATTGAAGAGGAGTGGCACAACATTCCGCAGGCCATAATCAACAGCCTGATCAACTCTATGCGAAGGAGATGTGTCGTGCTGCATGAGGCAAATGGTGGTCACACCAGATACCACAGGTGGGACCAAGTCACTATTATTCGAGTCACAAGTCTCAAGTCACAAGGTCCGAGTCTCAAGTAGAACGGGTCAAGACTCGAGTCCAAGTCGTGCATTCTAAGAGCCAAATGGTCGAGTCGCACGTTTTCAAGTGAAATAAAAGATAAATCTATACATGCTACAAATCTTTGTCTATTTATTGAGGCTACCAGACAGCCTATGTAATTAGCCTATGTAATTGTAAAATAGGGCCATAGGGGCATGAAATGAGCAGAAGGCAAGGCAGGTAGACTGGCTCAGTGTACATTTAAGGACTGGTCTTGGTGATCCAATGGTGAAAGCGCCATATCATACAAAATATACAAGTAGATGTATCCAAATATGCATGGGCAATATCCCAAAAGAAAAAGCCTTTATCAGCCCTAACCTGTCCTATTTCAATGGACATCGGTAGAGGGCAAGACTGTACGGACTCTCCTTGAGAAAGCCAAATCAAATCTGTCTAACAGGAGCTCAAACCGGTAGGCCTACATTTTAATAAACACTTGACCACTTGGACTCCCCGAGGACCATACAATTATCCAATTGGCAGTTACAACCAATAAACTGTTCTACAATGTAAAAGGCAATTTCCATATACAAATCAAATAATTGTATTTGCCACATGTGCCGAATACAACAGGTGTAGAACTTACAGTGGAATGCTTAGAACAAGCCCTAACCAACAATGCAGTTAAAAAAATACTAAAAAAAGAAAATAAATTAAAGAGCAATAAAAGAGCAACAGTAAAATAACAATAGTGAGGCTATATACAGGGGTTGCGGGGGCGCCGGTTAGTCCATTGTTACAATAGTAGTTTCGTCTTTATCATTCAATATCATGAATGATATTTCAACACCATGCATACATGAATCAAATCGAATTATATTCCAATGTTTTGTCTCCAAAGCATAATTTGACCCCCCTTTTGTGATCTTGTCTCATCGCTGAATCTCACGAATAGGCTCGGGACAGGCGAAGGTCCAGTCATGCGTCCTCCGAAACATGACCCGCCAAGCCGCACTTATTAACACCCATTCGCTTAACCTGAAAGCCAGCTGCACCAATGTGTCGGAGGAAACATTGTTCAACTGACGATCGAAGTCAGCCTGCAGGTGTCCGGCCCGCCACAAAGAGTCGCTAGAGCTCGATGAGCCAAGTAAAATTGGTTGTGCAGTCAGGGTTCAACTACTAAAAAAAACATTAAAAACAGTTAAAAGGAGTATCATTGTGCAAAGGTGCAGCAATAAATATACATTTCCTTTCATGTGCAGCATCAGAAAGTTTATGGCCTGTGGGATAAAAGAGGTCTTGTATCTGTTGCTGTTGAGTTTGGGAAGTTTTAAAACGACAACCTGAGGGGAAAAAGTGTACAATCGTCAGAGGGGGTGGTCAGGACAGTCTAGGATACTGTTCGCTCCACTCACAACTTGTTTTCTGAATGTCACTAAGACCTGTGCCTGTTGCACCCCGATGACCTTGCTGACCACCTCAACCACACTGTCCAACCTATTTTTGTTGCAAACATTAAGATTGCCTGACCAGTCCACCATCGAGAACATCAATAGGGATTCAATATAAGTCCTGTAAATCAGTGTTCAGCTTTCAAAAAAAATAAAATAGCTGCTGCTGTCCCATTTTACAGATGGCATCTGTGTTCTCCTCAAACGTCTGCTTGTTGTCCAGCACATTTCCCATGTACTTGTCAGTACTGACCAGTCATTTCCCATGACCGCAGTGGATGTGGGGTTCAGTGGCTGCCTTCTAAAGTCAACGTCCATATCTTTAGTTTGAGACATTCAGTTGGAGGAATCAGTTCTCACACCGTGACACAGTCCTCTACCACAGGTCAATGCTCAGACTCTCCATCCTGTAGTGGACCGACGATGACGGCGTCATCAGCAAACTTGATGTGCCCGTTTTTCTATTCGCTGCGACAGTCATGAGTGTATAGTATGTACAGAAGTAGAGGGCACACAGCCTCGTGGGGATCCGGTGGAGGAGCAGAGCTGCTTTGACATGACGCCATTTACTCACACTTGTTGGGACCGGTCGGTAAGGAAGTCCACTACCCAGCCCACAATGCTCACGTCCAGCTTTAAGTGGGAGAGAAGCTTCTCTGCTAGCATGTGAGGCTGGAATAGTATTGAAGGCCGGCGATAAGTCGATGAACAGAAGCCTCGCATGGGTTTGTGGGTGTTCCTGGTGCTTGTAGAGGAAGGGTTAGAGTGGCGTCCTCCACCCCCTGCTTTGCCCTGTAAGCAAACTGCAGGGGGTCCAGGGAATTCTCAATCTGACACAGTACATCCATCTTGATTAGCTTCTCAAATGATTTCATCACTAATGATGTCAGTACCACTGGCCTAAAGTCATTTTAGCACCTTGGGGATTTGCATTTTGCCACAAGAACAACAGTAACATGCTTTCAGAGTTTAGGCACCTTCTGCAGCTGGAGTGACATTTTTGTTCAGTATATTTACCTTTTTTTTCATAAGGATGTCATGTCCTCCATTTGCAGAAAAAGCTTCAGTTACTTTCCTGCTTGCAATGCAAGACTTCAACTATTAGAAACTGCATACGCATGGCCTAAGGTTTATGGGAAGCAAAGTACATTCTCATGTCAAGTTGAGTTTCTAAATGCCAACTTTTCCGTGAAAACTGGTGCACGCATGTTTTAGGGTATTTTTTTGTCTGTACGCAACGTTTATACATGAGGCCCCAGGCCTTTCCTACTTGACACTAATTCAAAAGAATGGCCTGATTTTCACAGGGCTACTACCGGCTGATGCTTAGGCAGAGGCAGGGGCCGTTTTGTTTCCCATCTTACAATGATTCACTCTTTCTAAGGAAGATCCAGATTGATGAGATGGATGGAAAGGTTGAGGTGGCATAATGCAATATGCTGTATATTTTCCCCTTTCGATTCAGTGTATGACAGACAATCTCAATACAAACAGAGACTTATTGTAGCCTAGAGAATGTTCTGCTATAGCAATCCAACTCACTGGTGTGGATATGATGTTTTTCCCTGTAGGCTATCTGAGACTGGAAACGGTATTGAATCAAATCGGTCAGTGTTTCCTGTTTATGTTGCGTATTTGTTTACACAAATATTGCTCCCGAACCCACTTCACAGAGCCCCAAACTATTCTGCAACATTATTTGACCCGGGATAGAGAGATGTTTATGCTGTATAAATACTGCAATGTAGGTTGATCCCTGTATAACAACAACATGGATTTGGTCCTGTCTGTTGACGTTTCTGTGCACCTATCCATTTAAATCATCTAGTTACATTACAAGTACAGTCAGTTTTTTTCCCCCCCATCTTCTCCACTGTTCCCATGTTCATCTGCTGTGGTTCCATCAAAGCCCTGCCATATTTAAAGAGTAGCTATGTACAAAATGTTGAACCGGAAGAATCCAGGGAGGATTAGCTCGTCTTCCAGAGCAAAACATGTAAACCAGGCCTGATGTCTTTTGTGTGGCGCCTCTGCAGTGGCCTCTCAGTCACGGCCTGTGTGCCAAGGTCTGGTCTGGTGGATGGCGTAGCGTGGAGTAAGTTAGTTAGTAAGAAGCTGTCTGCCCAGGGAAGCACACACACACACACACACACGCCACAGGGTGAGGCCAGCAGAAGCCCTCATGACACCCACACGACACGCACTCTGACAGGGCCGCAGAGGCTCCCTTCTCCATGGTCCTTACCCACCATGACATGCAGGTTGACTATTAATGTCAAGAGTCGTATCCTGGAGGCAGAACTGAGAGATTTTCCCTTAGAGAGGCCAGCTGCAAATAAAAAATTGGCAAAATTGAAACAATTCATGAAAACAAATGTGTTGATTTAAGGTTAAGTTTAGGCATTGGGGTTAGGTTTAAATTCAGATTTGATTACTTTGTGGGTGTGCTAGATAGTGACCACTCTGCATAGCTGCTTCCAGAACAAGATTCATGCCGAAAAACGCTAACCGGCTGCTCATGACATTCCAATCAGATGCACCAGTTGCAAATTAGTGGTTTTCAGCTACACTGTTTCTTTTTAGTCAACGACGCAGCGGCATGATCGTTTTATTACTGATGATCTGCAATCGAGATGATACCCTCTAATCGCTTGTGAGCTTTGCAAATTATCCACATAACACATTTAAATTACCAGTGTTACAAAAAGCTAATTATTTCACAGTAATGGATTATGTTCTACTGTATCTACTGTATAATGGCATACTACGAGATCCTAAAAGGCTCAAGCCAGTCTATAGAAATGGAGCTTATTGTCTGTAGACGTTTCTGTAATAACCTGTAATAACCTTTTCCCTGTTACTGCTGTCCCAAGTTTTTCCTTAAACTGCTATCAAAATGTTTGATGCTACTACTGTATGACACCAACAAAGCAACTTGCCTGTCCGATCTGTGTCACTGACAGATTTGTTTTCTTTGTTTTCCCAGTAACCTTTGACCACTTCCAGATTCTCCGGGCCATTGGGAAGGGAAGCTTCGGAAAGGTAATGCAGTCGGCGCTCCGACTCCCTCTGCTCTCTAGCTACTCTGTGTGTGCGTATGTGCTTTCAGCGCCACACAAAATATTGTATTTGAATTCCATAATTTTGAATTTGTATTAGGATATTGAATTTGAATTCAATATTTTTTTCATTTCAATGCACAAATGTAGTAATTTCATTCATGAATTGAACTTGTATTTCACGATTTGAAACTGAAATGAATGAATATTGCATTCAGTTTTTAAATTCCATTTCAGTAATTGAATATTCAAATCAAATTAAATATTTATATATTCAGTTTCAATATGGTAGATGAGGTCATACTTGTCTGTGTATCAAGTTGACAAACTATTATTTCAAGTGTATCAAAGTTTCATATACTCAACTTCTCAGATTCAGTTTTTAAATGCAGTTCTCTAAATTCCGATTCAAAACCAGACACCTTCCTGGTACTTTTCCAGCCAGGAAAGGTGAAGGAGGACAGATAAAATCAAACGCTCTCTGTGGTAAACAGTAGCGTCTGTCATTTTCTGAAACCAGTGTGGCATGTTGAATTTATTTTCTTCTGTTGAATTTGACTCTAGCATTTGAACCGTTTCGGCTATAAACTATTATGACCCCATTCCTGAAAGCTAAGACGATCTGAAACATGGATGTGCCTTCTGTTCCCCTGGGAGAACAAAGTGTTGTCCTTTTATATAAACACTAGTGTCAAATTCATAGGAAGAAAATGGATTCAGCATGCCACATTAGCTATGTTTCCATGAACTTGTCCAGGGATTTTTATTTATTTATTTGTCAATATTTACAAAGTTTTGCATAAAAAATAGATGCGACAGTTGCCTGCTAGTGTGTGTTTCCATTTAAATCTCTTGTGTCGATGAAAACAGCTGGACGTAATGATTTAACTAGTGTCGAATAAATTTGTGGTGATTGAAGTGTTTCCGTCGCCCATTTTAGGCAAATTGCGCATTAATAAATAGGTGGGAGGGCAAACAGGCTATCTGTTTCACTTCTCAGGTAGCACACGAAAGCCAGGATGGATAGAATGCAATAATTGACTAATATTCGCCATATTCTAATTAATCTCATGTGCCAACGTATCTCCACGGTCTGTGCCATGGTGAAACTTGGAGAGTGAAACTTTCCAGCCAACCAGAAAAGCAAGTCCAAGCAATTCAGGCATTTGTGAAAGTCAGGACAATCCTTGTCCTTTTGGATTTTGCAAGACAGAGGCATTTAGAATGAATTGTGAGTGGAACTTTATAGTTACACGGTGACGTCACATGTTCTAGGTGCCTTCAAAATAATTTGACAATCATCATTTATTTCAAAAGCACAGTTTCCATCATCATTTGTCCCAATAAAGAAAGTTATCCACCCCTGACGAATGGATCCAAATGTTGTCAATCTTTAGATCATTTCTCCAATATCTCTATTTCCATTACACATGTCTCTCAATTGTTTTGGGCACGATTTGCTTTTGTCAAACAAACCTGGATCAATGGAAACCTGCCTACTGGCTCCAGAAACTGGCGCCAGAAGATACTGTTTACCACAAGAGAGCTTTTGATTCTATCTGTTCTCCTCTACTTTTCCTAGCTGGCAAAGTACCAGGATGTTGTCTCTGGATTTGAATCTGAATTTAAAGAAATGCATTTTAAAGTTTAATCTGAATGCATCTGAGAATTTGAATATCTGAAACTTTAATAAACGGGAAATTATAGTTTGAACTTGATACACGGACAATGAATGCAATATCTACCATATTGAAACTGAATATGTAAAAATGGAATGTGTAGATTCAATTGAAATTTAATGTTAAAACTGAATGCAGTATTCATTAAATGCTAATTCAATTTCTGAATTCAATGATTCAATTGGTGCATTACAAATGTAAAAAAATACATTCAAATTCAATATCCCAATACAAATGCAAAATGATGGAATTCAAATGACTCTGGGTAATTCTGTGGCACTAATTAACCCTCACACTCATTATTCTCAAGGAAGCAGAGGAGGTCTGGTGAATTGGGCCTGAAGTAATTACATTTTAATTCTGATGAATCTTAAACGTAGCGGTTAATTTAACTGTAGCTGCATTTTGTTTCTTTAAATATAATCTTGTGTCAGTTGGGATGTAAGTAGATTTGACCCTCTGTATTAAATCTAATTACAGATAAGGCAAAATAGCTCAGATCGTCATTTTGCTTAATGCTTAACTTGTGTAATGAAATGCCAATAGGGAAATTGTGTGTGTGTGTGTGCACGTGTGTTTGTGCGGGTATTGAAACTTAATACCACAACTCTTTAAATCCTCTGAAATATCCTGACGAATATATGTTCATTATACTTGCAATCTTTCCTCTTTGCTCTTTTCAAAATGGAATCTTTTGGCAGAATAAGTGTCTCTTTTATACAGCAAGTTAGCCCCAGCTGCAGAATACATTACCATCTGAATTTATGTTAATTTTACTTATTGCTTCTTTCCCTCAAGCTGCTGTCACTTCCCTTATCATGTTAGAGAGAGTATCTGCAGTAAGGCATGAAATCCACCGCATCCAGCCAGGGGTTTAAAGGCTGAGCCATTCGACACATCTGGCCTTAGACTAGTGTCCAGAAAGGTATTACAGAAAGAGACTGACGTTCACTGGATATAAAAACCCAGAGCAAAAGGGAGGGCAGCCCTGATGGTTCTCTCATGCACATACAGGCACACACGCATGCATGTACAACACACACGTTTACACATACAGTGCCTTCGGAAAGTATTCAGACCCCTTGACTTTTCCCACATTTTGTTACGTTACAGCCTTATTCTAAAATGGCTTTAAAAATCCTTAGCAGTCTACACACAATACTCCATAATGACAAAGCGCAAACAGGTTTTTCTAATTTTTTTTTCTCCAAATGTCTTAAAAATAAAAAAGTGATACCATCTTTACATAAATATTCAGACCCTTTGCTATGAGACTCGAAATTGAGCACAGGTGCATCCTGTTTCCATTGATCATCCTTGAGATGTTTCTACAACTTTATTGGTCAATTCAATTGATTGGACAGGCACACACCTGTCTATATAAGGTCTCACAGTTGACAGTGCATGTCAGATCAAAAACCAAGCCATGAGGTTGAAGGAATGGTCCGTAGAGCTTCGAGACAGGATTGTGTCCAGGCACAGATCTGGGGAAGGGTACTAAAAACTGTCTGCAGCATTGAAGGTCCCCAAGAACACAGTGGCCTCCATCATACTTAAATGGAAGATGTTTGGAACCACCAAGCCTCTTCCTAGAGCTGGCCGCCCGGCCAAACTGAGCAATCGGGGAAGAAGGGTCTTGGTCAGCGAGGTGACCAAGACCCCGATGATCACTCTGACAGAGCTCCTCTGTGGAGATGGGAGAACCTTTATGGTAGAATCAGAATCAGACCTTTATGGTAGAGTGACCAGACGGAAGCCACTCCTCAGTAAAAGGCACATGATAGCCCACTTGGAGTTTGCCAAAAAGGCACTTTAAGACTCTCAGACCATGATATACAAGATTCTCTGGACTGGTGACACCAAGATTTAACTCTTTGGCCTGAATGCCAAGCGTCACGTCTGGAGGAAACTTGGCACCATCCCTACGGTGAAGCGTGGTGGCAGCATCATGCTGTGGGGATGTTGTTCAGCGGCAGAGACTAGTCAGGATCGAGGCAAAGCTGAACGGAGCAAAGTACAGAGATCCTTGACGAAAACATGATCAGGACCTCAGACTGGGGTGAAGGTTCACCTTCCAATAGGACAACGAACCTAAGCACACAGCCAAGACAAAGCAGGAGTGGCTTCAGAACAAGTCTCTGAATGTCCTTGAATGTCCCAGCCTTGGGAATATTGTCACAAGTGTCAGCCTCCTGGCAGTAGGCAACCAGGTTTTTGAAGGCTAGGCCAATTTACCAGACACGGTATAGAGTTTACAAGCCTGACATGCAAGGTTACCTGAAGGCCAATTTCTTGGTCACATCTACAGTGCCTCCGGAAAAATTCTCATAAACCTGTTGTGTTTGCCTGCCATTTGTCATTGATCCTCTTTCACCTCCATGTCTCTGCTTATGCCATATTTTGAGTGTGTGTGTCTGTGTATCTATGTCTCTGTGTGTGTGCTCGGTATTCTCTGTATTCTCATTGCTTGGAATGCAGGCTAAATTGTAAACACTTCCTTGTAGCTCAAGGTCTAAGTAGGTATGTGTTGGTTGTGCCAGAGGGAGGGTGGAGATAGATCGCAACACACCTGCAGGTTTATCATGAGGTCTACTGACAGACAGATATAGCTCACTGACTCAGACCTACAGATAGTTTTAAGGAGGTCATCTTGTCTATATGTAGCTGTGTGATGTAGCTGCACTTGGTATGCATGCTGTTAAAGAGCAGCATGGTCTTCCTACCAATAGGGGACTGTCACACAGGAGTCTGTGCTGACCGTTTGTTTCTGTGTGTTTGTGCTTCACGAGGTGTTTTGCGTTTAGCAGCGTACATAGGTCATCGCCTCTGTGTTAATACAAAAATGTTTTTGTGTGTTTGTGTTAGCCAGGCATGCGTGGGGAGCCTTCTTTTCCTATTTGGGAGGGGAGGGGAGGGGGGGTCGGGCGGTGCTGGGAACGGGAGCATGCCCGCTGGAAATTTAAAAGAGGCTCTCAGTGGGAGAGCTGTTTGGAGCTGCGGACCCCTGCTGACACCACCTCTCCGGCTTTCTAAAAGACCTCACTCAGGTGCTGATACAGGTTCTTGTGCCTGTCCACTCCGGCTCTCTTCTCCACACGCACACGCAGTGTGTGTTTATTTTCCCCGGTCGCGATGGAGACTGACATCCTCCTCCTCCTTGGGCAAGGGGGAATAGCCCACATACAGGCCACGGATGAATTGCCTCTCCCTCTGTTTAATATAAAATAACTTGAGACTTGACGTGGAGTTGGAGACTCGGGACTCGACTTTCACTTGAGACTGACTTTGTTACATTTTGTCACTCATTTTGTGGCACAGTCTCCGCGGTTTACTCTACATTCAGCCAGAGACAGACACCACAGAATCGCACATACAAAAAACATGCGACAGATTGGATATAGAAATGCACACTCAGCCCTCTGACTGAACCAGCAAAATGTCAATCAACACAGGTCGGGTGAGCTAGCGAACAGATTGTTGATTTTCTGTACAGCTATAGGATCGGGTGCAGTGCAAACGTCAAATTGTAGGGAGAGAGGATTGCCATAAATAAATATGCAGCTCCAAAAATAGTTTGGGAATCAAGAATATTGACTGTTTACTTTGCAAGCTTGCCAACAATGGGGCACCAAGCAACAATTACTAGCATAGTACTACTGGTCTTTTGTTATGTCAAAATTGCTTGACATGTATCATTTACTTATGAAGCTTGCATTTAGAATGTTGCTTAAAATATATTATTATATTATCATTGTATTGGAGACAAAATAATGAAAAGGGTTGTCAGGTAGCATCAATAAATAGACAAAGATTTGTAGTTGAACTGGTGTTTTCACGATACCAGAATTTTTACTTTGATACCGACACCAGGTTTATTATCATGACACTTGATACCATCACGATACTCCATACCAAAACTATACCAAAACGATAGCAAGGCAAACAAAGAAGGCATATGAATGGCACTTGATCCAGCCAGAGTTCAATATCATTATATTTAACATAATTTTATGTAAAAAAAAATTCAGTTACTGCCATGTATGCATTAATTAATAAATTATACAATCATACAATAAATTTGACTTTGTTTTTATCAATCTAACTACACAACATCACAATGGTAAATCTCTGATAAACTGGGTAAATCAAGATGTAGCATAGGCCTATCCACAATACAGGTCAATGCATATTCAATAGGTGTGTGTGTGTGTGCCTTGAGTTAAACTTGTTTTGGCTGATGTCAGAGGCTACAGATAAAAAAATATCTGTTTCCCTTCCGTTTGGGACTTATTTTATTGTATTGATCAACAGCATTTTGCATAGAATAAATCTCTTCTTTTATAAAATACCTAATGACATCATTCACACACACACAGTGAGAGAGACTGGAGGTACATCACCTAATGTAACCGGTGAGAGACATGAGGGAGGCGAAGAGAAGGAATAACGTTTTTGGCAATGATTGTAGCTATAGTTTTTGGTGACAGTCGGCTTTGAAATCAGCATATTTTGGGTTATGGTTTGCATATTATAACAAAGTAGTGTAGTGAATTTATGTAAGCATCAGCTGTTAGCTGGGAAGGAAAGTTAGCCTACAAAGATGGAAGCTCGCTACCGATATATTCAATCTTGCATTGTAAAGTGTTATAGCCTGTAATGGACATTGTTTTGTTTCTGCATGCTGCATTGCATTATTCAGTTGTGTTCTGTGCAGCATGAGTGGGAAGTTAATATGATGCAGCCCAGACTCCCAGTGAGTGCAGTAATTCCTCAGGACAGGCTAGAGCTTCTGTAGCATTGAGGAAGTGGAGCAGGCATGGAGCAGGCATGGTGCAGGCATGGTGCAGGCATGGTGCAGGCACGGTGTGCTCTCGCTATAAGGTGACATCGGCTGCGCCGCCGATAGACTCTCTCAATCAGTAGACGACATGAGACACATTTGACAGAAGTACCGAAAGTAACAAATTCTAATACTGAAGTGTTTTTCATGTTCTAGTATCTAAAAAGTACAGAAGTTTTGGTCTACTGCGCAATACTAAGTTGAACAAGTCATTGAACATGTATAGTTAAAAACATTTTTTTTTAAACTTGTGACACAACTTGCTCTTAGACTCGAGACTTGACCCATTCTACTTGGGACTTGACTTGAGACTCAGACCTTGGTACTTGAGACTTACTTGTGACTCGAATAACAGTGACTTGATCCCACCACTGGTGATCACTGACAGATCTTTGTGAGCGGATCTATAGTCAGGCAGAACAGCATGATATGGCACCGTATTCCCTGTACAGAGCACTACTTTTGAGTGGACTATTTTTTTTAATCAAAACTGGTCAAAACTAGTGCACTATATAGGTTAATGTGACCCATTTCAGATGCAGTCTGATACATGCATGAGCCTGCTTATAGAGACTGACTGAAAAGGCTTCCACTGGTTGATTATGAAGGCTTGCCTCATACAGATGTAGGATCTTAATTTGATTACCCTGTTTGCAGGAGAACTTTCCTGCAATGAAGGACATTTTAAAACTCGTGGTGTATTTGGGGGTTTATAAATGCTTCTGAAGTTTTTAATTTCCACTTTGAAATTTCAGACTTGATTTTCCCTTATGAAAAATGTATCAAAAAGGTCAATTAAATATAATCCACATAATTTACATTTCCTGTTTGTGAAAGATTGTTTTCCTGCTGTAGCAAACTAGCTCAATTTAAGATATTACTGTACATCTGTACCGCAGGTGCTCAGGCTGCAGATTGCTTCGTATTGCAGTGTGGAGCTGTGGAAAGATGGGCACAGTAACAGTTTGGCCTTAGGCAGCCTATTAGCCCCAAAATACTCCTCCTCTGCTACATTTCTGGCTCAACTCAAGTACAAAGTACAGCTGCACATAGGCAATCAAAGCACACAGGTTTCAGCATTTCGCTTTGAGTGCATTTTTCTATATTTGCCATCCTGCGTCCAGCGTTTGTCCTTTGTTTCCTCACAGTCAAACACCATCTCAGTTCAGGTAAATTTCCAACATAATAATGTCCGGATAGGAGTAGATGGAATGGCATCAAACACCTGGAAACCATGTGTTTGCTGTATTTGATACCATTCCACTGATTCCACTCCAGTCATTACCACAAGCCTGTTCTCCCCAATTTAAGGTGCCATCAACCTCCTGTTGTATCCATCCTAGCTTGCAGCTCTTTAGTCGACTACTGCCAATTTCCCTGTTCTCACCTGTGCTTTTCCTATCACTGTTAGAAATATCCTACTCCAGTATTGTAAGGAACTGTTTGAATGACTAAATAGATATAAGTCATATTTTTTCAACTAATTCCAAATAACCCAACTAAAGCGTTCATCAGTTGTGAGACTAAATGTATAATTTATGCATGCAGGAGGT
This sequence comes from Oncorhynchus keta, assembly GCF_023373465.1. NCBI lineage: Eukaryota > Metazoa > Chordata > Actinopteri > Salmoniformes > Salmonidae > Oncorhynchus > Oncorhynchus keta. The sequence continues at coordinate 8,222,698 of NC_068456.1, forward strand.
TGTGGGGACCTCCATGCAACCACAGGCCAGTGTGAAGAAACTAGTTAGATGACAAAGCTCTTTCATCCTTTCCCCAGCACTAGGAGGCCTCTACTATCTCACTTTGAGGCCACGCTCAAACAGTCAAATGGAGGCCAGTCTCTCTCTCTGTTGTTTATTAATGACAATGGCAGCCTTAATAGCGCGTCGTGTTGCTCTGAAAATGGCTGCCCAAGCTTGGTAAACACTTGAATTTCCTCCTGTCACTAATGATATAAGGGAAGACGGCAGCGAGGGGAATGAATGAAATAAAGGGGATTATGTCTTCTCTCTGTGGCTGACAAGTCCATCAGAGCCTGAAAACATATTTGCCTTGCTCATCGCTGCCTCTCGACAAAACAGACAGCTATAGCCCACTTTGTCAGATTTTAATTTTTTTTGTGTGTGTGTGTCTTGATGCATATTATTCTATGCTTGCACCACTCACTGTTTCAATCATTGTCTGTTTGCATACAGTATGTCAAGCACTAGTCTATTATACTGACACAACCAAACCTCTCACGCAACACCTAGCCTGAAAGCCCAATCTGAGATGTTGATAGATATGAGCACATTCCCCCAGAAAAAGGAACACATAGTTTGGTTGCTATGAGGAAATTCTTCTTTGTAATCTCTTAAGACAGGTGCCTGATGCTGTTCATGTTTCCCCATGTGTCCTCAAAAAAAGTCACTTGGCACTTAGCTGACCTAGAAAAATAAATCCTATGCTTCCTGACTACACTGAATTGAATAGCCAACGCTTTTTCCATCACCGCGCCGAGGGCTCCCTGGAGTTCTGGGCCGTGACAACAATTGATAGGGCTTCTAACTATAGCAGAACCAAGGGGATAAGGGTTCTTTAAAAGGTAAACATCCCGAGCCAACCTTGGAGATCCATTTTTCATTACCACACTTTGAAGCCAAGCACGGCATGAAAGAGCTTTTTTTTTTTTAAGTAGTACTTCAGCTAATAAGCATTTAGTAAGTGCATGTGCTGGTAGCTGCTAACATGGTAATGAGCCAGAGGGGGCTGGGAGAAATGAATTCAGGAGGCTGAGGAATGGGATTGGTAGCAGGGTACACGCCATATCAGTCAAGTCAAATGATATGAATAACATTTTAGAACAACAAATATTACTTCCTAAGCCCTGTTAGCCTAAGCCCTTTAGCAGCAGAAAATGGCTGCTTTTCAGGTAACGTATTGCATGGCATCCAAGACCCAGGTACATTAATGTTATTTAAGGGATTGTTATGATTTCATATCAGATTATATATGTGTGGTGGTAAGGTGTTTTGTTAGATAAGGGCCGAAGTGGTTTCTGCCTTGTTTCTCATGTTGACCAGTTTGGATGGCTTATCCATTTGGAACTGGCTTATCCATTTGGAACTGGCTTATCCATTTGGAACTGGCTTATCCATTTGGAACTGGCTTATCCATTTGGAACTGGCTTATCCATTTGGAACTGGCTTATCCATTTGGAACTGGCTTATCCATTTGGAACTGGCTTATCCATTTGGAACTGTCTTATCGTCTTTTCCTCTCTTCTTCTTTGAGCGACCTCCATAAATGTGTCAGTACAAAGCTCTGCTATTGGATATAAACTATTCATTGGTCCATAAAACAGGTATTTCAAGAGCTGGTCATCTTAAAATGTTGATTGTAAAAACTGAGGCGCAGTGTGCTTCAACAGATTGGAATCCTTTATGTTTTGGGGGTTGTGGGCTCCAATAGTTCTTAATGTCAAAATCAAAGAAAAAATTCTGTCTACAGTAATTTAGTAATGCAGAGAGGGGTAAACTGACACCTATGATTTATGTGGGTATTCGTTTGATACACAGTACAGGATAGGCCTACTTTTCTGAAAACCAGTTATTTTCTTTAAATGCCTGGTTTGGGCATGATTAATCATTTTGCGTTTGTAATATGTAGCTATTCATGCCAATAGGCTGTATCAAATCTTTGCCTGCCTTTTTCAGTGACGGGCTCTACTTCGTTGTGGGATGAACCTCTGATTATTAATTTTGCTGCGTACGCTTGGCACCGTCTCCCGTCTGCAGCAGGTTCCCTTTGAATTGTCAGTCAAATGCTGTATCCGTCACCTTTTCAGGTCCAATTAAGAATTTATACTCCATTAGAATTGCAGAGAGATTCCAAATACCCTGACAGGGAGAGAGTGAGTCAGAGGGATGGAGTGTGGAATTGGGGTAGATAATGGAGGAGACTATTACGCTAGCAACAACTAGCGAATGCTTTGAGATTACATAAGTGGATGCTCCCAATCACAATCCTGACAAGCCGACAATCGTTATTTTGCATTTGCTGGTGAGAATCTCCTCATTAAGCATAGGCCTACTCAAAGCTCTAAGGCAAGGGTGTCAAAGTCAAATGGACGGAGGGCCAAATAAAAATTTAGCTACAAGCCGAGGGCCGGACTGTTCGAATGTTCATTGAAAAATTTTTAAATGACGCATATAGTCTAGTGAACCTAATTGAACCTACTGAAAACCTAACAAATATATTCCAATATGATCAGATAAATAAAGCAATATTTTCTTATGGCTCTGTCAGTAATCTTTAATTTTCAACAGACACAAAAGACAAATTTCCTTTATATAAAAATCCCCATAACATGAACATTAAATGAAAGAAACCGGTATTCAAGGCACCATCAGTAGCCTATATTTTCTATTTTAGCAAAAGTGGGCTAAATTTACTTCAAAGAAAAAACAATAATAGCAATTTTCTATCATCCACTCAACTGAAATATTTTAAAAATATAATTGGATTGAAATACAATAAAATAAAGTGCAAAAATCTATTAATCAAAAACAACACTTTGTTTAAGGAGAAGTAACATGCAGTGAAAACAAATATTAAACTAACTTTTAAACTTGAACTGAGTAAAAACTCTAAATATGTGATTGCACAGTAATGTTCACTTGTTTGAGGTTGAGGGTGATACTTGGTGGTGTCCCATCTTTTCCACAAGTTCATCAATGTTCGGGGTAGGCTCTGAGCTGAGGAAATCCTCAGAATTGAGTGGAGGTGTTCAGCAGTAAGTCGACTTCTGTGTGATGTTTTGTTCAAGTTCATCAAAGAAAACAGTTGTTCACACAGGTATGTGCTGCCAAACATAGACAACGTTTGAGCAGCCTGGATGCGCAGCTGGGGCATTGTGTCGGGAGGAAACGGGCGAACTCCGCAGCACCCACTGCCGCATATTTTGCCCTCAGTGCATCATTGCATTGGAGGTCAATCAACTCCATTTGGAGGTTTGGTGGTGAGCTTTCCACGTCAACAGCAAATGGGTTACCGAGCAGTTCCAACCTGCTTTTTTGTGCTTCAAAGTCAGCAAATCGGCGTCCGAAAGTCAGCGGCAAGCATACCTATTTTATCAGCCAACTGTGCGCTCGGGAACGCACTGGTAGAGAGCTTCTTTCATGGTCTGGCAGCTGGGAAAGTGGCTCAAATTTTCTTTCCGCATCTGCGTCTCCCACAGAGTCAGTTTGGTTTTAAATGCCTTCACTGTACTGTACATATCAGAGATGACACGATCCCGACCCTGCAGCTGCAAGTTCATTGCATTCAGATGACTCGTAATGTCACACAGAAAAGCCATTTCACACAGAAACATTTCGTCTCGGAGTTGTGTTGTGTCTTTCCCTTTGCTGTCCAAGAACAGACAAATCTCCTCACGAAGCTCGAAACATCTTTGAAGCACCTTTCCCTGGCTTAGCCATCGCACCTCTGTGTGATAAGGCAAATCACCATGCTCCGTTTCTAACTCCGTCAGAAATGCCTTGAACTGGCGGTGATTCAAACCTTTGGCTCTGATAAAGTTAACTGTGCGCGTGATGATGCTCATTACATGCTCCATTTTCAAGGCTTTACCGCACAACGCTTCCTGGTGTATGATACAATGATAAGCTGTCAGCTCACCTGTCGCGTTTCCTCTTGCATCTTTTCCCGCATCTTCGCCACCAGTCCGCTCCTGTGTCCACACATCGCAGGTGCTCCGTCGGTTGTCAAACCCACGAGTTTTCCCAAGGCAGCTCCATCTCATTTACACATCTTGACACCTCTTCATACAAATCATGCCCCGTAGTTGTGCCATGCATAGGACGTAAAGCCAAAAACTCCTCTGTCACGCTTAGGCTGGAGTCCACTCCGCGGATGAAAATTGACAACTGGGCAATGTCAGAAATGTCGGTGCTCTCATCCACAGCCAAGGAATATGCAATGAAATCTTTTCCTTTTTCACAAGCTGCTCTTTTAGATTGATGGACAACTGGTCTACTCTCTCGGCAATGGTGTTTCTGCTCAGACTCACATTTAAAAAGAGTTGCCTTTTTTCTGGGCAAACTTCGTCACAAACTTTAATCATGCAGTTTTTGATGAAATCCCCCTCCGTAAATGGCCGGGCTGATTTAGCGATCTCTTCTGCCAAAATAAAACTGGCCTTGACAGCAGCCTGGCCTTGTGATTTGGCTTTTTTGAACAGAGCCTGTCGAGATTTGAGGCCTCGTTTTTCTTCCTCTGCCTTTGTAGCCTTTGTTCCATGTCCGTGAACAAATACTCCGACTCCCACCTTGTTTGAAACCCCGGTTCTCAGTGTCCACCTTCCGTTTTGCCATTTTTGATGGGTATCTGAAAGTTAATTTTACTGTGATGCTGACAACTGCTGTGCCAATAAATATTGAAATGAAGCAGCCTACTGCTCGGTGCGTCACCGTTGCATTGTGGGAAATGTAGTATTGGTGCGTGTAAAAGATATGTGGGCTGCCGGCTTGCTGCGGTCTGCGGGCCGGTTCTAATAATAAATCAAGATCATCCCAGGGGCCGTAAAAACCTTCTCGGGGCCGGATGTGGCCCGCGGGCCTTGACTCTGACATATGTGCTCTAAGGCAAGGGTGCCAAACTCATTTTGCCCCCCCAGGGGCCACATTCGGTCTGCAATGTGGTCTGGAGAGCCACATTGAACATTTGATATACACTGCTCAAAAAAATAAAGGGAACACTTAAACAACACAATGTAACTCAAGTCAATCACACTTCTGTGAAATCAAACTGTCCACTTAGGAAGCAACACTGACAATAAATTTCACATGCTGTTGTGCAAATGGAATAGACAACAGGTGGAAATGATAAGCAATTAGCAATACACCCCCAATAAAGGAGTGGTTCTGCAGGTGGTGACCACAGACCACTTCTCAGTTCCTATGCTTCCTGGCTGATGTTTTGGTCACTTTTGAATACTGGCGGTGCTTTCACTCTAGTGGTAGCATGAGACTGAGTCTACAACCCACACAAGTGGCTCAGGCAGTGCAGCTCATCCAGGATGGTACATCAATGCGAGCTGTGGCAAGAAGGTTTGCTGTGTCTGTCAGCGTAGTGTCCAGAGCATGGAGGCGCTACCAGGAGACAGGCCAGTACATCAGGAGACGTGGAGGAGGCCAACAACCCAGCAGCAGGACCGCTACCTCCGCCTTTGTGCAAGGAGGAGCACTGCCAGAGCCCTGCAAAATGACCTCCAGCAGGCCACAAATGTGCATGTGTCTGCTCAAACGGTCAGAAACAGACTCCATGAGGGTGGTATGAGGGCGTAAAGTCCACAGGTGGGGGTTGTGCTTACAGCCCAACACCGTGCAGGACGTTTGGCATTTGCCAGAGAACACCAAGATTGGCAAATTCGCCACTGGCTCCCTGTGCTCTTCACAGATGAAAGCAGGTTCACACTGAGCACATGTGACAGACGTGACAGTCTGGAGACGCCGTGGAGAACGTTCTGCTACCTGCAACATCCTCCAGCATGACCGGTTTGGCAGTGGGTCAGTCATGGTGTGGGGTGGCATTTCTTTGGGAGGCCGCACAGCCCTCAATGTGCTCGCCAGAGGTAGCTTGACTGCCATTAGGTACCGAGATGAGCTCCTCAGATCCCTTGAGATCATATGCTGGTGTGGTTGGCCCTGGGTTCCTCCTAATGCAAGACAATGATAGACCTCATGTGGCTGGAGTGTGTCAGCAGTTCCTGCAAGAGGAAGGCATTGATGCTATGGACTGGCCCGCCCGTTCCCCAGACCTGAATCCAATTGAGCACATCTGAGACATCATGTCTCGCTCCATCCACCAACGCCACGTTGCACCACATACTGTCCAGGAGCATGCCCAGGTGTTGTAGGGAGGTCATCCAGGCACGTGTAGGCCACACACACTACTGAGCCTCATTTTTACTTGTTTTAAGGACATTACATCAAATTTGGATCAGCCTGTAGTGTGATTTCCCACTTTAATTTTGTGTGACTCCAAATCCAGACCTCCATGGATTGATAAATTTGACTTCCATTGATAATTTTTGTATGATTCTGTTGTCAACACATTCAACTATGTAAAGAAAAAAGTATTTAATAAGAATATTTCATTCATTCAGATCTAGGATGTGTTATTTTAGTGTTCCCTTTATTTTTTTGAGCAGTGTATTTCCTCACTGTCAACATTAGCCAAAAATTGTCCTCTATCCATACTTTTGGGAATTTTTGATGCTCCCTGACACTCTAGCTTTCATTTCAGTGATTATTAATGAGCTGGACACCGTCAAGAAACTGTATGAATGTAGGTCCATTATCATTTCTACACAGTTTAGATGTCATGTTGTGGGGGTGCTTTGCTGCAGGAGGGACTGGTGCACTTCACAAAATAATGGCATCATGAGGGAGGACAATTATGTGGATATATTGAAGCAACATCTCAAGACATCAGGAAGTTAAAGCTTGGTCGCAAATGGGTCTTCCAAAAGCACAATGACACCAAGCATACTTCCAAAGTTGTGGCAAAATGGCTTAAGGACAACAAAGTCAAGGTATTGGAGTGGCCATCAAAGTACTGACCTCAAACCGATAGAAAATGTGTGGGCAGAACTGAAAAAGTGTGTGCGAGCAAGGAGGCCTACAAACCTGACTCAGTTACACCAAAATTCACCTAACTTATTGTGGGAAGCTTGTGGAAGGCTACCCAAAACATTTGACCCAAGTTAAACAATTTTAAGGCAATTCTACCAAATACTAATTGAGTGTATGTAAACTTCTGACCCACTGGGAATGTGATGAAAGGAATAAAAGCTGAAATAAATCATTCTCTACTATTATTCTGACATTTGACATTATTAAAATGAAGTGGTGATCCTAACTGACCTAAGACAGGGAATTTGACTAGGATTACATGTCAGGAATTGTGACAAACTGAGTTTAAATGTATATGGCTAAGGTGTATGTAAATCTCCGACTTCAACTGTACAATTATCTGTAAGGTTCCTCAGTCGAGCAGTGAATTTCAAACACAGATTCAACCACAAAACCAGGGAAGTTTCCCAATGACTCACAAAAAGGACATCTATTGGTAGATGGGTAAAAAAGTAAAAAGCAGACATTGAATATCCGTTTGAGCTTGGTGCAGTTATTAATTACACTATGGATGGCGTATCAATATACTCAATTACTACAAAGATACTTTAATGCTAACTCAGTTGCCAGAGAGGAAGGAAACCGCTCAGGGAATTCACCATGAGGCCAATGGTGACTTTAAAACTGTTAGTTTAATGGCTGTGATAGTGGAAAAGTGAGGATGGATCAACAACATTGCAGTTACTCTGCAACACTAACCTCATTGACAGAGTGAAAATAAGGATCCCTGTACAAAATAAAAATATTCCAAAACATCCTGTTTTGCAACAACAAACATCCTGCATCCTGTTTGCAACAAGGCACTAAAGTATAACTGTAACTTTTTGTCCTGAATACAAAGTGTTTGGGGAAAATCCAATACAACACATTAAGTACTACCCTCCATATTTTCAAGCATAGTGGTGGCTGCATCATGTTATGAATATGGTTGTAATCATTATGGATTGGGGAGTTTTCACAATAAAACACAAACTAAATGGAGCTAAGCACAGCCAAAATCCTAGAGGAAAACCTGGTTCAGTTTGCTTTCCACTAGACACTGTGAGATTAATTCACCTTTCAGTAGGACAATAACCTAAAACACAAGGCCAAATCTTCACTGTAGTTGCTTACCAAGAAGACAGTGATTGTTCCTGAGTGACCGAGTTACAGTTTTGACTTAGTCTGCTTGAAAATCTATAGCAAGACCCGTTTGACCCAGAAAGACTTACAGCTTTAATCAATGCCAAAGATGATTCTAACATGGATTGATTTAGGGGTGTGAAACGTATGTATGTATGTATGTTTTTCAATACATTTGCAAAGATTTTTAAAAACGTGGGTCATGAGGTCGAAGAAATTGTCCGTGGAGCTCCAAGACAGGATTGTGTCAAGGCACAGATCTGGGGAAGGCTACCTAAGCATTTCTGCAGCATTGAAGGTTCCCAAGAACATGGCTTATGTTTGGGAAATTAACATTCAATTCTCTGGCAAAAGTTCTGGTGGACATTCCTGCAGCCAGCATGCCAATTGCACCCTCCCTCAAAACTTAAGGTGCACCTGTGAATTGATCATGCCGTTTAATCAATTAATGATGTGCCACACCTGTCAGGTGGTTTGATTATCTTGGCAAAGGAGAAATGCTCACTAACAGGGACGTAAACCAATTTGTGCATATGCAAAATTTATTTTCTTTTTTTAGCCCATGAAACATGGGACCAACACTACTTCTTTTGTTTTTATTTTTGTTCAGTATATTATCTGCTTTCTGGTCACTGAACACTGATTGTGTGAAGAGAAAAAAGTTACAACCTTCCCAGTGAATCAGTGTTTCTTTGAGGTGTGGATCTCTTTTAGGGCAGATATTTTTTTAATTTTTAGCCTCCATGCTTCCTAGCATCCTCCTTTCCTTTGACTCTTTCCACATTGGTCAGCTGCTGCACACTTCCTACTCCCCAAGATTTTGCAGTGATGAAATCAATAGAAGAGAGGAAAGGAAAGGAAAGAAAAACCCTTGAATGAGTAATACATACATTTATTTAGCAGATGTTATTGCGGGTGTAGCGAAATGCTTGTGTTCCTAGCTCCAACAATGCAGTATTATTGAACAATACACACTAAAAGTAAAACAAAAAAATGGAATTAAGATATATATAAATATTAGGATGAGCAATATCGGAGTGGCATTGACTGGAATACAGTATATACAGATGAAATGAGTAGAACGGTATGTAAACATTATTTATTTAATTTATTTATTTATTTATTTATTATTTAAGGCAACATTATCAAAGTGACCAGTGATTCCATGTCTTTGTACATGGGGTTGCAGCCTATAAGGTACAGGGTTGAGTGGCCAGGTGGTAATGATGGCTATTTAACAGTCTAATGGCCTTGAGATGGAAGCTGTTTTTCAGTCTCCTGGTCCCAGCTTTGATGCCCCTGTACTGACCTCACCTTTTGGATGATAAGGGGGGTGAACAGGCCATGGCTTGAGTGGTTGTTGTCTTTGATCTTTTTGGCCATCCTGTGACATTGTGTGCTGTAGGTGTCCTGGAGGGCAGGTAGTTTGCCCCCGGTGATGCATTGGGCAGACCGCACCACCCTCTGCAGAGCCCTGCGGTTGTGGGCAGTGCAGTTGCTGTACTAGGCGGTGATACAGCCCGACAGGATGCGCTCAATGGTGCATCTGTAAAAGTTTGGGTCTTACATGCTGGCGATCGTGCGCATGTTGATTTTTAACCTTTATTTAACTAGGCAAGTCAGTTAAGAACAAATACTTATTTACAATGACGGCCTACGATCAGGACACGCAGTTTGAAATATCAAAACAAACTCTGAACCAATGATATTACTTTGGGGGCGGGACGATGTTGAGAGCCTTTTCTTGCCTGCATTTTTCAGTTACCCCGTTGAAATGTATTCTGACTCTTCTGATTTCACTGCGATTAAGGATTGGTAACATGGGTAAGTACATGATTGCAATAGTGATATTATTGCCAAGACAGGAGTATATTTTAATAAATGCAAATTATAGTTTTACACATCTAGGCACTTTCCTGTCACTGACTCCCATGCTCCTATAGTAGACATGATGACAGGCTGAGTACTATAATTAGCCAGTCTCTTTCACCTTACAACCAAACCACTCTGGGATGAGATATAAACTAATATTATACTCACCCAAAGAAGTTAAAAAAAAAAGATCAATACTTTGTATGCTTTTCTAAAGAGCATGGATTAACAGACGCCACCTGTTAAGACAAGTTGGTCGCACTTGTATTAATTATTGAGGCTCAGACAGGGAAGGAGGAGGTGGTTATGGGTGCATCCCATAAATGTGCTGAGAAGGGAGCATGGGCAATACTACCAAGTTATCCAGGAGTTTCTTTTGGACTCTGCCCGACATCACTGATAGTTCCAGATGAGTGCAGAAGAGATGGAGACTTTTGTTGGCCCAGACCTCACCAAGCAGATGACCAACTACTGGACCCCAATAGAGCCTAAGCAAAGATTAGCAGTCACTCTAAGGTTAGTTATTGGAAAAGGTTGTATTGTGTAAGCAGGAGCATGGATATAAAGAAACTCCAGGAAACTTGTGATCATGATGCTCCACAGATGTAGGCCTGTTTCATTACATTAAGGGAGCAGCAAGATCACCAGGTGCTATAGTGTATTTTCATTATACTCAAGGTAAGGAAGACAGTATTCCAATTACAATTGAAAAGAAAGTTAAATACAAGGTGCAATGCAAATATAACTGCAACAACAAAGAAGTGCAAATAATGTAAACAAAAACATTTCCCTTTTTGAAGCTCTAAAGCAGAACATAGGCCTAAGTATGCGCAGGGTTGGGTTCTGCCTTTCGGAGGTGATTATTGATGTGACTGGGAGTCTCTGTAACAGGTCTCTTGAGAGAATGTACTGAATGTACTGTCATCCCAGCTATATGTTGGAGACCTAGGTTCTGGTGAGTATTGATCCCTCGCCTCATCGTACATCATTGGCTGCAGTCCACCTCTTCTGTGCAGAGTACTTGCGGGCGGTGGTTATGCCAGTTGTGTTGGAGACCTTGATCCTGGTGAGTAGGAGTATTGATGCCTAGGCTGGCCGTACATCATAGGCTGCAGTCCAACTTTTCCATGCGGAGCATCAAAGAGCCATTGTGGTGGTAGCAGAGGTGTTGCATGCTGGTCATCCCAGTTTACAATCAATGATAGTAGTTGCACTTTCAGATGTTCCTTGGTTCTTCCTATATTCAAGGCTGAGCAAAAATGACTCATCCTCCAAGGTAGTAGCAGAAGGGATTGACTTCCTGACAAATGCAAGCAGCTCTTCATCCACATTTTGATGGTTGACCTTCTGTTTTCTAATTCTTGGCTGCTAGTCTTGAACTGTGTCTTTTAGTGGTTGGTCTTGACTGTTGTTCAGGCATCTGAAGCACAGGGTCATGGCTCGGGGACACCATGTCGTCCTCAGTGTCATCGGGCTCCACAGGTTGTAGCTGAGACGAATCAGCGTTTTCAAGGCAGAGGTTGCCTCTTGAGCTGAAAATAGGTCAACATATAAATGTGAAGTCAAATGTGTTTAAGTAAACTTTAAAAACCTCAGCTCAGGCTCAATGAATCTTTCTCAAATCTAGGCCACAAAGTCTAACACTGATGGTTTTCATCATTCCTCTGTAATAAGAGACTGATTCGTAATCTATCGGCCGATATAGTCACTAATTCAGAAATGTAATGAATCAAATAAAATTGTATTTGTCACATACAAGCCCTTAACCAACAATGCAGTTCAACAAATAAGTTAAGAAAATATTTACAAAAGAAACTTTTTTTAAAAGTAACACAAGAAAATTACATAACAATAACGAGGCTATATACAGGGGTTAGCGGTGTTGAATCAATGTGCGGGGGTACAGGTTAGTTGAGGTAATTTATAAAGGGACTATGCATAGTGAATGTAAATAGTCTGGGTGCCATTTGATTAATTGTTCAGCAGTCTTATGGCTTGGAGGTAGACTTGGTCCCAGACTTGGCGCTCCGTTACCACTTGCTGTGCGGTAGCAGAGAGAACAGTCTATGAATCGGGTCACTGCAAGACCTTGAGATTCAGAATTTGGTGCAATCAATTCAAATGTATATTAGAACTTACCTTCTTGGTAAGGTATCAAGAATGATAATATTTTCTTGTATTTCCATTCTTTCTGATTGGTTCCCCCAGTACCACTGGGCTGGGCCTTCCGTAGGTGCCTTACAAAAGTGTCACGGAGGGACTTCCATCTGGTTTTGCACAATTCAACTTCTGTGAAGAGTAAAATAAAATTGATTGTTAACCAAAAACAGATCATTTATTTTGTCACTTTGCATCTGGAGACTCTATTTGCAGCCTGGCCTTCACCTATTGTCTTGGAATCGAGACAGTGTTGCAGTGCATTATGGAGACCTGTGATGCCATAAAGAGAAGGATGCTGACGACCCACTGAGGAAACGTAGAGACAAACTTCTCAAGAGTTTAATAAAACATATTATGATCACCAAACTCAGGGAGATGTTTTTTAAAATGTTATTATAAAGGAAACTTCTCCGTGGTGCTACTCGCCCTTGTGGATGACAAATACGGCTTCACAGCTATTCAGGTGAGGGATTTTGGGAGAAACTGCGACGACGGAGTCTATGCCAACTCCCCATTTGGAAGGGCAATGGCGTCAAAAACCCTGCAGGTGCCCCAAGATGCCTTTCTGCCTGGGGGTGAAGATTTGGGAAAGATGCCATACAAAATGCTGGGGGACACTGCCTTCCCACTAAAGCCCTCCCTGATTAGGCCATATGCCGGGCACAACATCAGCTATGAGAAATACATCTTTATCTATCTTCTCTGTCGAGCTAGAATGACAGTGGAGAAGGCATTCGGGATCCTTGCGGCCAGATGGAGGATCCTGTACAAGAAAATCAACCTACTGCCATGCAAGGTTGATACCCTAATGATTGCAACGTGCATCCCCCATAACATCCTCACAAAGCCTTGTGATATGGAGATATGACTACAGCAGGGTGAGGCAGGGATGAGGTGAGGCATAGCCATCCAGGCCAACAGAGCAGGTCAGGAAGCAGTTTCTGTCAGGCAAAAGTTTACAAAGTATTTCACCTCTGTGGCAGACAGAATTTACTTCCAGGAAAGAATGGTTGTATCTACGCCTACTTCGTGTGTGGTTAAAAAATCCTTCTACTGATCTTTGCTGATTTATCAACATGGGACAGTAAGTTCAACTTTGACATCTTCATTTGTTTTGTGTATTCATTCTACACTTTGCAACTATTGTACAATTCCACCATTATTTCAACAATGAACAAAAAGACATGAACATTTGAAAAATGGAAATACTAGTAATTTTCCACCTAATTTCTCACATGACTGTTGGCTTCAGAGGATTTCTGTATTAACAAAAGCATACAGCACACATGCCATTCACGTTCAGCTAGCTGGTTTGTTTTATACTGGAGGATGAACATTGGGTTGTTATACATTACCTGAAGTGCGCATGGTCTTTGCAATCTCTCTCCAGACCACGTATTTTTTAGTTGGATCCTTGAAGACGTGCGACTGTTCATCCTTTGAAAACGACCTAAACTTTTTTTTTTATGGAAGTTTTGATTCTATTGATTTTTAAAGACTAATGTAAACAAATATGTGAGTATCCCTAAATGTTCTCCTGTCCAGATAACAGAGAAGGATGTGGCCTCGTGCTTGTTAAATATTAAGCACACAAAGCACCGGGCCCAGACAGACAATGGGGTAAAGTACTGAAGGTCTGCGCTGACCAGCTCAAGGGAGTTCTCACATGACTGTTTCAACTCCTGCTGAGCACCTGTACAGTGCCAAAATCTTGGAAGTCGGGGGCCAAATCACCAAATAACTTTCGATCTGTGGCCCTCCAAATGCATGGAAAGGGTTGTTAGTAAGCACCTTACCCTTTCCATAGCAGATTAACTGGATCCGTTATAGTTTGCCTATAAAGCACAGAGGGGGACTGAGGATGATACCCTGACCTTGCTGAGCATGGTGGCTAGTCACCTTTAACATGTAAAATCATATGCAACCGTTTTATTTATTGATTTTAGTTCAGCTTTCAATACAATGCAAATACACACACTGCTGAAACGACGACTGGACCTGAATGTCAACGGAGGCCTCGCAGGTTGGATCAAGGATTAAAACTACCCGCCCACCGAATGGGGCCCACTTTGATGAACTGACTCTGAACACAGGCTTCACTGCTGTTGTTCTCTATCTCCACTAACGAGATGAACATCCAAGGAAACAATGTTTTTAAGTATGCGTATGACATGGCTCTGGTGGGACTTTTTTTTTTTTAAAGCTGCTACGTCAGATATGGACAGCTATTTTAAACAGGCCATCAACCTTCAACAATGGTGCCGGTCAAGTGGCCTCCACCTCAATGTGGGAAATCAAAGGAGACGATCATCAATGGCAGCAACATACCAATGTCCCAACCACCATCTCTGAACGACCAACCAGTTGATAAGCTGAGTTTTGCAGAGAATGCAGACTGTATTTTTTTTTAAAGCAAGCCAGCGCCTGTTCTTAATCAGGAAATTAAAGGGGTTTGGGGTCATTCAGGATGTTCTGGAGAGGATATACAGGAGCTTGGTGGAGAGCATCCTCACATTCAGTATGACAGTCTGGTGTGGTAATCTGAGCATGAGGAGCAAAGGCAAACTGACCAGAACAGTAAACACAGCCAGGAAAGTAATTGGTTGACTGTTCCACAAGTAAACCAAAATGAAGGCACTGGCTGCCGTTGGCGACACCCACCCTCTACACTATCAGTTCAAGAGGCTTCCCTCTGGCAGGCGCTTCAGAATGCTCATGGCCAAGAAGAGCATGTTCAAACATTAATTAGTTCCCTGTGCTGTTGGACTACTAAATGCAATGGAAATTGCATCAGTACATGTACTTATCTATCCAGTGCAGTTGGGTCAGTGGTTGTTTGTGAGTGAACATGCAACATGGACTGACTGGTTTAAATATGTCTGATGTGAGAATGTATGTGATCCTTTTCATGGAAAGTGATGCCAAAGAAAAATATCCATCCTGGATGGACAATAAAGCACCCACATTGGCTTTTGTTTACAGGAAGTACGGGACGTATGTTCGTTGTGAGAACAAATTAATTGATGGGAGGCAGGACTTCCAGACTTGATATGGTGTTTGGCAACCAACTTTAAGGTGCATTACCGCCACCAACTGGACTGGAGTGTGGACCTCAGTTCATCTTTCAATCACCCACGTGGGGTATATGCTCCTAAAAAAGCAATGAGGATCTGAGCATGAGTTGAGTTGAATATGTCCGTGTGTGTATATGCTCCTAAAAACCAATGAGGAGATCGGAGATGCGGAACCTGCAGCGTGTCAAGTGTCATAAATAGAATCAAGTTCTATTTTAGTGGCTGGCTATGCAGACGCTCGTTGATGCGTGTAAGCAGTGAGGGTGCAATGATTTGAATAATATGAATGTGTACATTTATTTTGCAATGCTCCCGCACCGTGACGCGAGTGGTGTGGTCAGCATGTTAGGGGCCAAGCCACATTTCTTCAGCCTCCTGAGGTTGAAGAGGTACCATTGCGCTTTCTTCACAACTGTGTGGGTCCATCATTTCAGATTGTCAGTGATGTGTACACCGAGGAACTTGAAGCCTTTCACCTTCTCCACTGTGATCCCGTTGATGTGGATGGGGGCGTGCTCCCTCTGCTGTCTCCTGAAGTCCACGATCAGCTCCTTTTATTTGTTGATGTTGAGGGAGATGTTATTTTCCTAGCACCATTCCACCAGGGCCCTCACCTCCTCCCTTTAGGCTCATCATTGTTGGTAATCCAGCCTACCACTGTTGTCTGCAAACTCAATGATTGTTGGAGGCGTGCATGGCCATGCAGTCATGGGTGAACAGGGAGTACAGGGGGGAATGAGAACACACCCTTGTGTGGCCCCTGTGTTGAGGATCAGCGTAGTGGTGTTGTTTCCTACGTTCACCACCTGGGGGTGTCCCGTCAGGAATTCCAGGACCCAGTTGCACAGGGCGAGGTTCAGACCCACGGACCCGAGCTTAATGATGAGTTGGAGGGTACTATCGTGTTGAAGGCTGAGTTGTAGTCAATGAACACAATTCTTACAAAGGTACTACTCTTGTCCAGATGGGATAGGGCAGTGCGATGGCGATTGCATCGTCTGTGCATCTATTAGGGCGGTATGCAAATTGAAGTGGGTCTAGGATGTAAGGTGGATGTGATATGATCCTTAACTAGCCTCTCAAAGCACTTCATGATGACAGGAGTGAGTGCTACAGGGCGATAGTCATTTAGTTCAGTTTTCTTTATTGGTTACAGGAACAATGGTGGACATCTTGAAGCAAGTACAGACTGAAGACTGGGATATGAAGAGATTGAATATGTCCGTAAACACTCCAGCCAGCTGGTCTGCGCATGCTCTGAGGACGCGGCTAATATGTTTTGATTTAGAATGGCCTGTTATCAAATGGGCAGGAACAGAGGCAGAGGGGAAAATGACATCATCTGGTTATACACTCAAATAGGGAATGGGGAAGCAGTTTTCCCGCTTCCGGTGCCTGTGAGATGGCCGCCTCGCTTCGCGTTCCTAGGGAACTGCAGTTTTTTTTTTTTTTTTTTTTACGTGTTATTTCTTACATTGGTACCCCAGGTCATCTTAGGTTTCATTACATACAGTCGAGAAGAACTACTGAATATAAGAGCAGCGTCAACTCACCATCAGTACGACCAAGAATATGATTTTCCCGGAGAGGATCCTGTGTTCTGCCTTCCACCCAGGACAACGGAATGGATCCCAGCCTGTGACCCAAAACAAGCTAAGCGTCAGTATAGAGACAAAGTAGAATCGCAATTCAACGGCTCAGACACAAGAGGTATGTGGCAGGGTCTACAGTCAATCACGGATTACAAAAAGAAAACCAGCCCAGTCACGGACCAGGATGCCTTGCTCCCAGGCAGACTAAATCACTTTTTTGACCGCTTTGAGGACAATACAGTGCCACTGACACGGCCCGCAACCAAAACATGCAGACTCTTCTTCACTGCAGCCGAGGTGAGTAAAACATTTAAACGTGTTAACCCTCGCAAGACTGCAGGCCCAGACGGCATCCCCAGCCGCGGCCTCAGAGCATGCGCAGACCAGCTGGCTGGTGTGTTTACGGACATATTCAATCAATCCCTATCCCAGTCTGCTGTTCCCACATGCTTCAAGAGGGCCACCATTGTTCCTGTTCCCAAGAAAGCTAAGGTAACTGAGCTAAACGACTTCCTGTCATCATGAAGTGCTTTGAGAGACTAGTCAAGGACCATATCACCTCCACCCTAACTGATACCCTAGACCCACTTAAGTTTTCTTACCGCCCCAATAGGTCCACAGACGATGCAATCTCAACCACACTGTGAGAATGCTGTTCATCGACTACAGCTCAGCATTTAACACCATAGTACCCTCCAAACTAGTCATCAAGCTCGAGACCCTGGGTCTCGACCCCACCCTGTGCAACTGGGTACTGGACTTCCTGACGGGCCCTCCCCCAGGTGGTGAGGGTAGGTAACAACATCTCCACCCCGCTGATCCTCAACACTGGGGGCCCCACAAGGGTGCGTTCTGAGCCCTCTCCTGTACTCCCTGTTCACCCACGACTGCGTGGCCACGCACACCTCCAACTCAATCATCAAGTTTGCGGACGACACAACAGTGGTAGGCTTGATTACCAACAACGACGAGACTGCTTACAGGGAGGTGAGGGCTCTCGGAGGGTGGTGTCAGGAAAACAACCTCACACTCAACGTCAACAAAACTAAGGAGATGATTGGACTCCACCCACAACTGTAAGGCTCTCCAGAGGGTAGTGAGGGCTGCACAACGCATCACCGGGGGCAAACTACCTGCCCTCCAGGACACCTACACCACCCGATGTCATAGGAAGGCCATAAAGATCCTCAAGGACAACAACCACCCGAGCCACTGCCTGTTCACCCCGCTATCATCCAGAAGGCGAGGTCAGTACAGGTGCATCAAAGCTGGGACCGAGAGACTGAAAAACAGCTTCTATCTCAAGGCCATCAGACTGTTAAACAGCCACCACTAACATTGAGTGGCTGCTGCCAACACACTGACTCAACTCCAGCCACTTTAATAATGGGAATTGATGGTAAATTATGTAAAATATATCACTAGCCACATTAATAATGTAGGGTATGTAAACATTATATTAGGTAGCATTGTTTAATCTCATATGTATACGTATATACTGTACTCTATCATCTACTGCATCTTTATGTAATACATGTATCACTAGCCACTTTAAACTATGCCACTTTGTTTACATACTCATCTCATATGTATATACTGTACTCGATACCATCTACTGCGTCTTGCCTATGCCGCTCTGTACCTTCACTCATTCATATCTTTATGTACATATTCTTTATCCCTTTACACTTGTGTGTGTATAAGGTAGTAGTTTTGG
This sequence comes from Oncorhynchus keta, assembly GCF_023373465.1. Classification (NCBI taxonomy): domain Eukaryota; kingdom Metazoa; phylum Chordata; class Actinopteri; order Salmoniformes; family Salmonidae; genus Oncorhynchus; species Oncorhynchus keta. Next base: position 8,241,210 of record NC_068456.1, read on the forward strand.
AATTGTTAGCTAGATTACTCGTTGGTTATTACTGCATTGTCAGAACTAGAAGCACAAGCATTTCGCTACACTTGCATTAACATCTGCTAACCATGTGTATGTGACAAATAAAATTGGATTTGATTTGTTTGTTCGGGTCGGCTACTCTGGTTATTTCACTCCCACATCAACCACTGTTTGAGGAGCAAGCAGCCTCACGCTGTGTGACAGGTGAAACTCCATCCAAACTCTATGCCATGGGCTCCCCAACCCTGTTCTGGCAGCTAACAAGTGCTAATTTTGGGAAACCATGTGAAATCTGTTTGGGGAACATTGAAAGTAACACATTTTCACAACAAAACGTATTTAATTAAACCTTCTGCATGCTTGAGAAAGTAATGATGGAGAAAGGGGAAACTCACAGTGGTGAGAAATTCTGTAGCTAAGGTTAGGCTAATGTGTCATATTAATTATTAAAAAATTCACTATTACTGGGCTATTCAAAATCAAATACAAATTCACTATTGTAGGCTAACTCTGTAAGCCGCCCTGCACAATCAATGATCCCACTGCATCGCCTAGGCCTATACGTTCTCTGCCAGATGCATGAATGGAAACTTTGGAGCGTAGCATAAGGTAGCCCGTCCATCCAGTATGCATAAAAGCATAGTCCACTCTCAAAGCCGATTTACTAGAATTTGTAAGATTTTTGATTATAGGCTAGTTTAATTAAAGACCTCTTAAATCCGTTTTTGAAATGTGTTTCAGCAGTGCATAATATGCGGTACGATATGTATGAGGAACGGCACAATCTTTATTTTTATAAAAATACATTTCAGGCTTGGGCTCATATGTAGGCCTGTGAGTATGTATAAGCTCTAATGTGTTTTGAATTGATCATCACCTTTAGAAAGCACTGTCCATTTCGTTGTTTGGCTTTGAAACAACATCCACAATGACCTTGTTTTCCACTCAGTTTCAGCCTGTTGTTGATCTTTCTTAAAATTGATCAATCACAGTGAGGTGAGTTAAAAGCACGATACTGTTTTGTGATATTTTTTTTTTTCATTTTCGATTGCATTGATGTCCGAGTGGTTAGAAGGACAACAGAGCCCTGAGTGCCAGGCCATTAGCTAGTTGGATACTACCCTAGCATGTCCAAGAATATATAAGAGGAGATTCCGCGACTCAACGGTCATGTGGAATTTTACTGCGGCCGTGACTCATGACTGCTGTTGTGGCGGTATTATGGTCACCGCAACACCCCTAACTGTCCTCAACAGCACTACATATCCACAAAACAGCATCCATTATCATACCAAAACCTTGATCTTAGTTGGGCTAGGATAACAGTACTTTAGGTCTCAGGGTGGGTGACATCACCACAGGATGGCTACTAGGGCTTTCTCACTTTGTCTTTCCTTGATTACTCGCATCCCATCTCCTCACCTGTATCCACAAAGCAGCAACTGTATTGGAGAAGGTAATAAGTCCCTCCCCTCTGACTTTCTTCTCCACTGGGTTTTTAGAAGGAGATGAGGAATCGAGGAAGAATGAATTGAGAAAGAGCCTAGCACTCACCTGTCAACTCGCTCACATGTGCCACACACGCACCCCTCTGTTACACTCACTGACCTTGTCCTCATCAACCTCAGCAGCCAGCAGAGCAGACTGTGTGAACTGAGCTATACTGTCGGTGAAAGGGGTGTGACTGTAGCAGACCTAAACTGCAGTTGAGTTCTAGTAGCCATTGTGATGAGATGTCATTCCCCCTTGAGACTTGGAAGTAGTGTCTCCACCTGTCAATCATGAATGGATCTATATTTTAATACTGTAAGCGTCTCGGCTACGGGAGGATCCCCTCCTGCAATTATGCGCCGATTGACTTCATTCTGCTACACTCACTGTCCTCCTTCAGTGGTTGGCATGCTAGCTACAAATGTAATTTGATTAGGGATTAGGGGCCAGGTCAGCCATACAGGGATGGAACTCATATTACATAGCTAATTTGCAGCCCTGTAAAAGTGACCCTTCACTGTGGTCACTCTCCAGGGTATTTTTCCCTTGCCTCCACTATCCATGCTCTACCCTTTTGGTTACAGTGGATGAGAGATTATTTATGTCATGCATTGCGAATGCAGACATGATGAGATTAGTATTGGCCTCGTGGGCATGTCCAATGCACTTGTACATGTTGCTTGTCATTTCTATACTGAAACAGGATTCGCAAATCCTCACATTAAAAAAAAATAAAAATAAAACGTTTTGCTGATGTTTTCTCAATTTTGAAAGGATACTACAAGAAATAGGAAAAGCACTCACATCTGAGAGCTTGTGTGTTAATCATTTGCTACTAACTTGAAATCAAAGAAAAGGCTTATACTGTTAAAATCAGTGTGTGGGTTTTTCATGTTGAAGGATACCACATTTAACTTCTACAGCTACTGCACATACCTTCATTAAATTGATTGATTAGTGCAAGCCCTACCCTTGAAATTAAGGTAGGCCTTACGGATGACATGCTCAGGAGATAAGCATTATCAGCAAATTTCACGATCAAGAGGGTGTGCAGAAAGGAATATTTAAAAATTAATTTGATTTAATTTCAAAATACATGTTGCTTGAAATAAAGTTGCAATTTGTTAGCTTCATGTTATGTATCATCCTGGTGTAATTATATGCAGTTCAAAATTATCATCACAACGTGTCGTCGCTAACATTTGTATTATAGCCTAGCTTAGCTAGAGGTCCTAAGGGGAGGTCGATAATACATGCCTAGCACAAGCTAGCAGTTCATTAACTACAGTATGTTTCTTAATTGAAACTAAGTGGGTGATACATCTGAGTGAAATACAGTTGCGTTTTGGAGGACGCAGACAAAGAGCTCGGAGAGAGATTAGTGAGGGGGGAGAGAGGTTAATAGCAGGGTAATTACTGCTGCTCGCTAACTTTGATGTAAAGAATGTGGCCGTCAAACATTGGACTCGTATGCTAGTTACAGTTTAGTTATAGTGTTGGCTGTCTTCACAGAAATTAAGGTGAGTGTTTTCTACCTTCATTACGCTAGACCTGTGGTTATTTGCTGTGCTAGTTAGCAATTATGGTGCGCGACAGCAACGGATGTTCACTGGGGAACCTCTTGGTTGTGCGTGCATATAGAACGTGTTATTGTTTTGACAGTTGAAAGGTCTTTACTGTACTCTATATTCATGAGGTAATTTTTATGGGAAATGTCAGATACAGACCAGCTAAAAAAAAAGATTCAAATTTTCCATACCTTGGTCTCTGAGCTATTGAATTGCAAATATTCTCTATAAATATATGAATAAATTAATGTTGTGGGGTGAGGGGGGTGTTTTTTCATAAACTCAAACCAACAGAACACAAAAACAACACAACCACCACAACATGCCCACACCTGTCCATGAACGTACAAAAACACAGTTCAGCCCTCAAGTTTGTTATTGGCAGTGAGTATGATGCTTTCCGATGAATAGCTATAAAAAAGAAAATCAGCAATTATACCAGTTAAAAAACTTTCCTTGATATTGGTCACCAATATTTACATTTCCCAACAGACATAATCGAGATGGATGGATATAAATTCCTAAATACAATGATATGATAGTACAGGCATTATCCCAAAATCAAACTTTATTTGTCACATGCGCCAAATACAACAGGTGTAGACCTTACCATGAAATGCTTACTTACAAGCCCTTAACCAACTGTGCAGTTCAAGAAAGAGTTAAGAAAAGATTTACCAAATAAACTAAAGTAAAACATTTATTAAAGTGACATAATAAAATAACAGTAACGAGGCTAAATACATGGTTACCGGTACTGAGTCAATGTGCAGGGGTACAGGTTAGTTGAGGTAATTTGTACACGTAGGTAGGGGTGAAGTGAATAAACTCTTAACAAATCATAATTCTGGCTGATGGTCGGTCAAGAAACATATCTGAACTCAAATGAGGGGCCAGAGATGGGGTATTTGACTGATGATTTGATACAGGTCTGATAGGTCGCCGGCTCCTCGGTGCAGTAGATAGTTTAGTTTAACTGTCAAGAGTGTGAAAGACTGCTTTGCTCTGGGGACCACAGGAAATCACAAGCCTTTTCCAGCTCTCCATGCTTTACAGCAACAAGTGTAATCATAAGGGAAGCTAACAGCCTGAGCTGGACGAGAGGGAAAAGCTTTAGACGTTTTATTTCAGCGACGTGCCCGGATCTCCATCCCATTGAAAGGGCAGATTAGCAAATATAAAGGAAATATAGGAAATATAAATGGGCCATGAACCGCAGTGTCACCATGAGAGGACAAAATTGTTTTTTAAAAACTTCTTTCATCCCCTGAATTGTCCATTTTACCAATCGGCTTCCATGATGGCAAAACCAGAGCCTGCTTTTACTCAGCAAGCTTCTCCTCTTCCACCACAAACCTGTCCTCTGTCATCTACCTGATGTGTCTCTTCCCACACCCTCTCTCCTTACTCACATTGATCCTTAAGGAGGAGGGAAATGGTATTAGTTTATACTAGACTGTAATGAGCCTATGACAAAGACAGAGGGAGGAAAAACCTGTGTATGAAAGAAGAGAGGGAAGGAGAGCAAGATGGAGAGCAGCTCTTATTTGTGCTCCTGCTCGAAGGCAGGCGGGCAATTAGATTGTGTTTTGTAGGGTAATAGATTTCCTCCTGACTTTTCTTCCTCTAATGCTGTAAACCAGCCATCTGCCGAGCTGTAATGAGGAGACATGGGCCTTTGTGGACAATTCAATTCAGTTAGACCCTTCTGCTGTATGGTGCTGGATAGCTGGAGCAGCTCAAACACATCATTCTGCCTCTGGCGCCGCAGTAACTTGATAATACCTGAGACGTGACAGCTGGGGTGGGCTGTATCATCCTGGTACAAGGGATGGCCATGAGTAATCTAGTACTCAAACAGATGTCAACACTCCATCTTAATTCAGAGATCCAAATTTCAAATACTGTAAAACTATTTGGTGGAATGTGCTTTTGTGGCTTGTCGTGGAGAAAAAAATAATTTTAACTGATGGGTTTCACAAGCTACATTCCTTGCCAAATGATGACAGTTTTATCACAAATTCAAAATGGACTGGATTAAAATAGGGAAATGTGTTCCAACAACGAGCTGAAGTTTTAGAATAATTGCGTCCAATCTATTTTCGCATAGGCTACTTTGCTAGTGCCATTTAGAAATGGTTAGCCTAGGCTATAAACCCCCTAAACATAGACAAAGAGTATTTTCATTAGAACATACTCAGCCAACAGATATAGTGGCTGTAATTCATCACCATGCAGTGTACAATGTGGAACTGAAAAGTCCAAAGAACAGGCAGAATAAACTACATCGAAAATACAGATTTTGTTTTGTAACCTTGAATTTTGTTATTTTATTTAAATGTGCCAAACTAAGCCTGTTTCAAATGATCACTCATTGAAATTGTTCCAGAAACGCCAAATGTGTTGACTGTAATAAGGCCACGGGAAATAAGAGTGTATTGCTAAATGAACAAAACAGACATAGACTTTTACAAGGTTACTGCCTTTTTGAAGATTGTGTTCCATAATATAATATAATCAGTTTATATTACGGTTTCAATAAATAAATTAAATGTAAATAGTTTTTTATTGACTGAATATATGAGGCAATTGGGATTTGTTATCTGTAATAGTTATGATTAATTAGGCATTGTTGCTCATAGATAGATAGATAGATAATTGCGTACCAATTTTTCTAAAAATAGTTATTTCCCTCCTGTTCTGAGTACTCTTAACTTAAATGGGTTTGAGGTGACTTTTTACGTAAGAAAGGTTATGTGAAAGACTTCCGGTGATGTAATTTAGGAAATGGCAACTACACATTGGTTGGGTATTTTCCTCATAAATTCAAGTATTTAATCAGAGTATTTTAGTAACTTATAATAAAATGTAAAAGGGGAAAGCAGGAAAAGGTAGTGGAGCTGCAACGATAGTCCTCTAGTAGAAGCTAAAATTGTCTACGAAGCAGAGATTGCTAATGCTAACACAAAACAGCTAGCAGCAAAAGAACCCTCATTCCGTGATATGAAGGAATTGCATGAGGCGCTCGCTGGCTTTGAGAAGATGTACGAAAATAACTGAAGGAGTTCAAGAGGGTCATTAACCAGAAATTCAAAGGGAAAAAAGAGGAACTTCACCCCATATCTACAACAATTGGGGGATGCAGAACAGCGCATTGGGGAAACGGTTACGTGGAACACTGCGGTCAAGGACACACTTGTGCAGTCTTTGAAAGGCCAACACGCACTACAAGCAAAGTGGTAGAACCCGTTTTTTTTCAAGTCATAATAACATTAGACTTTATTCTGTGGCCGAGGGTATATTGGCCTTAGAGCACGGCTGTCAGCCAATCAGCATTTAGGGCTTGAACCATCCAGTTTATAATCAAGGACATACTAGAAGATGACACTGACTTGGGAATCGAGAGACCACACAGAGCTCTGACCTCAAACCCCGTCAGCGTTGCCCCACCAAGATCCATAGTTTCATGTTTCCTACAATTCTCCGTCAAAGAGAGAGTCCTCCGTGCAGCATTGAAAAAGCCTGTTAACTTCCCAGGTCAACGGGTGTCATTTGATCATGACTACGTGTGAAAGATACTGAGAAGAAGGAAGGAATACACAGCTATCAAGAAGGCACTAAACGAGCTGGCTTCTTACGAGCATGTGGACGAGGCGTCTGAGGACCTGAAGTCGAAGGGCATCCCAGTGGAGTATACCACCAGAAGACCGGTGACTTTACCATTGGAAATACTCGAGCAGCTCCCCGCATGACCCGTGGTGTGCGAGCAGAGTCGTAGAGAAAGAGGGAGGTTTCCTTGGCGAGAGGACATTCACATTTGACTCAGACTCAGAAATTTCCAACGCGAAGATAGATGTTACTGAATAGGATGTAACGGATTTAAATTACAGCCAGCTGTTAGACATATTGGGCCGTTATGCTCGACTTTGCAAGAGATAAAACAGCTCCCCAATTTTCCCCCACTGCTTTAAGGGTGAGTAGCCTGAAGTATGTGGCCTCTACTGGCACCTTAGGTATGGTCACGTTAATAACAGATCTATTAGCTAATGATGAATGACACTGACAACGTCATGGAAGGCTATAAGATGAAGAGGATTCAATAAATGAATTGCATATTTACATTTAACATTTAAGTCATTTAGCAGACGCTCTTATCCAGAGCGACTTACAAATTGGTGCATTCACCTTATGACATCCAGTGGAACAGCCACTTTACAATAGTGCATCTAAATCTTTATCCTAAGGGGGGGGGTTTCAGCGGGGGTGACGTGAGAGATGAGAGCGTGAACAGAGAACTTGTGGTAAGGTGGATGAACAGTGCCCTTGTTTGGGTGTAGACAGGCCTGGAGGTACTGAGGTGCGTTCCAGCTGGGCATGGTCTTGTAGTTGTGGAGGGGAGGAGCGGGGTTTAATGGCACAGGCAGGGAGCCCAGCCAACAGCGAGTTGCAGTAATCCAGACGGGAGATGACAAGTGCCTGGATTAGGACCTGTGCCGCTTCCTGAGTGAGGCAGGGTCGTACTCTGCGGATGTTGTAGAGCATGAACCTACAGGAACGGGCCACCGCCTTGATGTTAGTTGAGAACGACAGGGTGTTGTCCAGGATCACGCCAAGGTTCTTAGCGCTCTGGGAGGAGGACACAATGGAGTTGTCAACCGTGATGGCGAGATCATGGAACGGGCAGTCCTTCCCCGGGAGGAAGAGCAGCTCCGTCTTGCAGAGGTGCTGCTCTTCCTCCCGGGGAAGGACTGCCCGTTCCACGCATATGGTTGATGGCTTATACTAACACATAGTAGGTTATTATGGGCTATAGACTCACCCCCTTAGCACACAATACCAATACACCTTTCTCTTTGACTCAAGCGATGTGTCTAGGCGACCAATACGTTTTGGTTGCAACTGCGGCATGCATTTTGATACTTGGCCGAGGGGCCCGTCCCCCAGACTCATCCCCCTCAAACTCCATAGGCAGGAGACAGTCCTCTGACCCCCTCTCCCGAACTTTCGCTCGCCTCCAGCCCACACTCACTGGAGCGAGTGACTTTGAACTTAGTGGCTAGCCCCAAGTCGTTATATATATATATAATTTTTTTTTTTTTTTTTTTTGTGCATTCTGCTATTTGCCTCATGACTCCTGCATGCTTTGTTGACTATGAGCATGCATTTCCCAACCCTGGGATAGACTGTTCCCACATTCGGGACTCATACTCTCTGTTGGTTACTCATTTTTGGCCTCCCATCCCATTCTAACCACCTCTACGCTGGCTTTGTATTCATGTTACCTGATGAAATTGCTGTAAAATATTAGATTTTTGCCATCTGATGCACATTCAGATGTCATAAATCAGCACTGCAGAGCTCTCCCTGTCCTCTGCCGTGCCTTGATTGTATTACTGTTGATGATATTTGGAAATATGCATGTACACTCTGGCCCATCTACAGTTGCTAGCCGCATTTCTGACATGTGCTCTAATATCTGCTTCACTGATTTCTGCTCTCATAAAAGCCTGGGTTTTCTATATGTTAACACTAGAAGCTTATTACCTAAAATTGATCAATTGAAAGTGTGGGTTCACAGCTCCAATCAAGAAGTGTTGGTCATTACTAAGACGTGGATAAGGAAGAGTGTTTGTTGTTAACTGATGTTAACCTTTCTGATTATAGTCTTTTTCAGCAAGACAGATCTTCCAAAGTTGGGGGAGTGGCAATCTTTACCAAGGATCACCTTCAGTGCTCAGTTGTCTTTACCAAGTCTGTCGCCAAACAATTTGATTTGCTGGTTTTAAGTATTAAACTTTCAAATAGCTCTTTGTTGACTGTTGCTGGGTGCCATCGTCCTCCATCAGCACCGGCATGTACCCTACCTGCCCTAATCTCTCTCCTGGCTCCTTACACTAAGTCTGAATTTGTTCTTCTAGGTGACCTAAATTGGGACTACTTAAACCACCTGACCAAGTCCTAAAGCAATGGGACTCCCTAAATATTTCTCATATTATTACCAATCCCACAAGGTTTGACTCCAAACACCCAGAAAAAGGCTACTCTTCTTGATGTTATCCCCACAAATAATCCTGATAGGTATCAGTCTGGTGTTTTCTGTAATGACCTTAGTGATCACTGTTTTACAGCCTGTGTTTGTATTGGCTGCTCAGTGAAACGAGCTGTCCTGATTTGTCATAGACGCTTGCTATAAAACTTCCTTCTGTAGCTCAGTTGGTAGAGCATGGCGCTTGTAACGCCAGGGTAGTGGGTTCAATCCCCGGGACCATCCATACGTAGAATGTATGCACACATGACTGTAAGTCGCTTTGGATAAAAGCGTCTGCTAAATGGCATATATTATTATTATTATTATTAATGAGCAAGCCTTCCTTCATGAACTGATAGAATCACCTTGATCCCCTCTGTAGAAGATGCTTGGACCTTCTTTTTTGATATTTTCGGTATTATTGTTAACAAACACAGCCCCATAAAGAAAATGAGAATTAACAACAGGTTCAGGCCCTGGTTCGACCGTCATCTTGCAGAGTTACTTGTGGCTGCTTTTGTGTGATGTATTGTTGTCTCTCCCTTCTTGTCCTTTGTGCTGTTGTCTGTGCCCAATAATGTTTGTACCATGTTTTGTGCTGCTTCCATGTTGTGTTGTCTGACTTGCTATGTTGTTGTCATGTGGTGTTGCTACCATGCTGTGTTGTCATGTGTTGCTGCCTTGCTATGTTGTTGTCTTTAGGTCTCTCTTTATGTAGTGTTGTGTGGTCTCTCTTGTCGTGATCTGTGTTTTTGTCCTATGTTTTAATCCCAGCCTCCGTAGGAGGCCTTTTGGTAGGCCGTCATTGTAAATAAGGATTTGTTCTTAACTGACTTGCCTAGTTAAATTTTAATTTTACCTTTATTTAACTAGACAAGTCAGTTAAGAACAAATTCTTATTTTCAATGACGGCCTAGGAACAGTGGGTTAACTGCCTGTTCAGGGGCAGAACGACAGATTTGTACCTTGTCAGCTCAAGGGTTTGAACTTGCAACCTTCCGGTTGCTAGTCCAATGCTCTAACCATTAGGCTACCCTGCCGCCATTTATTTAAAGGTTAAATAAACAAATTAATTCAAATGAGGGCTGTCCCCAACTACAACAAATCTTGGTCGACCTAGAATAGTCTGTTCTTTCAACTAATCGATTGGTCAAAATGTTTAAACATATTTTTCCCTATATAGACACACCCTATGTGTTTTAATGAAGTCCACTATATGAAGGCTACTGAGCTTGTCTGATGCTTCAAACACACTGTGATTAAATAACTAAGACACAAATGACTCAAGGGAGACAGAGATCAAGATAGCTTAACGAGAAGAAGGAAAAAACCCTGTTCTCGACCTTCATCCTCCCGCTGCTGCGGGCCTTGGCAGATTATGCTGTTACACTTCTGCTGTTATGCTCCTAATAGGCTACACCAGGGGTCGGCAACCTTTTCTATTTGTAGTGTGTTGTATCTTCTTGTCTCTTATTTTATCCTGTATGTAACTCCCTGAGGTGACATTTCATCATATGATCGATCTGGTTGCCACTGTTTTCACCACACTTAATGAATTAAATAATGTGATTTCTGAAGGTAATTGTTTGAACCAGATCTTATTTAGGGGTTTCATATCAAAGGGGGTGAATACATACAGTAGGCACACACCACTTTTCCATTTTTTTAAATGTAATTTTTTTTAAACAAGCAATTTTTTTTCATTTCACTTCACCAATTTTATCTATTTTGTGAATTTATGTTGCATGAAATCCAAATAAAAATCAGTTTAAATGACAGGTAATGCAAAAAAAATAGGAAAAAAGCCAAGGGGGGTGATTACTTTTGCAAGGCACTGGAAACCTGCTATAGAGGCATCTGCTGAGATTTTGGTTTTGCCAGATTAGGTACAAATTTGCCCACATAGTTAACCTTTGTGCACCCTCTTGATCGGTAGGCGGTGGCATGTTCTTGATGGCTATCTGAACGCTACCTGTCCCAATGCATTGTGCCAACTGTAAAGTTTGGTGGAGTAGGAATAATGGTCTGTTTTTCATGGTTTGGGCTAGGCCCCTTAAAAACAGTGAAGGGACATCTTAACGCTACAGCATACAATGACATTCTAGATGATTCTGTTCTTCCAACTCTGTGGCAACCGTTTGGGGGAGGCCCTTTACTGTTTCAGCATGACAATGCCCCCATGCACAAAGTGAGGTCCATAAATGGTTTGTCGAGATCGGTGTGGAAGAACTCGACTGGCCTGCACAGAGCCCTGACCTCAACCCCATCAAACACCTTTGGAATGAATTGAAACGCTGACTGTGAGCCTGGCCTTATCACCTAACATCAGTGCCCTACCTCACTAAAGCTCTTGTGGCTGAATGGAAGTCTCTGCAGCAATTTTCCAACCTCTAGTGGAAATCCTTCCCAGAAGAATGGATGTTATAGCTTCAAAAGAGGGACCAACTCCACATTAATGCCCATGATTTTGGAATGAGATGTTGGATGAGCAGGTGTCCACATACTTATGGTCATGTAGTGTATATTGCATGCGTGAGATTCAAAAGGTTAAACAGGAAATTGATCAGATTTATAGTGAAGAAGTTGAGAAAAAGCCCAGGTCCCTGAAACTACGATATTAGGAAGCCGGCTCAAGGCAACAAAATTGCCAGAATGAAAACAAAATGCACAGAATACAACCTTCGAAATATAAAACAATGATTACATGCAAATGGGATGAAATACAGAATATATTTGAATCATTACTATACAAATCTGTACAAGCAACCATAGAAGGCAGGTGGGGGGGGGGGGGATCTACCACCATCGTGGAGAGAAGCCATAATATCTGTAATTCCAAAGGAGGGTAAAGATCAAAAGGAATGCAATTTCAAAGGACCTATTGCAATTCTTAATGTGGATTATAAACTGTATGCATCAATAATAGCAAAAAGAATGGAGGACAGTCTAGATGCAGAGAAATAATTTGATTCAGTGGGATGGGATTATCTATTCCAAGTTATGGATAGATTTGATTTCAACAAAGTGATACAGTGCATCAAAACACTACATTCATATCCGACTGCCAGAATAAAGATGAATGGACATTTGTCACAAACAATAAGTCTAAAACGAGGGGCAAGATAAGGCTGTGATCTTTCACCCACGCTCTTCTCGTTGTACATTGAGTCATTCGCAGAGGCAGGAAGAAAATACCCATCCTCAGGGGAATAACAATAAGAGGCAATGAAACACAAGGTATACATGTGTGCTGATGACCTTCTGATATTTCCTAAAGACCCAGGTTCAGGTGTACAGTAGATTGACGAATGTTTTATAAACATTTGGAACATTTTCAGGGTATGTTCAGGGTACACAAGACCAAAACCCTTGTATATAAGTATACCCACAGCAAGAGCTGAATAGTAAATATAATGTCCAGTGGACCTCTTCATCCATTAAGTATATTGGAGTAAATCTACTAAAAGATACACCAAAACCTTATGAAAGAAATCATGTTCCCATCAACAAGAAAAAATATGATGATCGGGACAGGTGTAATTGACTTCCTTTGGATCTTAGTAGTAGAATTGAAACGATCAAAATGAATATCCTGCCGAGGTTACTGTATTTGTTCCAATCACTGCCCATAGAAATCCCACCTAAACAGTTTAGGGAATGGGATAAACGGATATCAAGGTTTATCTGGAACAGTAAGAGACCAAGAACTAGATATACAACATTACACTTACCAAAACACAATGGGAGTATGGCCTTACCAAACCTAAAATATTATTTTGGGATCCATACTTGGAAGTTGTCTAATTCAAAGATGATGTTACTTGTAACTAATCTGATGTACGTATGTGTGCTCTACCTGCCTTCCTGTTTTGTGTTTTTGTGTTCAATAAAAATAAAATATATATAAAAATAAAAGTTTTGAAATTGTTCCAAACTTGCATGAATTGTTGCATTACTCCACTTGGGTGTGGGATAGGTATCAACAGTGTGTTAATATTTGATCACTTCAATATTTTACTCTGTACAGTTGATTTTTCTGTAATAACGGCAGAATTTGGCGTTCTTCATTGGAGATTAGTACTTCTTTATAGAAGTGATTTTTCTTTCCAAACCATTGTTTATTTTCTGCAGCGACTGTTTGCGTAACAGTAGCTGAGGTCATAGCTTCCTAATGACTGAATGTTACAGTAATGAGTCTTGCCCTCCCATACCCCCTGTCCTGCTCTTGACATTTCACATTGACGAAACATCAACTTTTAATGAGCACATGATGAGGTCGGAGACTGTTTGTGTGTTTCTGTAAATGTTTTCCAAGCCCCATTGTAAATATTCTAATGGAGGGCAGTAATATCAGCCATTATGAAAAGCCAATCCTGTCACATGCTCTGGTATACTGTATATTATTGTATACTAAGGTGTCTGTGTGCATCTGTCTTTACTTGCTTTATGCAAGTCTGGTTCCAGTCCTAAGTGGGTAACCTACTCTCTGTTCTTCTGTCCTTGTTTCCCCTGAAGGTGTGCATTGTGCAGAAGAGGGACACAGAGAAGATGTACGCCATGAAGTACATGAACAAACAGCAGTGCATCGAGAGAGACGAGGTCCGAAACGTCTTTAGAGAGCTAGAGATCCTACAGGAAATTGAACATGTTTTTTTAGTAAACCTCTGGTGATTATCCTGTGTTTTCTTTTCATTTTATATACTGTTCGTACATTCTGCATGCCACTGCTGGAACCCTGTGTGTGTGTGTGTGTGTGTGTGTGTGTGTGTGTGTGTGTGTGTGTGTGTGTGTGTGTGTGTGTGTGTGTGTGTGTGTGTGTGTGTGTTCGGGCATGTGGGAATGCGGGCCCATTGCACCACACATTTCTTAATTGTTGCACTGTAAAGTCAGATGACCCCATATTTCCCTCCCAGGAGTATGATATCTGGGTGAAGTAGGGAACCCGTTTCATTATTTAACCATCTCCAGTGTCTCTGCAGCACATATTCAAAATATAATTGGGCAGGTGGCACAATGTTCACAGCAAATTATACCAAAGCACTTTACTCCTGTGTAATTGGTAGAATGATATTGCTCTCGGTGGTTATCTACGCTCTGAGTAATTGATATTGGGAGCATCAATAATTTCATACACATCCTTTAGTACATAAAGAATTTGAGCAGATACATACACCAAGACAAAAGTGCACCCACACCCACTGTATGTCTTGTATGCATGTTTTTTTTTTCTCCAAAGTTTTAATAACACCGAGGGGGGTGTCTCAATGAGAAGCGTCCTCCCAACTAAAATAAGCAGAGGTTTTTTTTAATGAGGTGGTAGTAGGGCCAGTGTATTTTTTTTATATTATAATTCCCTCAAGTAGTGTACATCTGCTAGCCCCATCCTTGTTCTAGTTTCCCTGCTTTGCTCTGCTTGGCTATGGCACATCAAAGCCCCATTAGCGACAAAGACAGCAGACAGCAGCGTTATGGATAGGCGGAAATTATCGGGCTCCTTAGATCGCACTGCATCTTCCTGCAATTCAAGTCTACTTCAGAGGGAAAAATTGTGAAAGTGGTCAGCCCATCTCAAATTACACTGGAACAAAACAACAATCACTCGTAGTCTCGTACAGCCTCCTGAACAATACCCAAGACACTCCTGTGTGCTGTGGAATTGGTTACATCACTCTCATCCAGTATACGCTTTGGACGGTTCATAGAACGTTTGCGTTATTCTGTATCCCTTTGCTGGTGAATATCTTGGGGAGGTGATAGAGAGGCACATTCGCAAGCGGCTGCCTGCCGTCACCATCAAACTGACCAGATTTGAGCAACAAAAGGGAGAAATCTGAAGAAAAAAAATGAAGAAAACATTGCGATGGCCTGCCTGTCAGGCCACAGCACCCGAGGCTGCTGAGGGGAGAACGGCTCATAATAATGGCCGGAACTGAGAAAATAGAATCGCATCAAACATCTGGAAACCATGTTTGATGTAGTTGTTACCATTCCACCTCTTCCGCTCAAGGAGTTTTGAAAATAACTTTACAGAGTGTATCAATCACGCTAGCCTCATTGTGGATCTTTCCTGCAGAGGCAGGCTCTCACTGGCCAGCCCCCCTGTGGCTGTGTTGGACTCTTAAAGGCTCTGCATGGTCAATTTGACATCTGCGGTGGCCGTACAGCATTTACTGCGATGCGGCCATGGCAGTAGTGAGAGCATTCATACTTCTTGTGCTTCAGGGAGCTGTCGTGGATCCAATGAATTGGTCTGCGCTGCACCACTCATAGTGATTCAAAGCTAATCTCTATAGCCATCCCGCTAAATAAAAGCAACTGGATAAACAAAAAGACAAGACCGTACCTCTTCTGAGATGTTGGAGTCCGTTTCCCAGTGCTTGACATAGGAGCTCTGCCAAGATAGTAAAAAGACAGCACTGTTTTCCCACCTGCATCTCCATCCCGAGTCTCCCCATTGCCGCTCAGCAAAATTAGCCTACATTTAGTCTATTGTATATATGTGTATTTCACACTATGTTGAGGTAAAAGTCAGAGAATAATGCTGTATGGATGTCAACCCCAATGCATGTTCTTGTCATCTTCACCAATCAACTGCATTACAGTTAAAAACAACTTAGACTACCACCACCGATTTCTGTATGCTAGCTATGCTACCAGCTTATACGAATGGGAGTTAGCATTTACCAGTCACTTTTTCTAAGCCTTAAAAGGGACTAATTTTAAATGTTATGCAGCAAAAACTGCCAAATATATCCAAATCTGATTTTAGTAACCACATTGTGAGCCTGCTACAATAAATACAGCAATCATGAAGGATTTTACAAATATCCACTGTTAGATCAGATTTGTTTAAAATTGCGCCAATACGGGATCCATCTTTCCCCCACAGTCTGCATTCCATTGACCTCTTTACAGGCATCTATCCCCATTACCTCCCCTATCTCTTTCCGGGAGTTCAAACTCATTTTCATATCTTTGAAATCCCTACACAAGGTATCATAAAGATGTTTTGTTGTCAAGGAAGTGAGTTTGTGTTTATACGGGATTTACCGCCCCCAACTACTGTCAACCAAACATGTCAATGCGGCGCTATACGGAGCCCTCTGCATTGTTACTCCATTTGGGAGGCGCACGGCGATGCGGTACGGAGCTTGATACGGCCTCCGCAAGCCTCCGAAGACATTGCAATTGTGTCACACCCTATGTACGGAGCCTCCGGACCACATGGTCGGATCAAGCATAAATTGGCGTTTACTAGGAATGTCTGAAGGTGACATCTGATGTCCTGCTGAGACTAACTTGCTTGCTCTGTGAAAAATCTCTTGAGAGAGTTCAGACTTATCTCCTGAAGCCAGAAAAAGAGAGCTCAGCACAGAGACAAATTGATTCATTGTTTATTTTGCTTTGGGAATGGTTGTTTTTGTATATACAGTACCAATCAAAAGTTTGGACACCTTCTCATTCCAGGGGTTTTCTTCATTTATTTTCTACATTGTAGAATACTAGTGAAGACATCAAAACTATGAAAAACACATATGGAATCATGTAGTAACCAAGAAAGTGTTAAACAAATCAAAATATATAATTTACTACTATGAAGAATCTAAAATCCAAAATATATTTTGATTTGTTTAACACTTCTTTGGTTTCTACATGAGTCCATATGTTTTATCATATTGTTTTGATGTCTTCACTATTATTCTACAATGTAGAAAATAATTCAAATAAAGAAAAGCCCTTGAATGAGTAGTTGTGCCTAAAGTTTTGACTGCTACTGTAGGTCTACATAAATGCTTTCCCCATTCACAGTGACTATTACTCCATTTTTTGGTGTATAATAGCATAACTTCCTGTTTATACAGGAAACTCCCTTTCATAAACTTTGACTTGCTTTGATAAGAACGATGTTGAGCTATATTTGGTGATGGTCTACTCTACTACAATTTGCACAGTGTAATGACCAGGAGTTGAATTGGTACGGTGTGTGGGTATGCTTCTGCACATCATAAATCCCTGCTGACTTGCAGATCATTTGCAGTATCTATTTAGTTTGGGCAATGACATGTCCCATTATTGATGGACTGAAGATGGGCCAACCAATGAATTCTAGGAACTGCAGTGCCTATATTCCCCAAAGTAGATATCAGAGGATGCAACTCCTAAGATTAGTAGGAGTTGTTTTATTGGTACAATGCCAGAGGGGGGGAGAGCGGGAGCGTGAGAGAAACAGCCATCATGGAAAGTAATGATTCCTGAAATCACAGCGAAGGCAAGGAAGAGAGAGGAAAGCTGAGAGGCAGAGGGGGGTTAAGGCAGTGTTAAGAAGGGATTTGATCATTGATTACTTTGTCCAAACAGAGTTTCAACGTCTATTGGTTTGCTTTCTTCTCTCTCTCACACACTGTTTTGAATCCTATGTTTGCTTTCATTATGTCCTGAATGTTGCTGGGTTTCTTTGAAGCTCCATCCATTGCTTCAGAGAAAATCAGAGGGAATCTGTAATGCTTGGCACTGAATCCACAAAACTAGAACAAGACTGCTTAAGCCTGGAGGACTGTCAAGTTTGCTGCATGCAGTAATTGCCGTGACCCTTCACTTGCTGATGATAGATACCGTATGATGTGTAGGAGTGGGATATATTTAAATGGATTAGCCACCTTGAAAGTATTATCTGCAGCGTGCAAAAAAATCCACCCAAATCCCATAAGCCATCACAGCATAGGTAGGTGTAGATGCTTTCTTTCCACCCCGATCAATTTGTATTTCTAAATTGGAGGTCATATTCCCCTACCCAGACGGACAGTATTACATGCCGTAAGTGTACGCGGTGAAATTGATCCCTTGCACTTTCCAGTGTTAATCATCATCAGAGCAAGGTTTTGCCTTAAGCATTACATTGCAACAAATTACTCTAAAACACCATTGGCCAGTTTCCCCGGAGATCTGGATAGAGGCTCTGAAAGCTGAACCAAGTTAGACGCCTAGCAGCCATGTGGGAAAGTGAGGAAGAAGGGAAGCAAGAGGGAGTGAATGTGTTAGCGCTGAGCACTGGGATTTTCGTTGTCTATGAGCTACGGCTTTGGAGACCCTTTTTAAGAGGGTTGTAAGGTCATCAGTGGGATCCGCTGATTCGCAGTCATCATCCGCTGTCGATCCATCATCTCAGAGAGAGCAAGAGAGCAGTCACTGTGGTGAGAATAGATGCACACCCTGTCCTCCTCGATGTCCATTTAGAATATTGATTCCCGGCTGAACAGAACAAAGCTCTGGGAGACTATTGTAAAGTGACTGTTCCACTGGATGTCATAAGGTGAAAGCACCAATTTGTAAGTCGCTCTGGATAAGAGCGTCTGCTAAATGACTTAAATGTAAATGTAATGTAAATGAGACGTTGAGACGAATTAGGCTTTACCCCAAACACAATAGTCATAACAAGCTCTGGGTGGCATCCAGCGGCAGCCGCTGATTGGCTGAATACCTGGGACGCAAGATGGTTGGAGTTGTCAACAAAGCAGCATGACAGAAATATAATGATATGTTTTAAAACGACCAGGAGTTTCTTTGAGTAGATACAGTGCATTCGGACGATATTCAGACCCCTAGACTTTTTCCACATTTTGTTACATTACAGCCTTATGCTAAAATTGCTTGAATTATTATTTTTTTCCTCATTAATCTACACACAATACCCCATAAGGACAGAGCGAAAACAGGTTTTTAGAAATGTTAGCAAATTTATTAAAAAACAAACAAACCAGAAACCTTACATACATAAGTATTCAGGCCCTTTGCTATGAGACCCGAAATTGAGCTCAGGTGCATCCTGTTTCCATTGATCATCATTGAAATGTTTCTATAACTTGACTGGAGTCCACCTGTGGTAAATTAAATTGATTAGACATGATTTGGAAAGTCACACATCTGTCTTTATAAGGTCCCATAGATGACAGTGCATGTCAGAGCAAAAACCAAACAATGAGGTGAATTGTCCATAGAGCTCAGAGACAGGATTGTATCCAGGCACAGATCTGGGGAAGGGTAACAAAATGACAGCAGCATTGAAGGTTCCCAGGAACACAGTGGCCTCCATCATTCTTAAGTGGAAGAAGTTTGGAACAACCAAGACTCTTCCTAGCGCTGGCCGCCTGGCCAAACTGAGGAATCGGGGAAGAACGGCCTTGGTCAGGGAGGTGAACAAGAAGCCGATGGTCACTCTGACAGTTCCGCTGTGGAGATGGGAGACCCTTCCAGAAGGATAACCATCTCTGCAGCACTCCACCAATCAGGCCTTTATTGTAGAGTGGGCCAGACGGAAGCCACTCCTCAGTAAAAGTCACCACAGCCCGCTTGTAGTTTGCCAAAAGGCACCTAAATAATTATCAGATCATGAGAAACAAGATTATCTGGTCTGATGAAACCAAGATTGAACTCTTTGGCCTGAATTACAAGCTTCACGTCTTGAGGAATCCTGGAACCATCCATAAGGTAAAGCATGGTGGTAGCAGCGTCATGCTGTGGGGTTGTTTTTCAGCAGCAGGGACTCGGAGACTAGTCAGGATTGTGGGAAAGATGAATTGAGCAAAGTAGAGCTCCAAGAACACAGTGGCCTCCATCATTCTTAAATGGAAGAAGTTTGGAATCACCAAGACTCTTCCTAAAGCGCTCAGGACCTCAGACTGTGGCAAAGGTTTTCCTTCCAACAGGACAACAACCCTAAGGACACAGCCAAGGCAATGCAGGAGTGGTTTTGGACAAGTACTCATAATACTAGGACAAGTCTCATAATGCCCTTGAGGGACCCAGCCAGAGCCCAGACTTGAACCCGATCGATCATCTCTGGAGAGACCTGAAAATAGCTGTGCAGTGACGCTCCCATCCAACCTGACTGAGCTTGAGAGGATCTGCAGAGAAGAATGGGAGAAACTCCACAAATACAGGTGTTCCAAGCTTGTAGCCATATACCCAAGAAGACTGGAGGCTGTAATCGCTTGCAAAGGTGCTTTAACAAAGTACTGAGTAAAGGGTCTGAATACTTATGTAAATGAGATATTTCATTTTTTTTATACATTTGCAAAAATGTCTAAACCTGTTTTTGCTTTGTCATTGTGGGGTATTGTGTGTAGATTGATGAGAAAAAAAAAACAATTTAATACATTTTTTAATAAGGCTGTATCGTAACAAAATGTGGCAAAAGTCAAGGGGTCTGAATAATTTCTGAATGCACCGTATATACAGTGATCTGTGCAAACAGCAGAAATGCATCTATTTCACTTTTGCTTGTCAAAAACGAATGACCACTGCTGCACATGCTGCTACTGTTTTGAACAGATTTATACTATTTAGAATGAGCAGCCAGCTCACGAACAAACGAGTGCACCAGGGGATAACCCAAGAAGCATCAAAAGAGAACCATCGCGCTCCCAGAGAAGCTTGGCTGGTGCGTAAAACCCATGAATTCAAAAAGGTGTTGTGGGTTCGCACTCAAAAATCTTACTTCATTATTACATTATTATTTATTTTTTCACTGCATCAGGGATAGCGTACACAGACGTTTTGGCTTCACAGCCTTCCTCAGTGTGTAGGTCAAAAAAATTTGTTTTATTCAAAACAGCATTTATAGAGAACAACCGATTAGCAGCAGGTGCTTCTAATCATGGTTGCCACTCATCTGGATGTGGCTTTTCTGGTCTACATGTATACAAATTAGGCACAAAGAAATACAGAATTATAGGGTATGGGAGTGGGCTCGAAGGGCAACTCACGAATCAACTGCCCCAGGTGTCCGCTCACCTGAATACATCATATCAATTCATGATGATTCACCACAGAGGACAGCAGGTACAGCCGTTCATAAATATATGGGGCCAACTGTTAAACGATATGCTAAATCTGATATGGACGGTGTTCTTGTGGTCCTTCTGTAGCTCAGTTGGTAGAGCATGGCGCTTGTAACGCCAGGGTAGTGGGTTCGATTCCCGGGACCACCCATACGTAGAATGTATCCACACATGACTGTAAGTCGCTTTGGATAAAAGCGTCTGCTAAATGGCATATATTCTTGTACAACAGTAAATTTGGCTTATAAGAAGGAGGTGAAATCTAATTCTTAATTTCGACCGTGTGGAGATAAATGAAACTCTTATATATCCACATGGCTTCTCTTTGGAGTAATTTTTTGTTGTAATCACCTCATCTACATGGTGGATTAACTTTTTTGATTCTTATGCAATTAATTAATATAATGTTTTTTTGCTATATAGTGTCTCGCAACTGGCAAGGTGATATCTTGAGGTGTAATCATGGATTTAGGTTCTCCAAGGCGTAGGATGTTTATCCAATAAAATTCTTATGACAAGAACACTAACATATAAATACTTGACTTTATCTCATAGGTCCTAGACGTCTGAGGGCATACAAAGTTATTACACTTCCTTATGGTGCTACAAGAGGTACATGATCTACAGGGGATCTCTCTCTGACCACATCTGATTTAACCAATATGGTTGTTAACCCAACAAGCATGCAGATGCAGTAAGTGAAAACACATTATCAAACTGGGGATAGCTAGCTAACATAATGTCCCAAAGCATGTTTCATATTTCCGAGTTAGTCAGATATGAGTTTAACGGCTTGAAATTGACGTGGGCGCTAACTAGTTAGCAAGCTACCAGCTAGCAATAGCTAGCCAGCTGCTTATCAAAAGCAAATAACTGGTGAAGTTTACAAAAACATTTTACCAAACTATTTATCAATGTTTCTCAAAATGACTCCAGCTGGCTAATTTGATAATGCTTTCTGATACACCAGGTTTTATGCTGTTTTAGTCCACATGTCACCCTGAGGAACCTGATAAGAAGAGTAGAACCTGATAAACAACATCAGGGGGAAACAATCAAATATGCCATGATTTTTTTTGTCCTACCAGATCAGCGATGAGAAGGGTCTAGCTAGTGTATCCCGCTGTCTTTTGACTCTTGCCTGGTTTGTCAGGCCCCAGGCTCCTATGACTGTTACGATGATTTATTTTACAAGTTCATTACAATTAGCTTTTGGCTTTAGCACCTTCTGTACCTGATCGAGCATCTCGTCCTTCACAGCCGTCTGGTTCAAGAGACTCATTGGGGGGAGGAGACTAGAGCAGACCCAGAAGTTCTGACTGAACACACATTTGAGCACCCCAGGACAGTCCATTTACTTTGTGCTGTTGTAATTTATGCTATGAAATCCTATCATTGGGGCAGTTCCCCCTCATAGCAAATTGCTGGCAAAACAATTCAAGCAATGTTTGCACGGCCTGTGCGCCCAATGGAGGTGGAGCTGCCACTGCTGGCAGTCACAGAGGGGCAGAGTAGTAAGTAACTAAACAGCTTGTTTTGAACAATATTTGAAGCAGGAAAATGTACACATTTACCACACTTTTATAAACATTTAAAACATGATCCATGAATTATATAATATATATTTGTTGGGTAAATATTTTTGGGGTTGGACCAATCACAAGTAGGGTGCCGCCCCTAACGCCCTAGCTGGCGAGCCGCGGCAGCTTAGGTGCTGTTGTCATCCATAAAACTAGCTGAAGGATATTTCCTCAGAGGGCTTAGTTCTTTTCACTTTCGTCTTCTGCTGTTACACACGCATTTATTCTGCAGTAGACAGAACGTCACAGGCGTTAAAGTCACGGTCAAAGGACTCTGTAACTTTCCAAAGCCACCTCACCATTAGTGGTGTTCTGTTCTCTCTGCGACTGGAACTTTCCAGTGCCACCTTACCATTTTAAGTTCCTGTAGGACGTCCGTCAGAAGTGCACCTTGTGAAATAAGGCCAGTGGGGGTGGAGAGAGAGATGTGCTGACGGGACCAGAGGGGGGTAACAGGGGGGACTAGGCGGGGGACCGCAGGGCGAGAGGCAGCGCTCACACATTCACTGCATTGTTAGATGGATCATCAGAGGAGCCAGGTGTGTCTTGTGATCCAGCCCCTTGACCAGCCTCAGCCAAGCTGTCTCTCTATCACAAGACTATCTAGGCCACAGTCTCAAAGCAGACCACATTCAGAGCCCAGTGTCTCTCTCATCCATTCTCTCTTCCTCTTTCGCTCTACTTCGGTCTCTCCCCATATCACCCCCATCTCTCTTTCACCCTCTCTCCCCTGCATCTCTCTCTCTCTCTCACTCATCTCTCTTTCTCTCTCTCTCTTTCGCCCTTTCCCTCTGCTTCCCTCAGCTCATTTTTCATCATGGCCTGATTGTGCTCTGCTGTCCCAGTCAGTTTGGCCTGGCTGTTCCACATGGCCCATATCCTTGGCTCTGTCACAGCGCTCCCTGGGCTCAGGCCTTAGCCAGGTCCCCAATCATCTGTTTTGGGCATATTTGACCCATGACAAGTCCATTCTCAAACCGCTTCCTCTTATAACTTTCTCTTTAAAGTTTCTGGTCTGAACTTGAACTTCTGTATTATATTTTTGCATGGGAGAAGAGACAAAAGGAGACATTTAAAGAACTCCATTTGTGTCTGGTCTCACAGATTTATAATGTTCATCTTTCACTAACTTGTGTTAGTCTCATCCATTTGTCTTACCTGCGTTCTTGGCCTCTCTTTGAACAATTTTTACAGACATTGTGTGTGGGCTCTGATTTTGAATTCCCCAAACATATCGAGTGAGACACATGCTGTATTTGGAAAAACATTAATCTGCAATGATCACTCTTAATTTCTCTCACTCTCTTTCTCTCTTGTTCTCTCTGTCCTTGGTGTTACATCTGAAGGTGACACCGCTATCACTCTCCATGCTTTCATATGGCTCAGATGTCAGCACCATGTCTGACAGTTTACCTGTCACTGAGTGAAGGAAATGTGGAAACTGCACTAATCTCAGCCAAGGAGACTCAGAAAATGGGCTCAAATAACACTGGCATCACACTGGCTGCCACAGAGGGCCTTCACCATCAGCTGGATGCTTCTCCGGATCAGGGGATGACAAGGAGGTGATAATAGGGTGATAATAATCTGGACCTGTGGACAGCAAACACCATCTCAACCAATCTCAGACTGGCCATCTGTTGAAGCTGTATGTGTTTGGAGTGGGGGACCCGTCATCTTGCACAGGTTAGGTTTGTTAGCTTGGTCGGATGATTTTCTATTGGACACGTCACCAGGCTGTCGACGGATGGATTCTGCATGGGATTGCTATTGGTCTGAAAGAGAGGGAAGGTCTGGTGGAAATCCTCCAATGTCATGCTGTTTTTGGCTTCAAGAGGCTGTACTTTACAACTAGGCTATAGATGATATCACTGACTTACTATAACCTTATACAATGCGGTTCACAGCAAGTCAAATATTTCGTTTAGCATGGATCTCTGCCAATCCCTACCAGTTGTCCATAAGAACTTCTATTAATATTAAACAGAAATATAATGGAGAATATTAATTAAGATGGGAGGCTTTTTTTAAAAATCTAACCATTTTATCAATTGATCTGTGTTTTCCTTTTGATGTCATGCAGATACTTTTGGTCATGTAGTGTATGTGGACACCTGCTCGTCATGTCTCATTTCAAAATCATGGCCATTAATATAGAGTTGGTCCACCCTTTGCTACTATAACAGCCTCCACTATTCTAGGAAGGCTTTCCAATAGATGGTGGAACATTGCTGTGGGGACTTGCTTCCATTCAGCTATGAGCATTAGTGAGGTCGTCCGCTGGTGTTGGGCGATTAGGCCTGGACTGCAGTCAGCGTTCCAATTCATCCCAAAGGTGTTTGATGGGGTTGAGGTCAGGGCTCTGCAGGCTCGTAAAGTTCTTCCACACTGATCTCGACAAACCATTTCTGTATGGACCTCGCTTTGTGCATGGCGGTATTGTCATGCTGAAACAGAAAAGGGCTTTCCCCAAACTGTTGCCACAAAGTTGGAAGCACAGAACTGTCTAGAATGTCATTGTATGCTGTAACATTAAGATTTCCCTTCACTGGAACTAAAGGGTCTAGCCCAAACCATGAAAAACAGCCCCAGACCATTATTCCTCCTCCACCAAACTTTACAGTTGGCACTATGCATTGGGGCAGGTAGCGCCCTCCCAGATTGGTCTGTCGGACTGCCAGATGGTAAAGTGTAATTCATCACTCCAGAGAATGTGTTTCCACTGCTCCAGAGTCTAATGGCGGCGAACTTTACACCATTCCAGCCGACGCTTGGCATTGTGCATGGTGATCATAGACTTGTTTGCGACTGCTCGCCCCTGGAAACCCATTTCATGAAGCTCCCGACTAATATTTATTGTGCTGATCTTGCTTCCAGAGACAGTTTGGAATTCGTTAGTGGGTGTTGCAGCCGAGGACAGATCATTTTGACGCGCTTCAGCACTCGACGGTACCGTTCGGTGAGATGGGTGGCCTACCATTTGCGGTTCAGCCTCTGTTGCTCCTAGGCGTTTCCACTTCACAATAACAGCACATACAGTTGACCGGGGCAGCTCTAGCAAGGCACATTTTTTACGAACTGACTTGTTGGAAAGGTGGCATGCTTTGACGGTACCATGTTGAAAGTCACTGAGCTCTTCAGTAAGGCCATTCTACTGCCAATATTTGATTTTATACACCTGTCAACAACGGGTGTGGCTGAAATTGCCGAATCCACTAATTTGAAGGGGTGTCCACATATTTTTGTATATACAGTACCAGTCAAAAGTTTGGACACGTCTACTCATTCAAGGTTTTTCCTTTATTTTTCCTATTTTCTACATTTGTAGAATAATAGTGAAGAAATCAAAACTATGAAATAACACATGGAATCATGAGGTAACCAAAAAGGGGAAGCAAATGTAAATATTTTGAGATTCATTCTCTCAACCAGTTTCACCTGGAATGTTTTTCCAACAGTCTTGAACGAGTTCCAACATACAGTATAATGAGCACTTGTTGGCTGCATGTCCAACACATCCCAAACCATCTCAATTAGGTTGAGGTTGGGTGATTGTAGAGGTAATCTGATGCAGCACTCCATCACTCTCCTCCTTGGTCAAATAGCCCTTACAAATAGCCCTGGAGGTGTGTTGGGTCATTTTCCTGTGGAAAAACAAATGATAGTCCCATGAAGTGCAAACCAGATGGGATGGCGTATAGCTGCTGTGGTAGCCATGCTGGTTAAGTGTGCCTTGAATTCTAAATAAATCACAGTGTCACCAGCAAAGCACCCCACACCATCACACCTCCTCCTCCATGCTTCACGGTGGGAACCACAAATGCGTAGATCATCCGATCACCTACTCTGCATCTCACAAAGACACAGTGGTTGGACTCATCAGACCAGGATGAAGGACAGATTTCCACCACTCTAATGTCCATTCTCTTGTTTCTTGGCCCAAACAAGTCTCTTCTTCTTATTGGTGTCCTTTAGTGGTGATTTCTTTGCAACAATTCTACCATGAAGGCCTGATTCCCGCAGTCTCCTCTGAACAGTTTATGTTGAGATGTGTCTTACTTGAATAAGAAGAAGAGAAGCATTTATTTGGGCTGCAATCTGAGGCTGGTAACTCTAATGAACTTATCCTCTGCAGCAGAGGTAACTCTGGGTCTTCCTTTCCTGTGGCAGTCCTCATGAGAGCCATTTTCATCATAGCGCTTGATGTTTTTTGCGACTGCACTTGAAGAAACGTTTAAAAGTTCTTGAAATGTTGACTGACCTTCATGTCTTAAATTAATGATGGACTGTCATTTCTCTTTGCTTATTTGGGCTGTTCTTGACATAATATGGACTTGGTCTTTGACCAAATAGGACTATCTTCTGTATACCACCCCTACCTTGTCACAACACAGCTGATTGGCTCAAACGAATTAAGAAGGAAAGGAATTCCACAACTTTTAACAAGGTACACCTGTTAATTGAAATGCATACCTCATGAAGCTGGTTGAGAGAATGCCAAGGGTGTGCAAAGCTATAATCAAGGCAAAGGGTGGATACTTTGAAGAATCTCAAATATAACATATGTTTATTTGTTTAACACTTTTTGGTCACTACGTGATTCCATGTGTGTTATTTCATAGTTTTGATGTCTTCACTATTATTCTACAATGTAGACAACAGTCAAAATAAAGAAAAACCCTGGAATAAGTTGGTGTGTCCAAACTTTTGACCTGTATAGTGTACTGTTGTGAATGGTGTTTGGCTTTGCAGAACTGATGTCCCAGTGAGATGGAATTATTTTTGCTCGCTCTGAGCATGGTGCTCCATTTGTCAGATATAGATAGCAGGAAATTGCGCCTGGAGAGGGCCAATCAAAATGCCCCCTGAGTGTGTGGGGCTAAACTCTGAGAAATGGAGCTATATAGGAAATCTGCCAAGATGAAAAATAAATTATAATGTTGCAATAGTGACCAGGATTGGAACCTGGGTTTGATACAGTTGTTTTTCACCTTTTACGGATTGAGAACCTCCGGAAAGCCTCTCTCGCGCGCTCTCTCTCACTTTCTTATTCTTGCTCTCTCGATCTCTCCCTTTTCATGATAACAGAAAGGTGATTGTGGGTTTCTGACGTTTTGTTTATGTACTGTGTGGTTTGGATTGGATTTCTATTGTACAAGGCTTGCTGTAGTGTGCCAGTAGAGCTTGATGTTTAGTAGATGCCTGTGGCGAGATGGTGTAGTATTATTATTATTATTAGATTGTCACAAACCCCACCCAGATCATTATGATCTTAAGCCGTCCACCAGCCATTTTCAGTTAAGAGACATCAATCAAAGGCTGGCTTTGTTCTTGCCTTAATTTGACAGTCACTCTCCTGCATTCACTCCAACAAATGGCAGCTCATTAAGATGATGATCAATCTCAAAGTAATGGCTCCCACTGTGCTTGTTTTGAGCTTACAAGTGAATACACATTCACACCAACTCCTGGATACATTAACACATTATCGGCTATTCATCTACGCCGGCGTTCTCCAACCCTGTTCCTGCAGAGCTACCCTAATCTGACTCAGCTTTTCAACCAGCTAATTATTCAAATAAGGTGCACTAGATAAGTGAAAATCTCCAGGAACGGGTTGAGAGCCCTGATCTATGCACAGTCGTGCACACACACTTAGTTCCACACATACATAGTGAGTTTATTGAGTAAGATATGCTACTATGTTTTATTGCTACTGTGTTTTATTTATTATTTATCTGGGCAGGATGCATGTGGTCAGCATGTTGTCTTGCACCTGTGTGTTTCTGAGTTTTGTTTCCGTGTGTCTGTGTGTGTCTCTGTGTGTTTCTGTGCCTTGTTTGTGTGTGTGTGTGTGTGTGTGTGTGTGTGTGTGTGTGTGTGTGTGTGTGTGTGTGTGTGTGTGTGTGTGTGTGTGTGTGTGTGTGTGTGTGTCTGTGTGTGTCTGAGTCTGTGTCTGACTGTTTGTCAGTGTCCTGGCACTAGCAGGATGTTGACTGAGCCCTCTTGACCTTTTGACCCCTGGCTTGTGTCCCAGGTACTCGTTCCAGGACGAGGAGGACATGTTCATGGTGGTGGATCTGCTGCTGGGAGGGGACCTGCGCTACCACCTCCAACAGAACGTCCATTTCAATGAGGACGCTGTCAAACTCTACCTGTGTGAGATGACCCTGGCACTGGACTACCTGCAGAGCCAGCACATCATCCACAGGTATGGACATTATCCATAGACACAGAATCCACTGCACTGGTATGAGATACAACAGGGGTTGGCAACAGGTGGCAAAAGTGTTTTTATTTTGTCCCCCCAAAGTTTTTAGAAAATAATATAGATATATTTAAAGTCAGCAAAAAAAGAAACGTCCCTTTTTCAGGACCCTGTCTTTCAAAGATAATTTGTAAAAATCCAAGTAACTTCACAGATCTTCATTGTAAAGGGTTTAAACACTGTTTCCCATGTTTGTTCAATGAACCATAAACAATTAATGAACATGCACCTGTGGAACGGTCGTTAAGACACCAACAGCTTACATACGTTATGCAATTAAGGTCACAGTTATGAAAACTTAGGACACTAATATAATAATAACTAAAGAGGCCTTTCTACTGACTCTGGAAAAACACCAAAAGAAAGATGCCCAGGGTCCTTGCTCATCTGCGTGAATGTGCCTTATGCATCCTGCAAGGAGGCATGAGGACTGCATATGTGGCCAGGGCAATAAATTGCACTGTCTGTACTGTGGGACACCTAAAACAGCGCTACAGGACAGACAGCAGATAATAGTCCTCGTAGTGGCAGACCAGGAATGCACAATCCCTGCATCAGTGCTCAGACTGTCCGAAGTAGGCTGACAGACGCTGGACTGAGAGCTTGTAGGCCAGTTGTAACAGTCGGATTTGCGTTTATTGTCAAACGAATGAGCGTTACACCGAGGCCTGTACTCTGGAGCGGGATCGATATGGAGGTGGAGGGTCCGTCATGGTCTGGGGCGGTGTGTCACAGCATCATCGGACTGAGCTTATTGGTGCCTTCCAGGTGCCTTGGTGGAAGAGAGGGGTAACGTCTCACAGCAAGAACTGGCAAATCTGGTGCAGTCCATGATGAGGAGATCTGGCCACACCAGATACTGACTGTTACTTTTGATTTTGATCCCCCTTGTTCAGGGACACATTATTCCATCTCTGTTAGTCACATGTCTAACATCATGGGAAAATCAATAGAAATCAGCCAAGACCTCAGAAAAAAAATGTGTAGACCTCCACAACTCTGGTTCATCCTTGGGAGAAATTTCCATAAGCCTGAAGGTACCACATTCATATGTACAAACAATAGTACTTAAGTATAAATACCATGGGACCACGCAGCCATCATACCGCTCAGGAAGGAGAAGCGTTTTGTCTCCTAGAGATGAACGTACGTTGGTGCGAAAAGTGCAAATCAATCCCAGAACAACAGCAAAGGACCTTGTGAAGATGCTAGAGGAAACCGGTACAAAAGTATCAATATCCACAATAAAATGAGTCCTATATTTACATATCCTGAAAGGCCGCTCAGCAAGGAAGAAGCCACTGCTCCATTACCTCCATAAAAAGCCAGACAAAGGTTTGCAACTGCACATGGGGACAAAGATTGTACTTTTTGGAGAAATGTCCTCTGGTCTGAAAAATACAACTGTTTGGCCATAATGACCATCGTTATGTTTTGAGGAGAAAGGGGGAGGCTTGCAAGCCAAAGAACACCATCCAAACCTTGAAGCACGGGGGTGGAAGCATCATGTTGTGGGGGTGCTTTCCTGCAAGAGGGACTGGTGCACTTCAGAAAATAGATTGCATCGTATGGGAGGAACATTATATGGATATATTGAAGCAACATCTCAAGACATCAGTCAGGAAGTTAAAGCTTGGTTGCAAATGGGTCTTCCAAATGGACAATGACCCCAAGCATACTTCCAAAGTTGTGTCAAAATGGCTGAAAGACAACAAAGTCAAGGTATTGGAGTGGCCATCACAAAGCCCTGACCTCAATCCTATCGGGAATTTATGGGCAGAACTAAAAAAGTGTTTGCGAGCAAGGAGGCCTACAAACCTGACACGGTTACACCAGCTCTGTCATGAGGAATGGGCCAAAATTCACCCAACTTATTGTGGGAAGCTTGTGGAAGGCTACCTGAAATGTTTGACCCAGGTTAAGCATTTTAAAGGCAATGGTACCAAATACTAATTGAGTGTATGACACAGTGTGTCCTTGCCTTCGTAATAGTGTTAAATCCAAATGTCAGGCTAAAAGGATTTCAGTTATATGGTTCTTACCCTGACAGTAATCTATGGGCCAGGACAGTAATCCACTGTTCGGATTTCTATAAACAGCCACTACTAACTTCAGCTAATTTTAGCCATCGCTAACCAAAATTGTGTCTGCGTCTCCTGGCCCTCCTTTAGAGCTCAAACACACTGCAATGGCGAACTGTTAACACTAGAACTGCCAGTCCTCGCTATCCCCCTTACTATGTCAATAAGCAGCCCTTTTGACTGCAACATGCTGACAGTCTAATAAATAAGTCATATACTGTATGCTATCGGAAAAATAATCCTTTGGTTGTGTTTATGAAAGTCTTGATAACATTAGAATACGAGAAACAATGCATTTCCAAGAACACAATAGCATTTATGCTACTAAAGGTGATATGTAGTTGAGGCTATAAACAAGCAGGAAAACCATGCACCCGGACGGAGGCTGCTTCTTTTTACGTGATGCCCAACTTCCATCAATACGTCTCCTTCACCACTAGTGGTGATAAAGTCCGAGACCACTGTTACTCTACCCACAAGCAGCATAAAAGGCAATGTATTGCCCCTTCGGCCAATCATTATTCTATACTCCTGCTTCCTGTCTTCAAGCAGAAGCTCAAACAGGAACTATCCGTTACCCGCTCCACAGAGAAATGGTCCGCCAAATCAGAGGCTATACTACAGGACTGCTTTGTTAGAGCTGACTGGAATATTTCCTGGAACTCCTCTGATAACACCGACGAGCTAACCACCTCCGTCACCGGCTTCATTAGGAAATGCACCTCTGATGTTGTCCCCATAGTGAAGTTTCGCTGCTTCCCCAATCAAAAGCCCTGGATTAACACAGAGGTTGGCACTAAGATAAAGACCAGGTTTACGGTACAGAGGGCTATCACTGCCAACCCCCGAGCCTACGGCTGAGGACACAATCAACTCCTGTTATGACCGCTGCAGAGGTTTCAAACTAGCAAAAGGACAGAAGGAATAAGGTGGAATCCTATTATACAGGCTCTGACACCCACCGCATGTGGCATGATGGATTACAAAGGAAGACCCAGCCGTGATATGCCCAACAGTGCCTTTCTACTAAATAATCTCACTTCGGCAAAATACAACACCAAGCTGTGCATGAGGGCCCCCGCCGGCGCTCACAAGGCCACGGGGCCGAACTATTCCAGGGTGTATTCTCAATGTTTGTGCAGAACAGCTGGCAAGAATATTCATGGTTATTTTCAACCTCTCTTGTACCAGTCTATAATCCCCACGTCTCAAGCTGACAACCACCATTCCTGTTCCCAAGAACTCTAAGGCTACCTGCCAGAATGACTACAGCCCTGTAGCACTCACATCTGTAATAATGAAGCGCTTTGAAAGGCTGGTTGTGGTACACATCAACTCCGTCATCCCAGACATCCTAGACACACTCCAAGCATACTTCCACAACAGAGCCATAGATGATGCAATCTCAATTGCACTCCACACTGCCCTCAACCACCTAGATTAGAGGAATACCTTTGTGAGAATGCTGTTCATTGACTACAGTTCAGCGTTCAACACCATAGTCCCCTCCAAGCTCGTCACCATCCTGGACTTCCTGATGGGCTGACCCCAGGTATTGAGGGTAGGCAGCATCACCTCCGCCACACTGATCCTCAGCACGGGGGACCCACAGGGGTGTGTGCTTAGTCCACTCTTGTACTCGTGTGTTTACCCACGACTGCGTAGCCACACACAACTCCAACACCATCATCAAGTTTGCTGACGACGCAACGGTGGTAGGCCTGATCACTGGCGATAATGACTACAGGAAACGGGGAGGTGACTGCACCATTGAGAGCATCTTGACTGGCTGCATCACTGCTTAGTATGGCAACTGCACCGCCCTCGAATGCATAGCACTAGAGAGGGTAGTGCGGCTAGACCAGTACATCACGGGGCCGAGCTCCTTGCGATCCAGGACCTCTATCAGGCGGTGTGAAAGGAAGGCCTGGATAATTGTTAGACTCCATCCACCCAAGCCCATAAACTGTACTTTCTGCTTCCACATGACACGCGGCACGGGAGCAACAAGTCTGACACCAACAGGTGCCTGAACAGCTTCTATCCCCAAGCCATAAGACTGCTAAATAGCTAACAGAATGGCTACATGGACTATCTGCATTGACTGTTTTACTTTATTTTCACACTTACTCTATGAACTCTCACAGGACTTGCACACACTGACACTCCAGCACACTCACACATACTCACTTAATTTGCTCACACACACAACATGCACACACATTCATACTCCCCGGGCTCCTGAGTGGCGCAGCGGTCTCAGGCACTGCATCTCAGTGCAAGATGCGTCACTACAGTCTCTGGTTCGAATCCAGGCTGTATCACATCTGGCCGTGTTTGGGAGTCCCATAGTGCAGCGCACAATTGGCTCAGCGTTGGCCAGGGTAGGCCGTCATTGTAAATAAAAATGTGTTCTTAACTGACTTTCCTAGTTAAAGGTTTAAATTAAATAAAGAATAGTGACTAAACACACACACACTCACATATGATCATCATATATGCTCCTGATGTCTAGTCAACTTTCCCCCTTTTACATATCTACCTCTACCACTCCAGTATCCCTGCACTTTGTAAATATTGTATTGCCACTGACCCTGGAACTGACCACTTAGTTTACTTACTTTCTCGTGTTCTTCTTATTTCTATTTCTCGCATGGTTTTTGTTCTACTTTACTTTATTTATAGTACTACTGATATTGATAATTGCATTGTTGGGAAAGAGTTTGCAAGAAAGGCATTTTACTGTACTTGTGCACGTGACAATAAAACTTGAAAATTGCTGGCGCGTGCTCATGTATGGACCGCAAAGGAACAGCGATTATTCTTGGAAAAAGTGATAGTTGGAAACCTCTGAATCGGCTCTGTCTGCTCGTCTTACCTGAATGAGACTCTGTAGGAGGATTATGAAAAAGTCACTTTTTGGCATTGGGTGAAAATGATATCCTCTTAAAACAGCTTTAACACATGATGTTTCTGATATAAAAACATATGTATGTTAAATATAATTATTTAGCGAAAGTCAAAGATAGAGGGGGGCATGACTTAAACAATTGCAGAGATATTTACATTTTAAATGAATATGCAGTCAAAATACTGCCTCTGTGCCTCTTGTGTTAAAAGCAGAGAGCGACATTCCGGTCACTCTGACCAGAATTTTCTGATCATTTTCTGAAATGGTGTAAACAGCCATCATTCGCTGACACCCAGCAGGAGATCACTGCTTGTCTGCTTTTAGTTGTACGTACCTCCCTGATTACTCCTATCCTGGGTGACACGTCTGGGACTCCTGGCCCTCCCTCTTCTACTCCCTGTTTCAGACACAGACATCTCCTCACCTCCATGCCCGAAAGGAGATGAATCCCCTGTGTTAAGGGGTGTAATGATTCATCATCATCCTTTTCTCATCTGTCTTGAGTGTCCCCGGGCAGAACGGGCAGTCCTGCATCGTCCTTTTCACTCTCCCAGCTCTGACACCTAATGTGTGGCCTGATGGCTACAGGAGATACTCACCGCACTGCAGTACTGGAAAACCTGTGCTCTGGGTCTAATGATGTAGGCTCCAATATGTGGTGCTCGTTGGAAGAAAAGCCACACCTTTTGAATTCACTAGTATATCACTGGGCAGTGGTGTAGTTCTTTGTGTGCTTGTTAAGAATCTGAGTTTTTATCCATCGGATTATGAAACCAAAATGGCTTTAGTAGCCTATTTGTTTGTCCAACAGTCTGTTGTTTGCTGAATAGTATTCTTTCTATAAGGACCTGGGCAATCCCTTTTTAATGAAGGCTTTTCTATATTCCTACAGTTGTTAAAATCAATCTTCTTCAGCATGGTATGACTTGCAGTTGTGAGCTTTTGTTGAAAGTGCTGAGCACAGGTCAAAGTGTTGGTGCTGTAAATGAAAGTGTTTAGGTCCCTGTAGACCACAAACTCCACTCAAAATGTTTTAACCATTTGGCCTCGATGTTTTAACCTATAACTCCAAAGCTCGTTTTAGCAAATTGCTCCTCTAAAGTGCAAAATAAATATCTGGGTGTGTGCGTACTGGTGAGTGTGTTTGTGCATTTGTGCCGTTGAGCAATCGTGTACCGTGCCTTCAGAAACTATTCACACCCTTTGACTTTTTCCACATTTTGTGTTACAGCCTGAATTTAAAATGGATTCCATTTATTTTTTTCTGTCACTGGCCTTCACACAATACCCCATAATGTTAAAGTGGAATTATGTTTTTCTAAATGTTTACAAGCTGAGGGAATAAGTCAATAATCTTCAACCCCTTTGTCATGGCAAAGTAAACATGTGCTTATGAAGTAACCTAATTAAGTTGCATTAACATCATTTTTGAACGACTATCTCATCACTGTATCCCCCCAGTTGAGCAGTGAAATTCAAAAACAGATCCAGGGAGGTTTTCCAATGCCTCACAAAGTGCACCTATTGGGGGATGGGTTAAAAAAAACAAAAGCAGACATTGACTATCACTTTGAGGATGGTGAAGTTATTAATAACACTTTGAATGGTGTATCAATACACCCAGTCACTACAAAGATACAGGCGTCCTTCCTAATTCAGTTGCCAGAGAGTAAGGAAACCACTCAGGGATTTCCCCATGAGGCCAATGGTGACTTTAAAACAGTTAGAGTTTAATGGCTGTGATGTGAGGATGGATCAACAACATTGTAGTTACTCCACAATACTAACCTAAATGACAGAGTGAAAAGAAGGAAGCCTGTACATAATAAAAATATTCCAAAACATGCATCCTGTTTGTGATAATGGAATCCTGTTTGTGATAAATGGAATTTAGTTAAGCACAGGCAAAATCCTAGGGGAAAATCTGGCTCAGTCTGCTTTCCAACAGACACTGGGAGACAAATTCACCTTTCAGCAGGACAATAACCTAAAACATAAGGCCATATATACATCATGACGACATTGAAAGTGGCCCAGTTCCAGTTTTGACTTAAATTTGCCTTGAAAATCTATGCAAGACTTGAAAATGGCTGTCTAGCAATGATCAACAACCAACTTGACAGAGCTTGAATAATTTTTAAAAGAACAATGTGAAAATATTCGACATTCCAGGTGTGCAAAGCTCTTAGAGACTTACCCAGAAAGACTCACAGCTGTAATCACTGCCAGAGGTGATTCTAACATGTAATATCTCAGGGGGTTGAATACTTATCTAATGAAGATATATTAGTGCTTTATTTTTCATATTTTTTTTAACAAATGTTCACATTTATCTTCCACTTAGACATTAGAGTATTTTGTGTAAAAAAATAAACCTATTTAATCCCACTTTGTGACACAACGAAATGTGTAAAAAGTACAAGAGTGGGAACACTGTCTGATGGCACTGTAGTTCCAACTAGAATGAACACACACTTGTCCTCAACTCAAGTTAAAACAGTAATTCACCCTGTCAACTTGATAAATGTGCTTTGCCATTATTTAAATACCAATTAAGTTATTTGGTAGAAGATTCAGGGAGTTTGCCCAAGTCTCTGTGTGTTTTTTTTTTTCTCTCATCCTGGCATCAACACTTCTGACTCTGACACAGTTGTGTCTGCTGTAGGAGGCCTAATCCAATCCCTGGTTATCTGTATCTCCTGCTCTGCAATTTGGTTCCACGCTGTGGGTTTGCGACAGGAGAATACTATTATTTTGTTGCACTAAATGGGGGAAGAAGTGTCTCCTAGCAACAGTCTGCTGCTGCCATGATGCCTGAGGAAGGTGGAATTAGTCTAAGCAACAAAAAAAGTCCCCAAAGAACACAAGAATGGCCCCCCTCTCTTTACTTCTTCTGCACTGAAGAAAAACTAAAAAGTCAACATTGATTTCTCTTCCCTCTTCTATAGTGAAGGCCTTAAAGGTGGAATTAGACCTCAAACGTGTTAGTCGTCTGCTGCTGGAGTTTCCATTCCATACTTAGGAAACCCGTTTGACTGCATTGCTCGTCACGTCAAAGAAGAAGTGTGTTAAATAAGCAATGCTCTGCATGGTTTTACATCAAATAACCATGGTGGCGGGATGGCAGAGGGTTTCATATTGGAATTTATCCCATGGCCATAGAGCACGTGAATTGAATACATTTCCCATAAACCTCTTGAGAAATACACCAGTTAACATAGAGATGTACTTTTATGGTACAGTATAGCCTCCCCAATGGGCAAAGACGTCAAGTCAGCGTTTATTCTGCGTTGGTTCAACGTAATTTCGTTTTTTATTTTCATTGAAATGACCCGGAAGCAACATTGATTCTACCAGTGTGTTCCCAGTGGGTCAGTGCTAACAGGAATGTTACTTTAGTGAAGTGTATGAGCTGATTTTGCATCAAATAACCACTGTGGCGGTGTAGAGACTTTCATATTTGAGTTCCTCCCGTACATTTCCATTGAAATCTCTTGAGAAATACACCAGTTAACATAGAGACTTACTTCTTGGTATAGCATAACCTTTGTGCATACATTACTTTTTAAGTCAGTGTAGTGTTTGAGACACAGACTCTGTGGACTAAATGGCTTGGGTTTGGGATCACATCTCCATTAAACCTCTTAAGGAAAACACCAGTTAAAAAAGACTTACTGATATCATGTTAGTGTAGCGTATGAGACTCTCTATGTGGACTAAATGTATTATTCACACTTTCGTGACAGGCTGCATAATTAAATAAGCGGGGTTGGCTCTGTTAATTGGCTGTGGGCTTGGAGGGGGCTGTGCATGTGGGTTAACACCAAGGTATTGTTGTTTATGTTGGTCTCCACTGCATTGGTGCCCCACATAAAAAGCATGTGTGGAGAAAACCTGGGAGTGCCTCCCTGGCGTCGGGATTGGAAATGGCCATGTTCCCATTCATCCACGTCGAATATAGTGGTGTAGGGATCAGTACACGGGCATACGCACACACATCGGCACACAGTCACATACGTAATACACACACAGGTTGGTCGTTCCAATGTTTCATTTTAAAAGCTTGTTATATTAAATGCAGTGCCCTAGCTTTAAGATAAACAACATGGAAAATGTAATGAATCTGATTTTTTTAATGAATAAGGAAATGTCCCACGTCACTTTTTCTAGGAACATTTGACCCCATTCAACCCCATTTAACGTTTTCACCATCATTGTCAAGCCCAGGTTATTTTGTTGCTTTGACAAAGTCATTTCTGTAGATAGTTATTTGTCCCTCATTTTAAGGTCAACCCTGTCACATAGACTGAACTATAATTTGAATATGGTGAAACTATTACTTTTTTAATGATTTTTTTCAAAAGAAACATTGAACATTCAAATCATAGTGAGAAAGCAGGTGAGCATTTTCTGGTGTTTTGTGGTAGAAAACTGAGAGAGTCGACCATAACATGTTACCCATAGTTGATGGTCTAGAAAAGAGTTAAGTTTTTTTTTTAAATGTGTTAAGCTTGCATTCAATTGCCCCTCCTTGCTGCACTTCCATTCCCCCTGTCACAAGGGGAGCTATGGCTGATTTAAAATGAAATAATCAAACATTTTTCTTAATTTCACCTCTTTTATGGGGGAAAATGTTTTTTTTTAAATATTAAGTGGAACATGCTCTCTTTATGACAGAATATAAACATTTGGTGAAATAAAAGGTTTTTCTTAACAGCATTACTCCCCCAAAAGGGTCTCTCTTTGTTGAACAACCCAGGCAATACTTACAAGCCTCAATGTACAGATACACTTGCACACACATGTAACACTTACAGCTACCCATTCTGTTCCACACACATGCAGTTCCATATTCTTAGACAATGATTTCTGTGTTTCTCTCTGTTTCTATCTCACAGGGATATCAAACCAGATAACATCTTGTTAGATGAGCAAGGTGAGAATGCCTCTTCTTAGAGCTGACTTTATCTTGTACTCATTAGATGTCTATGATGTGTGTGTGTGTGTTTTACCTTTGTCACATGCTTTATGAAGGCTCGTGTAGGCCATTTGAGTGACATTGTTGTTCATGTGCGTGTGTACAGTATGTGTGGTAGAGAAGGAGAGAGAGGGAGAAAGAGAAAAATGTTCCTATGTACAGTAAAGCGAGCTTCTGAGAAGGAAAATGGTCCAAGGTGACAGATAGGACACACAGTCATGACTCTGCAGGATGTTACTGTAGGTATCACCACAGTAATGGGGTCAGCACTCATGCAGAATGGCCAGAATGTGTGTCTCACACCCCACCATGCTTTGAAGACAAGGACACACTAGTCCTCTTCACTACTGTGGTCTGTAGACATCAGCTCTTACAGTAAAATGCTCAGGCAGACTGCTTCAAGTCTTTTTTAAATATATATTTGTAATGTGTTTTATTGTTTTAAGGACAGTGACAGGCAGAAGGTAGAGACTGAGACAGATACAGAGGGAGACTGGGAGTAGGGGCCGAGGCAGGATTCATAACCCTGTCGCCAGCGGGTATATGTGGAGTCGCCAGCGGGTAGACCAGACTCCGGCAAACAAATGTCTCGTTGACACACTGAATCGTGTTTTTACTAAGCTATTTGTGTTTTGTTTTTGTTTGTCAGTTAGTTAGTCAAAGTTAGTCAGAGACAACAAATTTGATTTCGATTACATCAGGTAATAAAGAGAGAACGCCTACTCAAGTTCAGACAAAAATAGATACCGTAGCTTTAAGTTTCTTTTGGATCGTTTTGTTTAAAGAAAGAAACATGTTTTTGGGAGTTTTATGGATGTGGTGTTACAGTATATTTGAGTTTGGTTCTAAGGAGCGCTGTCTTCCCAGGCCACGCCCACCTGACAGACTTCAACGTTGCTACAATAATCAAGGATGGAGAGAGGGCCACGGCCTTAGCTGGAACCAAGCCCTACATGGGTAAGACTTTTTAAAATTTTATACCTGTTATTCCTTCAGCCCTTGGAAACCTTTGTCACTAGCCTGGACCCAGATCTGTTTGTACTGTCTTCCTGTCCTATGGTCCTAGTCACGACTATGACGAGACTGATCTGGAACCGTATCACTAACATACTGTGTAAATATCCATTCGTGTTTGATGGTCTCGTGTAGGTGTAGCCTAGCTGACTGACTCTGTCTGTGTTGTATCTCCTCCAGCCCCAGAGATCTTCCAGTCCTTTGTGAGCGGGGGGGTGGGGTATGCCTTTGAGGTGGATTGGTGGTCACTCGGCGTGACGGTTTTTGAGGTGCTGCGTGGATGGGTAAGGATAGGCATTATGGGAAGTGGAGCTGTTCTTGAGTAACGAAAACTGAAGCTTACTGTATGTGGTTAATACTATCTTCTTTCCATTTCTCAGTCTGTCTATGCTTTCTTCCCCCTCTCTCTCTCCCCCATCTCTCTCTTACTCTCTCTTCCTCTCTCCCTTACTCTCTCTTCCTCTCTCCCCCTTCCCTCGCTCTCTCCCTCTGTCAGAGGCCCTATGAGATCCATGCCAGTAACTCAGTGGAGTCTTTAATGCAGCTCTTCAGTACAGTCAGTGTGCAGTACAACTCCACCTGGCCCAAGGATCTGGTCCATCTCATGAGGAAGGTAAGTGGGGAGGGGAAGTGGAAGGGGGAAGGAGAAAGATGAGCGGAGGGGATTTCGATGTTTGATTTATTACAATCCCCATTAGTCGATGCCAATAGCAACAGCTAGTCTTACTGGGGTCCAAGAAGAGCGGCGAGCAGAGGAAAGGAGAGTAAAAGTGAGGAGAGGAGATGAGGGGCAGAAGTGGAGAGATGGGCTGCTGTAGAGGGGAGAGTTGTCAGGGGAAAGTCTACAGTGGAAAGTCTACAGTGGAAAGTCTACAGTGGAGTAGAGAGTCGAGTCAGTGGTCAGAAGACATTGGGGGGGGCTCACAAAAGTAGTTGAGGTGAAAGTGGATGGAGGGAGAGTTTCCTGAGGCCGAGGGGAACAGAGGGAGAGATTTAGAGATATAAGGACGATGAGAGACAAATGGAGTGGCAGGGAGTCAGAGTAGTGAGGGACTACTCTCTAATCTGTGCGTGTCTGCTCCAGTCAGAGCCAACGAGGCTCCAGGGCGATGGCATCTGTATCTTCCGCTTGGCTGCGGATCGATTACCATGTCTGAACCCCACCTAGACGGACCTAACCAGCCCTCTGGGAGAAATGACTCGTCTGAATTTTCAGAGTGGGAGAGATATGGTTAACATGGCAACCGAACTACATCCCAAAATCATTTCTCCTAGGTTTATGTTAAGCTATCCCACGGCGAAACTTAACAGCTGTTCTATTTCAAATAATTGTTTCGATGTCTCACAAATGGGGATTCACTCTAGAAGATTCACTAACTGAAGAACCAATCACAGCGTCTGTTGGAGAAGCTCTCCTCAGTGCGACTAGATCACTGTCTCCTACTGAACTGTTCTCAGGCGAAACCGTGAGGTTAAAGCTGCAGAACATAGGACCTCAGCTCCTGTTGATAGTGTTGAGTACTGACCGAGAGGAAAGTTTTGCTTAGAGTATAAATAGTTTTCTACTCCTCAGTCTCCGGTGGTAGCTAGCGTCACAAGCAAGCCCCAGGTAGTTGAGCCGTCACTGGCCAATGACCTCATGCCCAATGCTGCATCACAGGCCGACACTTCTCTTCCTGGGAAGACAGAGCGCATTTCCCTCTCCATCTTCCAGATGTTTTACGTGTCTGCTGCACATTCATTAGAGGAGCCATTGACGGATGTAGAGAGGGCAACGCACTGGCACCAGGGTTTTTACGTGGCAGGTAGAGAGCATCACACTGGCACCAGGGTTTTTACGTGGCAGGTAGAGGGCATCACACTGGCACCAGGGTTTTTACGTGGCAGGTAGAGGGCATCACACTGGCACCAGGGTTTTTACGTGGCAGGTAGAGGGCATCACACTGGCACCAGGGTTTTTTACGTGGCAGGTAGAGGGCATCACACTGGCACCAGGGTTTTTACGTGGCAGGTAGAGAGCATCACACTGGCACCAGGGTTTTTACGTGGCAGGTAGAGAGCATCACACTGGCACCAGGGTTTTTACGTGGCAAGTAGAGGGCATCACACTGGCACCAGGGTTTTTACGTGGCAGGGAGAGGGCATCACACTGGCACCAGGGTTTTTACGTGGCAGGTAGAGGGCATCACACTGGCACCAGGGTTTTTACGTGGCAGGTAGAGGGCATCACACTGGCACCCGGGTTTTTACGTGGCAGGTAGAGGGCATCACACTGGCACCAGGGTTTTTACGTGGCAGGTAGAGGGCATCACACTGGCACCAGGGTTTTTACGTGGCAGGTAGAGGACATCACACTGGCACCAGGGTTTTTACGTGGCAGGTAGAGGGCATCACACTGGCACCAGGGTTTTTACGTGGCAGGTAGAGGGCATCACACTGGCACCAGGGTTTTTTACGTGGCAGGTAGAGGGCATCACACTGGCACCAGGGTTTTTACGTGGCAGGTAGAGAGCATCACACTGGCACCAGGGTTTTTACGTGGCAGGTAGAGAGCATCACACTGGGTTTTTACGTGGCACATCAGGGGGTTTTTACGTGGCAGGTAGAGGGCATCACACTGGCACCAGGGTTTTTACGTGGCAGGTAGAGGGCATCACACTGGCACCAGGGTTTTTACGTGGCAGGTAGAGGGCATCACACTGGCACCAGGGTTTTTACGTGGCAGGTAGAGGGCATCACACTGGCACCAGGGTTTTTACGTGGCAGGTAGAGAGCATCACACTGGCACCAGGGTTTTTACGTGGCAGGTAGAGGGCATCACACTGGCACCAGGGTTTTTACGTGGCAGGTAGAGGGCATCACACTGGCACCAGGGTTTTTACGTGGCAGGTAGAGGGCATCACACTGGCACCAGGGTTTTTTACGTGGCAGGTAGAGGGCATCACACTGGCACCAGGGTTTTTACGTGGCAGGTAGAGAGCATCACACTGGCACCAGGGTTTTTACGTGGCAGGTAGAGAGCATCACACTGGCACCAGGGTTTTTACGTGGCAAGTAGAGGGCATCACACTGGCACCAGGGTTTTTACGTGGCAGGGAGAGGGCATCACACTGGCACCAGGGTTTTTACGTGGCAGGTAGAGGGCATCACACTGGCACCAGGGTTTTTACGTGGCAGGTAGAGGGCATCACACTGGCACCCGGGTTTTTACGTGGCAGGTAGAGGGCATCACACTGGCACCAGGGATTTTTCGTGGCAGGTAGAGGGCATCACACTGGCACCAGGGTTTTTTAACAGTGCAAAACCCCCAGCCGACACAGCAGGCTGCGAACCCACCACTTGGTTCCCCTTACAGAGGCCGACAGTGGGGTGATGTGGTCCTTCGCTGCTACCGCATCCAGGTCCCATCCACCTGATTCCCCTGGGAAGAAGGGTCACCTGACCTAGGGGTGCGTTCCCAGCTGTAGAGAGGGGCAGCAAACAAGTCACTACATGTTCTGGCCTGCCCCCAAGTGTCCCCCGTGCCACAGCTCTCCTTCAGCGCATTCACAAGCACCTGAGGCAAAAAGGCAAATGATCATTCACCCCATTCTGGACCTACTTCAACAGCTATCTGAGAAAGTACACGTTTCGTATTCTTACGCTCAAAGTGCTGTCTCGCTCTATTCGTCGAGGCGATGTTACTCAATGCTTATTTTCACATAAGTATTCTGCCAGCACACGGGAAGTTTCTCAGGTTTTCCTTTCAAGGCACAGCCTGCGAATACCTCGCTGTCCCCTTCGGGCGAGCACTAGCTCCACAAACGTTCAGCAAGTGTGTGGATGCAGCCCCAACACAGGAGAAAGCGGTATGCGACATGACTTCCCTTTTAACCCATCTCACCGGCCAAACGTTAGCCTATTATCATGGAAGAAGATGACTGAAAATTCGTCATTGGCTTTATTACTCTGATTGGTTAGAGATGACTAAATCGCTGATTTGTACAACACCGCTCATTTTGACGTCACCACAAACAACTTCAGTCTCAGACTGAAGTATGTAGCGAATGATAGAGCAGCAGATTAATTCAGTTTGAGTTGTCAGGCAAGGATTCTCTCTTTCATCGGGCTACGCTATTGGACAACCACATCACGTCGTTCCGATAGTGCCTCTCCCACTCGGTCACGCTCAAAACCTGCCTCTGAGTGCTGGGATTGATTGCGTCCCCCATCTCAGTTGTACCGCTAGGACTACTGAGAATAGAAGAGAGCTCACCTCTTCCCGTTATGCGCAACTCATTTCCTGGGTGTACTGAATGTAGGAGTAGACTTATTGTCCAGAGGGAATCCACTTTACGGGGATTGGAGACTCCATCCCCAGGTGGTGAACCAGATCTGGGAGATACACGATCTAGTCACTGTAGATCTCTTCGCATCGAACAAAGACACACACACTGTCCGTTGTTCCTAGCAGGAGATGCACCACTGGGGTTGGACCCACTGACACCTCCTTGGCCAAGGGTGATGATTTACGCTTTTCCTCCTCTCTGCTTGATACTCCCCACTCTGGACAGAGTGAGGGAACAAGGCGTATCCCTCCTCTCGATAGCCACTCGATGGCCATGGAAGCTCAACTCTCCTGCTTTACAATAAGCCCAGGCTGCTACCATTAGGATCTTTTGATCCAAAGTGAATAAAGATGTTTTCCACCCTCACCCAGAAATGATGGCCCTCTGGGCCTGGCCCGTGAGAGGATGCGACGGGCTTGCCAATCGGAATCATTGAGACTATCCAGAGTTCAAGGGCCTCTTCGACACGCTCACTGTATGGAAACAAGTTGTGCGTTTTTGAGAAGTGGTGTGAACAATAGCCTTCAGATAATTCCTTACCGATGCTCAGTATCCAAGGTTTTATGCTTCTTGCAGGACATTTTAGGCAGAGGGAAGACATTTTCATTTTCCACTGGTTAAGGTCTATTTAACTGCTATCTCGGCCTGTCATATAGGCTTGGACAGTAACATAGTAGGGATACGCCCTCGGTTATGTCGTTTTATGGAAGGGAGCGCGTTGCTTCTGCCCAGTTTCCAAGCCTTTAGCACCATCTTAGGACCTGTCTATTGTGCTTGAGGCAATTTTGCAGCAGC
Source organism: Oncorhynchus keta (assembly GCF_023373465.1). Classification (NCBI taxonomy): domain Eukaryota; kingdom Metazoa; phylum Chordata; class Actinopteri; order Salmoniformes; family Salmonidae; genus Oncorhynchus; species Oncorhynchus keta. The sequence goes on from NC_068456.1 coordinate 8,286,095, forward strand.
CTTTTAAGCCGCTGGATAGTGTGGAGATGAAATATCTCTCCTTTAAAACAGCTTTAGTGACTGACCTTACATCAGCAAAGCAAGTGAGTGACCTGCATGATTTGTCAGTCCACCATTCGTGCCTACAGTTTGCCCCGTGTTATCCAAGGTAACATTGTTACCCATCCCCGCCTTTATGCCTAAGGTCAGAGGCAATTAAAATGGTCTCTTCTTAGAGCTTATGGCTTTCCAGCAGCCACCTTTCACTTCTACGGAAGAAGAGCGTCTCCACCATTTATGTCCAATGCTTTGAAAGAACGAGAGCATGTCGAAAGAGTGACCAACTCTTCGAGTGGGCCCCTCTCTTGTCAACAGCTATCCCATTGGACAGTGGAGGCTATTGTATTGCCTTATAATAGCAAGGGTTTGCAGTCAGGGTTGAAGAGTAACTGATAACAGGTACCGTTTTCTTGTAATCAGTTATGTTTACAGGCAAAAATATTGTATTCAGATTACATATACTTTTGAAAAACTAGATGATTACTTTTGGGATACTTTTAGATTCAAGATACATTATGACACCTTTCTGTTTTCTCAATGACATTCAATTCAGCATTGGAAAAAGGCACAAATTTAAGTTTGTTCGTCCTGAGCGAGTCTGACCGCAAGTACAAGACCACTATGATGACATGTCAAATGCGTTTGATGGATGCTTTTTGTCTTCTTCTGATGCCTCTTAAGGGGAAAGTAATTCAAAAGTAACTGAAAGTTATCAGTTTATCTTACTGAGTTTGGGTAATCCAAAAGTAACTTTACTGATTACAATTTTGGACGTAACTAGTAACATAACTATAACTAGTAGTTGTAACGGATTACATTTAGAAAGTAACCTACCCAGCCCTCATTCCACCAAAGGTATGGTTACCTCTTGGGCACTGTTCAAATGCATCTCTTAGCAAGAGATTTACAATGCGGCATGTTGGGCCACCCTGGTTTTGTGATAATGTGAGTGAGATGACTCACTGTATTTCCATGCTCGCAAGGAAGAGAGGCATGAGTTTTTAAACTTTGTTTCCATTGAACATGCCATACAAATAAAGGAATTATATTAAGAGTGCCTTCATCCTCCTTTCATTTGGATGAGAGGCATGCTTGAGAATGACCAGAGGCGGGGCGAGTTGCGCCTTATAAGGCGGGGAGGGGCTCACCTCTTCTCCAATTTTACCCGCCTGTCTCCAAAAGATGCTGCGATTTGGTTCTTCATTTTGTGAATCTGCTAGAGCGAATCCCCATATGTGAGACGTCTATCTCATATTATCATAGAACCGGGGTTTCGTAAATACCCTAGATTTCCCTTCATTGTAGATACAATACTATTGATACAAGTTTATTGTATCCCTGACAATGATCTCAATCCTTATCTAATTAAATGTATGCTAATCGGGGTGGATCCCTGTACTGTAAGACTGTGGCTGATTTAAGAGTGCCCCCTAATGTCGATACTCCCTAGATTATTGGATCTGATTTGAACATTCAACCTGTTTAGTCACAAGCCATAAGGTTTTTCAATTCAATACGACTTCATTAATCCCTGCGGAGAAATTAGAAAGCAATGTAGTGGATAATGTAGAGGTGATAGTGTTTGAGACTTTAATGGAACTAAATGATGTATAGTATAATCTGTGTGTGTGTGTCTCCCAGCTGCTGACGGTGAACCCAGAGCATCGTTTCTCCAGCCTGTCTCACATGCAGACGGCTCCCTACCTCTCTGACATCAACTGGGACGCTGTGTACGAGAAGAAGATAGAGGCTGGCTTTGTCCCTAACGTAAGTATGGACCGTAAATCTATCACATGGGAGCATAGAATGCAGTGTGCTGTGTTTTCACCTTTTTATGGACTGTAAACACTGATTCACACTTCACACATACCGTATATAAGATTAACTACATTATCTCATCTTGTTCATTTATTCAGACACATAAACGTACACATGTAGTCTTATACATAATCCAGTCTCTCACACGTATTACATTCTGTGAAATGTCCAGTATTTGTTTCGCTGTTATTATTTCTATTATTATTTAATCCCTGTACATATCTACCTCTAATACTCCAGTATCCCTGCACATTATACATGTGGTACTGGCACTGACCTTGTATATTCATGGGTTGCAATTTGCGTCACAATATTGTTTTGAACGTTCGTTTTAGGACGGATGTTCAACTGAGCATTCTACTCAATGCATCCTCATTGGGCGCTGATGAAGATTTGGTCTAAAGTGCATTACTGTGGCTTGAAAACACATTACATTTCAAAAGAAGGCAAATAATTAGTAGGAAAACCTTTTGTCATCATTTAAATGATTGACTTTAGATGGACTTTAGATGCATTATAACGTTAGCTAGCTAGCTAAGATTAAGGGTAGACCTCCAGATTTTAGCTAGCTAACATTAGCATTGCTAGCTATTTTTTATTAACTTTGCTCGCTAATGACAACGTTGCCAGCCGTCTAAAGTATATTGACAACGTGATGATGATGGCAAAGTTGTTTCCTACTAAATGTGTCTACTTTAGCAATGGCATCGTCATCCCAAGCCCCTATAGTGTAATTTAGACTAAACAGTCATTAGCCCTGGTTCTACTTTTGAGCATCAATACTGCTGTGGTGTCTGTAGAACGTTGATAACAAAGGCAACCGACACGACCGAGGGACAGTTGTGCAACCCATAAATAGCTTCCTCTCTTATTACTATTACTTTTTTATATTGAATACTGCACTGTTGGCTAGGGTTTGCAAGTTAAGCACTTCACTGTACTGAAATAAATACATATAAATAACTATAATAAGTCTATTGAAGCCAATAAACTATGCTAGTCCATTTTATTCATGCTGTGGAGTCTGTAATATGTTTTTGTGTGCGTGGTGTTTGCATGTGTGTGTGTGTGTGTGTGTGTGTGTGGGGGGGTGTGTGTGTGTGTCTGGATTTAGGTATATAGTTATTCATTAGTGTACTGTGTATGTGTCTTGGTTCCACAGAAGGGCCGTCTGCATTGCGACCCCACCTTTGAGCTGGAGGAGATGATACTAGAATCTCGTCCCCTCCACAAGAAGAAGAAGAGGCTGGCCAAAAACAGGTCACGGGAAGCCAGCAAGGATTCCCAGTCTGTGAGTGTCACATCAACCAGTCACTACTGACTGTACCTGGGTCATGTTAATCAGAATCACTTTATTCGCCAAGTACATTTAACACATACCCAGAATTTGACTTAGGGAATAGGTGCTGCCAGCAATAGACAATGTACAAACAGAATACAGACAAGTCAACCAAATGGAAGGAAACATGGAGGGACTTCCTGAATTTGTCCAATTAGAAATGTTCTATGTTGCCCCAAAAAATGTTAAATAGTGCTAGGACAGTGTGGCAGATCTGGTTTACACCGAGGGCAGTCTGTTGCCTCCTCTTCCCCAGTTGTTATTTTTCTCCCTTCATTTCATGAATATCATGAATCTCTTTGTCTTAAAGGCCGGTTATTTTCTTACATGATTACAGTATTATAAGAAATCCACCTTATCTGTGATTGCGGCCATTATTTAACATGGATTTTAGACAATCCATATGTATGAGCTGTGCCAGGTTTTCATTGGCCAAGCCCCTCATTACGAGCACCACATTATTAAAGTCGACCTTCGGTGTTATCAAGAGTGATCTCTGGGCGCTGTAAAAGCAGTAAAGCTTGTATCTTCTAACAATAGGCCCCCATCTTACTCCGGGCCTGAGCAGTCTTCTTGTGTGCGAGGGGGCTCAGTTATTACCTAGATGATTAAATTATGAAGCCATCAGTGGTGATGTCATGCCTCCAAGTGCTTTCGGAAATATGAGCTTCTATTTTTGTCCTGTGCCAAACAACCAATTTCAGGGAACGCACACAAACATATCACTGGGCGTGATTTAAAAGAGGGAAGAAGGGGGTGTTTGTAATCTTTCAGGTCTCACTGGTGATTGATTGAGGTGAGGTTGATCTCGTACTTCATCATTGTCGACCTGTGCGGGTGATGATGATAATGGCTATTCTCTTTCCTTCACTGCCCTCAGGAGAACGACTACCTACAGGAGTGCCTTGAAGTCGTGCAGTCAGAGTTCATGATCTTCAACCGCGAGAAGTAAGACCACAAACCAAACCCTTCGCCTGGAGACAAATCAAAACATATTAATGTTAAACCTTCGTGGAATGCTTTTTTTAAAAAGTGGTATGCATGAGACTGAGATACCACCTACATAAGGACTATATGATACCTGACACACACGACGTGAATAGATATTTATAAATGTTTGTTTCACCTGACCCAAGCATTGTTAGCTCTATAATAATATACTAAGATTATATAAACGCAGAACCAATTACTGAACCTGGGAGACGAATACAAAACATATTAATATTACATCATTCTTAGCTCTGTAGTGCCATAAATGATTCACACTGCTTTACTTTTTCCACATTTTGTTGTTACAGCCTTAATATAAAATTGATCAAATGTAGATTTTGTGTCACTGATCTACACACAATACCCCATAATGTCGAAGTGGAATGTTGTTTGAAGAACATTTTTCAAATTAATAACAAATGTGAAGCTGAAATGTCTAAGTATTCAACAAATCACATAGTAAGTTTCATGGACTCATTCTGTGTTCAATTATAGTGGTTAACATACAATTATCTGTAAGGTCCCTCAATTGAGTATTGAATTTCAAGCACAGATTCAACTACAAAGACCAGGGAGCTATTTCAATGCCTCAAAGAAGGACACCGATTTGTAGATGTGTATAAAAAAAACAGACTCTGAATATCCATCTGAGCATGGTTAAGTATTAATTCAGCTTACACCCAGTCACTACGTGTCGTTCCTAACTCAGTTGCCGAAGAGGAAGGAAACTGCTCCTTCACTATAATGGTGATTTTAAAACAGTTACAGGGTTTAATTGTTGTGATATGAGAACTGAGGATGGATCAACAACATTGTAACTTAAATGACAGAGTGAAAAGAAGGAAGCCTGTTTGCAACAAAGTACTTAAGTAATCCTTCAAAGAAATGCACTTTTATTCCTGAATACAAAGTGTTATGTTTTGGGCAAATCCAACACAACACGTTACTGAGTACCACACTTCATATTTTCAAGTATGGTGGTGGCTGCATCGTGTTGTCATCAGCAAGTACGAGGGAGTTTTTTAAATTTGTATTATTATTAATTATTATTATTAATTATTACTAATTTTATTTTTGTACCCCTTTTTTCTCCCCAATTTAATTGTTTAGTAGCTACTATCTTGTCTCATCGCTACAACTCCCGTACGGGCTCGGGAGAGACGAAGGTTGAAAGTCATGTGTCCTCCGATACACAACCCAACCAACCCACACAGCGCGCATCCAACCCGGAAGCCAGCCGCACCAATGTGTCGGAGGAAACACCGTGCACCTGGCAACCTTGGTTAGCGTGCACTGCGCCCGGCCCGCCACAGGAGTGCGAACCCAGGGTCTCTGGTTGCACAGCTGGTGTTGCAGTACAGCGCCCTTAACCACTGCGCCACCCGGGAGGCCCTGTACTAGGGAGTTTTTATTAGGATAATCCTAGAGGAAAACCTGGTTTTGTCTGCTTTTCAACAGCAACTGAGAGACAAATCCACATTTAAGTAGGACAATAACTTAAAACACAAAGTCCAATCTACACTGGAGTTGTTTACCAAAACAACATTGAATAACAATGATCAACAATCAACTTGACACAGCTTGAAGAATTTTAGAAAGAATAATGGGGAAATATTGTACAATCCAGGTGTGCAAAGCTCTTAGACATACCCAAAAAGACTCCTACAAAGTATTGACTCGGGTGTGAATACTTATGTAAATTAGGTAATAAAATCTAGGGTATTGTGTGTAGATGGGTGAGAAAGAAAATCTATGCAATAAATGTTTTAACTCAGGCTGTAACACATCAAAATTTGGAATGAGTCAATGAGTCAATACTTTCTGAAGGCACTGTATATGAGGCCTCCCACTCCTCTTTCTATTCTGGTTAGGGCCAGTTTGCGCTGTTATGTGAAGAGAGTAGTACACAGCGTTGTACGAGATCTTCCTTTTCTTGGCAATTTCTCGCATGGAATAGCCTTCATTTCTCAGAACAAGAATAGACTGACAAGTTTCAAAGTTCTTTGTTTCTGGCCGTTTTGAGCCTGTAAACGAACCCACAAATGCTGATGTTCCAGATACTCAACTAGTCTAAAGAAGGCCAGTTTTATTGCTTCTTTAATCAGGACAACAGTTTTCAGCTGTGCTAACATAATTGCATAAGGGTTTTCTAATAATCAATTAGCCTTTTAAAATGATAAACTTGGATCAACTAACACAACGTGCTATTGAAACACAGGAGTGATGGTTGCTGATAATGGGCCTCTGTACGCCTATGTAGATATTCCATAAAACATCAGCTGTTTCCAGCTACATAAGTCATTTACAACATTTACAATGTCTACACTGCATTTCTGATGGGAAAGGCGGCGGGTGGAAAGCCACAAGCTCCAAGGGGGGACAATTGTAATTGCCACTAACCTTAGCGGGGTTGGGCAACAAGGTAACCTAGGGGGGAAAAGCGCTAGGGAAACTGTAGGCACGGATGGTGAACTGAAGGTGCGTGAAGGTGTAAGGGAGACCAGTAATGGCGTCGTAAAGAAGAGATATACAGTTGAAGTCTGTTTACATGGAGTCATTAAAACTTGTTTTTCAACCACTCCACACATTTCTTGTTAACAAACTATAGTTTTGGCAAGTCGGTTAGGACATCTACTTTGTGCATGACACATGTAATTTTTCCTACAATTGTTAAACATACAGATTATTTCACTTAAAAGTCACTGTATCACAATTCCAGTGGGTCAGAAGTTTACATACACTAAGTTGACTGTGCCTTTAAACAGATTGGAAAATCCCAGAAAATGATGCCATGGCTTTAGAAGATTCTGCTGGGCTAATTGACATCATTTGAGTCAATTGGAGATGTAGATGTATTTCAAGGTCTACCTTCAAACTCAGTGTCTCTTTGCTTGACATCATGGGAAAATCAAAAGAAATCAGCCAAGACCTCAGAAAACAATTGCAGATCTCCACAAGTCTGGTTCATCCTTGGGAGTAATGCCCAAACTCCTGAAGGTAGTATGCAAGGATATAAACACCATGGGACCACGCAGCTGTCATACTGCTCAGGAAGGAGACGCATTCTGTCTCCTAGAGATGAATGTACTTTGGTGCGAAAAGTGAAAATCAATCCCAGAACAACAGCAAAGGACCTTGTGAAGATGCTGGAATAAACAGGTACTAAAGTATCTATATCCACAGTAAAATGAGTCCTATATCGAGATAACCTGAAAGGCTGCCCAGCAAGGAAGAAGCCACTGCTCCATTACTGCCATAAAAAAAGCCAGAATAAGGTTTGCAACTGCACATGGGGATGAAAATCTTACTTTTGACCTCTGGTCTGATGAAACACAAATAGAACTGTTTGGCCATAATGACCCTTGTTATGTTTGGAGGAAAAAGGGGGAGGCTTACAAGCCGAAGAACACCATCCCAACCATGAAGCACGGGGGTGGCAGCATCATGTTGTGGAGGTGCTTTGCTGCAGGAGGGAATTGTGCACTTCATAAAATAGATGGCATCCTGAGAGAGGAAAATTATGTGGATATATTAAAGCAAAATCTCAAGACATCAGTCAGGAAGTTAAAGCTTGGTCGCAAATGGGTCTTCCAAAAGCACAATGACACCAAGCATACTTCCAAAGTTGTGGCAAAATGTTTTAAGGACAACAAAGTCAAGGTATTGGAGTGGCCATCACAAAGCCCTGACCTCAATCGTATCGAACATTTGTGGGCAGAACTGAAAAAGGGTGTGCGAGCAAGGAGACCTACAAACCTGACACGGTTACACCAGCTCTGCCAGGAGGAATGGGCCAAAATTCACCCAAACATTTGACCCCCAAGTTAAACAATTTAAAGGCAATGCTACCAAATACTAATTGAGTGTATGTAAACTTCTGACCCACCGGAAATGCAATGAAAGAAATGGAAGCTGAAATAAATCATTCTCTCTACTATTATTCTGACATTTCGCATTCTTAAAATAGTGGTGATCCTAACTGACCTAAGACAAGGAATTTTTACTAGGATTAAATGTCAGGAATTGTGAAAAACTGAGTTTAAATGTAAATGTATGTAAACTTCCGACTTCAACTGAATTTCAACAATACGCTTTCCTGCAGGAAACAAAAGGCTATGAAAGCCTCAAGCACAAGAGATTCCCTTGCCAGGAGTAAAAGCTTGGTAACTGGTCATATGCAAGGCACCCCCTTCATAACCCCCTGGGGCGGCAGGGTAGCCTAGTGGACTAGTGGACTAGTAACAGAAAGGTTGCAAGTTCAAATCCCCGAGCTGCCACGGTACAAATCTGTCGTTCTGCCCCTGAACAGGCAGTTAACCCACTGTTCCTAGGCCGTCATTGAAAATAAGAATTTGTTCTTAACTGACTTGCCTAGTTAAATACAAAAAATGATAAAACAACATACCGTGGGGTGTTTTCCCACCATGTTCTTGTTGAAGGTTATATGACAGGCTGGGATAGGGGCAAGGTAGACCTTAACAGTGGGAAAAAAAGCCTCCTCTCTGTCTAAAAGGTCCAGCAGAAAGCATAAAACCTTGGATACTGAGTATTGGTAAGGGATGATCTATTTTTGGACAAACCACTTCTCTAAAACTTATTTCCATACAGTGAGTGTCTAGAAGGGCTCTTAGCACTCTGGATAGTCTTAATGACTCCTGGAAGCAGGCCTGTCACATCCAGATTTAACCTCTCACAGGGTAGGCCATTGCATCCGGGTGAGGGTGGAAAATCTCTCTGTTCATCTGGTTCAGCAGATCTCTGTGTAAAGTTTTATTTGATTTCTTTCATATTTTTTAACCAGGTAGGCTAGTTGAGAACACGTTCTCATTTACAACTGCGACCTGGCCAAGATAAAGCAAAGCAGTGCAACACAAACAGCAACACAGAGTTACACATGGAATAACCAAACATACAGTCAATAATACAATAGAAAAAGTCTATATACAGTGTGTGCAAATGAGGTAGGATTAAGGAAGGTAAGGCAATAAATAGGCCATAGTGGCAAAATAATTACAATATAGCAATTAAACACTGGAGTGATAGATGTGCAGAAGATGAATGTGAAGGTAGAGATACTGGGGTGCAAAGGAGCAAAATAAATAAATTAATTACAATATGGGGATGAGGTAGTTGGATGGGCTAAGTACAGGTGCAGTGATCTATGAGCTGCTCTGACAGCTGGTGCTTAAAGTTAGTAAGGGAGATATGAGTCTCCAGCTTCAGTGATTTTGCAGTTCGTTCCAGTCATTGGCAGCAGAGAACTGGAAGGAAAGGCAGCCAAATGAGGAATTGGCTTTTGGGGTGACCAGTGAAATTTACCTGCTGGAGCATGTGTGGGTGCTGCTATGGTGGCCAGTGAGCTGAGATAAAGTGGGGCTTTACCTAGCAAAGACTTATAGATGACCTGGAGCCAGTGGGTTTGGCGATGAATATGAAGCAAGGGCAAGCCAGCGAGAGCATACAGGTCGCAGTGGTGGGTAGTACATGGGGCTTTGTTGACAAAACGGATGGCACTTTGATAGACTGCATCCAATTTACTGATTAGAGTGTTGGAGCCTATTTTGTAAATTACATCGCTGAAGTCGAGGATCAGTAGGATAGTCAGTTTTACAAGGGTATATTTGGCAGCATGAGTAAAGGATGCTTTGTTGTGAAATAGGAAGCAGATTCTAGATTTAATTTTGTATTGGAGATGCTTAATATGAGTCTGGAAGGAGAGTTTACAGTCTAACCAGACACCTAGGTATTTGTTATTGCCTCCCCCATTTCTCCTTCACCCAAATCCAGATAGCTGATGTTCTGAAAGAGCTGCAAAATCTGGACCCCTACAAATCAGCCAGGCTAGACAATCTGGACCCTCTCTTTCGAAAAATTATCTGCCGAAATTGTTGCAGTCCCTATTACTAGCCTGTTCAATCTCTTTCGTATCATCTGAGATCCCTAAAGACTGGAAAGCTGCCGCGGTCATCCCCCTCTTTAAAGGGGGATACACTCTAGACCCAAACTGCTACAGACCTATATATATCCTACCCTGCCTTTCTAAGGTCTTCGAAAGCCAAGTTAACAAACAGATCACTGACCATTTGGAATTCCACCGTACCTTCTCCGCTATGCAATCTGGTTTCCGAGCTGGTCATGGGTGCACCTCAGCCATGTTCAAGGTACTAAACGATATCATAACCGCCATCGATAAGAGACAATACTGTGCAGCTGTATTCATCAACCTGGCCAAGGCTTTCGACTCCAATCACCACATTCTTATCGGCAGACTCAACAGCCTTGGTTTCTCAAATGACTGCCTCACCTGGTTCACCAAATACTTCACAGACCGAGTTTAGTGTGTCAAATTGGAGGGTCTGTGGTCCGGACCTCTTGCAGTCTCTATGGGGGTGCCACAGGGTTCAATTCTCGGGCCGACTCTCTTCTCTGAAAACATCAATGATGTCGCTCTTGCTGCTGGTGATTCTCTAATTAAGTCATTAAAACGCAAACTTTTTTCCAAATTAACTCCATAATATCGACAGAAACATGGCAAACGTTGTTTAGAATCAATCCTCAAGGTGTTTTTCACATATCTATTCGATGATAAGTCATTCGTGGCAGTTTAGTTTCTCCTCTGAAGAAATGGAACGCGCATGGACCACGCATGGACCTGGAGATTACGCAATAATTTTGACGTAGGACACCGGGCGGACACCTGGTAAATGTAGTCTCTTATGGTCAATCTTCCAATGATATGCCTACAAATACGTCACAGTACTGCAGACACCTTGGGGAAACGACAGAAAGGGCAGGCTCATTCCTGGCGCATTCACAGCCATATAAGGAGACATTGGAACACAGCGCCTTCAGAATCTGGGGCATTTCCTGTATGAAACTTCATCTTGGTTTCGCCTGTAGCATTAGTTCTGGGGCACTCACAGATAACATCTTTGCAGTTTTGGAAACGTCAGTTTTTTCTTTCCAAAGCCGTCAATTACAGCATCTTTTCGTGACAAAATATCTTGTTTAAAACGGGAATGTTTTTTATCCAAAAATTAAAAGAGCGCCCCCTATCTCGAAGAAGTTAAACCAAAACCAAACCGGCCTCAAAAACCACCAAGTATTCTGCAAAGTGGTCATCAAAATATATTTAGTTTTGTTTAACACATGTTTGGTTACTACATGATTCCATATGTGTTATTTCACCGTTTTGATGTCTTCACTATTATTCTAAAATGTAATTAGTAAAAATAAATGAAAACCCTGGAATGAGTAGGTGTGTCCAAACTTTTGACTGCTACTGTATGTTACATGGATTTATTAGACGTTTTAAAATGGCTTGTAGGCTATGTGTGGAAGCCAGCAGATGCTAAATGTGTTTATGTTAATTAACGGTCAATTACCTTGAGACCGACAGTTATTTGCTTGACAATCACCGGCTGATGAAATTTCGTAACTGCCACAGCCCTATATGGGACTGCTCTGTGATCATGAGGGAGAGAATATTGGTTCAGCCCTGATCTAAATTAATACCCCATTCATTATTTACCAGTGTCTGAGATTGCAGCATAATTTGGAATTCTTCCTGCATGGCAAATGGAGTTTCTTTATTGCTGTAATTAATGGAGCTTGAGTTCTATTTTTACTACTTGGGCATCATTTCTGAACAGAGAGTATATCATAGTCTTTAGACTCCCACTATGTATTTTAATCACGAATTAGCTTTTTTCTCTATTCCGTCTGTCTGTGTTTGTGTGTGTGTGTTGGTGCGTGTGTCTGCATCTGTCTCTCAGGTTGAAAAAGAGTCAGGAGGAGGGTGCAGAGGGAGGGGAGTGTGAAGGAGCTGCCGAGGGGGGTGATGATGGTGATGGAGACGGATCCGGAGAGGCTGAGGGAGGCACAGAGGATGAGGATCCCGAACCCGAACCTGAGTCCTCCTCCAAACTGAGCATGTGCGGCTCGGTCTGCTCCTCTCCTGGAAGCTCCTAGCACCGCACCGCCACCTGGTGGTCTCACAGGCTGGTGTGTGTGTGTGTGTAACCATGCCTATAGATACTTTAACCTCTCCTATGTAGCCATGATGACTGTGGGAACAGGGACACACAGCAGAACAACAATACACAGCAGGACACAAAATGGCTCCCCTATTTCGTCTTCTGTAGCATCCATCGTTAAGGCATGAATGGGACTGCAGGTTCCAGAGCGGTCCTGCCCTTCACGCCCCTAGAGTAAGCGCTAACTCTCTTCTATGCAACGTACAGTATAGCATGAAGGTAAGGTATCATTACGAGAGGGGATAACAAGCAGCAGTAGCCACAGACACAGTACATGAGCCTGATGACATACAGAGCAATAGGAGCCAGGTTTAAGAGTGTAAGATATATTTTAGCAGAGCCTCCCTGCTCTTTCAACCTCGACTAGATGTAGCTCCCACTGCAAACTCACATGCTGAATTATTCAAATAGAGTTAGGCACTCTTTGTTTTCTTTGCCTGTGTAGCTCTTTCAATCCCTCTCATTCTCTCTGTGCACCCTATTCGGAACTACAATAGTACTGTTGGGTTACCTTCCCCAAATGCCTTTCATTTCAATGATAATATATAATTGTATCACACTGCCAATATACAGTGTAGTGCACATAGAAATAGGATTACTATTATATTACTATGTTCTATGTGATTCTATTTCTAAGGTAGTGCAGTGGATAGAGACTTTAAGAGGTTAATACTGTTTCCAGTCGCAGAGTGTGAGGCTTATTAGCATATAATACTGTATGGGCCATTAAGGATAAGGAGGTTTTGCAAGTGTAAATAAATCACTAGTTCAATACTGTAAAACCACTTTAAATGGTGTTGATTGTTAATCAATAGCCATTCATCACACGTAATTATATCTACATTATGCATCAGCATGCCAGTTTGATTTTCCTACAGCGATTACGCACCTCCACCAAAACATATTCCCCTACGGTGTTAGATTTCCGAACTGCGGTGTAAATGGAAGGTTTCCCTCACCATCGATCTCTGTGACTGTTGCCAAGATGCTGTTCTTCTCACACTGTTCCATTGTGGGCTATATGCTCGTACTGCTTCAGTTCTTACCTGTTAAACACAAACCTTGTCACTAACAGGGGATCAGTCGTTCTAGTCATTCTATTTCTATGGATCAGAAATGATCAACTTCTTTTGAATAGCTACATTATCCTTTAATAGACAACAATAGCTACAACCTAGTGGAATTTGACAATTGTCTCTCAAATATGATTGTCTCGATCACTTCATATAGAAAGTTATCATTGGGCAGTGTTTTGAGTTGTGTAGTTGAAACTTTCCCCTAGTAGAGACAGTGGTACATTTAAGGTGGTGCCATTTACTCTCAGCATGGGCATCTGGGAACATGTAGCATAGTCCGCCTTAAAACCCTAAGGCCTAACAAAGTAACACGTGTAAATAGACTAGCCTAACTCTCCACAGTTTTATGTGGGACTTCTTACTAAATTAACGTAAATGTTACTAAATTAAGAGTTGTATGAAGCCAAACCTTCATACATTGTACTGATCTTATTTCCAAGTGTGCAGGCACAACTTGTAGGCACATATGCCAAAGCTTTTCTACCATTTGCATAGCCATTTCTTAGGAACTTTGAGTGTGTGAATGTATGTTTCCTCTCTGTTGTGCTTAGAACCACTGTTTCTTCAGCAAGTGAAAATACTATCATTTGTATACAACCATTTTATTGTGATTATAGATAAATGAATGTTTTTTGGGAGGAATTAAATAGCATTTAATTATATAATAAAAAATCAAGATGCCTCTTAAAGGTGAGGTGGGAAAAATGCAGTTTTCCTATAAAAATAAGCGCATTAACTACAGCGATAGTGTCTCGCACCCTGCATGTACCTCTATTCAAGGTTTTATTCTGATTTTGTAGGAGAGCCAAATGCTAGGGTTTGCATGGCTTACAGTATGTGCACATGCAAGCTTCGGCCATAGAGATGGATAGAGATCTTTACTTGGCAATAATCTGTTTTTTCATGGACATTGCTATTGAGGGCTTCCTCAATTTTAAAGTAGTCAACTGGGTGGGGATTCCTATGCTTGGGAGCAATAAGTTAATAATCAGAGCATTTGCTTCTACTTCAAATTGGATTACCTGGTTGGTAAATGGCTTTAATTAAACTGTATCGATGCCATTAGTGGCCACAATAAATAAATTACACACAATATTTGGTTCAGGACTCCTGCACTGCAGGTGGTGGTAAATCACTAATATAAGCTGTATGCATTTTTTCAAACACAAAAGAAGAAGAAATTTGACCACTTCAATGGCGATGCCCATGCTCTCAGACGCTATAATGGGATAGATACCAAGATGAGTCGTCTAACTAAGTCTATGGCAGTAGCATACCTTGACTTTCGCCTCGTCCAATCAGTGTAGCCCTGCCCTGTTTGCCTGTCTATGTGATGTTTAGGTTTACTAAAAACAAGATTTACGACCTCCTACAACTGTACAAATCATTTATTCCCAGTGTTAAACGGATGGTATAATATTTTAGATTGTATGCAGTAACTTTTGACATCCCGTAGTTTGTCTTAAGAATATGTTCAAGTGCACAGGCTTTTCCTTCCTTAAATGGATGTTTTAATATGTCAGTAATTATGCTCCAATGTGGGTAAGTTAGAGTTTTATGTGCTTAGTTATGTATATGGAAAAGGTATAAGCCCAAAGGTTTGGGGCAGTTTTTAAGTATGCCCTTAGATGGTCTTGGCTATGTGAAAAGTCTTAAATTGCTGCTAAATAACATACATACATATACAGTACCAGTCAAAAGTTTGGACATACCTACTCATTCCAGGGTTTTTCCTTATTTGTACTATTTTCTTTATGGTAGAATAATAGTGAAGTAATATAATAGTGATAATAATAATAGTGGATAGTGTAGTCAGAAAAACCATCAAGCTCTATGATGAAACTGGCTTTCATGAGGACCGCAGAGGAAAGGAAGACCGAGAGTTACCTCTGCTGAAGAGGATAAATTCATTAGAGTTAACATTAGAGTTAACTGCACCTCAGATTAGAGCCTAAATAAGTGCTTCAACAGACACATCAACATCAACTGTTCAGAGGAGACTGTGTGAATCAGGCCTTCAGGCCTGGTCGAATTACTGCAAAGAAACCACTACTTAAGGACACCAACAATAAGAACAGACTTACTTGGGCCAAGAAACATGAGCAATGGACTTTAGACCAGTGGAAATCTGTCCTTTGGTCTGATGAGTTCAAATTTGAGATTTTGTGTTCCAACCGGTGTGTTTTTGTGAGACACAGAGTAGGTGAACAGATGATCTCTGCATGTGTGGTTCCCACCGTGAAGCATGGAGGAGTTGGTGTGACGGTGTGTGGGTGCTTTGCTGGTTTAGAATTGTAGAATTCAAAGCACACTTAACCAGCATGGCTACCACAGCATTCTGCAGCGATACACCATCCCATCTGGTTTGCGCTTAGTGGGACTATAATTTGTTTTTCAACAGGACAATGACCCAACACACCTCCAGGTGGTGTAAGGGCTATTTGACCAAGGAGCGTAATGGAGTGCTGCATCAGATTACCTGGCCTCCATAATCACCCAACCACAACCCAATTGAGATGGTTAAGGATCAGTTGGACCACAGAGTGAAGGAAAAGCAGGCAGCAAGTGCTCAGCATATGTGGGAACTCCTTCAAGACTAGATGTCCTGTTGAAAGTAAATGATAGTGGGACTAAGTCCAAACCAGATGGGATGGCGTATCGCTGCAGAATGCTGTGGTAGCCATGCTGGTTAAGTGTGCCTTGAAATCTAAATAAATCACAGACAGTGTCACCAGAAAAGCACCCCCACACCATCACACCTCCTCCACCATGCTTCACTATGGGAACCATATATGCAGAGATCATCCGTTCACTCACACCACGTCTCACATAGACATGGCGGTTGGAACAAAATATCTCCAGGGCAAAGGAAAAATGTCCATCAGTCTAATGTCCATTGCTCGTGTTTCTTTGCCCAAGCAAGTCTCTTCTTATTATTGGTGTCCTTTAGTAGTGGTTTCTTTGCAGCAATTTGACAATGAAGGCCTGATTCACAGTCCCCTCTGAACAGTTGATGCTGAGATTTTTCTGTTACTTGAACTGTGTGAAGCATTTATTTGGACTGCAACTTCTGAGGCTGATAACTTTAATGAAACTATCCTCTGCAGCAGAGTTAACTCTGGGTCTTCCATTCCTGTAGCGGTCCTCATGAGAGCCAGTTTCATCATAGCGCTTGATGGTTTTTGCGACTGCACTTGAAGATATTTTCAAAGTTCTTGACATTTTTCGGATTGACTGACCTTCATGACTTATCGTAATGAAGGACTGTCATTTCTCTTTGCTTATTTGAGCTGTTCTTGCCATAATATGGACTTGGTATTTTACCAAATAGGGATATCTTCTATATTACCCCCATACGTTGTCACAACACAACTGATTGGCTTAAACTCATTAAGAAGGAAAGAAATTCCACAAATTAACTTTGAAGAATGCACACCTCTTAATTAAAATGCATTCCAGGTGACTACCTCATGAAGCTGGTTTAGAGAAAGCGTGTGCAAAGCTGTCATCAAGGCAAAGGGTGGCTATTTGAATGATCTCAAATATAAAATATATTTTGATTTGTTTAACACTTTTTTTGGTTACTACATTATTCCATATGTGTTATTTCGCAGTTTTGATGTCTTTCACTATTATTGTACAATGCAGAAAATAGTACAAATAAAGAAAAACCCGACTGAGGAGGTATTCTAAAACTTTTGATCAGTAGTGTGTGTATACACACACACACACACACACACAGTGTATTTGGAAAGTATTCAGACCCATTGACTTGTTCCACATTTTGTTAAGTTACAGCCTTATTCTAAAATCGATTAAATAGTTGTTTTTCCTCAAATCTACACACAATACCCCATAACGACAAAGCGAAAACAGGTTTTTAGACATTTTTGCAAATGTATTAAAAACAGAAATACCTTTATTTACATAAGTATTCAGACCATTTGCTATGAGACTTGAAATTGAGCTCCGGTGCATCCTGTTTCCATTGATCATCCTTGAGATGTTTCTACAATGTGATTGGAGTCCACCTGTGGTAAATTCAATTGATTGGACATGATTTGGAAAACCACACACTTGTCTATGTAAGATCTCACAGTTGACAGTGGATGTCAGAGCAAAAACCAAGCCATGAGGTAAAAGGAATTGTCCATAGAGCTCAGAGACTGGATTGTGTCGAGGCACAGATCTGGAGAAGGGTACCAAAACATTTCTGCAGCATTGAAGGTCCCCAAGAACACAGTGGCCTCCATCATTCTTAAATGGAAGAAGTTTGGAACCACCAAAACACTTCCTAGAGCTGTCTGCCCGGCCAAACTGCACAATCGGTGGAGAAGGGCATTGGTCAGGAAGGTGACCAAGATCCTGATGGTCACACTGACAGAGCTCCAGAGTTCCTCTGTGGAGATGGGAGACCCTTCCAGAAGAACAACCATCTCTGCAGCACTCCACCAATCAGGCCTTTATGGTAGAGTGGCCAGATGGAAGCCACTCCTCAGTAAAAGGCACATGAGAGTTCGCTTGGAGTTTGCTAAAAGGCACCTAAAGGACTCTCAGACCATGAGAAACAAGATTCTCTGGATTGAACTCTTTGGCCTGAATGCCAAGTGTCACATCTGGAGGAAATTGTCACCATCCCTACGGTGAAGCATGGTGGTGGCAGCATCATGATGTTTTTCAGCGGCAGGGACTGGGAGACTAGTCAGGATTGAGGGAAAGAGAGATCCTTGAAAGAAACCTGGTCCAGAGAGCTCAGGACCTCAGATGGGGTGAAGGTTCACCTTCCAATAGGACAACGACCCTAAGCACATAGCCAAGACAACGCAGGAGTGGCTTCTCTGAATGTCCTTGAGTGGCCCAGCCAGATACCGGACTTGAACCCAATCAAACATCACTGGAGAGACCTGAAGAACCCGATTAAACATCTCTGGAGAGACCTGAAAATAGCTGTGCACCGAAGCTCCCCATCCAACCTGACAGAGCTTGAGAGGATCTGCAGAGAAGAATGGGAGAAACTCCCTAAATACACGTGTTCTAAGCTTGTAGCGTCATACACAAGAAGTCTCGGCACCTAAAGGACTCTCAAAGGTGCTTCAACAAAGTATTGAGTAAAGGGTCTGAATACTTTTGTAAATGTGATATTTCAGTTTACATTTTTTAAGTAAACGTCTAAAAACCTATTTTTGCTTTGTCATTATGGGGTAGATTGATGGGGGGGGGAACAATTAAATCATTTTTTTAATAAGGCTGTAACGTATCAAAAACTTAGTCAATGGGTCTGAATACTGTACGAATGCAATGTATGTATGTATGTATGTATGTATGTATGTATGTATGTATGTATGTATGTATGTATGTATGTATGTATGTATGTATGTATGTATGTATGTATGTATGTACACACACATGCAGTGGGGTCTGAAATAAATCACACCCTTGAAAAGAATTAGCAAAAATGACCATATAAATAATTCAAATACTGAGCTATATTGTATGCTAAAAATATTATTTTATACTAATACAACTGCTCAGAGAAAGATATTTTGTTTAACAAGTAATACTTAAATATTTGCATAAAAGCGTCTGCTAAATGGCATATACTATCATATTATGACTTTTTTCAAAAGGTAGGGGTCAAAATTATTGTCACCCTTTTTTCAATACCTTTCAATACCTCACGAGGATAACAGTACTGAGACATTTAAAAAATACAAATGTTTTATGGATTGGAGGACCTTGGGAGGGATTTTAGACCATTCCTCCATACAGAATCCTTCCAGATCCTTGATATCCTTCTTCTACACTTCTGGGCCGCTCTCTTCAATTCAAACCACAGGTTTATTATATACAGTATATATACAGCTCTTCGACATCTCTTTACATTGTCCTCTCCAATGACGATTAGATTAAAAAGTTGATTGGATGCTCAGTCTCCACTGCTAGAAATGGCCATGTAATTATGTTCAGTAATTGTAATGAATAGTCATGGGATTTAATATAACCCTGGATAGCTTTTTTCAACAATATTGCCTAATATCATTCCCTTGGTATCTAAAAATTAATCTCCATTCCTGATCGGGTGTTGCTTGCCTAACTCGCAAAAAAATCGAAACCATGTTCTTACCAATGTGTTTACATTCTAGTTTATCAGATAACATTGTTGTAAGTATATTTACCTGGGTGTTTCAAACAGCATTGTTACAGAGCGAGTGACCAACTACCACAGCACCTTTACCGTGAACTGGATAAGGATCAACGCTCTCACATCTAACATTAGTGTCTGATCTTTGTAGAAACATTTAGTAAAATAGTGTACATTATTTTTAAGAACAAAAAAAAAACTGGTTTGATGAACTATGACCCCTCTCCTTTTTGTGATCCGATTTTGAACATGTTCTGTAAGATTTTTATGGTGACTAAATAAATACACTTGCAACTAGCCTGGGTCTCAGTGGAAGCCTTGTACTGTACCTATTCAAACTGCTCTGTGTATTGAAACATAGTGCTTTAACTGCTTTGATAAATAAATACATTCCTTCTAGTAGTCTCTGTAATGATTTTGTTTTTGTCATTCATCCACATTGAGATGATTAGTGGTCCCTAACCACGGATACAGGGTCAGGTATTATTTACAGCCTCCTAATAGTTTGGTATTGGATTGGGGGTTAGGGTAACCTGATTCTTGATCTGTGTTAAAGGGCAAGGTCTACCTTGTGACTCGGTGCTGCATGTGTCACTCTTATAATATATGCCATTTAGCAGACGCTTTTATCCAAAGCGACTTACAGTCATGTGTGCATACATTCTACGTATGGGTGGTCCCGGGAATCGAACCCACTACCCTGGCATTACAAGCGCCATGCTCTACCAACTGAGCTACAGAAGGTCTTGACTGACACCAGGGGGCGGAAGAGAGGCATGGGACAGAAAAGGGTCAATCCCACCCAAAACAGAAGACATTACCAGAGAAAACAATCAATGGTTTACGACCTTGATGTAAACATCCGGAGAGGCTGGGGACACAGTTACCCCTGGGTGTAGGGATTCAAGTTCAGCCAAAGACGAGAGAAAGAATGAGTGCCCGAGGAACCGAGCAGTGTATTATGGGGACAAATAAGCTTTAGTGTTGTGATCTAGCGACTGTACCACAGAATATATACTAAGCCTGTGTTTACACTTTAGAAGGCTTGTTTTATACCGTTTTTGTCCACTTACAAAATACAACTTCAGCAAAACAGCAGAGACTGTACATTTAGTCTTTCATTGTTTGACCTAGCCAGGTGCACCCTCATCACTTCCTAAAGCTAAAGTGAAGTAGAATTAGTAGCTGCTCAACAGAGATCTTCTCCTCTTCCTCTCTCAGGAGTCGCCATTCTCTCCCAGTCCCTGGCCGTCCAGGATGTCCACCACAGGTTTTCCAACAGTTTCCAGCAGGGGACTCCACTCAGGGGCTTCTATGGCATCCAGCAGCATGGCCAGCTCAGCCTCCAGCTTTTGTACTGTGTCCTCTACATGCTGCAAGAGACAGACAGGGACCATCTATCAGCCCAACTCACATGGATTCTTAGGTCTAGGTTAAAGGGACAGGGCCTGAGTGTCGATCTTAAAGACTTGCTCCGGGAACTTTAGCGACTAGTAAGTATTTTTTTAAACTCCCGCTTTGGGCTGGATGTGTCCATGTGTAGTTCATACATGCATAATCTATGAGCAGATTTACTGTTTTACCTTAATTACCCACGAAATCCCTAGTATGAAAACAATTATTTTCTGGTGCTGTGTGGTGCCATTTTCCCTACATTTTCCCCACATGGGCCAGCCCCCAAGCAATTTGAGTGACAGCTAGCAGAACGATTGAGAGAGAAATGACACGGTGCACATATCTGCACATATGTGACGTAGTAAGCAATTTTCGGGGATCACTTTTGGGTCTTGAGCCTACTTTCAGAACTAATGACTAAAAAGTACCGGAGAATCGGAGTACCGGAGAATCTCTTTAAAGAATTGGATAGTAAGTAAGACATGGCAAAGTTTCCATATAGCATATCAATGTACAAGCTGAAGCTATTACCATTGTTTTTAACTATCCTATAATCCACCACTGTTTTGAGGGTTTAAGTGCCTTGCTCAAGGGCACAACAGCATCTAAGATTTGATACCAGCAACCCTCCAGTTATCAGCTCACTTCCTAACATATTTTCCCTGTCAGACCCGTGATTCAAACTGGCAACCCTCCGGTTGCTGGATCGCCTCTCTAAATGCTAGGCTACCCGCCGGGGATAGGTTCTCCTCAAATGCACTCAATACTCACTCAACATCAATACTCTCTGGGTGGCGTGAATTTAAAGGGGAAGAAATGTTAGTAACTGAGTGAATTCCACTGCTGAATCGTTTGGATGGGCTCTTTAGCTAAAAAAAAAAAATCTGATTTCCTTAAAAGGAAATAGTGCAGATAGTTTGGCCGTCGATTAAACGAAAAACAAGTTGATATACAGTATTAATGTTACAAACCACTGGGAAATCTTCCAAATTCCTGATTGAACCCTTTAAGTCCTACTACTTAAATCACTTAGAAGAATATTACTATGTCATACTAAAGAGTGCCATAAAGGTCACACCACAGCATATGTAAGGACCTGTTATATCACCTTTTATTATGCCATGAGGTTTGGTTATGAGTGGTTTGTGAAGCAGAAACATATGTCTTATAACGTGTTTCTAAAGGCTTTATTAGATGTGTTTTGTTTAACGTGTGACCAAACAAGACCGTGAACAGCATTGATTACTACTCCACCTTCTCCACTACATCCAGTCTGTCATGAAGAGTACTGTGGTCCTGACAGGCACTCGACCGGACATCTCTGGGTTGGAGCGCAGACTCGGGTCCTGATGGAAAACACAGGCCAGCAGGGATCATTTTTGATTACAAGACAAATATGTGTTATCTTGAAGAACAGATCATGTTTTCTCACTTTATTTCTGACTTAACCAACACCTGTTCTTTTATCATTTCAATAGCTTAGTCTTACTGTACATCCTTCAAACAGGCTAGACTAGAGGACATACTTATAGACTTCAATACACACCAGAGCAGAATTCTCAAAACCTCCCTGAGAAAACCCAGTGTATTTTTTTTCTATACTATCTTTATCCACAGCTTAATTTCTTCTCTGCAGAAATGAGAAAAAAAACTCAGTTCTGTTCCATTATGAATCCAACTAATATGAATCCAACTAATCTGTAAAGGTCACCAAAACAAGTCTTCCTTGTCTCCTCTCCCTTGTTCTCCCTCCCTCTCCCGTCTGTCTGGTTCACAGACCGTTCAACGTGTTTTCTATTACCTCTACATCTCCGCTCTGCAGGCAGCCTGCTGCCCAGCCAATCAGTTCACCACAAACCCCTAGCCACATGCCATTCTGCTGACATGGCGCTCCAGCAAACGTAACCAGGATCAGTACACCCTCACTTTCACCAGGCCGTGACCCAGTTTATTCAGAAGAGATGCCGATGATCCAGAGTCAGTGCAGTATGGGACAGAGTTAGTGCAGCATTGCATACTTGCATAACCTTAGGCCAAATAGACTACACCTTTTGGCTTAGCTTTGATACACAACTCAACACTTTGTCTGGCAGTGAACTGTGTGGTGCTCTCAGTTGGAATCAACCTTGAACCTTTATGGGTTGGGTGTGGTGGAGAAACATGGAAAAACATCCATACGTTGTTCGACCACCTTTTTCCATTTGCCATGCAGGTTTTATGGTTCCAATTAACCACCTACCCCTTTTTAAGAGCCCTTATTTTTCTCTGTGAGCTGAAGCGCTGGTGGCTATGGCGGTGAGGAATGTGGCTGGGATGTGTGGTCCGTTTGTCTGTGAAGACAGGTGTCTTCTTAATGACGCATAGAACATGTACAGTATAATCTATGGCATGGAGCCCTGTCTATTCTCTTCAGCCACACTTCCTGTTGCACCTGGTTTCCATGACGTCACAGAACGTTTTAACATAAACCATTCAAGCTGGAAATGTCTTTCTTACTATATATCGTCCTAGGACCGTAGGAAAGTTTTTTAATGTAGACATGCACACTAAAAGGCATTACAAACACAGAACAAAGACCGTTACATACAACATATATATATATATATATATATAGCAGTCTGTTGAGGGTTGAATTTGGCCTCTCTCACATGTATAGTAAGTAGTCTGTTCCCTGCCGGTCATAAAAGTAACACAACATAAGGAGCATTTACTTTTCCAACATCATGACTGTCCTCCAGTGCCCTGTGAACAGCAGTCATGAATTACCAGTTGTGCTGTTTTTATGGCGCTATCCCACGGTACAATTTCATAAGCTCCATTACACCACCACAGAGCATGCCAAGTGGACCCGGGAGAAAAGCCAAGGAATCCCAAAGGATGAATGTGAGATGGAGCTCCTCTTTGGATTTCTCTCAATAGAAAAACGCACCACATGTCTCTGCGTCAGTACTACAGACGGTCCCATAACTTCCCGTATGTGAAATCCATCTGGACACATTAACCGGTCGGCAAACTTCAAGGCTTTTTCCCTGAGGAAGACGTGTGACATGTCAATTGATCACAATCTGTGAAAGATGCATGGAGGGCATTGTCTTTGAATTGAAGTTTAGCACGTGATAACAAACAAACACACGGGCACACCGATGCAGGCAGGATGCCGTCTCGGTTCTATAGCTATCCAGCGTATGTAATCGGAGCGTAGTGGTTTGCTGTTGAATGCCAGAATTCCCTGCTCTGGTAGTTAAAACAGCCTGTGCTTCTCTGGTTTGGCTATCAACATGTCGGGACACCAAAAGGCCCTAAGACTGCAGCTAAAGCTTGTCTGGGGGGAGCGTGTGTTGGACAAAGGCAAATGAGGCAGATGATGACATGCCTGATGAAGTGCACACTCCTTTGTGTATTCTATCATAGTTGCACCAGGAAGTTGAGAAATACTGACCCACACACTCAGAGGAAACCGGCTATAGGAAAGGAAAAAAACAGCAGCCCACAGGAGCCTGATCTAACACACTCTGCCCTGGGAGACAGGGTTCGGGAAGATGGCGTGCGTGTTGGCGTGCGTGTTGGCGTGCGTGTTGGCGTGCGTGTTGGCGTGCGTGTTGGCGTGCGTGTTTGCGGTGGAGTGAATAATGAAGAACACAGTCTGAGTCAGAACATTAGATCAGTTAGTACACAACACCAGTGGTCCCACAAACCAGCTATTGCCTAATACAGGCCCGCCAATGAAAATAAGACTAACAAGTTGTTAGTCAGATCTCCAGGGTATTTCCTGGATCGATAGTGTGTTGGCAGAGAGAGCGAGAAATGTGTGGTTCTACGTGTTGTTGCGACAGTTGGCCATTCCTGGTGTATGAAGTCACACTCAAGCCTATATTGAGTAGGATATGGAGGAGTGACCGAAGTGTTTGTGATTTTCTCTGGAAGTCAGTTTGAGCAATGAACAAGGTTGGAATGATAGGTTTGGAGACAGACACAGGACATATGGATACGATTGAAGATGTTTGTAGTCAAACACTGTACTGATGAAGTACTACATGGAGAATGGTCGATGACGCTTCGAAAATAAAAAACAGATGTTCTAACCCCATGAGTCCCTTTTCTCTCTCTGTCTCTCTCTCTGTCTCTCTCTCTTCTCTAGCTGTGTCTGAATACCCAGACTAGCGTACTACATAAACTGTATACCCATTTTGGCATTTTAATTAAATTGTCTTTTCCAACTCACGTGTTCGACAACAGCTGATAATCAGCTAAATTGACGCGTTGCACCAAAATTAAAGAATGGCGGGAGTCAACACATTTGCGCATTTAATGATTCATTCAGAAAATGACTTTCTAAACTTCACATACTGTAAAACATAATTTCTTTCTCATACTATTTACTACTCTAGTCTGGGTATTCAGACACGGCCTTTCTCTCTCTCTCACACACACACGCACACATGTTCATCCAACCATCACCTCCGCACACACACATCCTGTAACCTATATGCTGAATGACCAAGATTGATATTCCTTAAAGAGCAGGTCCATTTCACAGTGGAAAGATCCCCAATTCATGTAAGCTTCGACATCACATTACGCTTCTCCATCTGCATGGCTTGCTGTTTGGGGTTTTAGGCTGGGTTTCTGTACAACACTTGGTGACATCGGCTGATATAAAATGGGCTTTATAAAAACATTTGATTGATTGATTTAAAAAATTATTTCCAGCGATTCACTAAGCACAAATAACTCTTCAACTCCATTGCATGGTGAGTGCTCTGCATTGCTACACTCTTAGAAAACAGGGTACCAAAAGTGTTCTTCGGCTGTCCCCATAGGAAAATAATTTTTGGTTCCAGATAAAAACAGAATCTGACAGAGTAGACAACACACCTATTGATGGTTTGTTTACCCATCTCCTGTGCTCCCTGCCCTTTCCCCTATGACCTCTAACCCCAGCAACACCCAATCATGTCTCTTACCTGCCGCTGCGTAGCCAATGAGGAGGAGCAGGAGTCCAAGTGAGATGGTGTAGGGGCGGGTCATGGCGTAGGAGAGGAAACCTGGAGTACAGCAGAGTCTTAACTGTCTCTTGCAATGAGAGAAATATGGAGGAAGTAGAAAAGAAAGAGGAATAAAGAGAGAAAGAAATACTCACAGTGTATTCAGTGCCCAAAAACGTATTGAAAGTCTCTCTGTCTCTCCTCTTCCCTCAGCTGCACCCAGTTTCCTAATGAAAACATTAGATGCAGAACAAAAGCCCTTTATCTGAGGGGAGGGGTGGGGGGTTGTTTCTAGGGTGGAACTCCTCAGCCTAGCTGGAGCCTGCACTGAAGCATACTCCAACACGGATAACATTTAGCAGGAAGGGCATGAAGGTGGGGTTGTAATCATTGTGGAACGATATGATATGTAATGACACACTGGGTGAATTCAGAGTGAAGAAAACAATCATCCTTAAGAGTCTATTTAAAAAATATATATATATATTTCACCTTTATTTAACCAGGTAGGCCAGTTGAGAACAAGTTCTCATTTACGACCCGGCCAAGATAAAGCAAAGCAGTGCGACAATGAACAACACAGAGTTACACATGGGATAAACAAAAGTACGGTCAATAACACAATAGAAAAATCGATCTACAATGTGTGCAAATGGAGTAAGGAGGTAAGGCAATAAATAGGCCATAGTAGCGAAGTAATTACAATTTAGCAAATTAACACTGGAGTGATAGATATGCAGATGATGATGTGCAAGTAGAAATACTGGTGTACAAAAGAGCAAAAAAAGTAAATAAAAACAATATGGGGATGAAGTAGGTAGTTGGATGGGCTGTTTACAGATGGGCTGTTTACAGATGGGCTGGGTACAGCTGCAGCGATCGGTAAGCTGCTCAGATAGCTGATGCTTAAAATTAGTGAGGGAGATATGTCCCAACTTCAGCAATTTTTGCAATTCGTTCCAGTCATTGGCAGCAGAGAACTGGCAGGAAAGGCAGCCAAAGGAGCTGTTGGCTTTGGGGATGACCAGTGAGATATACCTGCTGGAGCGCGTGCTACAGGTGGGTGTTGTTATGGTGACCAGTGAGCTGAGATAAGGCGGAGCTTTACCTAGCAAAGACTTATAGATGACCTGGAGCCAGTGGGTCTGGCAACGAATATGTAGCGAGGGCCAGCCGACGAGAGTATACAGGTCGCGGTGGTGGGTGGTATATGGGACTTTGGTGACAAAACAGATGGCACTGTTATAGACTGCATCCAGTTCACTGATTAGAGTGTTGGAGCCTATTTTGAAAATTACATCGCCGAAATCGAGGATCGGTAGGATAGTCCGTTTTATGAGGGCATTTTTGGCAGCATGAGTGAAGGATGCTTTGTTGCGAAATAGGAACCCGATACTAGATTTAATTTTGGATTGGAGATGATTAATATGAGTCTGGAAGGAGAGTTTACAGTCTAGCCAGATACCTAGGTATTTGTAGTTGTCCACATATTCTAAGTCAGAACTGTCCAGAGTAGTGATGCTAGTCGGACGGGCAGGTGCGGGCAGCGATTGGTTGAAGAGCGTGCGTTTAGTTTTACTAGCGTTTAAGAGCAGTTGGAGGCCACGGAAGGAGTGTTGTATGGCATTGAAGCTTGTTTATAGGTTTGTTAACACAGTGTCCAAAGAAGGGCCAGATGAATACAGAATGGTGCCGTCTACGTAGAGGTGGATCAAGGAATCACCCGCAGCATGAGAAACATCATTGATATACGAATACAGAGGCACCCCCATAGAGACTGCCAGAGGTCCGGACAACAGGCCCTCCGATTTGACACACTGAACTCTATCTGAGAAGTAGTTGGTGAACCAGGCGAGGCAGTTATTTGAGAAACCAAGGCTGTTGAGTCTGCCGATAAGAATATGGTGATTGACAGAGTCGAAAGCCTTGGCCAGGTCGATGAAAACGGCTGCAGTACTGTCTTTTTACCGATGGCGGTTATGATATCGTTTAGTACCTTGAGCGTGGCTGAGGTGCAACCGTGACCGGCTCGGAAACCGGATTGCACGGCAGAGAAGGTACGGTAGGATTCGAAATGGTCAGTGATCTGTTTGTTAACTTGGCTTTCGAAGACTTTAGAAAGGCAGGGCAGGATGGATATTGGTCTGTAACAGTTTGGGTCTAGAGTGTCACCCCCTTTGAAGAGGGGATGACCGCGGCAGCTTTCCAATCTTTAGGAATCTTGGACAATATGAAAGAGAGGTTGAACAGACTATTCATAGGGGTTGCAACAATGGCAGCGGATAATTTTAGAAAGTGAGGATCCAGATTGTCTAGCCCAGCTGATTTGTATGGGTCCAGGTTTTGCAACTCTTTCAGAACATCTGCTATCTGGATTTTGGTGAAGGAGAAGCTGGAGAGGCTTGGGCAAGTATTGTGGGGGGTGCGGAGCTGTTGGTGACAGGGTTTCCTAGCCTCAGTGCAGTGGGCAGCTGGGAGGTGGTCTCTTTTTCTCCATGGACTTCACAGTGTCCCAATTTTTGGGGGAGTTAACTGACTGTGTGTATTGGTTCCTGACTTCCCTGAAAAGTTGCATATCGTGGGGACTATTCGATGCTAGTGCAGTACACCACAGGGGTGTTTTTATGCTGGCCGAGGGCAGTCAGGACTGGAGTGAACCAAGGGCTATATCTGTTCTTAGGTCTACATCTTTTGAAAGGGGCATGCTTATTTAAAATGGTGAGGAATTTTCTTTTAAAGAACAATCAGGCATCCCCTACCGACGGGATGAGGTCAATATCCTTCCAGGATACCCGGGCCAGGTTGATTAGAAAAGCCTGCTCGCAGAAGTGTGGTCCTTCTGTGGCTCAGTTGGTAGAGCATGGCGCTTGTAACGCCAGGGTAGTGGGTTCGATTCCCGGGACCACCCATACGTAGAATGTATGCACACATGACTGTAAGTCGCTTTGGATAAAAGCGTCAGCTAAATGGCATATATTTTATTATTATATATAAGTGTTTCGGGGAGCATTTAACAGTGATGAGTGGGGGTTGTTTGACCGCAGACCCATAACGGATGCAGGCAAATAGGCAGTGATCACTGAGATCCTGATTGAAAAGAGCAGAGGAGTATTTGGAGGGCAAGTTGGTCAGGATAATATCTATGAGGGTGCCCATGTTTACAGATTTAGGGTTGTACCTGATTGGTTCCTTGATCATTTATGTGAGATTGAGGGCATATATCTTAGATTGTAGGACAGCCGGGGTGTTAAACATATCCCAGTTTAGGTCATCTAACAGAACAAACTCTGAAGATAGATGGGGGGCAATCAATTCACATATGGTGTCCAGGGCACAGCTGGAAGCTGAAGGGGGTCTATAACAGCCTGCTCAGTGGATCCTATGATCTCAACAGTGAGAGACTTATTTCTGGAGAGATTAATTTTTAAAATTAGAAGCTCGAACTGTTTGGGCATAGACCTGAAAAGTATGACAGAACTTTGTAGGAATATCTGCAGTAGATTGCAACTCCTCCCCCTTTGGAAGTTCTATCGTGACAGAAAATGTTGTAGTTGGGGATGGAAATCTCAGAATTTTTGGTGGCCTTCCTAAGCCAGGATTCAGACACAGCAAGGACATCAGGGTTGGTGGAGTGTGCTAAAGCAGTGAGTAAAACAAACTTAGGGAGGAGGCTTCTGATGTTAACATGCATGAAACCAAGGCTTTTACAGTTACAGAAGTCAACAAATGAGAGCACCTGGGGGCACACAGGGCCTGGGTTAGCCTCTACATCACCCGAGGAACAGAGTAGCAGTAGGATGAGGGTACGGCTAAAAGCTATCAAAACAGGTCGTCTAGTGCGTTGGAGATTTCTGGGCGTGGTAGGATTGATTCGAGGCATAATGTACAGACAGGGACATGGTAGGGTGCGGGTACAGTGTAGGTAAACCTAGGCATTGAGTGACGATAAGAGAGGTTGCATCTCTGGAGGCACTAGTTATGCTAGGTGAGGTCACCGCATGTGTGGGAGGTGGGACAAAAGAGGTATCTGAGGCATGTTGAGTGGGACTAGGGGCTCCGCAGTAAAATAAAACAATGATAACTACCCTAAACAACAGTATACAAGGCATATTGACATTAGAGAGAGACATAAAGCGAGGCATAAAGTAAACACGATTTGATTGGGAGAGCAAGCTAAGACAACAACAGATAATTCAGCTAAGACAGTTAACTACACACAGGGCCTGAGTTCGAGGCTGGGACCGACAGATCAACAAAATAAACAAAATGGAGTACCGTGATTAATGAACAGTCCAGCAGGCACCAGCTATGTTGCCAAGTGATCATAGGGTCCAGTGAACAGCAATGTATGAAACAGGGAAGCCGTTAGGTAGTAGTTACTACGCTAGCAAGTGGGAGACACAGCGTTCATAAAGTTAGCAGGCGGGGGCTAGCAGAAGCGTCTTCACCGACGTCCGGCAAAGGCCGGTTGAGGGCACATCGAACGGAATTACGTCGGCGGACGAGTCGTGATGGGTCAGCGAGGCTCCGTATCGACAAAGGGTCCAGGCCAATTGCTAAAAGAGGTATTGTAGCTGGAGTCATTTTGTTTGCTAGTCGGGAGATGGGCCTGGCTCGAGGCTAACTGGTGCTAGCTTCGGGACAAGGGCGTTAGCCACTATAGCCACTCGGTAGCAGCTAGCTAGCTGCGATGATCCGATGCAAAGGTCCAGAGCTTACGGCAGGAATCCTGTGACGTAGTGGCTTCTAGTCATGTTAGTGAAGAGTCCGGGAGCCATCAGCTGTGTAGCCAAATGATCATAGGATCCACTGAGCAGGCTGGGAGTTGGGCCTGGCTCAAGGCTAGCTTCGAGGCTGGGCCACTCAGTAGCAGCTAGCTAGCTGCGATGATCCGGATGGTCCAGAGATTACGGCAGGAAACCGGTGTTGTAGTGGAGAAAACCAGTCCGATAGGCTCAGGGTTGATATTGCGCTGTGCAGACTGGCAGGTATTATCCAGGCTAACATCGGCTGGTGTCTGAGCAAAAGGTAAAGGCTGCTATGACTAAATAGCCACTAGCTAATTAGCTGGTTAGCTTCTGATGGCTAGCCTCTGATGGAGGTTCTAGCTATAAGGTATAAAAATAGCAGATTCGAATCACATTGAGTGAGGCGGGTTCCCGGAAGGTATATTTAATTTAAGATTGAAATATATACAAAAAAAAGACTAAAAAAACATAACATTTACAAGGACAGTGACAAACACGTCTGCACTATTACGCCATCTTGGATCAGGAAGGTGTGCGTCAATCAAAGCCTGTGCGTCAATCTAATTAACATAATAATAAAAAACATCAAAATCAGTCAGTTTAAGCTAGAGATATCGTCTCAATCCACCTATCTCAGCCTTCAACATCTGTGGTGGAAAGTGGCAGTGCGACATCGCTGTTTGTCAGAGCTTCTCTTTTGTCATTATACAGTGCATTCGGAAAGTATTCTGACCCATTGAATTTTTCCACATTTTGTTACAGCCTTATTCTAAAATTGTTTTTTTTAATCCTCATCAATCTACACACAATGCCCCATAATTACAAAGCAAAAACACGTTTTTAGATTTAAAAAACTGAAATATCACATTTATGTAATTATTCAGACCCTTTACTTTGTGGATGCACCTTTGGCAGCAATTACAGCCTCGAGGCTTCTCGGGTATGACGCTACAAGCTTGGCACACCTATATTTGGGGAGTATCTCCCATTATTCTCTGCAGATCCTCTCAAGCTCTGTCAGGTTGGATGGGGAGCATCGCTGCACATCTATTTTCAGATCTCTCCAGAGATGTTCGATAAGGTTCAAGTCCAGGCTCTAGCTGGGCCACTCAAGGACATTTAGAGATGTGTTCCGAAGCCACTCCTGCATTGTCTTGCCTATGTGCTTCGGTCGCTGTTCTGTTGGATGGTGAACCTTTGCGCCAATCTGAGGTTCTGAGCGCTCTGGAGCAGGTATTCATTGAGGATCTCTCTGTACTTTCCTACATTCATCTTTCCCTCGATCCTTACTAGTCTCCCAGTCCCTGCTGCTGAACCCCCCCAGCATGATACTGCCACCACCGTGCTTCACCGCAGGGATGGTGCCAGGTTTCCTTCAGACTTGTCGCTTGGCATTCAGGCCAATATTGGTTTCATCAATCTAAAGAATCTTGTTTGTCATGATCGGAGTGACCTTTAGGTGCCTTTTGGCAAACTTCAAAAGGGCTGTCATGTGCCTTTTACTGAGGAGTGGTTTCCGTCTGGCCACTCTACCATAAATGCCTGATTGGTGGAGTGGCTGTCAGAGATGGTTGTCATTCTAGAAGTTTCTCCCATCTCGACAGAGAAACTCTGGAGCTCTGTCAGAGTGAACATCGGGTTCTTGGTCACCTCCCTGGCCAAGGCCCTTCTCCCCTAATTGCTCAGTTTGGCCGGGCGGCCAGCTCTAGGAAGAGTCTTGGTGGTTCTAAACTTCTTCCATTTAAGAATGATGGAGGCCATTGTGTTCTTGGGGACCTTCAATGCTGTAGAAAGTTTTTGGTACCCTTCCCCCAGATCTGTGACTCGACACAATCCTGTCTCGGCGCTCTATGGACAATTCCTTCGATCTCATGGCTTGTTTTTTTCTCTGACAATGCCTGTCAACTGTGAGACCTTTATATAGACAGGCGTGCGCCTTTCCAAATCATGTCCAATCAATTGAATTGACCACATGTGGACTCCAATAAAGTTGTAGAAACATCTCAAGGATGATCAATGGAAACAAGATTGAACCGAGGTTGGTAGCTTTATCTACCTGCAGATTTATAGAACAGCGATGACAATGTTTGTATTAGTAGTATTATGAGTTGGGATTATGTCGGCTCATTGTTTAGCTAGCTGTCTACATGTCTATACAAAAGACTCTACTTTGGCTGGATTATTACATGACCCATCAAATAAACCAGGTGTGTCTGGGAGGGAATGGGGTCATCTATTGTATATCATGAACATGTGTCTAGACCATAGTGACCCGTCCACCTAGATAGATGTGGCTGGGTGGTGGTTATAGCATTTCCTTTACATGACCCATCAATTTAGACAAGTGCATCTAATATTGATAAAATATTTTTATCTGGACACTCTGTTTTTTTACATGCTGATCAACTTTTAAAGCAGAATTACTTTCCCATTGTTCCTCAACTGCAATGAATGATATACCTTTTTCTAGCTCTGAGTCTCTACTTTTATCCAATGTAAAAAACACAATTTCCAAATTTGCTACATAAGACCAAATCCAGGCAGTCGGTAGTAATTTGTGGATGTCCATCATCCATTTTGTATGATATATTACAGATTGCAATTCGTACAATATATTACGAATTTGCAAAATGTATGATATTTTACAAATTCCAATTTGTTGTGGCTAACGCTTGCTGGGTGATTAACATTAACTAGGTAAGAGGTTAGTGTTAAGGTTAGGGTTTAAGTTAAAGGGTTAAAATTAGGGATAGGGTAAGGGTTAGCTAACATGCTAAGTAGTTGCAAAGTACCTAAAAAGTAGTAAGTAGTTGCAAAGTTGCTAATAGTTCGAGATGAGATTCGAACACGCAATCTTTGGGTAACTAGACGTAAGCATTATTCGTTTTTGCCTTAAGTAACCTTCTGTCTTATGTAACCATACCAAACATGACATATCATACTAAATCAAAATCAAATCACATTTTATTGGTCACACACATAGATGTTATTGCGAGTGTAGTGAAATACTTGTGCTTCTAGTTCCAACATTGCAGCAATATCTAGTAATATCTAACAATTCCACAACAAATACCTAATACACACAAATCTAAGTAAAGGAATGGAATAAGAATATATAAATATATGGATGAGCAATGTCAGAACGGCATAGGCTAAGATGCAATAGATAGTATAGAATATAGTATATACATATGAGATGAGTAATGCAAGATATGTAAACATTATTAAAGTGGCATTATTAAAGTGACCAATGATTTCAAGTCTGTTTGTAGGCAGCAGCCTTTATGTGCTAGTGATGGCTGTTTAACAATCTGATGGCCTTGAGATAGAAGCTGTTTTTCAGTCTCTTTGTCCCAGCTTTGATGTACCTGTACTGACCTCGCCTTCTGGATGGTAGCGGGGTGAACAGGCAGTGGCTCAGGGGGTTGTTCTCCTAGATAATCTTGTGGGCCTTCCTGTGACATTGTGTGCTGTAGGTTTCATGGAGGGTAGGTAGTTTGCCCCCGTTCATGTGTTCTGCACCACCCTGAAGAGCCCTGCGGTTGTGGGCAGTTCAATTGCCTTACCAGGCGGTGATACAGCCCGACAGGATGCTCTCAATTGTGCATCTGTAAAAGTTTGTGAGGGTAAAAGTTTGTGCTTCCTGCCATCCAGGAACTCTATACCATGCGGCATCAGAGGAAGGCCCTAAAAATTGTCAAAGACTCCAGCCACCCAAGTCCAAGACGGTTCTCTTTGCTACTGCACAGCAAGTGGTACCTATGCACCAAGTCTGGAACCAACAAGACCCTGAACAGCTTGTACCACCAAGCCATAAGACTGCTAAATAGTTAGTTAAATAATTAACCAAATAGCTAGCCGGACTGCATTGACTCTTTTAGCACAAACTGTTTTGACTCATCACATACTTTGCTGCTACTATTTATTATCTATCTTGTTGCCTAGTCACTTTAGTCCTAGTTATATGTACATACAGTATCTACCTCAATTACCTCGTACCCCTGCACATTGACTCGGTACTGGTAACCCGTGTATATAGCAAAGTTATCTTCAAATTATATTTTTGCAGGAATCTCCTTGCGAATGATTTTGCCGAAGATTGTATCTCCGCCGGGTTGGGCAACCTGAGCTTTTGCTATCTTATTCTGTAGTTTGATACCGGAGCTTCGGAGGAATCGTCAAAATCACAAAGCTGATTGTGGGATACTGAAGACAACGGCTAACCGCTGCGCCACAGTTGTGATGAAAACGGTTAAAAAACGACCAGCAGATGCCACTAAAGTGCATTGTGAACCTATAATAAAGCTCAGAGTAATGAACTGTTTTTCAAAACTTGAAAATAGGACCATGCCTCAGGACTACTTGGATGGACTCCTGACTGTCTCCTCTGTTGTTGTGCTGCTGATCCAGTCTCTCTCTCTCTCTCTCTCTCTCTCTCTCTCTCTCTCTCTCCCTCTCCCTCTCTGATGTCAAAAGGGCTTTAGAAATTTGACTGAGGTGTTCTCTCATCTTTGTGTTATCTCCTCAAAGCTAGTTAGAGGTTGGCCCCATAGAGATATCAATCATCAAACGAAATTGACCACAGTCCGTGTGCATTCCGAGACAAACAAACACCCATGTGTTAGTGGGCATTACTTGAAATGAAAATCCAACACTCAAATATGAAATACAATCGATTCCATAAATCTCCAACATTCTTGTTTTGGAAAATACTGACTTCATGTTTTAAATTATCCTGCTTACACTTTTTTGTACATTTTGGGACTATGTTATGTTTATGACTACTACCAATGCTACGTTTTCAAGTTGGCTAGACTTGAAATTGGGAAATTGTTGAGTTGAATGAATGTTAGTTGAATTTGAAAAACAATGACTTTGCAACAACTAGCTGGGTTGAGCACACAGAGTTAAGTTTGCACAGACCCGCAATGTAAACTACAGTGTTGGCTATGTGTCTCATTATTACCCAGTGTACCTTTACAACTAAAACATTTATTTCAGAGGCTGAAGAATGATTCATTAAACAAATCAAATATCAAATCAAAATCAAATGTATTTATATAGCCCTTCGTAAATCAGCTGATATCTCAAAGTGTTGTACAGAAACCCAGCCGAAAACCCCAAACAGCAAGCAATGCAGGTGTAGAAGCACGGTGGCTAGGAAAAACTCCCTAGAAAGGACAAAACCTAGGAAGAAACCTAGAGAGGAACCATGCTATGAGGGGTGGCCAGTCGTGGTTGTGCCGGGTGGAGATTATAACAGAACATGGCCAAGATGTTCATAAATGACCAGCATGGTCAAATAATAATAATCACAGGCAGAACAGTTGAAACTGGAGCAGCAGCACAGCCAGGTGGACTGGGGACAGCAAGGAGTCATCATGCCAGGTAGTCCTGCGGCATGGTCCTAGGGCTCAGGTCCTCAGTGGGAGAGAAAGAGAGAAATAGAGAGGGCATACTTAAATTCACACAGGACACCAGATAAGACAGGAGAAATACTCCAGATATAACAAACTGACCCTAGCCCCCCGACACATAAACTACTGCAGCATAAATACTGGAGGCTGAGACAGGAGGGGTCAGGAGACACTGTGGCCCCATCCGATGATACCCCCGGACAGGGCCAAACAGAAACAGTAAGAGGATTAGTTCTAACCATGAGTGAAATTGTTTTACCTGTTTATCTGATCTGTGGCTAGTCAAATTTAATAGACTAAGAACAACATTATTAACATACTCGTCTCAACCAAAATAAAATTAAAATGTCATTTGTAAATGTCTAAATAATTTCAGACTGGGAGCTGTACTGAGAGAAACAGAGCCTCCCACCATCTAAGCCCCAATGCTCCAGGCTAGTGGGTGGCCGAGTGGTACACAGCCCATCAGCAAGGACCTTTGGTGAGGGAAGAGAGCCAGCAGTCACTTAGTTAATACCGAGTCTCCTAGGTAAAAGCACTCTGCAGACCCTACAAAACCCCATTGTCCTGCCAAAAGAATAGGTCAGCTCTGGATACCGGTTAACTCTTTGGCATAGACATGTCTCCCTGTCACTAACAAGAGGATTGTGAGTATGTGTGTATGTGTGTGTGTGTCTGCCTCTGATGCTGTTGTGGCAGATAGTGTTGTGTTGTTGCGGAGGCTACATCGAGGACAACACACCTCGGTATCAGACGGATGCAGCTTGTGCAGCACTGGACTGGCCTGAGGCTGCAGGGGAAACCTGCTGCTCTGGACTGTGCTGACCACTCTGTCTCTCATTCCATGTACCAGAATGCTGCCATTGGCGAGGACATTCTAACCTTTACTGTTAAGGCAAGGCTGAAAGTTCTACCAACAAAACATAACCTAGCACTCAAACCTTGACCCATTTTGTATTCTACAAGAGTCAAATGTCAGAGTCTGTTGCCCATGTTGTGAATGGTTGCTGGTCATACAAGGATTTATACATTGCAAGACATTACCACCGTGTCGATCTGATAGCCAGCGAGGTGAGACGGGTCGGGTCGTCTCACCAACAGCACGCATCCATAAACATTATTGTGTAAGAGGAAGCCGGTTTGATGTTGATGATGATGTGTTTTCCTGTGTGCCAAATACGCCAGATGTTGTGGAGGGAAGCGAGAGGGAGGTTCTCATTTTCAATGTGGACTGCTCATTTGACGGCTACATGGAGCAGGCCTTTGCCGACAAACTTCTAAAATACCAGTATCCTTGAGTGTTCATGCATACAGGGATCTTTGAAATGTCTGGATCCTTTTGAATGTACATTTGATTGGTGGATTCAAATAAAGTATTTATAATGTGCGAGCGAGGTCGTGTGTACCGAGAAGATGGGAGTCTACTGTCCTCATAAACACAAATCAATGGTGACCTTTGCCTCTGTTTTATCTCTTCTCTCACTGTTCATCCACCTTCCTTCCTGACAGAGTCTAGTCAGTCCCACTAATTCACAAATTCACATAATTAAAACACAAAATATTGCATTCTTTACTAGATAGCAACATACACTATCTAAATCACAATAAGAAAATACAGTATTAGTCAAGTGAGTGTAATAGCACACAAATATGCCAATGAGCATTTACACAGCTATACTATCTGACGAGAGTCAATAGGCATCGTTTGGTGTACTGTTTGTCCGTGTCCAACAGTGAGGGCAAACGCTACATTGAAATTCGTGGAATTAGTACCACAGAATATTAGGTTTTTTTGTGTGTTTTTTTTTTACATTGCTCTTAACTTCATAATTCATTTGAACAGTATAAGACAAATAATCCTTTATGTAATGGCATTTCAGAAAATGTTTGAAACAATATTCCGAAAGGATTTAAAGGGTGAAATTATTTAACATAAATACCTTTTCATTTTAGACTTAAAGGGTTTCTAGGGTACTTTTGTATACTTTTTAGCCAGTAGTTTTGAAAGTAGCTTTCACAAGAGAAAAGGTCTCTCTCTCTCTGCTGTGGTTGCATCTTGCTAGCTGTCACTCATATGGCGACTGACTGAAGCTCATTGGCTGAACTCGAATTGCTAGGGGGCTGGCCAACGTGGGGGAAAATGAAAGGAAAATCGACAGAGAAAGAGAGGGTGAGGGTGAATGCAGGGATCATATCTTTCTCTCTTTCTCTTTGTTTCTCTCCCTTTGTCTCGGAAGGAGAGTTGCGTGGGAAGCACAACCAGGTTCCCCAATAGTCTTTCCAAGAACAACAGTGGTTGGCCTGCCAAGAGCGCCATCATCAGATAGACAGGGAGCTGTGCTGAATGGAACAGAGCCTCCCAGCCATCTAAATCCCAAAGCTCCAGGGTAGTGGTTGGCTGTGGGGGAAGAGGGACAGCTTGCCCATGCTCAGTGTTTTAGTTCATGCCCAGTCTCCTAGTTAAAAGCACTCTGCAGACCCTAGAAAACCCCAATTGTTTTGCCAAAAGATTAGGCCAGCTCTGGATACCGGTTAACTATTTGGCAGAGACATTCCTCCTTTTCACTAACAAAGGGATTAGGGGTTAAATCTGGTGTGTGTGTGTGTGTGTTTTGGTTTTCTGTCCTTGTGGGGACCAGAGATTGAAATAAGGACAATTCTGACAAGTGGGGACATTTAGCTATTTTAGGCGTAGGGGTTATATTTTGGGTAACAATTAAGGTAAGGGGTCAAAATTATGGTTTTGGTTAAGGGTTTGGTTAGGGTTAGAGGTTAAGGTTAGGTTAAGGAAAATAAGATTTTGATTGGGAATCAATTGTTAGGTCCCCACAAGGATAGTAAAACAAACTTGTGTGTGTTTATTTGTGTAGATGGGAGTGGGTACACTGTCTGTGAGAGATACAGAGATCTACTGTGCTCATAAATCAATGGATGATCTTTGACCCTGTTTTTTTTTTATCTCTTCCCTCACTGTTCCTCCCCCTTTCCCACTGATTCCCAGATTCACATATTGAGAACGTCAAATATTACAGTATTTACTAGATAGTATGTTGCTGACTTAATCACACCGAGTGTAATAGTGTCATGAAATGACAAAGATAAAAGGATAACAAGGTCTTATTGTTGTACATTCTGCCATGAGATGGATTGCTCACACCTTTCTTGCACCAGTGTATTTTTAAGCATTTCACTTACCCTTGTTTGGAGTTTCACGGTTTTCCTCACAGGAGCATCGCTGTCAACATTGGAGTGTTACGATGGAGGGAATACGGCAGGACACCACTTCGCCAAATTCTCCACCCCTCATGAGAATGCAGGTATCAATAATTCAATGTACATTTCCATTGGCATTTGACCAGATTGAGGTGTGTGTTAAAAGGCCATGGAAGCAACGTGTGCCAGAATGGTTCGGGATGGAGACAAGGAGGATGTTTGTGGAGTGGTTGAAAAATGAGTTTTAATGACTCCAACCTAAGTGTATGTAAACTTCCCGACTTCAGCTGTACCTGCTATTGAGGGCTCACTGACGATTGAAGTTGAGGATTTAAACATTACTGTATCTATTGATTTGAAGACTGGACTGTTACTGATGAGCGGACAGAACTTGAGTAACACGAGGAGCGGCGATGAGAGGAGCAGGCAGGCATGCTACCAGAGTTCCCCCCCATCCCTTAAAACATTTTCTTGCCTTTTGTGGAGTCGATTCCACCCTAACCCCTTTAATGGGTGGCCTACATCATTTTTGATACAATTCCAATCTACTTACTAAAGAAATCTTGACTCCTTGTGTTACTGTGATTCCAAACTGGTCACAAGAACTCAAACCTTCTACTGTTAACTGTCCTGGTGCTCCAAACCTCCACCAGGTGGTGTAGTCAGGTTTTAATGACAATAGTACAGAAATATGCAAATGAGTGAGCTATACAGCTATACTATCTGAAGTAAGTCAAAAGATGTGTGTGTTGATCCTCCATTGACTGTGGGGGAAGCTGTAGGGGACATCTTCGTACTCGTTTAGAAATCAGTGGTGGGGGAACCTTCTACCTTCTATTTCCCGACCAACTAGGATCTGCCTGTTTAGAAAGCCAGTGCTCTCTCGCTCTGAAACACACACACACACACACACACACACACACACACACACACACACACACACACACACACACACACACACACACACACACACACACACACACACACACACACACACACACACACACACACACACACACACACACACTTTCCCATCTCTATCCAGGCCTGACCGGCGAGTCTCATCTCTGATCCCCCTAGTGTCTTTATTGACTGACTGCCCAAGCCCCCAGATCATTGTTCCCTAGATAAACTGTAAGTCTACATCTATCCCCTTAGAGCGTCTGATTACTAGCACGTCACAGACCTGGAGGTTTAATCCAGATCTTGGACTAGAATAGAGCCAAGGGGAGGGAGGGGCCAGGGCTGGAGGCAGGTTGGATTTGATGGCTGAGTGACACCAGGCATGTACCCCAGGCTAATCCCACCTTAAATAGCCCCAGGTAGGGATCTAGGGCAGTTAACACCTTGGGAGCTCTCTGAGCTGGCACACTGTCCAACACACTCCTGGACGTGCCACACACACAGGAGGAGCAGGGAGAGGACTTTTTGGAACTTATCTAGAGTGGATCCTTGGACTATAGCTGGTCCAGGATGAACTTTGCCGCCCAGTTCATCTACGCCAACTACGCCGGTGATGGATCGCCCAGGAGAGTGGGATTCAACGACAGTGAGAATGACCCCTTCTGGCAGAGGTGGGACACTACAGATTCATCCCCCACCCAGTTTACCCTACTAGACACAGAGGGATTCCCTACCTCAGCACCCCCCTCACCCCGAGGAGCCCCCAAAGCCTCCAGCTGTAGTGATTCCTGCTGTGACTCCTGTAGCGCCTCATACCCCTTCATTCTTCCCCTGCATCGCCTCTTCTCTCTACCCAAGGTCAACCAAGCCCGCCAGTCACAACCTTAACCCTCCACCATCTTCCTTCTCCTTCTTCCCGTGCCAAAACAAATCTACCAAGTCATCTACATCCACCAGTAAACCATCCAAAGCCTCTAAAGCCCTCTCTGATCCCCATCCTTCTCCACCTGAACCAGCCTCTCCACCCCATCGAGCCTCCCCTGCTCCTGCCGTCCCCTGGTCCACAGTACCTGGCGCCACAATGGAAGCTTAAAGTGTAGTTAAATTCTACCAGCTGGTTTGAATCATACCATGCAGTCTATCCATTTCAGCAGTGAATATTGTGAGCAAAATGTAGGAGCCTGTTGAGGGATACAAAATGGTCTATTACCTAATGGTTAATGTCAGTCTCTCCTCAACATTATAAAGTCAATTATACTGTCAATGTTCTATGACTGCATGCATTAGGTGTTAAAAATGATTCCTACAGTTGTGTCAAGTTGGCTTTGATGTCCTTTGCGTGGTGGATCATTCTTGAAACACACAGGAAACGTATGATTGTGAAAAACGCAGCAGCGTTGCAGTTCTTGACACAAACCGGTGCACCTGGCAGCTACTACCATACCCCGTTCAAAGGCACTTCAATCTTTTGTCTTGCCCATTCACCCTCTAAATGGCGCACATACACAATACGTCTCAATTGTCTCAAGGCTTAAAAATCCTTCTTTAACCTGTCTCTTCCACCTTCATCTACACTGACTGAAGTGGATTTAACAAAGTGACATCAATAAGGCATCATAGCTTTCACCTGGAGTCACCTGGTCAGTCTATGTCATGGAAAGAGCAGGTGTTCTTGATGTTTTGTATATTCAGTGTATAGCGGATAATATCCTGTAACTATCTGTCATAAACACAAAAACATGGTTAGATTGGTTCTCTTTGGGGGTTTAGGCTGGGTTTCTGTATATGCGCTTTGTCACATGTGCTGATGTAAGGAGGGCTTCATAAATAAATGTGAAGTTTGAAATATATTATCGATCTAATTGTCAACCATCCAAAAAATGAATTACATTACTTTGTTACTATCATGTTAAGTATTGGTATTAATAACAGTCCAATTAAATCAACAAGAAGCGTCTGTCTGATTCTACATTTCTCATCACATGCTATATATTGTTAACACTTTACAAGACACCCAGCGTTATAACACGGTCATAACCATGACATTATGTCACAACAGCTGACATTAGTTGTCATAACCTGTCATAATATGGTGATAACACTGTCATGACCCATATATTTACACTTGTTGTGACATCTATCTACCACCATAGTTATTTTATGGCTGGTTATGACACCTACATAAGAGTGTAAAAACCCACAAAACCGACTACAAAACCGACTACAAGGCAAAACATTCCGAAACACCATAGCCTAAAGTACATGTCAACAGTATGTTTGTTATGTGTGTGTGTGTATATATATATATATATCTTTATTCTTTTATTTTATTGACCATATTAAATTAACATTTTAATTGTGCACACGTTAATGTCAGACAAGCACCTACCCTAATGCTCTGTTGATGATGACTGGAATTAATGCAGGATCTGGCTTATATGATTATGATAGTCATAATGCTTCTTGACAGTGTTATAAAGTGACGTAGGCCTATCTGGCTTATATGATTATGATGGTCATAATGCTTCTTGACAGTGTTATAAAGTGTATTTTCTTAGTCCAAGTAAAGTGACACAGGATGGTCATAATGCTTCTCGACAGTGTTATAAAGTTACGTAGGCCTATCTGGCTTATATGATTATGATAGTCATAATGCTTCTTGACAGTGTTATAAAGTGACGTAGGCCTATCTGGCTTATATGATTATGATGGTCATAATGCTTCTTGACAGTGTTATAAAGTGACGTAGGCCTATCTGGCTTATATGATTATGATGGTCATAATGCTTCTTGACAGTGTTATAAAGTGACGTAGGCCTATCTGGCTTATATGATTATGATGGTCATAATGATTCTTGACAGTGTCATAAAGTGTATTTTCTTAGTGTAAAGTGACACAGGATGGTTATAATGCTTCTCGACAGTGTTATAAAGGCCTATCTGGCTTATATGAT
The DNA here is from genome assembly GCF_023373465.1 of Oncorhynchus keta. Taxonomy (NCBI): domain Eukaryota; kingdom Metazoa; phylum Chordata; class Actinopteri; order Salmoniformes; family Salmonidae; genus Oncorhynchus; species Oncorhynchus keta. Next base: position 8,329,149 of record NC_068456.1, read on the forward strand.
TATGATGGTCATAATGCTTCTTGACAGTGTTATAAAGTGACGTAGGCCTATCTGGCTTATATGATTATGATGGTCATAATGCTTCTTGACAGTGTTATAAAGTGACGTAGGCCTATCTGGCTTATATGATTATGATGGTCATAATGCTTCTTGACAGTGTCATAAAGTGTATTTTCGTAGGCCTATCTGTAATATGATTATGATGGTCATAATGATTCTTGACAGTGTTATAAAGTGTATTTTCTTAGTCCAAGTAAAGTGATTAGGATGGTTATAATGCTTCTTGACAGTGTTATAAAGTGACGTAGGCCTATCTCTCTTATATGATTATGATGGTCATAATGCTTCTTGACAGTGTTATAAAGTGACGTAGGCCTATCTGGCTTATATGATTATAATGGTCATAATGCTTCTTGACAGTGTTATAAAGTGTATTTTCGTAGGCCTATCTGGCTTATATGATTATAATGGTCATAATGCTTCTTGACAGTGTCATAAAGTGTATTTTCTTAGTCCAAGTAAAGTGACTCAGGATGGTCATAATGCTTCTTGACAGTGTTATAAAGTGACGTAGGCCTATCTGGCTTATATGATTATGATAGTCATAATGCTTCTTGACAGTGTTATAAAGTGACGTAGGCCTATCTGGCTTATATGATTATGATGGTCATAATGCTTCTTGACAGTGTCATAAAGTGACGTAGGCCTATCTGGCTTATATGATTATGATAGTCATAATGCTTCTTGACAGTGTCATAAAGCGACGTAGGCCTATCTGGCTTATATGATTATGATGGTCATAATGATTCTTGACAGTGTTATAAAGTGACGTAGGCCTATCTGGCTTATATGATTATGATGGTCTTAATGCTTCTTGACAGTGTCATAAAGTGACGTAGGCCTATCTGGCTTATATGATTATGATGGTCTTAATGCTTCTTGACAGTGTCATAAAGTGACGTAGGCCTATCTGGCTTATATGATTATGATGGTCATAATGCTTCTTGACAGTGTTATAAAGTGACGTAGGCCTATCTGGCTTATATGATTATGATAGTCATAATGCTTCTTGACAGTGTCATAAAGTGACGTAGGCCTATCTGGCTTATATGATTATGATGGTCATAATGCTTCTTGACAGTGTCATAAAGTGACGTAGGCCTATCTGGCTTATATGATTATGATGGTCATAATGCTTCTTGACAGTGTCATAAAGTGACGTAGGCCTATCTGGCTTATATGATTATGATGGTCATAATGCTTCTTGACAGTGTCATAAAGTGACGTAGGCCTATCTGGCTTATATGATTATGATGGTCATAATGCTTCTTGACAGTGTTATAAAGTGACGTAGGCCTATCTGGCTTATATGATTATGATGGTCATAATGATTCTTGACAGTGTCATAAAGTGTATTTTCTTAGTCCAAGTAAAGTGACACAGGATGGTCATAATGCTTCTCGACAGTGTTATAAAGTGACGTAGGCCTATCTGTCTTATATGATTATGATGGTCATAATGATTCTTGACAGTGTTATAAAGTGACGTAGGCCTATCTGGCTTATATGATTATGATGGTCATAATGATTCTTGACAGTGTTATAAAGTGACGTAGGCCTATCTGGCTTATATGATTATAATGGTCATAATGCTTCTTGACAGTGTCATAAAGTGTATTTTCTTAGTCCAAGTAAAGTGACACAGGATGGTCATAATGCTTCTTGACAGTGTTATAAAGTGTGTTTTCTACAAGGTACTTAAAATAGGATGAGAAAAAATATGACTGTAAAGAATTGATTACAACAACAACAAAGGATTTAAGAAACAAACTTTCAAACGAAAATATACTTCTTGGCAGGGAAAAAGTTATTGGAATTCAATGTTAGTTTTGACACTTATGTAGGTGTCATAACCAACCATTCAACCAATCCTTCCAACCATTCCCTAGCCGTGTGTGTGTGTGTGTGTGTGTGTGTGTGTGTGTGTGTGTGTGTGTGTGTGTGTGTGTGTGTGTGTGTGTGTGTGTGTGTGTGTGTGTGTGTGTGTGTGTGTGTGTGTGTGTGTGTGTGTGTGTGTGTGTGTGTGTGTGTGTGTGTGTGTGTGTGTGTGTGTGTGTGTGTGTGTGTGTGTGTGTGTGAGAGAGCGGTGTGCGTGCTTGAATGTGTGTGGTTAATAGGCCAAAACTCTGGTAATCATAAGGGACACCCTTGTGTACCTGGACATGGAAGGATCTATGTAGATGATCTTCTAGTGTACAAAGAACAAGGTCACTGCCATCCCTCCCAGATAATGTAAAGCAATGGCTTATTCCCACATGTTCTCACACACACGTACAAACCTTACTCCCAAAACCTCCACCCAGTCTATCAGAAGACAAGGTGAACCGATTACCATATTATTTCCTATTAAATGCTTTCAGAAACAGAAATGATAAGGGTTAGGGCTCAATTTGGCATTTAGAAATGATCTCCTCCTGCTCACTCTCGTCACTCTACATTATTAGAAAAAAAGGTGCTATCTAGAACCTAAAAGGGTTCTTTGGCTGACCCCATAGTAGAATCCTTTGAAGAATCCATTTTGGTTCCAGGTAGAACACTTTTGGTTCCAGGTGGAACCCTCGTGGCTTCCATCTGGGACCTTTTCCACAGAGGGTTCTAGATGGAACCAAAAAATGGTCATACCTGGAACCAAAAAGGGTTATCCTACGGGGATAGCCGAAGAATCCTTTTTTTCTGAGAGATTGCAGCCCATTGCTAAGAGTGTTGACCTGAAATGCATGTGTATAACGGTAAGAGCTTTATCCAACACTACAGAAACCCAAACACTACTCTTCAAGCCCTGTTTCTCTCCCTCTCTCCACCAGCGAGGAGCAGCGTCTTGGGTCAACTAAACAGGGCTGCTCCACCTCCTCCAAGAGTACCTGCAACAAGGACGCCCCCGTCTGTAACGGGGTTGCGGGCTGGCGGCCCACCCTCATCCACCCAGAGCGCCTGAAGGACTTTGGTATTGAGGAGGAGGAGTGCCTCAATGGGAAAGTCAAAACGTTTGAGACCAAGGTGGTGGGCGCTCCTGAGATCCAGCTAATGGACCCACCCAAGACTAACAAGAAGAGAGGCAGCGAGCGCAAAGCAGTCCCACCACCCAAGCCTGAGTACCTCCGCTTCGAGGACATCAGTGCTGCAGCCTTCAAAATCCAGTCAGCGATGCAGAAGACGCCTTGTACGGTATGCCCGCTCCAGTTCAGAGCCTTCTGTACACCCTTGGAAATAAGGTACTACCTATAACCATAAAGGGATCTTTGGAAGTCCCCAGCCTGTAGGAGTCTAGAACCAATTTGTATCCAGGTAAAACCTTGGTTATTTTATGGAGGGACGGTCAAAGAACCTTTTTATTCTAGGTAGTAGTTTGTTTTCTAAAAGTAAATACTTTAGATGATGGCTCCTGCTTCATGCAGAAGCTTATTCGCATCCTGCCTCTTTGTGTTCCCAGTACTCCAGACTGTCCAAACAGTATGGCATGGAGATCTTCCTAAAGAAGGAGCTCCTCCACTACACAGGCTCCGTAAAGGAGAGAGGCGTTTTATACCTACTCACCTCCCTCAACCAGGTATGAATCCCAATGCATTTCCCAAATCATCCCAGCTGGGGAACAGCTCATTTATCATAACAAGTAACCAACAAGCTAACAAGTAGCTAACACATAGGGTTGCATAATTCCTGGAACTTTCAAAAAATGACCTGTTTTTCCCAAAATCCCAGTTGGAGGAGTCCTGGAATCGGGAGGGAATAAGCAGGAAATCCGGAATTTTCCAACTTTCAATTTCTGAAAAAACTGGGAACTTATTGAAGGTTCCAGGAATTCTGCAACCCTGCTAACAAGAAGCTAACAAGCAAAATAAATAATAATCACTTGATCAGTTAGCTAACTCATATCCCTCTCCACAGGAGCAGCAGAAGAAGGGGGTGATCGTAGCTAAAGACTGTAGCTTCTCCATGGCCGTGGCTCACCATGCGGTGGAGTTGAGGATCCCAGTGTTTGTCATCATGCCAGCCAGCTGTGCCCAGCCCCACCTCAGGGTGTACCGAGACTACGGCGCCATGGTCATCTCCTATGGTAGTACCGCCAGGGACTCCCTGAACCACGCCCGCCACCTGGCCAAGGAGAACGGATACCTCTGCCTGGAAGAGTACGTCACCTTGGAGATAGACTGCTTCGGTGGTTACCCCACATAGATGGGTGCCAGTCCCCATAGCTCTCCTTTGTCTCAAACCATGTACTATACAGTGGGGACAATGTGGCCCTGGTACATGGACACATGGTTATATTGTATCTCTCTCTGTCTTTCTATTTTCTCTCTTCCTCTTCTATCTCTCTCAGGGATGATAGTGCTGTGTACTTGGCAGGGCTGGGCACAGTAGGCATGGAGATCTATGAGCAGGTGCCCAAACTAGATGCAGTCATTGTGCCCACAGGTGGGCAGTGTAGTCTACTGGTCAGCACAGCAGCAGCCATCAAACACCTCAACTCACGCATCACTGTCATAGTAAGTGTTTCCTCACTCTCAATATTTGTTTTGTGTACTATTGTCACAGTGAGTAAGATGTAGCCATGCTCTCCAAAATCTCCCAAAAGAATATTGGGATTCATGTACCACGTTCTCTTTGACAGGGAGTTGAACCAGAAGGATTCCCGCTGCTACTACAGTCCCTCAAAACAGGCAGCCCAGTGGCTAGTGAACTTTACAACGTCCCCAACAGGAAGCTTTATGGAGGTACTGTGCCCTTGTACCCCTGTAGGCTATCTGAAACCAAACCTACTCCCTGTGATATGGTCTTTCTTTTTCTTAAATAGATCTCAATTGTCATGGCACAACTCACTGAACCTAACGCCTATATCCTGCTCTCTATCCCCAGATCTATTTGAGCACTCACTGGGGACCCACACCTTCCAGTTGGCTAAGAAATATGTGGACAAAGTCGTTACTGTCAGGTACTACATCTCTATGGAAGGGGCGAGTATCTCTCGCCACACATTTGCCATAGTCATAGTTTTCTACATATATGGACATAGACGTCCCTCAGTTCCCCAGGGCCCTGAGTGTTTCCAGGGCTCTAAATTGGTAGCACTAATGCGCCCAACTTTAAAAAGGTTAGAAGCACCAAAGTATTTGGGAACACCAGAAAAGTGATTAGGCCCATATGAATCCTATCTTGGAGGAGCTATCTAAGATCCCCTTTCCTTTCTTTCAGGGCCATCTTACTGGGCCAGGTTGTTAGCCAGCTAGGTAACATGGGTTAGCGGCCCGCTTGACAAGGTTTATGAAATTATCAAATGAGACCTGAGAATCTGCAGTAGACAGGGAAAAAATGTATCTCCTGTCATATGAGTTATACATGTTGAACGGTTTGGGCCAGAGACGAGCAGTTCTATGTGTTGCAAAGCTTCTCACAGGTGGGGTGCAAAGGGAAGTGAACACTGCCTCTACCTCGCTCTCCAATCAAGGTGCTTGAACTGAGGCGCAAACAGAGTGTTGAAAAGCAAAAATGTGTCTCTGCCTTAGCCTTTTACAGATAGAAAAGAAGGAAGCTTTTGTATATTTCTACATGGTCTCTAATGGGTTCAGGGACTAATCTCAATGGGAATAAAACTCAAAACGTGATTAGTTGCAATAATCCAACCAATAGCCGGTCATTTTTAAATATTTAAAAGTCTTCTTTATTTTTGTCTGTAAGACCTAGAACAAATATAAGGGCCGATGTTGGTTAAACTTCTAGTAATAAACAAGCACTTAAGAGTAGCTGAATTTCCTCTCACTCTCACAGATGAGGTGAAATAAAACAATCTATTGACTTTGCTCGCTGCAATATGATGCAAATGTAACAACAGCCAGAGCGTAGTGGACAAGAAACACAAATATATATATATTTAACCTTTATTCAACTAGGCAAGTCAGTTAAGAACAAATTCTTATTTACAATGACTGCCTAACTTAGCTTGTTGCGTCTAACAACACAAATATAATTTTGCCATTCAATGTATTATCTGGGAAAATATGTTTCCAGACCCACTTCCAGCTCATACAGCTAAATATTTAGGAGCATATGGGAGCAAGATTGTGCAGTAGTGTTTTGACAATATTATTGTCCTTTAGCACTGTTGTTGTTCTCTCTCTCTGAGACTCCCTGACCTCTATCTATTCTCCTCAGAGAAGAGGACTCTCTGGTAGCCATGCTGAGGTTCCAGGAGTTTGAACGCTCCACAGTGGACACAGAGGGAGCCATGGGACTAGCGGCCATCTTGGCTGGGCAACTACCAGAGCTAAAGGGCAAAAGGTGGGTTTACACACTGTAACAAAACATAGGAGTGAATCCTAAGACTTTGCCTCCCATTGACATACTGTAAATGCATGACTTCATGACAATTGGACTTAAGTGGAAACTAGGATTCACACCATAGTGTCCTAAATGTAACCTGTTGATATTCCGATGAACTGATTCTGCATCTATCTCCTTGTCTGCCCGCTGCAGGGTAGCTGTGGTGGTTAGCAGTGCTAACATGGAGTTGGACCTGATCAGACAGTGTGTTGACCGCGCCCTGGTTCTGGATGACCGAGTCAGCAAGTTTACAGTGCAGCTGGGGGACTTTCCGGGGGACATGGCCAAGCTACTGGACATGCTGGCAAGAGAGGACATCAAGTGAGCTAACACTAACAAAATAACAGATAGTTATGACCTATACTGTACATTTGAATATAAATACCCTAGTGTATAAGAGGTTGATTACTCTCTATTTATCTGAAACACACACACACGTCACACATATCAGTGTGTGGTCATACAGACTGACAATAACCCAGTACTGCCAGAGCTTATTGATCAACAAATTCCTGATATCTGTGCTACATATGGATAGAGATGAGTGTGTATAGTTAGATTACGGTGCGCATATTTAGACAACTCTCTCTTAGTGACAGTAATGCCATTGTGACCAATCTGTCCATGTGACCCTGTTCCCCCACATCCAATCACGTCAGAATAAGCCACAGGACAGGGGTAGGCTTTAACTGGCAGGATGATCAGTCTGGACATACAAATCCTCTAACACAAAGAACAATGTGAATTTAGTCTGCTCCTCTCTTCCTTCTCATCCACTGTTTCTTTCTCTTGTTCTTTTCATCCTCCATCTCACTATCTCTCTTTTTCTCTCTCTCTCTCTCTCAGGCTGTTGGATATTTGCCACCGGAGACACAGTGACAAAGGCGATCTCTTCAAGGCCCAGGTACGACAGCATTAGCCTTCATCCCAGCTCTCTCGCCGCTTCCCCCCGACATCCACTCAACTGCTTCTCCAATGACTGTACATATGAAGCGCTTCTCACACTGCCGCTGCAAATGAAACCCTGGCTCGTTGCCGCTGTGTTGGCAGTGCAGGGTGGTGTGAGATAAGTGGTGGATTCCGGGTACAGTGCTGCTAGACAATGTGTCAATATGTGATTGTTTTGGAAGTGGTTTATGACTCACAATTTCTGATTGAGCCGTTGCCTACTAATGTCATGCCTAATTTAAAGTTCTAGATGTGTGATGTCAACTGACTGTAAAGTTGGTAGCTGTAAAATAATTTATGTGAAGGTAAAGGTAGAATACTATGTTACCACAATGTAGCAGATTAAGGATAGTCATAGAATTCTGACAGACTGGAGTCAATTGGGATTTCAGGTGTGTTGAGTGTGCTGGGAGCGTGTTGGGTCGCAGGTTGACATAAAGTCCAGTCAACTTTGTTCTAAGGGCAGAAAGAATCTGATAGGTTTAGGGCAGCACAAATCTATTTCTTGAACTGCATTGTTGGTTAAGGGCTTGTAAATGAGCATTTCATGGTAAGGTCTTCCCCTGTTTTATTCGGCGCATGTGACAAATAAAAATTGATTTGATTTATGTCACCAAAAAAAGCATAACCTTCATAACTTATAAAGGTCATGTTAACTGACTGATATTATCTCATAGAATTTATAAGATCTCCTACACCTGTTACCTCAGACCTTATTTTTGGCATTTATCCAAAAAAAACCTATTATTTCCCCATTTATTTTCCCCATATGAATGGTTGAAAGAACCAGAAGTAACTTATTGTTTTTTTTAGGACTACAAGCTGGTGGGCTCTATTGAATTCTATTGAATTCCCCATTGAATGGGGAATATTTAAACAATGCTATGTAACCTAATGTCTAGAAGTAAAACAATATTCAAAATTCTAAAGGTTGACCTAACTCTAAAGATATGGGTGGAGTTTAACAGATGCACAACTTTTGAAAACATGGCGCAGGTTAGAACTCAGAATCTTGTAAATAAAAATGTCATTTACATGTTGAATTGTTTTGAAATCATTATTGTGCTACAGTAGTCAGACAAATGTGACAATATCTCTACGGTACAAATCAAATCAAATGTATTTATATAGCCCTTCGTACATCAGCTGATATCTCAAAGTGCTGTACAGAAACCCAGCCTAAAACCCCAAACAGCAAGCAATGCAGGTGTAGAAGCACGGTGGCTAGGAAAAACTCCCTAGAAAGGCCAAAACCTAGGAAGAAACCTAGAGAGGAACCAGGCTATGTGGGGTGGCCAGTCCTCTTCTGGCTGTGCCGGGTGGAGCTTATAACAGAACATGGCTAAGATGTTCAAATGTTCATAAATGACCAGCATGGTCAAATAATAATAATCACAGGCAGAACAGTTGAAACTGGAGCAGCAGCACGGCCAGGTGGACTGGGGACAGCAAGGAGTCATCATGCCAGGTAGTCCTGAGGCATGGTCCTAGGGCTCAGGTCCTCCGAGAGAGAAAGAGTGAATTAGAGAGCATACTTAAATTCACACAGGACACCAGATAGAACAGGAGAACTACTCCAGATATAACAAACTGACCCTAGTCCCCGGACACATACACTACTGCAGCATAAATACTGGAGGCTGAGACAGGAGGGGTCAGGAGACACTGTGGCCCCATCCGATGATACCCCCGGACAGGGCCAAACAGGAAGGATATAACCCCACCCACTTTAATTCCTAGAGGCAATTAGGAGGCCTGCGTCTTGTGACCGTAGCGTATGTGTAGGTATGTACGGCAGGACCAAATCAGAGAGATAGGTAGGAGCAAGCCCATGTAATGCTTTGTAGGTTAGCAGTAAAACCTTGAAATCAGCCCTTGCATTGACAGGAAGCCAGTGTAGGGAGGCTAGCACTGGGGTTCTAGTCAGGATTCTAGCAGCCGTATTTAGCACTAACTGAAGTTTATTGTGTGCTTTATCCGGGTAGCCGGAAAGTAGAGCATTGCAGTAGTCTAACCTAGAAGTAACAAAAGCATGGATTAATTTTTCTGCATCATTTTTGGACAGAAAGTTTCTGATTTTTGCAATGTTACTTAGATGGAAAAAAGCTGTCCTTGAAACAGTCTTGATATGTTCGTTAAAAGAGAGATCAGGGTCCAGAGTAACGCCGAGGTCCTTCACAGTTTTATTTGAGACGACAGTACAACCATTAATATTAATTTTCAGATTCAACAGAAGATCTCTTTGTTTCTTGGGACCAAGAACAAGCATCTCTGTTTTGTCCGAGTTTAAAAGTAGAAACTGGTCTCCTGACTTGAAAACAATAAAATGTAGCAAACTAGTAACAACATGCTAAGCTAATCAGAGCAAGCTGGCTAGCTAAGCATTTAGAAACCTCTTAGCTATTCATGTTGACTAAATAAATAGAGCTAATATATAAGAAAGTCAGCTAGCATTTGCTTCATTGAAATGTTAAAGGCGCAATATGTAACTTTTTTGGTAATCCGACCAAATTCACAAAGAAATGTGAGATATAGATCCGTCATTCTCATTGAAAGCAAGTCCAAGAAGCGGTAGCTCTGTTCTATGTGCACTATTCCTATGCTTCCCGTTCTTAAGTTTAGTTTTTGCGTCTTTTACTTTTGGTTTTGTACACTAGCTTCAAACAGCGGAAAATACTATTTTTGTTTATGGAAAAAATATTTCACAGCGGTTTACAATGATTCTCTACACCATACTTGCTTGTTTTAGGCTAACTAAATTAGGCAAACTAATTATATTTTTGCAACCAGGAAATCGCGGAGCGATTTCTGCATCGGACATCTTTACATTGAAGAAGCTATATGAACAAAAATGTGGATGGACAGTGAAGCTGCAGCAACGTAAAATGCTAAGCTAAACGGAACTAGTTGGCTAGCAGATAGCCATCTCTTACTAACGTTGAGTCATAGAATAGAGCTAGATTGCTAGGTCTCAAATATACCAGTAAGTCAACTCCCACTTAAAATATTTACTTGAGTAAGCGAATTATATCAACTTAAAAATTGGAATGAACTGTTATGCTTCCCTGGAGGAAGAAATGTAAAATGCTACACTAAACTGAACTAGCAGGCTAAGCAAATGTTAAATCATAAGTTAGAGCTGGGTCTCAAATATGCCAGTAAATTAGAAAATTATATGGAGCAAAAATGATTGGTAATATTAAGCCTAATAAATTAGAAATTAGTATACCCTGTTTAAATGCTGCTCCTGGGGCAGTAATATTAGTTTGGGTGAAGATAACTATAGGATATAATTCAGATAAGTCATGGCTGCCTCTAGGGCAGTAAATACTACGTTTTGTGCTTCAAGTCTGCCCTTAGGACATCAAGTGATCTTGACCCAAACTAAAATGAATGCCCCTGGGTAAGCATTTAAACAGTGCATTCAAATGGCTGCCCTGGGGGCAGTTCAGACTTTTTAAAATGACCTTTTGTGCTTGAAGTCTGTCCTTATGGCCTATAAGTAGTTTGACCCAAACTAACATTTCTGCCCCAATGGCAGCATAAACTGTATCTAGCTATTTCTATTTTATGATTCAACATTAGTAGGAGATAGCTTAACATTTTACGTTTCTGCCCCCAGGGAAGCATAACCGTCCATTCACATTTTTCAGTTTAAATAGCTTATTCAATTAAATATTTTGATAAAGTGTGATCTGATTAACTACTGTATTTGAGACATAGCTAGTTATATTATATGACTCAACATTAATAAGAGATAGCTAGCCAACTAGCACTGTTTAGCTTAGATATATCTACTCGGCTGACCCCGGGGCAGCATACCTGTCCATCCCAGTTTTTTAAAGGTTATATAGCTTATTCAATAAAGCAAATGTTAGCTGACTTACTATATATATATTAGCTAGCGCTATCTATTTAATCAGCATGAGTAGTTAAAAAGGTTAGCTAGCAAGCGTGCTCTGATTAGTTTAGCATGTTGCTGCTATCTTGCTACATTTTAGTATTTGCCTCAAGTCAGGAGACAAGTTGCATTTTATAGATATTGTCACATTTGTCTGACTACTGTAATACAATAATGATTTCAAAATGTTACATGTAAATTAAAGTTTCATTTACAAGATTCTGAGTTCTAACGTATATACTGTACTCTATATCATCTACTGCAATACATGTATCACTAGCCACTTTAAACTATGCCACTTTGTTTACATACTCATCTAATATGTATATACTGTACTCGATACCATCTACTGCATCTTGCCTATGCCGCTCTGTACCATCACTCATTCATATATCTTTATGTACATATTCTTTATCCCTTTACACTTATATGTATAAGGTAGTAGTTTTGGAATTGTTAGCTAGATTACTCGTTGGTTATTACTGCATTGTCGGAACTAGAAGCACAAGCATTTCGCAACACTTGCATTAACATCTGCTAACCATGTGTATGTGACAAATAAAATTTGATTTGATTTAACCTGCGCTATACGGGCACAAGCCGAGAACCAAATGCAGACACAGGAGGCAGATGGTAGAGCTTCAATATTTATTATAACGAAGGGAGTAGGCAAAGGCAGGTGGGGGACAGGCGAGAGTTCATATACCAGGTCAGGCAGGTGGGTTCAGAGTCAGGACAGGCAAAGGTCGAAACCAGGAGGACGAGAAACAAACAGACTGGGGAAAAATAGGATAATGTATAAGTGGGTCAATGTATAATTAGTTTAGACACTCCATTGTTTGTATGCAGTTGACGGAGAGTCTGTGTATGTAGCACTATCAGTGAAAGATTATTAGGATTAAATCTGTGTTGTGTGCCCACAGGTGGAGTGTGTAGTGGAGACCAGGGATAAGACACAGAGCACTCAGCTCCGCAGGATACTGTCTGAGCGCTACCCCACACTACACTGGCTGGACCGGTGATCAACACTTGTCATGGCTCTCAATCTGACCATCCACACACACACATGTACAGTACCAGTCAAAAGTTGACACACCTACTCATTCAAGGGTTTTTATTTATTTGTACTATTTTCTACATTGTAGAATAATAGTGAATACATCAAAACTATGAAATAACACATGGAATCATGTAGTAACCAAAAAAGTGTTGTGTTGAATGCCAAGAGTGTGCAAAGCTGTCAAGGCAAAGGGTATTTACATAAATAAATCAAAATACATTTTTGATTTTGCAAACACTTTTTTTGGTTACTACATGATTCCATGTGTTATTTCATAGTTTTGATGTCTTCACTATTATCTACAATGTAGAAAATAAAGAAAAACCCTTGAATGAATAGGTGTGTCCAAACTTTTGACTGGTACTGTATGTGCGCACATGCACGTCACACCCACACTGAAACAGAAACTTTGTGAATATGTATCCAAACTAACACATAATACATGCATTGAAATCTTTGCTGCAGAGAGGAGATAAAATTAAATATGGGAATACATGGCATTTACTGCATATTCTGCTCTGATGAGAAAACAATACTTTCACCCAACACTTCTGTTATTAGGGAGCTCATGTGGTACTTTTAGGCCAGTATCACGGACACAGATTAAGCTCAACTAGTCCTGGACTAAAAAAATCTATTTCAATGGAGATTCTCCATTGAGCATACTTTTTAGTCTGGAACTAGGCTTAATCTGTGCCTCAAACAGGCCCGTTGAGTGTGATAATGATTAACATTCCAGAGGGTCACGCCAGTGCATAAACTACTATCCTACAGTCTACTCATGGTTAGCCCCTAGTTAGGAGCTAGCATTTTAATGTGGTTTCTCCTTACAAACCACTACTGTTCCATTGAGAGAAATAATAACACATTAAGTATATAGTATTTTCAATACACATTGTTTTTGAATTGTTGTACATATCTACATAACAACAGGGGCCGTGTCAATCATCACAAATATGTTCTGGAAATAAAAGATGATGATAATGATGTATTCAACCATTTGTCTTCGTAATTTTTATATCCAGTAAAGATGAGATAGGATCAGGTAAGGTCAGCCAATAAGATCAACTGCACAACATGTTATTCATAGCTGTGTTAGAGCATCTGCTTACCATCTACCCATCAATGAATTAGATTGTGGGAAGTGGGAACTAAAGAAAGTCGGCCAACTGTTCCTTGTATAGAATCAGACCTGATCCTCTTACTCCCACTCCCTGTTGAGAGAGAGAGGATGAGCGAGAGAGATCTTGAAATTAAAGTTACCTCATAGTTCAGAAGATGACATCTCGTTGATTTAATGATTGGAGACAGCGCCAGAGGAGAGATGGGATGATTAAGACAGGCTAATTCCTAAATTCGTTAGCAGAGGACATTCTGACCCCACCGTGCTACTTTGGCCTGGTCAGTACTAAGAAACAGTTTTTCACACACGACAGTGACCAGGGTTTACCTAGAAAGGTGCAACAAACAAAAAAACATCCAGTCAGGTGGCAGTCCTGTGGGCGAAAACAGCTCGTTGATGAGAGGTCGAAGGAGAATGGTAAGAATCGTGCTAGCTAACAGGCGGGCCACAAATAGGCAAATAACGGCGCATTACAACAGTGGTGTGCAGACCGACATCTCGGAAAGCAGAACTCATCGGTCCTCGTCACAGATGGGCTGTTGCAGCTGATGAACACACCGGGTTCCACTCCTATCGGCGGAAAAACAAGAAGATGTCAGGGATTTTAGAACTACTTCAGATAAGGTCTGTGTTTTGTGTAGGCTTACCCTGGCATGACATTTAGATAACCGTGCAAATCTCTCTTGGACAAGGTAACTTTTATCAATATGAACAGGTTCTGTAATTATCCCCCCTAAAATGAAATGCTAAATTAGCCACTAATGTGGCTATCATACAGAACTACACATCCTGTTGCAAGCACTGATGTCAGCTATGTTGCATAACACATACACCCACACAAGCCAACAGCAAATAATATTCCATCACATATATGGTAAGGGGCTATAGTGTATAACACAGAACCTCACACTGTTGTTAGCGATTAGCACTAACTAGCTAACGTTAAATATCCCCGAGCTAGCATGTCACATCCCGTAGTGTCTGGGTAAAAGTCTGACTACACGAACGATGAGCTAACGTACCTAGCTAGCTAAGTGTTAGCTAAATATCCACGCCCCAGTGGGCTAACATTAGCTAGCATGTCACCACATGGAAAAGTGACTACACAAACAGTGAGGTAACATTAACTAGCTGGCTAGCTAGCTCAGGACTTGTGGGCTCAATGTTTTCCCGTAGAAAAAACAAATGGTTTTGTTCCACAAGTGCATCTGTACATGACTAGTCAGTTATACAGTGCATTCGGAAAGTATTCAGACTTTTTCCATTTTGTTACATTACAACCTTATTCTAAAATTGATTAAAAAAAATGTTTTCCCCCTCATCAATCTACACATAATACCCCATAATGGCAAAGCAAAAACAGGTTTGTTTAAATTTTGCAGACGATCCCCCTTATCACTGTCGGACCTTCTCAGTGATCTCACGGCTGAGGGTTTTAACTTACCTCTTGAGAATTAAAATCAGAAGTCCAGTAGTATAGCTAATCGCAATACATCCTCTTCTTGCAAATAGTATCCTAGACTATCCTAATCATCAAGTTGAGCATTCCAGATAATTCCTCCATCCCTGCCAAAATGTCCCATCCAACATAGTAGGATTTTGGATGTGTAGATTGGGCTTTGGTCTGTCTATTTTACCATTAATACAGTCAAGTCTATTAATTAATATTTAACCTTTATTTAACTATGGGTTATGGTATTTTAATATACATTTGACCATTTTAGTAATCAATTTAACTAGTAAAATTAAATGTTTTGTCTTTCAGATGGGCGGACTGGAAAACCAGTGACAATTTTCGGCCTGCAGCTAACATTTTCCGGTGGGAAAGAGAAATTGACCTGTATTTACAAGAAAAGCTATCTATCTCATCCACCATGGCAGAAGAAGAAGATCCAGACTGTTGATTGGGAAACGAGAACAAATTATGAGCCATGAGGATTGGGTGTTGAGCGACCACTTGTCACATTGTCCAAGGTGGATGGAAATGGACATCCTGTGCCAGTGTGATCTGAACGCAAGCGTCCCTTTTATTTGATTTATTTTATCTTTATTTAACTATTCAAGTCAGTTAAGAACAAATTCTTATTTACAATGACGGCCTACCCCAGCCAAACACTAACCCGGACGACGCTGAATTGTGCACCGCCCTATGGGACTCCCAATCACGGCCGGTTGTGATACAGCCTGGAATATAACCATGGTCTGTGGTGACGCCTCTAACACTGAGATGCAGTGCATTAGACCGCAGCGCCACTCACTGTAGAATACTAGGTTGACCCAAGTATGAAAAATGACTGCAGCTGGTAAATTGAGAAAGTTGATCATAAAGTTACTAGTCCCCCCCCCATGTCAAACGCCGGATATGTTATAAACCAATGGTAGCATCATATAATCGTAACTAATATAATTCTGGAACGCATTAAAACCATCATCACATGTGCGCGTCTTACAGTTTTATTTTACAACCCATAAAATAGCACGAGTGGTATCTGTTGGAAAAAAGTTTGGATGTTGCCACACACATACCTACTTGTTAACAAAATTAAGGAAGTTTCCTTTAAAATTATTCATAAATATTATCCTGCCAACCACTATATGAAGAAGTTTAAGGAAAACATCAACTCAAATTGCTCCTTTTGTAATGACCACCCAGAAACAGTTGTGCATCTTTTTGGCATTGTATGCATGTAAGAAAACTGTGGCAAGACATCAGTAGGTTTATAATTGAACACATTTATGAAGATTTTACACTATTGTGGAGAGATGTACTGTTTGGATTCTTTACATACAATAGAAATAAGCGGAATCATTTTTATGTAATTAATTTCATTATTCTTTTGGCCAAATTTCATATACACAAATGTACATTTACAAACAGAAAACCACATTGTCGTACCCTACAAAAAGAAATCGAACTGTATTTTAAGACGGTTAAATGCTCTACTAACAAAAAAGCTGTTAGAATTGTAAGTATATGCATGTCCCTTAAGGTCCTTGTGTAATTGTAATGTGATATTGTACCCCCTAGCTCGATTGTCTATTGTTTGTAATCTATGTATGCTTGTGTTCCCTCATGTGCTTTATGTGTCGATTTGATATTAATAAAATAATAATAATAAAAAATAGCACGAGTGGCACAAGGTATTGCTGTGCCACGAGAGATTTTGGGTTCGAGTCCTAACTGTCGCAGGCGGCGCACAATTGGCACAGCTTTGTCCGGGTTAGTGGAGGGCTTGGCCGGGAGGGATATCCTTGTCCCATCGGGCACTAGCGACTCCTGTTTGCGGATTGGACGCAGTGGACGCTGACACGTTCCAGGTGTACGGTGTTTCCTCCTCCGGCTGGCTTCCGGGTTAAGTGGGCATCGTGTCAAGAAGAAGCAGCGCGGTTGTGGACTGTAACTACCAATTGGATGAAGGGGTTAAAAAAAGACGATAGTTACCAGCATCTTTCAGCCTTTTCATTCGTGTTGTGACTTTTAGCTAGCAAGCTAATTTACTTACCAGCATGCGCGAAAAAGCACACTGTGTTTTGACCGGATGCCATAGTGTTAATTTAACGGTACACTATTTTAGAAGAATGAACACATCCGACATCAGTGGCTGTTTTTTCTCTTCGGGTGGACAGGCTACACCGAAAATTGGGATTATGTATGTGAGTACTGTGCGCATTTCGAGCGAAATTCCGATGGGAACATCCGATGGGTCTTGCCAGGAAGCTAATCCTGAAGACGGCTGCAGTACCATCATTGACACTTCCCACCAGGATATGTGAAAAAGTGCGAAGTATGATTGACTTAATATTGGTGTCTGATAAATCTAAAATATCGCAGATTGTAGTAATAGTATATGGAATCCGTGATCATTTTATTACATTTTGCACAAGGATTTTTAAATATATATGTATGTGTCACAAAACCGTTAGAATCAGAGGACTCAACATACTGTGTTGAAAAGTTTAGGGAGGAAGAGGGTCAAATTGATTGGTCACCTGTGCTAGATAGTGTAGCAGTAGACAGTGCCTGAGAAGTATTTTTAAATGTAGATTCCTTGATGTGGTGAATGTGACGGCTTCTATTAGATGGGTCAGGATAAAGCAGAGATCTATCCCTTGGTTTAATCATGAGATTCTAAAATATATCCAAGATATATGAACTGTAAGAACTCTCAAGAGCAGCAAGCTTTGGAAATCATTTTAATGAACTAGGCTGTAGTAGTACTACCAAAAACAAACTAAACAGCATTGGATTGAATGTCAAGGGGGAGGTGGTATATGAAAAAGCAGAGGTTACCAATGAAACTCTTCTATTTTTTTTAAAATTACTTATGTTGCCAGCAAGCTGGTTAGCAAGCAGCCTACAAGTTCTGGTTTGTATGGAAGCAACCAAGTGAAGAAGTATTATGTAAAGTTAGGGGTTCAGCCAAACACTTTTTCTTTTGCAAAGGTAGCAACAGCCAAAATAATCCGTATCCTGGCAGAGTTTAAATGCTCCCAAGCCACAGGCCTGGATAATATTACTGCAAGGTTTCTTATAGATTCTGCTGAGCAAATTGGCCCTCATATTACGTATATCGTTAATCTCTCTTGAACAAGGCACCTTTCCCAGGGACATGAAACAAGCTAAAGTTATACCTCTGTATAAGTAGGGGCTAAAGTTTGACCCTGGGAATTATAGGCCTGTATCTATCTTCTGTGTAACATCAAAGATTCTGGAGAGAGTTGTACATGAGCAAATTTATGAATATGTTAACAAACAGCGTCTAATGTATGATTTTCAGTCGGGTTTTAGAAAAACATACTCCACTGATTGTCTACTTTACGTGACTGACTTCAGCAGGAAAGAGATTCATGATGGAAATCTGTGGAATGGGACTACATGACCTACAGCAGGCATTTGATACAGCAGGCATTTGATACAGTTAACCACTGTCTCCTAATCTCCAAATTGGAAGCACTGGGGTTAAGCAGTATCCGTCTAGGCTGGGTAAAGTCCTATTTATTAGGAAGGGAGCAAGTAATAGAGTTAATGGTTCACTGTCTCAGGCAAAACCAATGAGTTGTGGTGTTCCGGAGGGGAGCATGCTTGGGCCTTTGCTGTTTTTATTGTATATTAATGATATGAAAGATGCTTGTTCTTGCTGTATTTTTCTTTATGTGGCAGACTCTACACTTCTGGTGTCTTACAAAAGTAAAACTATTATGTTGGAGAGCATACAGAACTTACTACCATTAGCAAATGGCTTGGAGATAAAAAAGCTATCTCTGCACTTATAGAAAACTGAAGCAGTTATTTTTGGATCCAGACCTAAATTGTGTAGTTTGTCTGAAATCAGAGTGGAGTTAGGGGGTGAGGTGTTAACAGAGGTTTTAGTAGTCAACTACTTGGGATGTATCCTTGATGGAAGCTTGGGAGGTGTGAGCATGGCCAATAAGGTGCTAGGGAAGGTTAACCTCTCTAGGGTACGTGGGACGGTAGCTGTCAACAGCCAGTGAAACTGCAGGGCGCCAAATTCGAAACAACAGAAAACCCATAATTAAAATTCCTCATGTATTTTACACCATTTTTAAAGATACATTTGTTGTAAATCCAGCCACAGTGTCCGATTTCAAAAAGGCTTTACGACGAAAGAAAACCGAACGATTATGTTAGGCCAGAGCCATGTCAAATGATGTATATCTAATAATAATAAAAAATAAGATATATTATCTTCAATAATGTTCCAACCGGAGAATTCCTTTTTCTTCAGAAATGCAATGGAATGCAGGTCGCTCTCACGTGAACAAACAAGGTTCTAAAGACTGTTGACATCTAGTGGAAGCCTAAGGAAGTGCAACATGACCCCATAGACACTTTTCGATAGGGCAAGAGTCGAAAACCAAAACCCTCAGATTTCCCACTTCCTGGTTGGATTTTTTCTCAGGTTTTTGCCTGCCATATGAGTTCTGTTATACTCACAGATATCATTCAAACAGTTTTAGAAACTTCAGTGTTCTCTATCCAAATCTACTAATTATATGCATATTCTATTTATGGCAGAGTAGCAGGCAGTTTAATTTGGGCACACTTTCCATCCAAAATTCCCAATGCTGCCCCCTACCCTAGAGAATTTAATACCAGGACTAAGTTTTTGGCTCGAAAGTCCAAGCTGCTTGATAAGGATTCCATGAGGACTCCATGAAAGTGATAGCTACTGCCCCCATTCAATACAATTTGACTATACTAGTACTTCCTGGTTTGGGGGCTTATCTAAACGTATGAAGGGGAAGCTCCAGATAGCCCAGAATAAGCTGAACATGGTAGTATTGAAGGAGTCCATATACTCGTATAGGCAGGAGCTGCTTCCAGGAACTAAACTGGCTGCCTGTTGAGGCTAGGATGTCCCAGTTTAGACTAGGTTTGGTTTACAGGAGTATTTATGGTCCTGCGCCCAGATTTCTAAGTGATTACTTTCCCCGTGTTAGGGATGCACACAATCACTGCATCAGATCAAACAATGCCACTTAATATAATGTTTACATACCCTACATTACTCATCTCATATGTATATACTGTACTCTATATCATCTACTGCATCTTGCCATCCTTATGTAATACATGTATCACTAGCCACTTGAAACTATGCCACTTTTATACACTGCTCAAAAAAATAAAGGGAACACTAAAATAACACATCCTAGATCTGAATGAATGAAATATTCTTCTTAAATACTTTTTTATTTACATAGTTGAATGTGCTGACAACAAAATCACACAAATTATCAATGGAAATCAAATGTATCAACCCATGGAGGTCTGGATTTGGAGTCGCACTCAAAATTAAAGTGGAAAACCACACTACAGGCTGATCCAACTTTGATGTAATGTCCTTAAAACAAGTCAAAATGAGGCTCAGTAGTGTGTGTGGCCTCCACAAGCCTGTATGACCTCCCTACAATGCCTGGGCATGCTCCTGATGAGGTGGCGGATGGTCTCCTGAGGGATCTCCTCCCAGACCTGGACTAAAGCATCCGCCAACTCCTGGACAGTCTGTGGTGCAACGTGGTGGTGTTGGTGGATGGAGCAAGACATGATGTCCCAGATGTGCTCAATTGGATTCAGGTCTGGGGAACGGGTGGGCCAGTGCATAGCATCAATGCCTTCCTCTTGCAGGAACTGCTGACACACTCCAGCCACATGAGGTCTAGCATTGTCTTGCATTAGGATGAACCCAGGGCCAACCGCACCAGCATATGGTCTCACAAGGGGTCTGAGGATCTCATCTCAGTACCTAATGGCAGTCAGGCTACCTCTGGCGAGCACATGGCCCCCCAAAGAAATGCCACTCCACACCTCCTACGGCCTCCTCCACGTCTCCTGATGTACTGGCCTGTCTCCTGGTAGCGCCTCCATGCTCTGGACACTACGCTGACAGACACAGCAAACCTTCTTGCCACAGCTCGCATTGATGTACCATCCTAGATGAGCTGCACTGCCTGAGCCACTTGTGTGGGTTGTAGACTCTGTCTCATGTTACCACTAGAGTGAAAGCAGCACCAGCATTCAAAAGTGACCAAAACATCAGCCAGTAAGCATAGGAACTGAGAAGTGGTCTGTGGTCACCACCTGCAGAACCACTCCTTTATTGGGGGTGTCTTGCTAATTGCCTATAATTTCCACCTGTTGTCTATTCCATTTGCACAACAGCATGTGAAATTTATTGTCAATCAGTGTTGCTTCCTAAGTGGACAGTTTGATTTCACAGAAGTGTGATTGACTTGGAGTTGCATTGTGTTGTTTGTGTTCCCTTTATTTTTTTGAGAAGTGTATTTACATACCCTACATTACTCATCTCATATGTATATACTGTACTCGATACCATCTACTGCATCTTGCCTATGCCGTTCTGTACCATCACTCATTCATATATCTTTATGGACATATTCTTTATCCCTTTACACTTGTGTGTGTATAAGGTAGTAGTTGTGGAATTGTTAGGTTAGATTACTCGTTGGTTATTACTGCATTGTCGGAACGAGAAGCACAAGCATTTTGCTACACTCGCATTAACATCTGCTAACCACGTGTATGTGACAAATAAAGTTTGATTTGAGATCAGGTGTTGCTGATGTGTGCTTATACAGGTTCAGGAGTAATGCAGAGAAAGGTACTTTCTTGTATACTGGAGCCTCAGAATGGAATGAGTTGCCTCTGCCCATAAAAACAATGTTCCTCTCTGGGCAGCTTTAAAAATAAAGTAAAAATATGTTTGTCTTCTGTACCCATATGAATAACCCCTATGATGTAACTGGAATGATGAGAGATGTTCTTCTGTTTTATTATTTCACTGCCATACTGTGTTCCATCTTGTCTCAAGAGAACCACAATGGAAATAAGTCCCAGACTTTATTGTGTGTTATCCTCAATGATTTTATTCATGTGCATGTATGGCTTTTTCAAGTTTTGTGTGCTTGTTTTTTTTAAATGGTTGAATTATTAAACTAAACTAAAAAAGTGGATCTTGCAAGCGTTGATCATAATAAGTATCAGTTTGATGAGTCTGACACTGTGGCTGTTTTAATTTCTGAACGCTATATTTTCTGTAACACACCTGATAGTCATTATGTTTTTTGTTCATCCATCCCTAAAGTACTGCGTGGTCAAGCTGACGTCTGCATTTGCCATGCAGTATTTATCTTGATATGGACACTGCAGAAGTCACGGCATTCATGGTTTTTGCTCTTCGTGGAGCAGAGCAGTTGTCAAGGAAGTGAGTTTGTTTGTACAGGACCTCCCACCCCCACCTATTGTCAACCAATCATGTCAATGCGGAGCTATACGGAGCCCTCCGCATTGTTACAACATTTGGGAGGCGCACAGCGATGCTGCAGAATTATGCCTTTGCGTGCTTCTGGAGGATCCGCAATTGCGTCACACCCTCCATACAAAGCCTTCCACCACATTTTAGAATCAACCATGAGTTGGCTTGAAGCATCCTCGGTCGAACTGCCAGCACACAGCTGACACGAAGTAATGTCGTCCGCAAAAGGAGGTGCGGTGTGTATTGTACTTGTAATTTACCCCTGACAATCATATTCTGCCATTGTGTGGGTTGTTGTCTTACAGTTGATTTATTTAGCTTGTGTCATTGGGGCTAATCATGATGATTTTGGGGAACCACGATGATTCATTTCGTCTTCCCACTATCATCAAGCTGTTTCGATAGACAATTTAGAAAATGTAACATCTACTCTGTCTGCACAGTTTCCCAGGCAACCACCGGCAGCAGAAATGCTGTGATACAAAATCAGCTTTCCCTTGGGGATATGCTGTGAAGCTTGTGAAGACAGACCAAAGGGGGATTTGCTGTGAAGACAGACACAACATACTGTAAGTCGTAGTTGTTCATTTCAAATCAACTTTCAAATACAAACAATGACAATTTTCACAAAAAAGTGCACAACCAAATATTGCATATTTCAAATAGAGTACTTCAAAAATAGCTGAAAACTTTGCGTAGAATGAGTAGATCCCTACATCAACGAATTGATAACATCATAACTCAGAACAGTAAATAAAAGGAAATTATATTCACTACCCATTTAACACACATTTCCCTTTTCAAAAACATTACAGGCAATGGGGATGACTGAAGCAAAAGTGGGTGACTGAAGCCTGCTTGATTGAAACGGGGTTTATGGGTCCCACTCCCCTCCGCATCAATCTCTGTAGTTGGTTGCATTTCCTAAAGCTTAAGTAATTCATGTGATATCCAATTTTGTCACTTTTTATATATATATTTTTGCATTTGGATGGGAAATTAGTTTGACTGCACAGTGTAGGCCGGGCCAGGTGCCTATATTAGGCTTACTGCTCTAATATATATTTTTTATGTCATGTTTCACTGTTATTTCTCAATATTTTGACTATGCTGGCCTATTTTTAAATGATCAAATACATGTCTGATCAACACATACAATTCTGAACGTAGTCATAATGCCAATGCAGAGTCACCAATCATGGGCCATGACGATGTTATGTCCTCGTCAGAGCTGTCCAAGCACACGCGAAGACAGCGTAACAGACAGAGGTGGAAAAAAACTAAGTAGCTGCAAAGAGCCAAGTTTGTTCATCAATCACATTTTTATTTGTCACGTGTTATAAACGAGAACTTCACTCTTCAACTCTCATTTTATCCCTTATATTAATAGACTCAATTTGTGGATAAATCCCAAGCTTGTCCATGCTTAAAGGCAAATGTATTAATATAATGTAATATAAGGCAAGTTAAGAAACATCTGTATGAAACATCTGTAGTCTTTTTTTCATAAAACAAGACAATATTGTCATTGTCATTTTGAACGTTGTGATCTCTGTTTAAACAGTGCATTGCATTTTGTCCTAAAATATGTTCTGGGTCAAAGAAGATAATTTATTTTCTGAGGAATGTTAGGTGTGTGGTGGGAAGCTTAACAATAGTTATGTTTTATGAAGGGTTTTGACGGCTTGAACGTTTTTCTTTTTTTGTTGTCTATGGTCCTCTCTGAGCGCTGTAAGCAAGCTGGAATCACTAATAACCATCTTGATCCCAAACATATAAAACAGTTAGCAGATAAAAGTTCACAGCATGCCATGGCCACTCATTATTTGCTGAGGAAGTGGTGGTGTCGTCTATGAAGACTATAGACTCTGTTCTGCAGCAGGGTCTTCCCGTTCTGTGTTGTTTGGGCCTGTGGTCAGGTTTGTATTTGAGAAGCAGGCTGCGAGGCAAAGCAAAACAGCACTGTCTGAACAAAATAGAGGCAAACTAGTCCTTGTGCCGTCCACCCCTTTTGTCACTGTGAAGACACACACACACACACACACACACACACACACACACACACACACAAGGCAGTTCAGTCTTCAGTGTCAATGACTACAGCATAATGGCCTTTAAGTTATTGAGTCGAGTCCAAATTGGCAAATATAAAGAAAGGTGACAGAAGCCTGTAAGATCCTAAATGTAACTAGACTTGCAGTTATACAGTGCCCCCTTCTGGACAAAACAAAACATGATGAGGGATGGTGCACTAGAAGAATCACAAAACTATTTGGTAAAATCAACAGTATCTCTATTACTGCTTTCCTTTTCATAGGAGTTACGGTATTTAGCCTGTAATTTTTGGGGGGCAATGTTTATATTACCCTCTTACAAACAGACCCATTTTTACCACATTCTCATCTACATACACCATTTATACCTCCCGTGCACATGCCGGGATGCCGGGGACGAGTGGTAGTAGTGGTGTGCGTCTATTTTAATAAATCCATTGAGAATATACACAATTAAAAATAAATCCATTATTATTAAAATCAACATAAGACTAACACAATTTGGAGTTTGCCAAAAGGCACCTAAAGGACTCTCAGACCTTGAGAAACAAGATTCTCTGGTCTGATGAAACCAAGATTGAACTCTTTGACCTGAATGCCAAGCATCACGTCTGGAGGCAATCTGGCACCATCCCTACGGTGAAGCATGGTGGTGGGAATGTTTTTCATAGGCAGGGACTGGAAGACTAGTCAGAATTGAGGGAAAGATGAAAGGAGCAAAGTACAGAGAGATCCTTGATGAAAACCTGCTCAGGACCTCAGACTGGAACTAAGGTTCACATTCCACCAGGACAACGACCCTAAACACACACTGTCAAGACAATGCAGGAGTGGTTTCGGGGCAAGTCTGTTTCCATTGATCATTTTTGGAGAGACCTGAAAATAGCTGTGCAGTATCACTCCCCATCCAAGCTGACAGAGCTTGAGAGGATCTACAGAAAAGAATGGGAGAAACTCCCCAAATACAGTTGTGCAAAGCTTGTAGCATCATACCCAATTAGACTTGAGGCTGTAATTGCTGCCAAAAGTGCATCAACAAAGTACTGAGTAAAGGGTCTGAATACTTATGTAAATGTAATAGTTTTTTAAATGTTGTATACATTTGCAAATATTTCTAAACCTGTTTTTACTTTATCATTATGTGGTATTGTGTGTAGATTGAGGATTATTTTGTATTTATTTTTAATCCATTTTAGAATAAGGCTGTAATGTTACGAAATGTGAAAAGTCAATGGGTCTGAATACTTTTCAAAGGCACTGTAGGCCTATATATCAATCTTGAACAGGATGATCTATATTGGATGCCATTTGAATGGAATTGATGGAGAGAAAGACAGAGTGGTCACTTGTGCACTGATTTAAAGCAACAATATAGTGTTTTTGAAACTCAGCAGCTGTAATAAAAAATAAAAAATCTTTACAATTAAAAAAAACAAGGTGATCCTCAAAAGCCTGGTGGAGATGTCTATATTAGACATGCATTCAATCTCTTACTGTAGCATAGGCTATGTTGCAGCAAATGTAGGTCTACCTGTCACAATAAAAAAAAGTTACCATGATGAGATGATAAGTCTACATACTGCGATGGGCTGTTGGTCCCCACCCTGGGCGTTGATGCTTCATCATGCAGTGACCAGAAAGATGGCCGTAGAGAATCCAGATTTAGACATTGCAAATAATTTAACAGTTCAATTTCACATCATGCTGTTCATAAAAATAATTTATTATAATGTACCAGTTTCTCGCAGTTATTTATCCTGGGAAAAGGGAGTGGATTTGGGTGGTAAATCTTGGTAACCGGGTTCCTGCCATTCAACCCTCTACATTGTTTTTAAAAGGTATCTGTGACCAACAGATGCATATCTGTATTCCCAGTCATGTGAAATCCATAATTAGGGCCTAATTATAATTTTTTAATTGATTGATTTCCTTTAACTCAGTAAAATCTTTGAAATTGTTGCATTTATATTTTTGTTCAGTGTAGATGTGGTGTGGATATTAAAATATAAAACCTACACTAGATAACCAGGCTACCAACATGCATATTGCATCCAAGTCACCCGTTCCACAGATTTTTGAAATGGACTTTGAACAAGATACTGCATTATCTATAGGGCTATCTTTGGCTGATTAATAGGCCTAGTAAGATAAATGTCAATGGCTACAAGAATATCATTACCTTTTCACTATGCAGCAGAACTCTAGTTACCCACTCAACCTGGACTCAGAGCATTTTGTATTATTCTGTACGCAAATCCGAGATCCTCCATTTAGTATGTTACATTTGGTATGGTTACATGAGACAGATGGTTAATTAAGGCAAAAATGAAAGTAGGTGGTTAGTCGGGGTGGATGGGGGTTGCGAATTCAAATCTCATCACAGACAACTTTAGCAACTTTTCAACTACTTGCTACTTTGCATGTTAGCTAACCCTTCCCCTAACCCTTTTAAATCTAACTCCTAAACTTAACCCCTAGCCTAGCTAGCGTTAGCAAGCTAGCTAGAATTCATAACATAATACGTTTTGATAATTTGTAACGTATTATACATTTTGCAAATTCATAACATATAGTGGTCCTTCTGTAGCTCAGTTGGTAGAGCATGGCGCTTGTAACGCCAGGGTAGTGGGTTCGATCCCCGGGACCACCCATACGTAGAATGTATGCACACATGACTGTAAGTCGCTTTGGATAAAAGCGTCTGCTAAATGGCATATATTATTATTTATATTATATTGTACGTTTCGAAATTCGTACCATATTATACGAATTCTAATATATCATACGAAATGTTTATTTTATTAATTTATTTTACCTTTATATTACCAGATACGTTGACTGAGAACACACTCATTTACAGCAACATCCTGGGGAATATTTACGGGGAGATGAATGAGCCAATTGGAAGCTGGGGATGATTAGGTGGCCATAATTGTATGAGGACCAGATTAGGGATTTAGCCAGGACACCGAGGTTGACACCCCTACTCTTACGATAAGTGCCATAGGATCTTTAGTGACCACAGAGAGTCAGGACACGCTTTTAATGTCCCATCCAAAAGACGGTACCCAAAACCAGGCAATGTCCCCAATGACTGCCCTGGGGCATTGGATGTACAGTGAATTCAGAAAGTATTCAGACCCCTTGACTTTTCCCACATTTTGTTAAGTTACAGTCTTATTCTAAAATGTATTAAATTGTTTTTTTCCCCTCATCAATCTAAGCAAAATACTCAATCATGACAAAGCAAATATCACCTTTACATAAGTATTCAGACCTTAATGACAGCAAATATCACATTTACATAAGTATTCAGACCCTTTACTCAGTACTTTGTTGGTAGCGATTACAGCCTACAATCTTCTTGGGTATGACGCTACAAGCTTGGAACATCTGTATTTGGGGAGTTTCTCCCATTCATCCCTGCAGATCCTCTCAATCTCTGTCAGGTTGGATGGGGGAGTGTCGCTGCACAGCTATTTTCAGGTCTCTCCAGAGATGTTAGATTGGGTTCAAAACCTGGCTCTGGCGATCCACTCAATGATATTCAGAGACTTGTCCTGAAGCAACTCATGCATTGTCTTGTCTGTGTGCTTAGGTTTGTTGTCCTGTTGGAAGGTGAACCGTAGTCACAGTCTGAGGTCCTGAGCTCTCTGAAGCAGGTTTTCACCAAGGATTTCTCTGTACTTTGCTCCGTTCATCTTTCCCTCAATACTGACTAATCTCTCATTCCCTGCCGCTGAAAGACATCCCCACAGGATGATGCTGCCACCACCATGCTTCACCGTAGGGATGGTGCCAGGTTTCCTCCAGACGTGATGCTTGTCATTCAGGCCAAAGAGTTCAATCTTGGTTTCATCAGACCAGAGAATCTTGTTTCTTATGGACTAAGAGTCCTTTAGGTGCCTTTTTGCAAACTCCAAGCGGGCTGTGATGTGCCTTACTGAGTGAGGAGTGGCTTCTGTCTGGCCACTCTACCATAAATTCCTGATTGGTGGAGTGCTGTAGAGATGGGTGTCCTTCTGGAAGGGTCTCCCATTTCCACAGACGAACTCTGGAGCGGTGTCAGAGTGACCATCGGGTTCTTGGTCACCTCCCTGACCAAGGCCCTTCTACCCCAATTGCTCCGTTTGGCTGGGAGGCCAGCTCTAGGAAGAGTATTGATGGTTCCAAATTCTTCCATTTAAGAATGATGGAGGCCACTGTGTTATTGGGGACCTTCAATGCTAGAGAAAAATGGTATCCTTTCCCAGATCTGTGCCTCGACACACTCCCGTGTCGGAGCTCTATGGACAATTCCATCGACATCATGGCTTGGTTTTTGCTCTAAAGTGCAGTGTCAACTGTGGGACTTTATATAGACAGGTGTGTGCCTTTCCAAATCATGTCCAATCAATTGAATTTACCACAGATGAATTCCAATCAAGTTGTAGAAACATCTCAAGGATGATCAATGGAAACCGGATGCACCGGAGCTCAATTTCGAGTCTCATAGCAAAGGGTCTGGATACTTATGTAAATAAGGTTTCTTTTTTTACATTTGCAAACATTTCTGCTTTGCTTTGTCATTATGGGGTATTGTGTGTAGATTGATCAGGAATACAATTAATTTAATTCATTTTAGAATAAGGCTGTAACATAACAAAATGTGGAAAAAGTCAAGTGATCTGAATACTTTCCGAATGCACTGTATCTATATTTTTTAGACCAGAGTTCCCGCAGCATCTGGTCTCCCATCCAAGGACCAACCCTGCTTCGCTGCAGAGGCAAGCCAGCAGTGGGATATAGGGTGGTGAACTGCTGCCTAAAATAGAGCATTTACATTACATTTAAGTCATTTAGCAGACGCTTTTATCCAGAGGGAGATACACAAATTAATACATCCCATATGAAACGTAACATACCATACTAAATGGAGTGTATCGGATTTAAGTATAGAATAATACGAAATGCTCTGAGACCGGCTCGATACACTCTACACTCAGTAGGCCTAAACAGTTTTCCAGTGGTCCAACCATTTTATGCAAGTAAAGTACATGTCGGTTAAAAAAAATGTCACGCCCGGCCTGATGGAAACGGAACATTTATCGGTAAACTTTCCAAATGTCGACAAAACAAAATACTCTAATCAAGGTGGGATATTTTTGTGTCGGTAAAATCAATTACGTGAGAAATGCCGGTGGTAATGGTATTAGGCCCAAATATTTCTATATCATATCGAAGTAAACTTGGAGCCACGCGATGATATGTTGTGTGGTCCTTCCTACGAGTCGGGAAAACATGCAGTTTAGTAGGATACATATTAATTTATGATTTTACAATATTCGCATTCCAATTGGATTGAAACCTAGCTAGTGATTCCAAAAATAGATACATGATTAGTCGGTCTTTACAATGCCATTTATAAAATATGAAATGTTTAACTTTTTTTTTAAATATTCAAATTAAGGTACATTTGCAGATAATTCATTCATATTTAACTCGCAAGGTTGATGACCTGGCTAAAAGTTCATTGAAAGCGCAACATCTAGGTTAACTTCAAAAGCTAAATAGCGTGCTACTACGCCATGGACTTCACGGGAATTGAATAATAAACAACAAAAATAAATGTCGGAATAAATGACAGAAAATTGTCTGAGTTAGAGATCCGGAGTCCATTCGTGGTAACACCGTGGCTATGTCTACGATACGGTGGCAGTGGCACAGAGTGAACTTAAGTTTGCTTTATAAATGCTGTGGTATTTCTTCAAAACCATTCACGTTTTGTGGCACTCACTTACTGTGAAGAGTCCCATCGAAAGCCTCACTAGTTATCCAAAAAAGACTGCTTCTTCTGAAATAATCGCGGCCATGGTGCCTTTCAACTGGTCCCTATCAGTACTTGCAACAATAACCGTGGAAATGCTTGTGTAACGTAGTAGACTGGCCACACACATACTTACTTATTATTAAGGAAGCTTCTTATAAAAAAAATAGTAATATTATCCTGCCAACCACTATATGAAGACGTTTTTAAAAAACGAATTAAAATTGTAATGACCACCCAGAAACAGTGTTGCATATTTTTGGCATTGTTTTCATGTAAGGAATCTGGCAGACATCAGTAGATTTATAATTGAACACATTTATGAAGATTGTACACTATTATGGAGATGTGCTGCTTGGATTCTTAACTTATGATAAAATTGTTTCAACTAACTTCTATGCAATTCATTTCATTATTCTTTTGGCCAAATTCCATATTCACAAATGTACATTTACAAACAAAACACCACATTTTATTACCTTAAATGATACTATATTTTAAGACAAATACTCTGCCAACAAAAAAGCTGTTAGTATTATAACTGTGTGTATGCCTCTTAAGGTCCTTGTGTAATGTGACATTGTACCCCCTAGCCCAAATGTCCTTTGTATATTCTTGTGTTCCCCATGTACTTTTTGTATTGATTTGTCATTAATAAAAATGTATAAAAATGAAATGTAACATTTTAAAATAGAACAAACAACAAAAAATAATAACAAAAACGTAGTAGACTGCTGTCTGTTTGATGTTCAGTGCTATTCGGGATTCTAAACCCTAACCATACCCCTTTACCTAACCTCAACAGTTTAAATAGTTAACTTCAATGGGGTATAGCATGGACCCTGTCTGAATAGGGTTAGGCTGTTGTGGGGTAAATCTTTCTTTCAGTCATATGATATCATCCAAGGAATGATAGGAATTG
The DNA here is from genome assembly GCF_023373465.1 of Oncorhynchus keta. Taxonomy (NCBI): domain Eukaryota; kingdom Metazoa; phylum Chordata; class Actinopteri; order Salmoniformes; family Salmonidae; genus Oncorhynchus; species Oncorhynchus keta. Next base: position 8,360,135 of record NC_068456.1, read on the forward strand.
CTTTGAATGTGTGCATGCATTTTTTTAAAAACAACAACATTTGAACATTAATATATAGGCTATATATTTATTTTGCTGATGCTTTGTGGGGTTTTTTCTATTCTATTCAAAGTTACAAGGCTAAAGTTAAGTCAAAGTGTGAGATTATCCAACTTGTTTATTGACGTAGCCAAGATCTAAGCTAATGGTTCTACAGTAAGCCGGTCATGGGACCATTAAGTGTTTACAATCCTGTTAATGTCTCACCACCTGAATGAAAATAATGAAACCATGAGGTCATTTCACCATTAGTCAAATGGCCCATTTGGTCAAACTGTTTATCATTACTCATTTACTCTCTGATCATTGCATGGTATGTGTCAGAAGTATTTAAATCCTGACAACAAACAAACTCAAAGAATAGCCTACATGAGGCTGTTATGCAATAGAAACTATGTATGTGCTATGCATTGAACATCATATGATATATTCTGTTATGTGAAAATGCAAATTATATATATATAGACTATATATGTATTGAGGTGGACAATGCTGATTTTGCAAGGGGCTTAAAGGACAAAAATCCATGCATAATGTGTGATAGGATTAGGATGACCCCCAGAATGAATTGCTGTCAGGTACTGTACATTGGCCGAAAGAATGGAACTCTTGTGAGCCGTCCCAAAACATGGAGACGCTGATCCTGATTGTCCAGATAAGGAATGAAAAGACACTGAATCTCACCGGACAATATGAAAAGTGAGATAATTGTTGTTTATTGTATCTGATTACTTATTAATATATACCGGTAAGATCTAAAATGCCAAAATATATTACAGTATATTGTAATACTATTTACTGAATACTATTGTTTTGTTTAACTACTTGTGTGTCAACTACCTGTGTGGGGTGTCCCTAAATTTCTTTCAGGGGCAATGGGTGCCATTGAGGTGAAACTGTCCTCTGGCTCAGTCTTTCCCATAGGCTATGAAGAAACCAGCAAGCCTGGACAAGTCTAACTCAGTGATGAGCTTGTTACCTACTATTAGTGGGTACAACCCCTGGCCTTTCCCTGTAATGGGCCTATACATCAATGATAGATGAGGCAGCATGTTGATAATGGTCCTATTAATTACCAAACAATTAAACATCCATGTTTTTCTTATTTTGATAGCTTGTATCTGTGTTGTATTTGAAAAGAAAACAGCAGTTGTGAAAAAGTTGCCATTCATGAATGGCATTGTGCATTTCACAAAGAAGCCATGTGAGTTAATATTTCTTCATGCTAATTTTGTAAATGTTTGGGTAATTAAAATGCTCCATTGTGGTTGTTGACATAGCCATTAGCAAAGGACTTTCAGCGACTCCCCCGTAATCATTTTCAACATGCGCTGTTGAAATAATGTAAATTATTAAAATAATCCAAAATTGTTGTCTTGTTTTATAAGCCCTTCTGTAATTTATCACGCTTAATAATGGATATACTTGCACATCTATCTATTCCTGTTCACATATTGATTTGTGGTAGTGCAACAAAATAAATGCACTAAGCTCATACAAATTCCCTTCTCACTGCACACAAACCACTGGTTGATAAACACATACCAAAACACAAGTTATTGAATTGCTGGAAAAACAAATGTTAATGAATGCAAACAAACCATGAATTTGCACTGCAAAAAACAAAGCATTTATAATAGTTTGTTGACACAATGCCAAACACTAATGTTCATAAGGCACCTTGAAAATGCAGTAAATCAACTACACATTTGCTACACACAAGTAAGCATTTGTTACAGTTATACGGCACCTTGAGACAAAACGTTCAACTCGTCATAGATGTCCGATTTTATTCAGTAATGTATTTTATGTCTGATTCTTGTGTGCCAATGACCTTGCATGTGATGTGGATGATGTCGCTAGGAGTGGATGGGAGAGGACCATTAGTCCAAAGTCCATTCAGATGATCTTAACCTCAGCAAATCAAAGACACCCCCCTCCCCCAACACAAATTTACATCACCTCAAACTGTCACCAGAAAAATCACACTACATCATCAGCACTTTATTTGAGGCGGAGGGTACTAGTCATGTGATCTGTATAAAATGGGCAGTCAGTACATTTGGGAGACAGAGCTCTTACAGACACCTACAGATTCTTACACATCTTAAAAAGCGTCAGCCAAAAAGTATGTGGAAGAACACCAGCATTGGTAAGGAGAGGCCACTGGATGGCACAGAATATCAGTCAGATCTGTATTTTTTTTTAGCAAGCCAGGTGAATCATAGATGATAATTGTCATTTTGGGGGGGAAATGGAACCAAGTGGCTTAATTTTTATTATTTAAAGCTGAACATTTGCTTTTGTAAAACATTGTATTTTTGTGGGTGAAAAATCTAAGGAACTTTACAGATTTTTGTCTTAACACGTTTTTTTTCTAAGTGTATCTACAACCTAAAAGGGTTCTGCGGCTGTCCCATAGGAAAGCCCTTTAAAGAACCCTCCAGGTAGAATGGTTTTGGTTCCACATAGAACCCTTTCTATAGAGGGTTCTACATGGAACCCAAAAGGGTTCTCCTATGGGGACAGCCGAAAAACTGTTTTAGAACTTAGAGTGTATGGAGTTTGTTTGCCACTTGTAATGCTGCAAAGTGATAGGCAATCATGTGTACAGTATGTGGCTCTCTTTGCTGGAGACAACCTCACTACATGATAAGACCCCCCCACCCCCACCATCTCTGTCCTGCCATGGCTCCTATCTCCCTCATATCTGACCTGTTTTCCCCTCAGATGACCCTAGACAGGTGGCAGTCACTGGAGCCTTGTCCCGGAGTACCAACCGCAGAAAGAGGACCAGCTTCACCAAAGAGCATGTGGCACTTCTCCGTGTCACATTTGAGACAGATCCTTACCCTGGCATCAGCCTGAGAGAGAGCCTGTCTCAGAACACAGGCCTACCTGAATCCCGCATCCAAGTAAGCAGCTAAACACACACACACAAGGCTGTAGAATAAGGCTGTAACGTAACAACATGTTGAGAAAGTCAAGGGGTTTGAATACTTCCTGAATGCACTGTATGCATTATGCACACACACACACACACACACACACGTGTAATGGGGGTTGTTTACATTACAGGGTCTCTTGTGTTCAAATGTGGCCAGCATAGGTGCTGCTGATACTAGTATCAGGGTTTCTGTTTATCTTTTAAATCACTAAGATGATGTAAGCGGTTTTTATCTGTGGTATTGTTTGGTCTGACTGATAGACTGTACTACACTTATTGTAAACAGAGCAGACAACAGCAAGATAAGCCCCAACACTCTCATAATATTCTACAGGTGTTTGTTGGTGGGCTTGGGATATTATTAGCATGGGCACAAAGCAGATAATAATAATCTTAGTCGTTAGAGTCAACTAACTGCAACACAGTATCTGTTTGCATCAGATGTACATTCTAACTGCCATGTAATAACACAATTGTTTTGTCATCTCTCTCCAGGTGTGGTTCCAGAACAGGAGGGCTCGGACTATGAAGTATAAGGGAGCTAAGGCCGTGTGGCAGTCTGACTCTGGCTTCCACTCCCCTGGTGGGTTCACCCCTGTCCAGGACACAGTTTCCCAGCACCGCACCATGGGGACAGGGGCTACCCAGCCTGACCTGGCCCCTCTGTCCACCTCCCCCTGCCTGCCCCCTGCCTACCCCATCCAGTTGAAGGAGGAGTTGGATGACCTTTTCTATGGATGCTGCCCTTCACCCTACACTGGAGTGGAGGAGACTGGCCACTACAACTCCCTGTTCGAACTGAAGCAAGCCAGGGTGCTGGGATACAGTGCCAGCCCACCGCTGAATAGTCCCAGGCACCAGATGGTTCCAGGAGCCTGGCCCCAGGCGGGTGATCAGATGTCCCCAGTGCAGTCCACGTGGAGCCCCTTTCCTCTGGAGGTAAGGAAATGCAGCGCAGGCTCCAGCCAGGCCTTCCTTTACCATAGCTCAGCTGAGCAGCAGCCCCTCTACAGCAACCCCCAGGAAGCCTATGGAGGCTCCATTACCCAGACCCAGGCCCCAGTCACCCCGGATTCCGGCTGCTGGGAGGTTGGACAAGAGAACACCCCTACGATGAAAGGCCAAGGTTCACAGTTGTATGGTTCCTGGAGCATGGATATGTCTACCCCAGAATACCCAGAGCTCCCTGTCCTGTCTCTGCAGGATATCCTGAGGGAACTGGATGAAGAGTGCTGGGAGGGAAATAGCCTGAACAGCTACCCCAATGAGGATAATCTGGTTAACTGTTGAAAACTTTTTTTTGTGGAAAAACAAGAGGGTTTTACTGTATATCCTGTGTTGCTGGAATGTCAACTATGGACTACATGTTGACAGAAATGTTCTCAGAGAGAGAGAGAGGGGATCATCTTTAGGAATTCTACAACAATCATATTCATTCTCCCTCATGAACTTCATCCCACTTCCTTTTACATTATCTATCTATATATCTATTTATTCATATTTTGTTCTCTGTACTTAAATTCTAAATAAAATTTTATTAAAACAGAGTTTACATTTGTTTGTTTTATTCTGAAGAACTTTTTCTGAAAAACGCATTGCGTTACAACAGCTTTGATCAGTGGAGAACTGAACTGACACCTTTGATTTCAGAGGAAGTAATATAATATATTGCTGATTTATAAAGTATTATGCCATAATGAAGGGTATTTCAAACAGGTCAAAGAGCCTAAGTAGGGCTTCAAGATGTTATGAGTAAGCCTTGAATTTACATTTCTTTACATTCATTTGCATTCGTCATGCATGTGATCAGTTGTCACTCATGCACAGCGTAAAGAAACACATCCACTAAGATGGTGGTTGTGAGTCACAGATTCATAGTATGCGAATCCGAGTAGCTGGTCATTGTAGGTCTACTGTATCAGTTATAATGCTGTTTCTGACCATAACTATTAAGTTGTCCATACAAGCCACTTTGTGAAGTGCCACATTGTTCTTGTGTCAAGTGTCCCGAGTGGCACAGTGGTCTAAGTCACTGCATCTCAGTGCAAGAGGTGTCACTCCAGTACCTCGTTCGAATCCAGGCTGCATCCGGCCGTGATTGAGAGTCCCATAGGGCAACACACAATTGGCCCAGCGTCGTCCGGGTTTGGCCGTTATTGTAAATAAGAATTTGTTCTTCACTGACTTGCCTAGTTACAATTTTAAAAAGAGTCACTGGTGGTCAATGATACTGATCGTACCGTATTTTTAAAGCAGTTATGCAATTATGCCACTTGAGGTCATTAGAGAACCGTTAATTTTGAATTTCATGGTTACCTCTCAACTCGTCCAGATGTATTCAGAGATCTACTTTATCTATAGGTCTACTACATTAAGGTCTTGGTACATTTTACAACTAGCAACTTGAGACACAGGGAAAGTATCACTGTATGAGCTCAAGGACATGCTAGATGACCATATATGCCAATTGAAATTATTATAAATCATAGGGTACATTTTATAGATTTTAGAAACTTGATTCTGATTCAATATTATGTATTTTCTCTATTTTGTTTGGTATTTATTTTATTTCTTGGACCATGTACACTTCTAATGCTTTCCTATGCGGAAATTTTCTCAGGTCGCTCGCTCGCAAAAATTCAACCCTCAAGAGACTTTCTTCCTATTAAAATAAAATATAAATACTTTGGAAAGAATGTATATTAGAAATGATTTTGTTAAAAATCACAATTTAAAATATATATATAAATAGGACAGTCTATGCCATCCATGGTTCTGTCACTCCTGGATATGTCTTAAGATACTGTATGATTTCTATAGACACAATTGAAGATCCCACCGGTCAACCCATGACCTCACTACACCTCCCATAATACAGTGGCATCTACCAGATCAGCAGAGTAGCGAGATACATATTTCTAGGACCCAACATTTTCCTGTGGCTGCTACCTCTGTAGTCACACCTATAACCCACAAGGGAAAATGAGCTGTGAGACACAATCGAAAGAGAGACGCTCTCACACAGCAACACCATTCATTCACAGTAACGTCCCTCATTACACAGGTCATGGAGGAACATGGAGGAAAATGTTTTGTGTGCAAAGGTGAACATAACAAAAGGATTACTCACGTATAGTGATCTTTTGTAGTAGTGTAGGTAATGAGCCTTGATACCTCAGAGACCTCAAGAGGAGACAGAAATGCATGTACGTCTGGACACATGCGTGCACACACACACGCACACACTGGTTTCCTATCCCCTTACGATCTGCATCAATCAATGGAAGTGAAGATGTGCAAAAAGACAGGAGAGAAATCCCAAAGCCGTGAGATGAGATCTTATGTAAATAAGAACTTGTAGTGCAGGACCACACTGAGGGTTTGGTGAATTGACTAGCCATATTCTTTAGTGAAGCCTGGGCTCATACCCTAGAACTGTGTGTGTGTGTGTGTGTGTGTGTGTGTGTGTGTGTGTGTGTGTGTGTGTGTGTGTGTGTACGTGTTTGCATACAGTGCATTCAGGAAGTTTTCAAACCCCTTGACTTTTTCCACATGTTGTACGTTACATCCCTGTTCTAAAATGTATTCAATTGTTTTATTCCCTCATCAATCTACAAACAATACCCCTTAATGACAAAGCAAAAACAAGTTTTCAGAAATGTTTGTGAACTGTGTCACGTAGAGTAGGCCAGAAGGCTAAACTGGATAACCTAACCTCTATCAAAATAAAAAGATGGCGGAGCCACAAAAGTTCTTCTGTGCAAAGGTGTTTATTTACAAGTGATTCTGGAACAAAAAAAACAACAGTACTTCCATGAACGTCTGTCTACCTTATGGGACAGCTTAAAAACAATGCTGCCCCATCCACAGCTCAATCCAAAAAAAACCTCCATGACTGAAAGAGAGGCTCCTTTTGTAGGGCTAGCCCCTCCCCTCAGAACAATTAACCCTGGTTAATTAATCAATTAACAATACAAACCTACATTTTCCATGAACTAAACATACTAAAGGATATACATTGCAACACGGTTTTAAACAATATCACAACATAACATTTACAACATTACATCACTACTGACAATATATTTCAATATGCCCATATGCATTAATGAGCCATTTGGGACAGGCACTATAAAGCCAACCCAATTCCCTTAGCTCGGGTCCTTTTCCAGCATACCCGGAAGCTACAGAGATGGAGAGAGAGGAACAGACAAACAAACAATGCGCTCATCCACAACATTGATAAGTATAATAATTATTGTATCTCTCAAATATGAACACTGACAAGTGTGAAATGCATGCACCAAGACAGAAGTTAATTTGTGTGTCGACCCACATTGTTAACTTATCTTATAATGGCACAGGGAGGAGTGATGAATGTGTGTGCGTTAAAGAACCAAATGCTGCCCGCGGCCAGTGACGGACTTCTACGTCACATTACCTTCCTCCTCTCCTGAAGCGACCATGTTCGGGAGCCTTGATAGGTAGTCCGCAGTAACGTTCTCTTTTCCTGCCTTGTGACAGACACAGAACCTGACGGGCTGGAGCTCCAGATACCACCTGGTCACACAAGAATTCCGGTCCTTCATGGTCTGGATCCAGGTCAGTGCTCTGTGGTCCGTGTGCAGGTCAAATTCCCTCCCAAGAAGGTAGTAACGGAGGCTATCTAGGGCCCTCCTTTTCGATTGTAGAATACCTGGTTTCCCTGGGCAACAGCTTCCGACTCAGGTACAGCACAGGAAGCTCTTCTCTTGGCTCCCCTTGGGCCAGTACAGCTCCAATTCCTACAGCCGAAGCGTCCACCTGCACGAGAAATCTCTTCTGAAAAGCAGGGGTCTGGAGAACAGGGAATGAGCACAGTCGTTTTTTCAGTGTCATGAAGGCTTCCTCAGTCCACTTCACAGGGTTGCTGGCCCCCTTCGAAGTGAGGTTGGTCAGAGGGACAGCGATGGTCGAAAACTGTGGAATGAATCTCCGTTACCACCCTGCCAGACCTAGGAAGGACTTCACCTGTGTCTTGGTTCTGGGTTGAGGGCTATTCCTGATGGACTCCACTTTCTCCACCTGAGGCCGAACTTCGCCCTTACCCAGCTGGTAACCCAGGTACTTTGTCTCCTGTTTCGCCCACTCACACTTCAGGAGGTTAAGCGTGAGGCCTGCTTCATGGATCTTCCCCAGGACTCTGCTAAGATGCTGTATGTGCTCCTCCCAGGAGTGGCTGTAGATCACCACGTCGTCCAAGTAAGCAGCACAGTAATCGTCACAGTCTTGGAGGACCTTGTCCATCAGCCTCTGGAAAGTCGCAGGGGCCCCATGAAGGCCAAACGGCATGACCTTGAACTGGAACAGGCCCATTGGCGTCCGGAATGCAGTGTAGGCCTTGGATTGTTCATCCAGGGGCACCTGCCAGTACCCTTTGCAGAGATCCAATGTGGTGATGTAATGAGCTCTACCTATTCTCTCCAGTAAGTCGTCAATGCGGGGCATGGGATAGGCATCAAACTGGGAGATGGCATTCACCTTACGGAAGTCCATGCAGACGCGCAAAGAGCCATCCTTCTTTGGGACAATGACAATAGGGCTGCTCCATTCACTTGAAGATGGCTCGACAACATCCATCTCTATCATGGTGTGGACCTCTTCCTTGAGGGCTACCACCAGCCTCTCAGGCACACGGTAAGGATGCTGGCGGACAGGGTTCTGGCCAGGTTTCAAACGAATGACGTGTTCTAGGACTTTGGTTCTTCCTGGTCTCTGACTGAAGAGGGCCGGATACTTGCCAAACAGCTGCTTCAGCTCATCTTGCTTGTCTTCTTCCAGGTGAGCCAATATGACTTCTGCTCGTTCTTTCCATGCCTCTGTGACCCCATCCGACTCATCCTCTTCTACTCTGCGGACCAGAAAGGACTTTCCTTTGGAGAGTTCCTCTTTCTCCTCCCAGGCCTTGAGAAGGTTCACATGGTAGATTTGCTTCTTCTTACCCTTGTCTGGGTGCAGCACCTCGTAGGTCACTGGGCCCATCTTCCTCCCGATTAGGTACGGTCCTTGCCATTGCGCAAGGAGCTTGCTGGTAGACGAGGGAAGGAGGAGCAGGACTTTCTGTCCTGGCTCAAACTCTCTGTGGCGAGCGTGCTGGTCATAGCCTCTCTTCTGGTCCTTCTGGGCTTGCTGAAGGTTTGCTCTAGCTTCCTCTCGGTACCGTTCCAACCTGTCTCGCATCTGGAGGACATACTGGACAATCCCCTGTCCTGAGGTAGCTACTGGGGAACCTTCCCAGCACTTCTTCAGCAGGTCCAGTGGTCCTTGCACTGGCCATCCATAGAGGAGTTCGAATGGCGAGAAACCTGTCGATGCCTGAGGCACCTCCCTGTAAGCAAAAAGCAGAAAGGGTAACCACTTATCCCAGTCTTTACCAGTGTCAACCACAAACTTCCTCAACATGTTCTTGAGCGTTTGATTGAATCTCTCTACGAGCCCATCCGTTTGGGGATGGTAGGGAGTAGTCCTCAAGCCTTTAATGCCCAGCTGTCGGTGGAGTTGAACCATCAGTCGCGAGGTGAAGTTTGTCCCTTGGTCCGTCAGGATTTCATCTGGGATTCCTACACGAGAGAAGAGCTGAACAAGAGCACTGATTATTTTTGGAGTGGTTATGGAACGGAGTGGGAAGGCTTCTGGGAACCGGGTTACATAGTCACAGATCACCAATATATACTTGTAACCTGCACTACTCTTCTCCAAGGGTCCAACAATGTCCATTGCAATTCTCTTGAATGGGGTAGAGATAACTGGCAGTGAACATAGAGGAGCCCGTTCAGACCTACGGACAGCACTGGTTTTCTGGCACGTGGGGCATGATTTGCAGTATTTTTGTACATCAGTATACATGGAGGGCCAAAAGAAACGGGAGCCTAGCCTAAGATAGGTCTTATGTTGCCCTAGATGGCCTGCCCATGGAACTGCATGTGCAGGGGTAGAGATAACTGGCAGTGAACATAGAGGAGCCCGTTCAGACCTACGGACAGCACTGGTTTTCTGGCACGTGGGGCATGATTTGCAGTATTTTTGTACATCAGTATACATGGAGGGCCAAAAGAAACGGGAGCCTAGCCTAAGATAGGTCTTATGTTGCCCTAGATGGCCTGCCCATGGAACTGCATGTGCAAGGTTGAGAACAAGTGGTCTACAGGTAGATGGCACCACCAACTTCCTGCTATCTGCCTCTGACCCAAGGTAGAGTATGTGGTTGTCTACTGTGTAAATCCCCCACATGAAGATTGACTGTCCCCAGCTAAGGCCTTGTCAAACAAACATTTCAAGGTTGCGTCAGACTTCTGCAGTGTAGCAAAATTTTGTGGAACATCCCATTGCACCTCTAACCCAGACACATCAGCAACAGGTACAGGGGTTCCCACATACTTCTCAAGACGCCGCTGGCGGCGTGACTTTCTGGGCCCTTTGGTTCCCCCTCGCACAGACTATCACACAAGTCAGGCAGAGGTTGTAAACCAGCTTTGGCCTGGGCACGAGTGACAACTGAACATGCCATCTGAACATCAGACTGGCAAACTGACTGCTCATATAGCTGACCCCCCACACTTCCCAACAGATCAGAGAGTACAGGCACATCCCTCCCCAAAATCATCTCAAAAGGTAGCTTCTCCATTACCCCAACTTTGAGGAGGTATTTCTGACCCTGAATCTCAACTGTGAGCTCAGCTGTGGGCTGCTGTGACTGGTCACCATGGACACATTGTATCAGTGTCTGATGACCATAATCAATGTCATTAACAGGTACATTACCTTTTCTGATCAATGACAGGGAACTGCCGGTGTCAACCATTGCAGTAAGACTTTTACCATTCACTTTTACAGGTACCAAGCATGACCCTTCCCGAGTCTGTCTATTCTGAACACCATCCCCCTCTCTGGGTACATAACAGTAACCTGAGAGCTTGGATTTACGTAGCGGACACATTGAAGCTTTGTGCCCCTGCTGCCGGCAGTAAAAACAGGTCAGACCCCTCCCATCAGAGCGAACTGCATGATCCCTTACCTCCCTCCCAGACACATAACCCCCAGAGTTACCTCCACCATCTCTGGCGTTTCTGATGTCCCTTGTGTCTCTGAGACTCCTTGGAGCGGGTGCTGCAGGTTGTGGTGGGCCCCCTTTACGTGCATTAAGATACTGCAGTGCAAGCTTGGCCGCCATAAGCCCGTCCTTGGGCTCGTGCTCTCGGACCCAGGTTCGAATGTCGTGTGGTAATACTTGTAGAAGTTGCTCGAGGATGATGACCTCCCCGATTTCGTCCTGTGTCTTCTCCCCCGGTCGAACCCATCGTCGGTAGAGACCCTTGAGGCGGTGGTACGTCTCTGTCGGCGACTCACCCGATGGCGTTGATGCAGCTCTGAAGCGTTGACGGTAGGTTTCTGGTGAGATGTCAAACTTCACCAGCAGCGCTTCCTTCAAGCCCTTGTAGACATTGGACAGCCCCTCATCCATTGCTGTGTAAGCCTCTAAGGCCTTGCCCGTGAGCAATGGGACAAGCCTGCAGGCCCACTCTACCTCAGGCCACTGCCACGTCTTAGCCATGCACTCAAACCTCAGCAGGTAGTTTTCAATGTCCTCCCCCTGCTGGTATGAGGGCATCTTTGGCTCCTTCCTCAGGAATGCTGGAAGATGGACGTTAACACTGCTGGACTGGTCTCCTGGTGCTGGCCTCATTACTGCTTGGGGTGCCTGCTGTGGAGTTGAAGTCCCTGCTGCATCGAGCCTTTGTCGTCCTGGTGTTGGAAGACCCAATCTTGGGCTCTCACTGATGAGTTCCGCCTGGTGGGGAGCTGTGAGGATAGATTGGCGTAGGCCACGTAACTCCTGCTTGAGGTCTTCGTCCCTCCTCTCAAGGCAGGTGAAAAGTTGCTGAAAAGGGTTACCATGGTTGGGTGTGGTTCTGGTCCCCCAACTGCTCCTTCAGTCAGCAGCTCACCCAGTTCTGGTTGTCTTTGGCCCCGCGGTCGGGCTCCTAGTTTCTCATACTTGACCTCTTCTTCACCAGACGATTCCATGGTATTCCACCCCGGTTCAACTTCAGGTACCTTTTCTGACAGTTGATGCTGTTGCTGAGAACGCAATCCTGTACGCATTCCTTTACCTCTCTTGTTGGAATTCACTGATTTGCGGTACGCCATCCCACCACTGCAACCATATGTCACGTAGAGTAGGCCAGAAGGCTAAACTGGATAACCTAACCTCTATCAAAATAAAAAGATGGCGGAGCCGCAAAAGTTCTTCTGTGCAAAGGTGTTTATTTACAAGTGATTCCGGAACAAAAAAAACAACAGTACTGCCATCAACGTCTACCTTATGGGACAGCTTAAAAACAATGCTGCCCCATCCACAGCTCAATCCAACAAAAAAAAAAACCTCCCCATGACTGAAAGAGAGGCTCCTTTTGTAGGGCTAGCCCCTCCCCTCAGAACAATTAACCCTGGTTAATTAATCAATTAACAATACAAACCTACATTTTCCATTAACTAAACATACTAAAGGATATACATTGCAACACGGTTTTAAACAATATCACAACATAACATTTACAACATTACATCACTACTGACAATATCTTTCAATATGCCCATATGCATTAATGAGCCATTTGGGACAGGCACTATAAAGCCAACCCAATTCCCTTAGCTCGGGTCCTTTTCCAGCATACCCGGAAGCTACAGAGATGGAGAGAGAGGAACAGACAAACAAACAATGCGCTCATCCACAACATTGATAAGTATAATAATTATTGTATCTCTCAAATATGAACACTGACAAGTGTGAAATGCATGCACCAAGACAGAAGTTAATTTGTGTGTCGACCCACATTGTTAACTTATCTTATAATGGCGCAGGGAGGAGTGATGAATATGTGTGTGCGTTAAAGAACCAAATGCTGCCCGCGGCCAGTGACGGACTTCTACGTCACAACTGAGACCCCAAGAACACAGTGAACTCCATCATTCTTAAATGGAAGACGTTTGGAAGTCTGAGCAATCGGGGGAAAAGGGCCTTGGTCAGGGAGGTGACCATGAACCCGATGGTCACTCTGACAGAGCTCTAGTGTTCCACCGTGGAGATGGGAGAACCTTACAGAAGGACAACCATCTCTGCAGCACTTCACCAATCAGGCCTTTATGGTAGAGTGGCCAGACGGAAGCCACTCCTTAGTAAAAGGCACATGACAGCCAGCTTGGAGTTTGCCAGAAGGCACCTAAAAACTCTCAGACCATGAGAAACAAGACTCTCTGGTAGGATGAAACCAAGATTAAACTCTTTGGCCGGAATGCCAAGCGTCACGTCTGGGGGAAACCTGGCACCATCCCTGCGGTGAAGCATGGTGAGACAACAACCCTAAGCACACAGCCAAGACAATGCAGGAGTAGCTTCGCCGGATTTGAACCCGTTCAAACATCTCTGGAGAGACCTGAAAATAGCTGTGCAGCAACACTCTCCATCAAACCTGACAGAGATTGAGAGGATCTGCAGAGAAGAATACAGGTGTTCCATGTCATACACAAGAAGACTCATGGCTGTAACCTCAGCTTCAACAAAGTACTGAGTAAAGGGTCTGAATACTTATGTAAAATGCGATATTTCAGTTAAATTTTTTAAATAAATGCCCAAAACCTGTTTTTGCTTTGTCATTATGGGATATTGTTTGTAGATCGATGAGTGGGGGGGGACAATTTAATACATTTTAGAATAAGGCTGTAATGTAGCAAAATGCTGAAAAAGTCAAAGGGTCTGAATATTTTTCCGAATGCACTGTATGTTTGTGTGTGTGCAAGTGTGTGTACATACACATGTATGTGCGTGCTAGCATGTGTGTGTCTGTGTGCACATGAAAAAGGTATTATCTAGAAATATGAAGAGCAAACCAATCCAATGATCAATCTGCCAAGAAAGTGCTGCAGACTTATCTGTTACCGAAGATACTGAGACACTGGGTTTAGATTCATTTCAATGGACTTTTCATTTCATTCCAGTTTTCTCAACAAGACTGGTCAATCGAAACAGTCAAACTTTGACTGTCAAATAGGGGATACTGGGACAGCATCCCTGTCTTTTATAGATACCTTGACCTTTAAACCTAGTCCGGTTACAAAGAGATAGTTGATATTGAAGTCATCCACTGGGAAATAAGGTCAGCAGCCCACTAATGAACTCATGTAGCATACCAACATCAAACTTACACCAGTAGCCTAGCTTAGGCCTACTAGTCATGCTCTGTAAAATGTCGCAAGGTTTTATATACATATATAGCAAATTAATATATGCATTATATGTGTATTCATTAGACTACATAAAAACAATGCAGATAGTCTCATTTGGAATTTGACTAAATGCTGTTACTTATCTTCTATGATTGGTTCATAACACCTACTTTGCTACATGTTTTGAACAGCAAGTATGAGGTAATTGTTTGATCACGTGAAAGCTGCAGCAACTGGCTGGATTCCTTTTGCATAGGCTGGTGCCCCGGGTGGACGGAGTTTACACATACCATTCCATTGGTTTTGACAAAATTCTCCATTCACCCAGGGCACCGGGCCATCCAAAACGAACAGGCCCCTTGTCAAACGATATGGTAGCGCTACTACAGCGGAGGTTGAAAGCTACAGCTTCGTAGCTCAGGGGAGCCACGCCCCTTGATGCTGATTGTACAGTTGTACAATCTGGCTAGGGACTATCAACAAAGTGGATATGACGTATAGGGGGATGGGATGTTGTGTGGGAGAATGTTTGCATTTGTGCACATGTGGCATATGCTATCAAATGGAAGTTGGGTAGGAGAGAGAAGTCCAGGACATCATATGTGTTCTGGGACAAACATGTGTAACAATACAGCTGTTCCCACCACTATCAAACAGATGTGTGTGTGTGTGTGCAAGTGTGTTTGTTTGCTTGTTCTTCCTCCTTGAAGATAATGGGTCTGGGTGCGCTAATTCAAGGAGACAACCCACACCTGTCCAAGTGCAACACCGAGGCCAAGTCTTCTCTTCCTGTATACTGTATTTGCACAGCATCCACTCCCTGTGGTGTCTCCATCTGCAAGATGATCACGCTACTCTCTCCCCTCCCTCTTCAGGTCATCATGACATTATTGTCATACTTTTGTTTTGGCTAATGATTCTGGGCAATTATGCCATCATTTGGGATTCATTAGGACTAAAACCATAGAGGAAGTATCTGGATGTAACACCATTATACGTAGGGTATAGGCTATGACTAAAATGTTGTTTTTGAAGATGCAAATCAAGTGTAATAACGATGAAACAAATGCTATTTGGAGACACTTCAAAAATATAGCAAAGAAGTTAGCCTAATATCAATAAACTATCCACAATCTATGGATTTTTTACCAAAACCCATTGGTCTCAGATATAGCCCCGCCTCTACAACAAGCGAACTCACCTTTTCTATAGTGCCAATGCAAACTAGGCGAGAGACCGAGAGTCAAGGGGCGAACTGGGGAACAGGCTAAGCAGCGGGCTTCCAAGCGCGTCTCGCAAATACATCAACGATAGGGCGGGGGACTAGGGCGAACCCGTTTCGACTGCTGAGACTTTCTAGACTTTGCTGAGCCGGTAAATAGCCACTCTGCATAGTGCCTGTGCTTTTTGTGTATGCAGTGTGGAAATAAAAACCCTTTAAGGCCACATTTGCGAACTGGACAGGAGGAAGGAGAAATGGAGTTTCCGTCGGTTTCGGTGAGTCGCGCATTTGGTCTCCGTCTCTGGTAATGCCAGTGGTGTGGGGATCTCCGTGCAGCTCAGGAAAACAGGGCGTCGGAGGATGGTGGTAATGATAGGATCATCATGGCAAACGGAACTGGTACTCTTATGTTGAAATGCGTTGTGGTTGGAGACGGTGCTGTGGGCAAAACGTGTCTGTTGATGAGCTATGCCAACGACGCCTTTCCAGAGGAGTATGTGCCCACTGTGTTTGACCATTATGCAGGTAAAATGATTTTGGAACATGTCTTGATCTTACATGAACATTTAGGGTGTGTGTGTGTGTGTGTGTGAGAGAGAGAGATCTCGAATTGAATCATTTCCAGTTACCTGATCCTTCCTAATAAAATCTGACACTCTGGTAATCTAGTTACTGTTGCATGAGTTTCTCTATGCCAATTTGTTTGAATAGTCCCTACATTCCAATGTTCAGGGGAAAGTGAAGTGTGTGTTTGAATGTAGTGCAATGCTTACCTTTTCTACTTTCTTTGTCTCAGATTGCATAGGAATACATCTGTTTCTATAAGCAAAACCACTTGGGATAAGAGATCCCTCTGTCTCTCTCTAAACAAGCCTTTTTCATTGCTTTGCAGTGAGTGTCAATGTTGGCGGAAAGCAGTACTTATTGGGACTGTATGACACAGCTGGTCAGGTACAGTGAGTTTATTTTTACTCTGGCTGGTTGCCAAGCATGCCACGTCCAAGGACACAACCTCTCCCGATGTGCTCCCCCTCTCCCGATGTGCCCCCTCCCGACCCCCCTCTCCCGACTGTTAACTGTTAACCAATGGTGCTCTAGACACACCCACAAGCTTGAAATTCTGATCACTCTAAACTGCAACAGGTGACGGTTTTCTCCACATTGCTCTAGTTTCCAGTCAGTCTGGTGTGTGATAGACCGTGGTTGTAGGCCTCGTTAAGCATTTCAATAGGTCTATTATGTAGAGAACAGGGGTCCTATGTCCAGTAGGGAGGTTGTCACTGCCTTGTTTATGGGTCGTTTCTTTACAATGTAGCATTCAAATCCGCAAGTGTATCACTCAACTCACACTGTACACAGCAGCACGCAGTCAAATGTGCACAGCCATAACATTTTCACTCCCTGTCAGCAAGCTCTCGTGTAAACACACACTCACATTCTCCTCTAAGACCTTTAGCTCTGTTTTTCCAAGCTGGGTCTGAAAGTTAAAGGCATGTCACATGCAGCGACGAATTGCTAACACTCTTCCCCTGAACCCAATTTTTTTGAACTGTGTAAAGTCCAAATAGGTCCTGAACTGAAACATTATTCGTCTGGTTAATAGGTTTTGACGTTGAGAAATAATACTATAAGGCCCATTTGTTTGTTCATTAATCAAATATAAGTACATGAGAGGTTTAGCTTTTTTCTCCAACAATCCCAAATAATTATTCCCACTCGACTCTGTGGCTACCAAAACTAATTCTTTAGAGAAACTATATGATCTTAAAACTACATTTCAGTAGTGTTTCACACAGCTTTTCGTTGCTCTTTGGTGTTTGATTGCAATTCCATATCTGGAGCCTTTTTTGTTTTCTAATTCAGACCGTCTGTGAAATTGAGAAGTTTCCCAGATGTCGACTGTGGGCGCAGAGGCCACAGAGAGTAGTTACTTCTCTTCAAACGCAGCCCCTCCACCTCGGCTGATCTCTTTATGCTTTTGAGCACAAGGCCAGCTGGTAATGTTTATAACTTCAGCATCTGATCAAAGAAGGGAGTGCTAGAGGGAGGGAATAGAGACCGAGGGGCTGGCTGAGACAGGGGAAAAAACAGAGTGAGTGGGGAGCGAAAAACTGCAAATCTGCTCTGGAACCCTGTAATACAGCCCTATAGGAGGCTCGGGGCGGGGGTGTGGAAGAATGCAATGCTAAATACTATACCCCCTCTCTGTTGAGGAACCTCATCCAACCCAGCCACCCACCCGCTAATTCACACTCTCCTGCTACAGTCCCCACCTTCTGCTCTGCATCAGACATGTTTTATTGGCTCCAAAGACCTTTTAATACTTATGCCCCTGGCAGAGCTGAAGCTCCTGGAATCGTCAGCTGTTTCATAGGGGAAGATGATTAACCATTTGCTCAAAGAGAAGAGAAATTAGTCTCTCATTTTGTCTGTGTAACAATTATTCCAGCACCCGTGTATTTCATACATCTATACGTTTACATTTACACGTTCAGTCACATTTCTTAGCTCTTGAACATGTGGGCCAAGAACAGAAGGAACAGAATGGAATATACTTTATTGATTTGTTCATTCATCCTCTCCCTGGCTGATGCACTAATCATAGAAAGCTAGCATTGCTGCTGTGGATAGGAGGGGGAAGCAGGAAGTGGATGTTAAGTGCTGTTGTACCCATGGCAACACTGGGCTCTCTCTACTCACTCTTCACTCATTCCCTTTTTTTTCTGCTCAGTTTCTCATTTGCTCACTCACTCCCTCCTGCACTCACACTCCTCACACTCAGTTGCACATGTCTCCGTCACTGTTCTGTGATGCCCCCCTTTGTTTTGTGTAGTGCCTCATTAGGTTTTGTGCCCTCCCTGAGATGTGACCCCTAGACATCCCAGCAGGGGGTAGAGTAAAGTGGGCTCTGCCCTGCTGCTGCCACGGGGCCTTGTTCCTCTCCACTCAGCTGAACACCAATGGCAGCACTAGACATGCCGTTCACATTTGAACACTACAGCTAGATGGAGGTTGCTGATGGATGTTTTAAATTGGTTCACCATTGACCACCATAGGTCTAAAGCTCCATTATTTGGCATGTGATGTAGTCACCTTGAATGGGATACCTCAGTCTGAACTATCACTTTAGTCCCCATGTTGGTAAATGCTCAGACAGTTTTCGGGATGAACTGTGAAGTACTGTAATATGAAATGCAGTTACTAGCTGGCAATCAACTCCCAGTAAGTTACTGTACAATTCACAGTAACCCTTTTACAGTGCAGTGTTCAGACAGTTTTGAGGATGGGCCATGGAGCGTAGTGCCTGCGCTTGTTATTCTCCTTGTGGCTATGTTGGAACAGGCGTCTCTGACACAGCCGCCAGGCACGAGGAAGAGGGACTCGCTGATAACATAGACTGTCATGTCAGTGACTCGACACACTCACAGCTGAGATCACATACCCAGCCAAGTAGAACTGCCATAGAAAGCCTCGCCCTGATCCAAATGTAAGAACCCGTATGCGGAGAGCGGTTGGAATATGCCCTGCCATGAGTACCTTTATTAGTTTCTTAACCCTTAGCCTAAAATTTCTGCTCCCCTGTGGAAATCGAATTAACATAATAAAAAATATCCAGCAAAATCTGTTGGTTTTAACTAGAGATCTGTTTGTTTGCATGGACTGCGTCTAGGGTTGCACATTTTGGGGAATATTCAGATATGGGAATTAACAGGAATATATGGGAATTAACGGGCATATAGGAATTAACGGAAATATATGGGAATTAACGGGCATATAGGAATTAACGGAAATATATGCAAATTAATATTAATACCATTTAAATGTAATATATTTTTGCATAGGATATTTACCATGTCATATGGAGACAAACAAACATTTTTCCTTATTTTAAGTAGACATAATTGCAAATTATTACATCCTTCTAATAGAAAAAATAATAAAATAATTTGTTACGAATTGAACTTTAATTAAATGAGTTGACTCTTCACATGGGATGATTTCACTGAACAAAGGGGAATATTGAATGATCCCCAATGATCCATCGCATCTCCCAAAAACATTTTAAACATAAATCTGTAAAATGATAACCTAGAAACTAAAGCTTTGGTTGTCTTCCTCTCAGGCTTCCATGTAATCTCCCTGGACCTCCTCAATGTCCACCTCTTGAACATCAGACTCTAAGACCTCATCTTCACTGTCACTTTCCAACCTTGTTGAGGATGGCTCGTTGTCAGGCTCAAAAAGCCTCAAATTTCCCAGATGACCATCAATTTCTCAGCCCGTGTATGTTGAAGGCAACAGGGGAAAGAGCCTCAGATCCACATAGTCCCTTGCACCAGGTGGCTGATGAAATATGTTGGCACGTCTGCCATATTGCATCTCCATCCCAAAGCCCTTGCTTGGAAGTGTACTTCACCAGACTGCCAAGAACCTTGCCCTCATCCAGGCCAAGGTGGTGAGACACGGTAGTGATGACACCATTCGCCTTGTTCATCTCTGCACCAGACAGGATGCTCTTGCCAGCATACTTGGGGTCCAACATGTATGCTGGGGCGTGTATGGGCTTCAGACAGAGGTCTTCACACTTTTTGATGTATTTCAGAACTGCAGTTTCCTCTGCTTGGAGCAACAATGAAGTGGGCAGGGCAGTACGGATTTCTTCTCTTACATCTGCAAGCAGAGTCTGAACATCAGATAGAATGGCATTGTCTCACTCAATCTGTGCAATGGCTACTGCTATAGGTTTCAAGCTCCTTACCACTCTCCCAAAATAAGTTATCCAGGTGGATCCTCTTGATGGGGCTGTCCATATCGGCAGACTGTGATATGGCCATTTCTTGGCGAAACATGATAACACCACCCCAATGGGTGTTGCTGGGCAGCTTCAATGGGGTGCTCCTATTCTTCTCACTGTGCTTGGAGAGGTAGATTGCTGCTATAACTTGATGACCCTTCACATACCTAACCATGGCTCTCTTGTAGAGTGTATCCATTGTTGTCAGAGCCATGGTGTCCTTGAGGAGCAGATTCAATGCATGAGCAGCACAGCCAATGGGTGTGATGTGAGGGTAGGACTCTTCCACTTTAGACCAAGCAGCCTTCATGTTCGCAGCATTGTCTGTCACCAGTGCAAATACCTTCTGTGGTCCAAGGTCATTAATGACTGCCTTCAGCTCATCTGCAATGTAGAGACCGGTGTGTCTGTTGTCCCTTGTGTCTGTGCTCTTGTAGAATACTGGTTGAGGGGTGGAGATGATGTAGTTAATTATTCCTTGCCCACGAACAATCGACCACCCATCAGAGATGACTACAATACAGTCTACTTTCTCTATGATTTGCTTGACCTTCACTTGAACTCTGTTGAACTCTGCACCCAGCAAATGAGTTGATAAAGCATGTTTGGTTGGTGGGGTGCATGCTGGGCAAAGAACATTCAGAAATCCCTTCCAATACACATTACCTGTGTGCATCAGAGGTGAACCAGTTGCATACACAGCTTGAGCGAGACATTCATCAGCATTTCTCTGACTACATTCCTCCATTGAGTAAAAAAAACTTTGATTCCAGGAGGACCTTGAGCTGTTGCTATCCATAAGGTGTCTGATTTACTTTTGTCAGAGGTTGCTTGTTGTGAGCGCTGAGGGAACTTTATGCACTTGGCCAGATGATTCTGCATCTTTGTTGCATTCTTCACTTATGATTTGGCACAATATTTGCAAATGTACACAGCTTTTCCTTCTACATTAGCTGCAGTGAAATGTCTCCACATATCAGATAGTGCCATTGGCATTTCCTGTAAAGATTAGAATAAAAATTAGTTAAAACAATTATTACAATTCCATGTACAGATAAACAGTTAGATTAAACAACTCCTTTGAGAGAAATGTTTTAAAATGAAACATGTATGGAAACGGGTGAATTAACACTCCTCGGTTATCAGGCTCAAGCAAGCTAAAACTCACATGGTATCAACAGCTAAGTAGCAGGAATTGTTAACAAGTTAGAAATTATTTAAACACACTTTGCTAGACGCTACTATTTACTAATTAACAAAAAATCATGTATGTCATAAAATATATTCACCCCACCCAGTATTGTAATCAAAACTTACCAGAAAGCATGTAGTCCTTGGCTCAGACAGTGTAGTAGTGTGGGCTCAATAGCATCTCATTAGTGTGCAAGATCTTGAGAATCAGCTGTACATGTGATGGAAGAATGCACTGTGAATGCAGAGGGTTGCAATTCCGTTGAATTGGGGATAGTTTAACCAAAATATGCCACAAGACCTAGAATTGCTTTGTGTATCCCTCAAAAAAAGGTTCACTGTTATAAGCTAAGTTTTTTTTTCTTTGAATGAATTTAAGAAAAATTCCTCAAATTCCAGGGCTTACTTTCCAGAAAAATTCCAGAAATTTACTGGAAATTGTCCAACCCTCTGCAACCCGAACTGCGTCTCAATCCACCGCATCCTTCCGCACTTGCGGTGAAAGGTGGCAGAGCTAGAGCTGTGCTTATCAGATCATGAGACATCCCAAAGAATCAGCCTCCTCAAGAAAACATCTGTAGCATCCAAACGTTTTGGCCTACAAACTGTTGTGACCACTCAATTGAAAGACGAGATGCCCTCACAAACATGATGTTCTCCATGTTTCTCTATGATACTCACAAGAATCATCTGAAGGTCCCTGGTACCAGTTTTATCAAATCAAATGGAGATAGTTTAGTGCCTAAAATAAGGGGATATATCCATGATCTTTCTTTTGTCTCTCAGATATATGACACTTCAAACAAACGTCATTATGATTTCCCTGTTGTTCCATGTAGTGAATATTTTGTTCAATGCATTTATATTGGCTAATAGCAGTGATGCCATTCTGTGTTTCATCCAACAATTTGTTTACATTTTATACCTTAATTAAGGGGTCTTAATTCAAAATCAAATAGCTAAACAATCATTGGTTTAACCATCTTAACACCCCCCCTCCCCAGGCATAGACAGAGCTTAGACTCTTTACTAGAAACCCTCTTCTGTCTACCCCTTTGGTGGCCCCCTTTGTATTTTTATGCTTCCTTCTCCCTCCTTCATACTATTTACTGTACACGCTTACATTGTGGAAACATTTATGAAATGCGATGGGGATAAAAGAATGGAGGAACTAGAGATCGCTCCCCCTTCAGAAGACAAGCATGTATGGTCAATTCTTCATGGGTACCTAGCTACCAACTTCTTCGTTGCTAGCTGGCTGGCTGGCTGGCTGTCTAGCTGGCAGGCTAGCTGGCTGGCTAACCAACAGTAGTAGTTAGCCAGTTCACTCTATTGACTTAATAAGGGCTTGCAATCTACACACAGTGGGTATTGAGGCAGGTAAACATACCACAATTTACGCAGAATGTAATTAACATTTTCTAGATACAATATTGTAGTCAGGCAACATATAAGATGTGAATGGGCAGCATTTTAATATTTTCTCTTGCTTCAGCTCAAATAATGGAGGGTCTATCATGGTCCACACAGACCAACACAGTTGTGAAGAGGGCACAACAAAGCTTTTCCCTCTCAGGAGTCTGAAACGATTTGGCACTGGCCCCCGGATCCTCAAAGTTCTTCAGCTCCACCATTAAGAGCAAATTGACTGGCTGCATCATATCTTGGTATGGCAACTGCTTAGCATCCGACTGCAAGGTGATACATAGGGTACTGCGTAGAAGTGGAAGAAGTTTGGAACCACCAAGACCCTTCCTAGTGCTGGCAGCCTGGCCAAACTGACCAATCGGTGGAGAAGGGCCTTGGTCAGGGAGGTGACCAAGAACCCTATGGTCACTCTGACTGAGCTCCAGAGTTCCTCTGTGGACATATGAGAACCTTCCAAAAGGACAACCATCTCTGCAGCACTCCAGTAATCAGGCCTTTATGGTAGAGTGGCCAGACGGAAGCCACTCCTCAGTAAGGCACATGTCAGCCTGCTTGGTATTTGCCAAAAGGCACTCAGACCATGAAAAACAAACAAGATTCTCTGGTCTGATGAAACCAAGATTGAATTCTTTGGCCTGAATGCCAAGTGTCACGTCTGGAGGAAACCTGGCACCATCGCTACGGTGAAGCGTGGTGATGGCAGCATCATACAGGATTCGAGGGAAAGCTAAACGGGGCAAGTACAGAGTGCTCCTTGATGAAAACCTGCTCCAGAGCTCTCCGGACCTCAGATTGGGGTGAAGGTTCATCTTCCAACAGGATAACAACCTTAAGCACACAGCCAAGACAACGCAGGATTGGCTTCGGGACAGGTCTCTGAATGTTCTTGAGTGGCCCAACCAGAACCCCGGACTTGAACCAGATCGAACATCTCTGGAGAGACCTGAAAATAGCTGTGCAGCGACACTCCCCATCCAACCTGACAGAGCTTGAGGATCTGCAGAGAAGAATAGGAGAAACTCCCCAAATACAGGTGTGCCAAGCTTGTAGCGTCATACCCAAGAAGACCCGAGGCTGTAATCGCTGCCAAAGGTGCTTCAACAAAATACTGAGTAAAGGGCCTGAACACTTGTGTAAATATCCATTTTTTTTCAATTCAAAATGTGTAAAAATGTCAACCTGTTTTTGCTTTGTCATTATGGGGCATTGTGTGTAGATTGAGGGGGGCGTCTGTAACGTAACAAAATGTGGAAAAGGTCAAGGGGTCTGAATACTTTGAGTTCTCGTTTCTCATTGTGTAGTTATTATTACATGTTAATACTTTTCTTTCTCTTTTCTTTCTCTCTGCATTGTTGGGAGGGGCCTCTAAGTAAGCATTTCACTGTTAGTCTACACCTGTTGTTTACCAAGCATGTGACAAATGCAATTTGATTTTTACATGCGTTTGAAATGGACTAGAAAGCAGAAGTATCAGCATATTTTCTGTAAGACATCAGCTAAGCTTCATGAAGGCTATTTCTATTTCCGTCAGTTCTTGAAACCACTGCTCTCACAATAACCTTTATTTATTTAACTAGGCAACTAATTTAAGAACAAATTCTTATTGACAATGACGACCCACTGTTCCACCGTAGGCCAACTGCCTTGTTCAGGGGCAGAACGACAGATTTTTATCTTGTCAACTCGGGGATTCGATCCAGCAACCTTTCGGTTACTTACCGCCCCCAAGTGGTAGTAACAGATGCTATCATGGCATCGCCACTAGGTCGTCCAAGACTTCTTAATTATCCAGTGCACAGAATTTAATTCACTTAGATTTTTCTGTTTTTTACCTGATCAATGTTAGTTTGTTGAGCTAGTCAGTCATATTAACAATGATTTACTTCCTTCAAGCTTGCCACCTTGTCCATCACCAGTCTTCATGTGTGCACTCTGCATGTATAAACTCGGGTCATTCAGAGTGTGCCGGTGATGTAGAAGGACATCCTCTCAGAATTAGGGAGCAGGGAGCAATGAGGAAATGCTTGATCTCATTTACCTCATTTGTCTGATGCCTTCCGCACTGCTTCCTCTAAAGTACTGCTAATGTGAAATAATGCCCAATAGCCACAGTCGGAGAGAGACGGAGAGAAAAGCTGTAGAAATCGGCACATTTCAAAACTAAATTCTAATGGCTAAATGTTTATCACTCCCTTCATATAAAAGTGTTCATTGTTCTCATAAAACAGTCTGGTAGCTTGGCAGTGTGCTGTGTTGTGCATGGTGAAGTCCGGTAGATAAGCACAGAATAAGTTTGCTCTCCTCTCTGCCTCAGTGAGGAGTAAAAAGATAGCTGCATTTGGAGCTCATTTTTCATACGGTTTAATAATTCATGAGTATTAACTCTGAGGATGTGGTAGTCTTTTGGAGGATATTATGTAAGGAAGGTTGTTGCTCTCTTTCTCCCCCAGTGTCTTTGTTCCCCTCCCCTAACTTCTCCCTCTCCTGTGTCTCTTATTACCCGCCCTTACATTTCTCCAGGAGGACTATGACCGCTTGAGGCCTTTGTCGTACCCCATGACCGATGTCTTCCTCATCTGCTTTTCTGTGGTCAACCCGGCTAGTTTCCAGAATGTGAGGGAGGAGTGGGTCACCGAGCTGCAGGAGTATGCCCCAAGTGTCCCCTACCTCCTCATAGGCACTCAGGTGAGCCACCCCACCCATAGCCTGTCTCTATACTTTGTCCTGGCCATTTCACATGCTGAGTTTCACAGAGTGTATTGTAATCACCTGGCATGTGCTATCCTCATCCACCCTACTCATTCTCACGCCCTACTTCACATTGACAGGGGAGGTGGATTATAAAACTGAGCCTCCACTTAAATGTACTATACACTGGTTTATTTAATTTTTAAGACCATTCATGAACATGCATAAAGAAATATAGGTGTATAGTTCCGAATCATTAAAAAGTAGATGGAACTTAATAGTAAGAGTAAATTGAACTTTTTATTAACTCTCAAATACTTTCCAAAAGATCAAACCACACTTATGGGTGTCCCTCCGCCAGCAATTCCCTGGCCACCAGAAATAGAAAATGTCCATATTGGTGGTGGTGAGTTTAGTGGAGTGGGCCTGTGATTTATCGTTCTTTCGGCTGATATTTACCTCTCTTGTCAGTCCCACCGTAACTCACATTCTCACACTGCATACTGATGTGGGCCCAATCAATTCACATACTGATGTGGGCCCAATCAATTCACATACTGATGTGGACCCAATCAATTCACATACTGATGTGGGCCCAATCAATTCACATACTGATGTGGGCCCAATCAATTCACATACTGATGTGGGCCCAATCAATTCACATACTGATGTGGGCCCAATCAATTCACATACTGATGTGGGCCCAATCAATTCACATACTGATGTGGGCCCATTCAATCACATACTGATGTGGGTCCATTCATACATACTGATGTGGGCCCAATCAATTCACTGATGTGGGCCCAATCAATGATGTGGGCCCAATCAATTCACATACTGATGTGGGCCCAATCAATTCACATACTGATGTGGGCCCAATCAATTCACATACTGATGTGGGCCCAATCAATTCACATACTGATGTGGGCCCAATCAATTCACATACTGATGTGGGCCCAATCAATTCACATACTGATGTGGGCCCAATCAATTCACATACTGATGTGGGCCCAATCAATTCACATACTGATGTGGGCCCAATCAATTCACATACTGATGTGGGCCCAATCAATTCACATACTGATGTGGGCCCAATCAATTCACATACTGATGTGGACCCAATCAATTCACAGATGACCAGAGCCACAAATCAAACACTACCACAGAAGTGTTAATGAATGTTTGTCTCAATAAAGAGTTTGTTACACGTATCAGTTGGGCATGTGTGGTAAAGTAGAGTGTGTGTCCCCCCCCCCCCCTAATCATATAACAATTAACTTTTACCAGTTGAATGTAGACAAGACTTTTGTATAACCATTTTTCAGAAATAATTTATTAAAATGTGCAAATGAGGCAATATTTCATTAATTTCGTTTTAATCACCATTTTATTTCAGCGGGCTCTCTCTTTGAAAGTAATTCTAAGACTATTCACAACTATATTGGGCTGGGTACTGATAGGGGAAACTTTGAGTTCAAGCTTTTATTTTAGGCTATTTAGAGAAAAATAAGCCCCAGATGCTTTGCTAGCAATAGATAAGAAATCTACAGGGGCCGGCCAATTGGATCCTGGTCTGCTTAAGTGTGCAGCGCCCATCGTTGTTGGCTCAATAACTCAAATATTTTAGTTTTATTTAACATTGTTATCCGGAAATATTCCAAAAACATGGAAATCCGCTCTCGTGCTGCCACTCCATAAGGGTGGAGAAAGTAGAGATCTTAACAATTATCGCCCCATTTTAAGGATTCTTGAATCCTTGGTAAATGTACAACTTTGCTCTTTTTATTTGAGAAATGTGTTTTTGAATGTAAACCAATCAGGGTTTAGGCCTGGGCATAGTGCTATGACAGTAACCAATTTAGTTGTTGATGATCTTGTCAAACAAAGCAGCACATTTCATATTAAAGGCTTTTGATACTGTTGATCATGCTATTTTCTTGAATAAGTGGTCCTCGATAGGCCTGAGCTATGACGCCTGTTCTTGGTTTCACGGTTATCTTAGTGACAGAACTCAGATTTGTAAAACTTGTGCTTAATATGAGCAAAACAAAATACATGTTTTTAAACTCTCGCACAAATGTTTCAGATGAACTACGTTCACTCATTAGATGGTTCTCCAATCGAACGTGTCCCGCAAATAAATGCTTAGGCATTTGGATTGATGTGGATTTGACTTTTTAAAAACATATAGATGAGCTGGTTAAGAAGCTAAGATTTAAAGTTGTCTTTTTCTACAGAAACAGATCGTGCCTTTCTCTGAGCAGTAGGAATCAGATTATTCAGTCGACCTTTTCATATGTTCTTGATTATTTATCAAAGTGCAGCTGCTGCTACTCTTAAAAGTTTGGATGCCACCTACCATAGTGCCCTTTGTTTTGTTACAGGTGACAGTTTTGATTCACATCACTGAATCCTGTATCAAAAGGTTGGCTGGACTTCGCTAAAAACCTGTAGATCTCTACATTACATCTCTACATTTGGCCCTACTTCATAAACTTCCATCTTATCTGTGCTAAGTGTGCTAAGTAAATCTAACTGTGCTAACTAAGCATAGACACCGGAGTTGCCTTACCTGTTCATAGGATTGGTTAACCCTTAAGGTTCGTAGGGCCTCCACTGAGATAGGTAAATCAGATTTTTAGTTTAAATGTTTTCAAATTGATGAAAAATAAGAAACAGATGCCTTATTTACATAACAATTCAGACCCTTTGCTATGAGACTTGTAATTGAGCTCAGGTGCATCCTGTTTCCATTGATCATCCTTGATGTTTCTACAACTTGATTGGAGTCTACCTACGGTAAATTCAGATTGGACTTGATTTCCCACAGTTGACAGTGTATGTCCAAAAATAAAGCCATAAGGTCGAAGAAATTGTCCGTAGAGCTCAGAGACAGGATTGTGTCAAGGCACGGATCTGGGGAAGGGTGCCAAAAAAATCCTGCAGCATTGAAGGTCCCCAAGAACACAGTGGCCTCCATTATTCTTAAATGGAAGAAGTTTGGAACCCCAAAACTCTTCCTAGAGCTGACCGTCCGGACAAACTGAGCAATCGGGGGAGAAGGGCCTTGGTCAGGGAGGTGATCAAAAACTTGATGGTCACTCTGACAGAGCTCCAGAGTTCCTCTGTGGAGATTGGAGAACCTTTCAAAAGTACAACTATCTCTGCAGCACTCCACCAATCAGGCCTTTATGGTAGAGTGGCCAGTCGGAAGCCACTCCTCAGTAAAAGGCACATGACAGCCAAAAAAACACTCTTTCTACAGTGAAGAGGCAACACCGTGATGCTGGCCTTCTAGGCAGAGTTGCAAAGAGAAAGCCATATCTCAGACTGGCCATAAAAAATAAAAGATGGGCAAAAGAACAGACACCGGACAGAGGTAACTCTGCCTAGAAAGCCAGCATCCTGGAGTCGCCACTACATTGTTGACGTTGAGACTGGTGTTTTGCGGTTACTATTTAATGAAGCTGCCAGTTGAGGCGTCTGTTTCTCAAACGAGTCACTCTAATGTACTTGTCCTCTTGCTCAGTTGTGCACCGGGGCCTCCCACTCTTTCTATTCTGGTTAGAGCCAGTTTGCGATGTTCTGTTAAGGGAGTAGTACACAGCGTTGTATTAGATCTTCAGTTTCTTGGCAATTTCTCGCATGGAATATCCTTAATTTCTCAGAACAAGAATAGACTAATGTTATTTTTTTGTGGCCATTTTGAACCTGTAGTCGAACCCACAAATGCTGATGCTCCAGATACTCAACTAGTCTAAAGAAAGCCAGTTTTATTGCTTCTTTAAATCAGGACAACAGTTTTCAGCTGTGTTATCATAATTGTAAAAGGGTTTTCTAATGATCAATTAGCCTTTTAAAATAATACACTTGGATTAGCTAACAACGTGCCTTTGGAACCCCGGAGTGATGGTTGCTGATAATGGATCTCTGTACAGCTATGTAGATATACCATCAAAAATCAGCTGTTTTCAGCTATGATTGTTAATGTTGTAAATGACTATGTCTACACTCTATTTCTGACCAATTTGATATTTTAAAATGGGCAAAAAAATGCTTTTCTTTCCCAAGCAAGGACATTTCTAAGTGACCCCAAACTTTTGAACTGTAGTATATTATTTACAACATAACAAAAAATTCTCTCTTGGCAAGTCTGGAGAATATATCTAAAGATAACCACACAAGTTGCTGAATGCAGATGCTTCTGAAGCTAAGAAATTAGTTGGCATGTCGGAAAAGTCTGACTTTCGGGAAATGGGAGTTAAGGACAAGTACCCTGAATTCAGACTACCAAACATCATCTCTTGAAAGTAAGTTACCAAATATAGTCCAGTTTGTAACATTCTCTATGAAATTAGCTTTTTAAATTCTGTAATTTAATATAGTGAGCTTTGAAATTGTTGATGAATGTCCATTTTAAAGTGGTTAAAATGTAGTGGAAAGTGGTATGCCAAACTAAAGAAATAAAACATGTTTTAAACTTGATAAATGTATATGTTTACTTTTTAAAAATACTTATATTAATGGAACAAAATACCAACAAATCAAAACATTAATAAAGGCAGCCTGTGGTGCCTGGCCTCATAATGGGTGTTCGTAAGAGAGGAACAGCGTGACTGAGCGTGCATTGTGTGTGTTCTGCACTCAAAAGAAAATGAAGGGACGAATGCCTCATGGTTGAAGTTGAATACATATGAAGGAATAATATAATAGAGAACCAGCAGGGTAGCCTAGTGGTTAGAGTGTAGGGGCGGTGGGTAGCCTAGTGGTTAGAGTGTAGGGGCGGTGGGTAGCCTAGTGGTTAGAGCTTTGGACTAGTAACTGAAAGGTTACAAGATCGAATCCCCGAGCTGACAAGGTAAAACATCTGTCGTTCTGCCCCTGAACAAGGCTGTCATCGAAAATAAGAATTTGTTCTAAAGTGACTAGCCTAGTTAAATAAAGATCAAATGAAAACAAGGTTTGGATTGTGTTTGGAAATAGTGCAATGGACCAATATGGCACATTTCTCAAGATGAACATTGTCTGTTTGAATACTACAGCGAAACTCCATAGAAGAATCGTGCAACAGGAAGAGCACCTCTTTGGTAATTGAAGTCAAATGTGGGGTGCTCTTTGAAAATGGGGAAGAAGATCCATTTGGTCTCCCATCTCGTCCAGCTCTGCTTAGCTTTGATATTTGCCACTGACTGTTACCAATCATGAGAGTGATTGAGAAATCTCCACTTAATTCATTGTTGCTTGCTATCGAATTCATTCCAAAGGGTAGGTTTAAATTCAACTGAAAATAGACAATACAGGGTTTCAAGCTTTGGTTAATTTCAAATGGAATATAGAAGTTAATCCAAAATCCAATCAAACTGCATTTTAAGATTGTTCTGATTTAGTCCTATTTTTTATTACATATATTTTTGGTTGAAATGGAGATGTGAATTCAGGACATCCATTATTAATTTGTAGACCAACTGGAATTAAAGCCAGACTCAGTGGCACAAATGGAATCTCCTTTACATTTTTGCTTGTGTTGTTAACCAAACATTTTGTAACATTTTTGTAATCCAGTAAATAGCCTTCAATTTAAGGCTATTTTACAAACTAATGTAACAGTATATTTTTTTAACTTGTTAAATGAGTAAAACACTAAACACATTGAGGTTACTGCAACAAAGATATTCTTAATCATAGAAAGTGTGCATGTTCAAGATAGCATGCAAAAGTAGCAGGTCTGTGGAGATCTTCACAATTGCGATTGAATAAATCTGTGCAGAATCTCGAATGGCATTGATCAGTTGCATGACTTACTTGAATGATCTCAATTGCAGTCGAGGTTATTTGTCGTGCTAGATGGAGCACGGTGATAACGTTGTCGTGTAAATAAACTAAATATCTGACACTGTTCCCTTTTTGAACTTTTGGTTTTTAAATGGTTGAAAGTGCAACAATAATGTGAGAGATTTAAACCAAAAATCTGACATTGAGAATTTGGTTGTTGTTTTTGATGGTTGAAGAGATGGTCATAACACATTGTTAAATTCTCAAACTTTTGGCTGTCTTTTTGAATGGGTGAAAATAGGTTGTATTCTCATTGATCAAACGTATTAACTAAATATTACCAAATGATGTGGTGTGCCCAGTAGGTAGTTGAATGAACAAGTTGTTCACTCAAGTGAATAAGTTGCTCAAGATTGGCTGTGCTGATTGGAAATGTTGTCTCTCCCTGTTTCAGATTGACCTGCGTGATGACCCCAAGACCATTGCCAAACTAAATGACATGAAGGAAAAACCCATCACCACAGAGCAGGGCCAGAAGCTAGCCAAGGAGGTACGTACCACTGTGGGGCCAGGAGGGAGGTTAGAAGGAATTTTTTGTGTGTAGGAGAGACAACTTTACACAGATGGTCTGTCCCTCATCAAACCAATTCTGTATTAAAATTATTATAAAGCTTGAATATATTCAGTTTTGGGCATTTGTTGATTGAGTCCCTCTCACACACAAGACTTCCTCCCCAAGCTAGCTTGGTGATGAGGTTTAATCCTATGTTGATAGTATTGAGTGACAGCCTGTTCCTCTCCAGATTGGGGCGTGTGTCTACGTGGAATGCTCGGCTCTCACCCAGAAAGGACTGAAGACTGTGTTTGATGAGGCCATTATCGCTATCCTGAACCCCAAGAGGAAAAGGGGAGTCTTGAAGAGAAGACTGGGGCCACGCTATATCAACTGCTGCCTCATCACGTGAGAGATGCAAACATCCACTGGGTCGTATTTATTAGGGCATGCAATGGAAAATGTTTTAAAACATGTGAAAACGGAAAACAAAAACAAGCATTTCTTATTGGACAAGATCAGGAAGCCCCACCCTGTTTCAGGCTGTTTTCTTCCATTTGGTGCCTAATGAATACAAACCAGAACGAATGACAGAGACCTCGGAGAGGGCATAAAAGGGGGGAGAGAGGCTGAAGGACCGACATGGACAAGGACCCTATTTTTAGTTTGGGGCTCTTGAGCGGTTTTGTCTCTCCTGCTGTCGACCAATGGAGTTAGGGGGCAGCTTTACTACCAAAGGAGCACAATACCCAAGTCAACAACGCCCTTCAGTAAGACTTTATTTGCCTTTATAAGTACTTAAAAAAAAAACATGCT
Organism: Oncorhynchus keta; assembly: GCF_023373465.1. Lineage (NCBI taxonomy): Eukaryota > Metazoa > Chordata > Actinopteri > Salmoniformes > Salmonidae > Oncorhynchus > Oncorhynchus keta. Next base: position 8,392,848 of record NC_068456.1, read on the forward strand.
GTAAGCTGTCAGAAAACCCATAGGTATCACGTGCCCATTTAACTCCTAATATGACATGTATTTTTAATAATATATGCTGTAGCAATTAACGAATGGGTTGATTGCATTTATTGAAGGCGCCTTCCATCAAGCCTCCAAGCGCTTTACATTGTGTGTTTGAGTAACTCACCTCAGCCACAACCAATGAAATACTTTGTTTAAAAGAACAGGCTATTCCCCTCAACTATGGGGAGTTGTCTTTTTCTTCTACAAATCCACATCTTTTATAACATTATCTGCTCTTCTTGCTCAGTTTGCGGTGCTTGCAGTATTATTACCAAACTTGGACTTGAATTAATCAGTAACCCAATGGTGGCCAAATAATTGAATGCACACAGCTGCGTGGGATACAGACTCTTTGGGGAGAGAGGCACACAACATGAAGCACACTCCACATACCTATCCTTGTCCAATAAAGCACAGTTAAAAGTCGACCCGCAAACCCCTACCATTAGCATTATCGTGCTGACCTGAACACACTGTGTGTTGATGGCTGCAGAACCAGTCCATCCCAATTCAGCTCAGTTCGGCTTGGCTCAGTAGTGTGAAAAGGGTACCCCTCAATTCTGTCATTGAAGCACAGAACATACCATGGTTACAACATCCACCCCCAAAAGGCCAAGGGGGTGCATGCATGAGCACAATAAGCCTGCTCCAACCATATTCCAACCCCAGCCATATTCCAACCCCCTCTTCAGACACATATGCCTTCGCCAGCTGGAAGATATCTCTTTTTTTTGGTGCATTTTTCTATCCATTGGGAAGGTGCTTGCCGACTGCCTGATCTTTTTTTTTTTTCGGCCAGAGTTGGACTTGTTGAGTTTTTTTTTTAGAAAGCTTTAATGTATATGGTGCTCCTCTCTTTCTCGTTCTCTGTCCCAGCCTGCTGTGCTGTGTAGTGTTTTCCCTAGGAGAGCGGAGTGGATTATTGGGTGTTGACATTCTCTATTTACCAGGAAGTTGTGGCACATGCTGCTACTGAGGTAAACTGAATGGATCTATAGCGGTGCAGAAACAAGTGCAGCTTCTGGTTAATCCTTTTCTCTACTCAATAAATGTGTTTTACTATCTAAAGCCTTTCTTTGGGGTCTTCCTTGAGGATGTGTTACAGGACATTATGATGTTTGGTTATGTATAGATGTTGTTTTTACAAGTACAGTATTGGGCACACTTGATTTGGATCCGTTGCTAGCTAGGCCGTGGTGACCTCGTACAAGAAGGAGTGTCTTCGAAGTGTGTCACACATGTGATTCCTCCCGAAACACAGAACAACAAAGACCATGATTCACACAATGTAATCCATAGAACAGTAATTTGAGGAAGGATTGTTGAAATTACATTTTGTATCTAAAAGCATAATTGAGAAATAATTGATCCAAGTTTAAGACTCCATGGTGTTTAATCTGTAGGTGCTACAAAGCGTGTCATGTGAAGCTTTACAGCTTGCTCAGTAATATGAGTAGTATTTTGTATTTTTTTAAAAATTTGGCTAATTGTTTCATATTTTCTAATGGCATCTCTGCTACTTTTAAAGTTAAGATCCAATTTGTAAGCATTTTCCAAGAGTGAATGTGAAAATGGTCACCCTCTGCTGGTAATTTGCAGTATGTGCAATGTTACAAGTATTGTAAAAGGAGGGCTGTTATTTGTTACATGACCTACTATGCCAATTTGTCTGTATAAAATGGGCCATAACTTTAAAACTAGCAGAGATCCCACCCTGGAACTTTGATATGCCGGTAGAGTATATTAGGTTCAACAATTTAAAAAAAAAGTGCCTAATCAAATAGTTTTCTATATTCATGTTTATTTTTCAATATTCATAAATTATGTACATGTTTTTTTTATTGACATCAAAAAAATACTCATTACAGAACAAGGGGTGAAGCTTCAAATAACCCAAATGTTTGCTTTGTACCATCTACATTTTCCAAGGTAATGTAATCGAACGACTGGATCGCATCTCTAGCAACTAAAATATGAGAAAGTATGAATTCGATTATATAACTGAAAATATGAACGGGGGAAAGTGTTTCTACCGATACATGTCTGCTTTCATGTTTTCTTTGGCAACTGTGGTATAAGTGGGACAAACGCCTCCGTTCTGTACATTACCTTGGAAAGATTAACTCCGCAAAGGGACTGGGCTCCGCCTCATCCCGCTGTGTCATCCATTACTTCCGAGGTAATGTTGTCACGAGAATTATGTTCTCAGTGTTCATAAACCCAATTGAATTGATTACTCAGCCTGATACCCAGAATTTGTAGGAAACTGGTTGGAATGAATCAGTCGGAGGCCCAGCTACAATTCTCAGGAATGTTTATTTAGAGAGCTCTCCTTATAATTTCCGGTACATTGGTCAATATACCTCACATTTCGTCAAATGTCCCTCCTCCTCTCAGATACAATGGCAACATAGCTCACAAGTCTTCTCCAACTCATACATTGTTTAACAGGTGGCAGACAATCTACTACAAGCCCAAGGTCTCTCCCCTCCCTGGGTGGGGACAGAATGTCCTGTAAGGAACACAGTCCAGCCTGTTTGACGATAGCTCCATTTCACACTTGCACCCTGCTCACATACTAAAAAGGAACAGGAAGTCCTTGTTCTAATTCTTGACTAAAACTACACACATTAGATTTAGTTTTATGATTCTAATAAGTTTCATACAATCATACAGTGACAGGGTAGTATTCTGTTTAGTTATAGCTCTACGTTAAATGTATACATCATTTTAGTCATTATTCATACATTTCATAAATGTACAGAACGTCGGCGTTTATCCCTTATACTTTTAGATTAAAATGGTCAACAATCCTTCCTCCATAGGACTAATCTATGGATTAGTAAATGGTTCCGAAATGACCATCTTAATGCTTGAAGAAGAAATACCTCCAGACACAGATCTCGATGACCAGAATCATATATTATATGGTTTGGGTCAGGTCACATGCTCAGGAAAAACTCCTGGCCCTATATGTGTCATTAACTGCTTAAAAGTATGAATATACGGAATGACCAGACAAGATCACAGAAACCTGAACCAGATTCATTCTTTAAGGGCAGCTTCAAAGCTAAATCAATCATTGAGAGCTTGAGACAAGGTTCTATCTGCACAAGATTATTCTGAGATAATTGGCTTTATAATTCTGAACCCCCGTTGCTTTGTTTTATCTTGTACTCTTTTGAACTTAACATGAATTGGGGATATTTAGAGTATTATATAGGTAGAGAACATTGAACAGAACAAGGCTACGTCAATAATAAAATGTTGACAAAAACGCAGATAGAACCTTACAATACCATGCTCTCGTCATGTTGATTTGCAGAAATGTCAGCTGGTCACACTGGTCAGCTGCTTGATCATGAGAGACTACAAGAAAAAAATCTACATTTTTAAGCTGAGGGAATAGATTCAAGAACAGTCCACAAAATCCAGATAAAGACATTAGGTTAGGCCCTAAGACCCAACCCAGATTAGTATTTATGTGGTCAATTTAAGAACTCCATCTCAGGCAGAGGAACTGCTGTGTGACGGTTCAAAGATACATTGAACCTTCCATCAAAAAGTTAGACTTCTCTTGCGCAACATCAGTTAAACTAACGGCAACACCCTGTGTCAGTGGAGTAAAGATATCTTAAACACTATTGTATAAATAGACCAGACACATTCCTGTGGGGGGGTCGGGACTAATAAGATGACTCATGTAAAATATACTGTGTGTGTGAAATGTGTATAGGTTCAGAACTTTTGTGAGACCGCACAGTTAAGAATATTTGGCAAATAGAAATCAAACTGGATGGTCTTCAGAAATAGATGGGAGGGGTTGAGGGTAGCTGAAGGATAGAAGTAAAAACAAATGAAAGATAACTATTGGAAAATAGATTGTGTACATCATTTATGTATAATCTGGAAGTAGAAGCCAAAGTGTTGTTCATAAATTTACTCCAGTTAGGGGAGGGGTATATATATATCTTTTTTTTAAATATGTGTGTGGTGTACAGTGCACTCGGAAAGTATTCAGACAAAATCTACTTAAATCTATGGCAAAACCTGAAAATGGTTGTCTAGCAATGATCAACAACCAATTTGACAGAATTTTTAAAGGAATACTGGCCAAATGTCGCACAATCCAGGTGTGAAAGACACAGCTGTAATCCCTGCCCTGTGATCTGGCCAGACTGAACCATTTGAGCCACATGGTTTTGTGAGAAGAACCCCTTTGAAATTTGGACGCGGGCGTCAGACGACTGCCGTAGAGTTTGGATGTCGTAGAGCAAAACAAGCGACACTGGTGGGGTCTTATGAGTTGCCAGCTCAAACGTTTTGGGTTTTGCATACGAATTTGTGACAATTTCTTGCCTAGATTCCCATGTGTAGAAAAACGAGGCCCCGTGTTATGGAATAGACGCCAGCTTTATATCGGAAGAAAGAGGGGATGGAGCTAAAGCCACTGCAATAAACGGTAAGTCTCTAGCATGTTCAAAATGACGTGACGAGCGGGTACGTCAATCAACTCCTCTCCGACGAAAAGTCTCCTCTCTGCTTGTTGAGGCGAAGGGTGGTGGGGGGGGGTGAGTCTCACCAGTGTCCAATACAGAGGAACATGCACACTGTGCCAGCCAGGCCAAATTGCACGCTATGCTTCTGTATCTTTCCCGGGATTCAAAATATTATTATTTGCTAAAGATGAAGTCTTCATCAAAGTCAAACAGTTACAGGGACACTTTTACATGTCATGATCACTTACTCTATTGATTTACTTCTTTGTTAATGTTTTTGCCCAGTTGTATCGGTTAGAACACATTCTTAGTTTGACTAATTTCTATGAAGGTTCTTAAAAGCTCTTTTTCTCAATGCTTCATTGTGATAGCCGACGTGTGGTGAATTTTGTGGCACAAATGATGGCTGTGCTTTGTCGAGGTTACAATGTGAAGGGATTTGAGGGAAAATGCCATTGTGTCTATTTGTATTATTTTTATACCAAAAATCATTGTAATTATTATGGTTATCGTTAATTGTATTAGTACTGTATTTGTAGCAGTTGGGGGGGAAGTAAAAACAATTAGTTATTGTCAATTGTGACCAGTTTGAGATTATGTAGCGACAGTAAATAGAGAAACTCCAAACATGATGACTTTCCATGGTCATCTACTACCAGTGCTTGACTTGGGCCGGAGCTCACCGAAGCTGAGTACCGGCACCTCAAATTCTCTACTGCTTGAGCTCCTGTTCTTCTTATAAAATACTATTTCAGTCCAAGTCAAGTCTATTACTGTTAAATCAGATCAGATACCACTGTCTGCTGCCTGTCTCCCCTCCTACGGGACGAAATAGTTCCATCCCCAGCTTAAACCCAAAGTGTTACTGAAGATCCAGGCAGATGTTTGATACAGTATATGCATGGAATGGTCAAATCAGAGTTCAGCTCCTACTCCTAGGAATCTCTGACTTGTATAGTTACTTGAAACATGAAGTGTGACGTACCTAGGTTAAGGCCTAGGTTAAGTCGGATCAAAGTTGTGTCCTCTGGATGCAATGTAAGACCAGACCCACACAAAACAGAGATTATTGTGAAGTGAACAATAGCTCATATTGATGTGACGTAGTGGACAAATACATGAAACTTTGAGTTAACTTAACAGCCTTAGTGAGCATAACATGGTATTTTAAGATTATAAAAGAAAAAAAAAAGATCCAATCTATGATTCGCAACTCGTGATCTGTGCAGAGCAACTGTGGTATGCCATTTTATGAACATCCCATACGTGAACTATTCAAGGATGGACAGTACATATTGGCTGTATTGACATTGGTTCTCAGACCTACAGCCAGTTTTAAAATCGGGTTGCTATCGTCTCTTTGACTGGCAAGCAGTCACATTATCTGTAAAATCCAAGTGGATATCGCAGAGTGAAACAAGTAATATCAGCGATGAAATCCACAGAACAATCTCATCAAACCTTTAACTTTCTTCATAATGTTAGACTATGTGAATGACTTGCCGGAGGATGGATCGTTAATGTCACATGCCAGCCTGATTGCCAGCCTGATTGCCACAACTAGTTTTCACATTGCCAACTAATTTAGCATAGGTGAGTTCCAAAACTGTCTCTGCATGATCACATGTACTTGGTGTGCCTGCCATCCAGTGGCAAAAGGAAATCCTTTGGTTCCACTTTAAATGAATTACAACTTTTAAAAGGCTTTATATAGCATACTTTGTCTTCATAAGCACAACATAAATGCTTCACAAATCATCTATACCTTAAGTCATACTTTAATAGTGGTTAAACATTTTCATTTAAAAGATGGAGGAAGACAAGTGTTTCCGATGAGGTCATCTGGTGTGTATCATGTGATTTTAACCAGTTATAATCAGGCGTGTCTACTCATAATGGGTTAAAATCGCAGCTTCACTGTACAAATAAATACTTGGGGGAGTGTATGTTGATGTTGGGGTGGTGCTGGATGTGATGAATATGAAGTACATTTTTAAATCTAATTGAACCAGTTTCTCCCTATATGTACTTTCATTTGTCCTGTCAAACTATCAAATATGTAAGAGGATCAGAACTCTTATCTCCTTTAAAAAATATCCTTTTCTCCTTTAATAAAAATATATATATATATATATATAATTGTATGCTAAGAGGAAGGTTAGAGGTACAGTAGGTGACGATAATGGGATATACCTTGCTCATTTCAATCAAACAATACCATATTGAATAATATCTATTGGTTTCTACCAATAGTTATTAGTGTGCTTGCTGAAGCTAACACAATATAATGTGGAAAAAGTCAAGGGGTGTTAATACTTTCCGAAGGCACTGTAGGGAAGGTGCACACAGCACAGAAGGAGCGAAGGAGACGAGACCAAAAATACTACATGAGAACAAGCAGACATAAACGCTCATGAAAACGTGGGGGAAAAAGACATTGATTCTTGCGATACAGGCATTTGGAATATCGTGCTAAAACATGCATTCGAATAAATCAAATTAATTCGATATATCGCCCAGCCCTTGCAGAGGTGGGGTTCTAGTCAGGCTCAGGTGGAGAGCAAACCATCCACCGCTTCCGAGTATATTATTCGCTAACTTTCAGTCTCTGCACAATAAAGTAGATGAGCTTTGGGCGAGGATCTCCTTTCAGAGATGCATAAGGGACTGTAACATACTCTGTTTTATGGAATCATGGCTCTCCGGATATATTGTCCCCGTCCATACAGCCAGCGGGATTCTCTGATCATCGCAAGGACAGGAAGAAAGAACTCTCTGGGGGGAAAAAAGGCGGAGGGGTATGTCTCATGATAAACTACTCATGGTGGGATTGTGGTAACGTACAGGAACTCAAGTCCTTTTGTTCTCCGGATCTGGAATATGGCACCATCAAATGCAGAATGCATTAGATCAAGATTATTTTCTTCTGTGATTGTCACTGCCGTGTATATTCCCTCCTAAGCCGACACAGCAATGGCTCTTATGGAACTTCACTGGACTTTGGATACTGCATATCCTGAGGCCGCATTTATTGTAGCTGGGGATTTTAATAAAGGCAATCTAAGGAAAACGTTCCAGAAATTCTACCAACACGTGCTATACGTGGAGATGACAAGCTTGACCATTGTTACTATCCCCTCTGGGAAGGCTACAAGCCCCCCTCCCTTCAGCAAATCAGATCACACCTCCATCCTGCTCCTCCCTGCCAATAGACAGAAACTTAAACAGGAAGCACATGTGATAAGGACTGTTCAAGGTTGGTCTGACAAATCGGAATCTATGCTTCAAGACTGTTTGTTTTCATTACGCAGACTAGAAAATGCTGCGCATCGCCTCTGGGAATAGTATCGACGTATACACTGACTCTGTGACTGGGTTCATCAGGAAGCGCATAGAGAAGGTTGTTCCTACTGTGATGATTCTAACCAAAAAAACAGATTCAAGCAACACTGAAAGCACGAACCACCACATTTAACCATGGCAAGGTGACTGGGAGCATGGATGTGTACAGACTAGCTATGACCTCCGTAAGGCATTCAAAGAGGCAAAACAACAGTTTGGAGTCGCAACTCAACTGGGTCCTAGACTTCCTTACGGGGCGACCCCAGTTGGTGAAGGTAGTCAACAACACCTCCGCCATGCTGATCCTCAACATGGGGGCCCCACAGGGATGTGTGTTCAGCCCCCTCCTGTACTCCCAGTTCACCCATGACTGCGTGGCTATTCACGTCTCCAACTCAATCATCAAGTTTGCTGACACAACAACAGTGAGACAGCCTACAGGGAGGAGGTGAGGGCCCTGGCGGAGTGGTGCCAGGAAAATAACTTCTCCCTCACCGTAAACAAAACGAAGGAGATGATCGTGGACTACAGGAGACAGCAGAGAGAGCACGCACCCATCCACATCGTCTGGGCTGCAGTGGAGAGGGTCAAAAGCTTAAAGTTCCTCAGCATGCATGGAGAAACTCTCCAAAATACAGGTGTGCCAAGCTTGTAGCGTCATATCCATGAAGACTGGAAGCTGTAATCGTTGTCAAAGGTGCTTCAAAAATGCAATTGTGATATTTGTGTTTTTTTTTAAATAAATTCTAAAACAGCTTTGTCATTATGGGGTATTGTGTGTAGATTGAGGGGGGGACGGGACTATTTCATACTTTTTAGAATAAGGCTGTAAAGATTTTTGGGGAAAAGTCAAGGGTTCTGAACACTTTCCGAATGCACTGTAAACACTGCTCGCTCTATTTCTTAATTACTTAATTTTTTATTATGTGTGTATCGTTATTGTACTGCTAGATATTACTGCACTGTTGGCGCTAGAAACATAAGCATTTCGCTGCACCTGTGATAACATCAGCAAACCTGTGTAGGCGACCAATAAACATTTGAATTTGACAAATACACCTGCCCTGCGCCAGGCTAGAACTCTTTCACACTTTATAAAGCACAGCTTTTGGGGGGAAATTGACATAGGGGTTTATTTTACATGTGGAAAGCCTTTATACATTTGTTATAATTGGGGCCAATAAGGCAATCTACAGTATTAAGGTTGGTGGTGGGGAATGAACTATCGTTGATGGGATGAACAGAACTCTTGACAATACACAGGAAGGAGAAAGGAGACTGGCGACTAACCCGGTGAGCTCTAATGAAACAAGGTTAATTGCTTGAATGCACATCCTATTATGATGCAGGTCTTGCATTGTATCGCACTATAGCTGGTTCATTGGTTCAGTAAACATGCTCACATATTTTATCAGTAAGGGATGTGCATTCACATCTTCACAAATGACTCATTGCTGGTGATTTTGGCCTATATGACCCTTCTCACTATCTGTGATACTGTAGCAATATCGCTAATACACTTTCTGTCTTAACCCCTCTAGATGGCAACATTTCCTTTTTTCATTAGGACTAAAGAAGGACATAAAGCAGACCAATCTCACATATTCATGGCCAAACACAAACCCAGACCAAAACACAAGTATATAAAGCCACGGTTATCTACGCAAATGAGTTTTATTGGTACTTAAAGAATATACCATGATTGCGTATAGACTAGTTTTGAGGTTGAAAGTCTTCCACCTCCCTTCTAATCAGAGCTGAAGAGTTAGGACTCTTCATTGAATTCCCATCTAACTAAATCTGCTGAGCCAGAACTTTACAGAACTTTATTGTAGCCGAACAATGCTTTACACCATTCAAGATACTCATCCCTACATGTCCAGTGGCATGACACTGATAGTAAGAGGAGTTGGCTATAACACATGCAGAGCTGGGCCAGGATAACCTACTTGTCTGGTTACCCAGACTCCTGACAGTCAAACGCTATGCCACACCCATGGACGTTAGTTTCTTCTCCGCAATGAGTTTGGATCTGAGTACCTCCCAGACCTGTCACAAAATGTGAACACATTCGGGGTCATCTGATTGGTCCAGAAACCGATGGGTTGGGCCAGAACCAAAACCCACATTGGTAAAGCAGTGGTTTGAAAATGTGTAATTGGCATTGATACTCTGATTGGTTAGACTTTGTTTTGACCAACTCATGCCCCTGGTCACCAAAAACGACTTCAATGATGGCAGTCTCAGACTAAAGTATGTAGCAAACGACAGAGCAGCAGAATAACTTGGTGTGAGTTGCCAGGCTACTAACATACCCCATCTAAAAAGGAATGATCACTAACTTGGCAGCCATTGACTTCCAAACCAGTCTTAACTGTTCTGGTTTACTGGATGGGACATTCAGAATCGGCGTGCCCATTTCAATTCAATTAGGAGTGCCGGTCCTTGATTGTAATTACACAAAATGAATCATACATAAATGGTGTAAAACAGATTGAAGAACCTTCTTGTTTGTGGGAAAAAAAAGTAACTAGGACCTCAAAGTTGAACTGCAATTTCTGTCAAACATGCCATGAAAACCTTTGAAAGTTCTGCATCAGCCTGCTTTGGAGAGGTTCATATAATGTAATGTATGGTCTTCTAAATAGTCTCTCATTCGCTCACCTATTACACCATCACATTGTCTTCTGTACCTCATTGCACAATAGATCAGTCTAGTGCAGTTATCTGATTGTTTACATTAGGCCTACTAAGAATGCATAAGGCCTCAGAATGCTTGCAAATCATTGAATGTTCTTCCTCTTACAGTACCAGTCAAAAGTTTGGACACATACTCATTCAAGGGTTTTTGTTTTTACTATTTTCTACACTGTAGAATAATAGTGAAGACATCAACACTATGAAATCATGTAGTAACCAAAAAAGTGATTGGCAAGCGTGTGCAAAGCTTCACCCAAATTATACAGTTACATATTGGTTTCCTTACCCTGTAAGCAGTCTACTACGGACAAGGTAGGACAGCAATTCCTACCACATTACTCACAGCACTTCCTGTTGCTCACAGTGACCGTGTTCAAGAGCATCAAAACCCTGATGTATCATGAGTAAATTGTGACTGACTTACAAGTAATATTGACTAGTTATTTATGATGCAAGGGGATTTGCAGATCAGTCAGCCTTGGCTCGCCTTTAAAGTCGGCTGCAATGACGAACATGCCAATTGTGTCCCATCACATGGTCATTAATGCTCTTGACTCCAACAGATGACATCCCCTGTAGGTGGCTGGGTATGAATGCTCCTCTGAGACCATTGTGATCTGATTTATTAGTGTGTACTGTGTAAGCTAGATTTAATTATACTATATGGCCATATGGGGATAGCTGGGGCTGTTCACTCTTACTTCATGTTTTCATCCCACCCTCATCACACCCTACATTTCACACCTTTCTCACAGAATTTCATTGTTAGTGGTTGTCAACATTGCACACACAAAAAAAAGTCTATGGTTTCAAAATGAATGTATTATTGAAGGGTCTTCAAGTATCGGTTCTCCAGTTGAGCTGGTCTGCGATTCACTTACACCTGTGACCCGCTAGTCTGTCGTCTCTCTGGCACCTTCGGGGGATGGGTGGAGTGAGATGGTAATGAGAGACTAGCGGGCCATAAACTTGCTCCTCAAACTAGCATGACCTCTCCGGGCCACTGATCCGTTGCTATTGGTCAGGTTGGCAGTCCTTTTTCCTGCTCAGGTCAGTGCCTTGTTAGTCTCTCTCCAAGTGGACATGTGTGATGGAGTGCGTGGGCCCACCAGGACACATCATTAGCAGTGGGAATTCTCAACAACCTTTTTATTGTGTCTCATTACAGCTTTACGATATCTCAATGCCAACAGTTAAACTGAAAAAATGAATTGATTGAGTGGACAATGTGATTTAATATTAGTAAGCAATTCAAATCAGCAGGCCCCCAGACTAACCAGTTCCCCTGTTGGGACTGATGCCACTAACTGTTTCAGTTGGTGGCACCAGCCCACGATTTGGTCACACCCCAAAATATCAGGTGTATAAAGTAATTCCCAATGCTTAATAAGAAGTGTCATTTAGAATACTGAGATGGTATTCAATAAATAAGTTACGTCCAACATGTCCAAGCAGGATTGCAAGATATTGAGATATGCAACCTAATCATGTGACTGTCATGAATTTTGGGTTGACAATTAGGCTATTATTGTTATATTTTACCATCAAAAAAGGCCTCCCGATTTTTTGGGGTTCTATAGAGATGATTTTAACTTAATTTTGTGCACTAATATGACATATAGGTCTGATTCAATTAGTGCTAACTCACCACCTGAGAAATGGGAACTCTAGGGCCCTATCATTTCTATTTAGTTTATTTTCTCACTTTTTTGGTAGAAAAACAACATTGGATGTTCTACATCCACAACAATGCTTAAATCACATCAGGAGAAAATTTGCGAAAAGTTGAATTCAGGTGCACACCCATAGAATTAGATTAATAGGATCTCCATGTGCATACCTAGACGCTGTTGTTTTGTAGCGCACGTGATGGCGCACGTGATGATTGACAAACAACTACTCAATGGAATGATACAAATAATCAGGATATTGTTACGCTATGTATGCATACAGTTGAAGTCTGAAGTTTACATACACTTAGGTTTGAGTCATTAAAACTCATTTTTCAACCACTCCACAAATTTCTTGTTAACAAAGTATAGTTTGGGCAAGTTGGTTAGGACATCTACTTTGTGCATGATACAAGTAATTTTTCCAACAATTATTTACAGACACATTATTTCACTTATAATTCACTGTATCACAATTCCAGTGGGTCAGAAGTTTACATACACTAAGTTGTCTGTGTCTTTAAACAGCTTGGGAAATTCCAGAAAATGATGTCATGGCTTTAGAAGCTTCTGATAGGCTAAATAACATCCTTTGAGTCAATTGGAGGTGTACCTGTGGATGTATTTGAAGGCCTACCTTCAAACTCAGTGCCTCTTTGCTTGACATCAAGGGAAAATCAAAAGAAATCAGCCAAGACCTCAGAAAAAAAAAATTGGAGACCTCCACAAGTCTGGTTCATCCTTGGGAGCAATTTCCAAATGCCTGAAGGTACCACATTCATCTGTACAAACAATAGTACGCAAGTATAAACACCATGGGACCATGCAGCCGTCATGCCGCTCAGGAAGGAGACGCGTTCTGTCTCCTAGTGATGAACGTACCTTGTTTTGAGAAAAGTGCAAATCAATCCCAGAACAGCAAAGGACCTTGTGAAGATGCTGGAGGAAACAGGAACAAAAGTATTTATCAAATTTATTTATATAGCCCTTCGTACATCAGCTGATATCTCAAAGTGCTGTACAGAAACCCAGCCTAAAACCCCAAACAGCAAGCAATGCAGGTGTAGAAGCACGGTGGCTAGGAAAAACTCCCTAGAAAGGCCAAAACCAAGGAAGAAACCTAGAGAGGAACCAGGCTATGTGGGGTGGCCAGTCCTCTTCTGGCTGTGCCGGGTGGAGATTATAACAGAACATGGCCAAGATGTTCAAATGTTCATAAATGACCAGCATGGTCGAATAATAATAAGGCAGAACAGTTGAAACTGGAGCAGCAGCACGGCCAGGTGGACTGGGGACAGCAAGGAGTCATCATGTCAGGTAGTCCTGGGGCATGGTCCTAGGGGTCAGGTCCTCCAAGAGAGAGAAAGAAAGAGAGAAGGAGAGAATTAGAGAACGCACACTTAGATTCACACAGGACACCAAATAGGACAGGATAAGTACTCCAGATATAACAAACTGACCCTAGCCCAACGACACAAACTACTGCAGCATAAATACTGGAGGCTGAGACAGGAGGGGTCAGGAGACACTGTGGCCCCATCCGAGGACACCCCCAGACAGGGCCAAACAGGAAGGATATAACCCCACCCACTTTGCCAAAGCACAGCCCCCACACCACTAGAGGGATATCTTCAACCACCAACTTACCATCCTGAGACAAGGCTGAGTATAGCCCACAACTATCTCCGCCATGGCACAACCCAAGGGGGGGTGCCAACCCAGACGGGATGACCACATCAGTGAATCAACCCACTCAGGTGACGCACCCCTTCCAGGGACGGCATGAGAGAGCCCCAGTAAGCCAGTGACTCAGCCCCTGTACTAGGGTTAGAGGCAGAGAATCCCAGTGGAAAGAGGGGAGCCGGCCAGGCAGAGACAGCAAGGGCAGTTTGTTGCTCCAGAGCCTTTCCGTTCACCTTCCCAATCCTGGGCGAGACTACACTCATTCATATGACCCACTGAAGAGATGAGTCTTCAGTAAAGACTTAAAGGTTGAGATCGAGTTTGCGTCTCTGACATGGGTAGGCAGACCGTTCCATAAAAATGGAGCTCTATAGGAGAAAGCCCTGCCTCCAGCTGTTTGCTTAGAAATTCTAGGGACAATTAGGAGGCCTGCGTCTTGTGACCGTAGCGTACGTATAGGTATGTACGGCAGGACCAAATCAGAGAGATAGGTAGGAGCAAGCCCATGTAATGCTTTGTAGGTTAGCAGTAAAACCTTGAAATCAGCCAGTGTAGAGAGGCTAGCACTGGAGTAATATGATCAAATTTGTTGGTTCTAGTCAGGATTCTAGCAGCCGTATTTAGCACCAACTGAAGTTTATTTAGTGTTTTATCCGGGTAGCCGGAAAGTAGACCATTGCAGTAGTCTAACCTAGAAGTGACAAAAGCATGGATACATTTTCTGCATCATTTTTGGACAGAAAGTTTCTGATTTTTGCAATGTTACGTAGATGGAAAAAAGCTGTCCTTGAAATGGTGTTGATATGTTCTTCAAAAGAGAGATCAGGGTCCAGAGTAACGCCGAGGTCCTTCACAGTTTTATTTGAGATGACTGTACAACCATTAAGATTAATTGTCAGATTCAACAGAAGATCTCTTTGTTTCTTGGGACCTAGAACAAGCATCTCTGTTTTGTCCGAGTTTAAAAGTAGAAAGTTTGCAGCCATCCACTTCCTTATGTCTGAAACACATGCTTCTAGCAAGGGCAATTTTGGGGCTTCACCATGTTTCATTGAAATGTACAGGTGTCTGTGTCATCCGCATAGCAGTGAAAGTTAACATTATGTTTTCGAATAACATCCCCAAGAGGTAAAATATATAGTGAAAACAATAGTGGTCCTAAAACGGAACCTTGTGGAACACCGAAATTTACAGTTGATTTGTCAGAGGACAAACCATTCACAGAGACAAACTGATATCTTTCCGACAGATAAGATCTAAACCAGGCCAGAACTTGTCCGTATAGACCAATTTGGGTTTCCAATCTCTCCAAAAGAATGTGGTGATCGATTGTATCAAAAGCAGCACTAAGGTCTAGAAGCACGAGGACAGATGCAGAGCCTCGGTCCGATGCCATTAAAATGTAATTTACCACCTTCGCAAGTGCCGTCTCAGTGCTATGATGGAGTCTAAAACCAGACTGAAGCATTTCGTATACATTGTTTGTCTTCAGGAAGGCAGTAAGTTGCTGCGCAACAGCCTTTCCTAAAATTTTTGAGAGGAATGGAAGATTCGATATAGGCCGATAGTTTTTTTATATTTTCTGGGTCAAGGTCTGGCTTTTTCAAGAGAGGCTTTATTACTGCCACTTTTATATCCACAGTAAAACAAGTACTATATGGACATAACCTGAAAGGCCACTCAGCAAGGAAGAAGACACTGCTCCAAAACCGCCATAAAAAAAAAAGCCAGACTACAGTTTGCAACTCCACATGGGTACAAAGATCGTACTTTTTGGAGAAATGTCCTCTGGTCTGATGAAGCAAAAATAGAACTGTTTGGCCATAATGACCATCGTTATGTTTGGAGGGAAAGGGGGATGCTTGCAAGCCGAAGAACACCATCCCAACTGTGAAGCACGGGCGTGGCAGCATCATGTTGTGTTGTGCTTTGCTGGAAGAGGGACTGGTGCACTTCACAAAATAGATGGCATCATGAGGCAGGAAAACTATGTGGATATATTGAAGCAACATCTCAAGACATCAGTCAGGAAGTTAGAGCTTGGTCGCAAACTTTGACTTTGTTGTCCTGAAGCCATTTTGCCACAACTTTGGAAGTTTGCTTGGGGTCATTGTCCATTTGGAAGACCCATTTGCGACCAAGCTTGAACTTTTTTGCAAGCCTCCCTCTTTTTCCTCCAAACATAACGATGGTCATTATGGCCAAACAGTTATATTTTTGTTTCATCAGACCAGAGGACATTTCTCCAAAATGTACAATCTTTGTACCCATGTGAAGTTGCAAACCGTAGTCTGGCTTTTCTATCGCGGTTTTGGAGCAGTGGCTTCTTCCTTGCTTCGCGGCCTTTCAGGTTATGTCGATATAATGTGACATTTGACATTCTTAAAAAAGTTGTGATCCTAACTGTCCGAATACAGGGAATTTTTTACTAGGATTAAACGTCAGGAATTGTTGAAAAACTGAGTTTAAAATTATTTGGCTACGGTGTGTATGTAAACCTTCAACTGTATTCAGAGCCATATCCCTGTAATGCTTAAATAATATCTTCTGTCAAGTGTTGTGGTTGCAGGTTCACCTGGCACATCTAAAGCCTTTTCTTTGCGGTGTTTCTATAGGCCACCAAGTGCTAACAGTCAGTATATAAATAATGTGTGTGAAATGCTTGATAGTGTATGTATGTGATGTAAACAGAGTCTACTTTCTTGGGGACCTGAATATGAACTGGATTTCATCAAGCTGTCTGCTCAAGAGGAAGCTTCTTATTGTAACCAGTGCCTGTAATCTGGTTCAGGTTATTAATCAACCGAGCAGGGTGTTTACAAACACTACATGAACAAGGTCATCCACATGTATCGATCACATTTGTACTAATACTGTAGAACTTTGTTCTAGTTCTATTATTTCACCTTTTTTTTAACCAGGAAAAGACCACTGAGACCCAGAGTCTCTTTTTCAAGGGAGACCTGGCCAAGAAGGCAGCAACAATCAATACATTACATAATTAAAATATACGACAATAAGATCCAGACTAAAAAAGCATTCACACTCCCCTGTAACGGTCTCCCATCAATATTTTAAATTAATTCAGTGGCACTAACATATCTAGATGAAGCATGGATTGTAGACTATTCCATGCCTCTGGTGCACAAGAAGAGAAGGCAGTCTTGCCTAATACTGTGAATGTCCTGGGGACTTTAAGTAGCAACCACCTAGCAGACCGGGTATGGTAACTGCTGGTGGTGAAGGAGACCAGACTATTGAGGGAGTTTACCCAAAAGGCTTTGTAGATGAACTCGTAAAAATGTATATTTCTGTGCATATAAAGTGAGGTCCAACCTACCATTTGGTACAATGTGTAATGGTGGGGGAGTGACTTGGCATTTGTAATAAAGCACAAGGATGCCTGATAAACAGAGTCCAGTCTCTGTAAGACGGAGGAGGTTGCATGCATATAAAACAAGTCGCCATAATCAATTACAGAGAGAAAAGTGGCCTGAACAAGCTTCTTTCTAGCTATAAGCGGGAAGCAAGCCTTATTACGAAAATAAAAACACTATTTCAATTTAAGCTTTGTCACAAGATTATCCACATGAACTTTAAAGGACAACTTGTCCTCCAACCAAATACCTAGGTATTTGTAGGACGACACTTTTTCAATGGATAAGCCATCAGATGTGACAATGCTAACGTTCTCCGGCAGAGTTCTATGTCTGGTAAAGGTCATGAATTTCGTTTTTTTGTACATTCAAGACCATAAAGTGAGGCCTGCAGTGACTGAAAATCAGTCTGGAGCTCTTCAACAGCCTGAACCAGAGGAGCACATGAACATGACTATCATCTGCATATAGATCTGCATATAGATGTATGTTTACTGGTTGCATCCCATTTCCCAAATCATTAATAAAAATGTAAAAAATGTAAAACAATGTAAAACCTCTATTAATATCAAGAGATCTAGGTTTGTGATTGTCAGTGTGTACACACACACACAGTGTTCTGTCAGAAAGATGGTTTAGGAACTAATTTACTGCCCCTTCACTGACACCAATGAGTCTAGCTAGCAACAATTCATGGTCAGCTGAATCAAAGGCCCTTGATAAATCCAAACAGAGCAGCACAATGTTGCTTTTTATCAAGTGCATTAATGATGTCGTTTTCCACTGCCGTAGCTGCAGTTGTGGTGCTGTGCCCCGATCTAAAGCCAGACTGAACCCCACTCAGTGGGTTATTTTTTAAATAAGATGTTTTAACTGCGAGTTCACTAGGGATTCATAGACTTTGGCCAGGATAGGGAGTTTAGAGATAGGACGATAGTTATTAGCATCTGAGGGGTCTCCACCCTTTAGCAGTGGGAGGACTGATTTCCAAATGCTGGGTATGGAATTGGTCAAGAGACTCAAGTTGAAAATGTAAGCCACAGGTTCAGTAATACCAGCTGCTATCTTTAAGAGGTAGGTGATCCAGGTTGTCAGGACCTGCAGACTTTTTAGTGTCCGTAGCCTTTAGTGCTTTATAGACCTCAGTATAAGAAACAGGCTGAAAGTTAAAATGGTTCACATGAGAGCCTATATCATAGTTGACTGTAACAGAGCTTACATTAGAGACCTGGGCCCCACCATTATCAAAAACTGAACCAGCAGATATGAAGTGCTTGTTTAAAAAAAAAGTGTTTGTTGGGACAGCAGGTAGCTTAGTGGTTAGAGCATTGGGCCAGTAACAGAAACGTTGCTAGATCGAGTCCCTGAGCTGACAAGGTAAAAATCTGTCTTTCTGCCCCTGAACAAGGCAGTTAACCCACTGTTCCTAGGCTGTCATTCATTGTAAGTAAGAATTTGTTCTTAACTGACTCATTAGAATCCATCATAAATGGTCAGGAAGGCCAGAGGATAGATTAGAACCTGACACTGATTTGATTAGCTTCCAGAACATGGTAGGGTTGTTTAGGTTCTCTGCGACTGCATTTGAATAGTCATCTGATTTGGACTTCCTGATAAATCCAGTGCATTTGTTTCTTAGCACTTTAGCTTGAGGCCAAGATATATTTATCTTTCCAATATATTCTGCCGAGTATTCTGACAACCAGGGATTGTCCCTTCCACCGATTCTAAATTTATTCAAAGTGCATGTTCAACACAAATCGACACATTTCATATGAAAATAGTCCCAAGCAGTGACAACATTGAGAATCAGACTTACTCTGTCAGTATTATGGTACGGATCATGTAACTGTCTAAAATGTATTTTACAAATATAAATTGGGTTTGGTCATTTTTCTATTTCTAACACAAGCAATTGCACAGTGATCACTGACATCATTACAGAACATCCCAGTCCATGTGCATTTGTGAGGGGTATTCGTTAGAATAATGTCCAATGGCGTTGATTTGTTAGGTGCTCTGGGATTCGGTCATGTAAGGGCATTAATGAATTGAGCGAGATTCAGAGTCACACATTTCTTTAAAAGAGTCCGATACAGGATGTAAGCATGTCCCAGTTCAAATCTCCTAAAATAATGAATTTAGAGTAATTTAGCTTGTGCAGGAGTTAAGTGCGTCTCCCGAAGCCGAGGGCGGGTCTGTATGTTGCAGCCGACTACAGTGATGTGGAAGTCCTTATATTGCGTTCACTTTAACCGCAAGCAAATCAAAATGTTTGGCTTTGGTAATCGAGAGAATTTCAGATGTGTTAAACTCGGATTTCACATGAATTGCAACCCCTCCTCCTTTACTCATCCGATCCGTTCTAAAAACCGTGTACCCATCAATAGAAATACAGTTATTTGACACGTAATGGTTTCTAATGTCTTTTTGGCCCATATTCTAATCATATCTATTTTTGTGAATAGACTTCGGACATTAACATGCAAAGGCCAAAACCTGCTCTGTTTCTAAAATAATAGGGAGTCGGTAGAGATTGCATGGCATCTACTGGCCCAGAGTTTGGTCGCACATTACCAGAGATCAACAATAAAAGCATAAGTAAGTCGCTTTGGATAAAAGCGTCTGCTAAATGGCATATATTATTATTATTATATCTAATTTGCCCAATGCGTGAGGACTTGGTGGAGCCAGCACCATTGTCAATAAAAATAACGGAGTCTTTCGACACAGACATGCCACCAGGGGTCTTTTCACAACCCTAAATCCAGAACAAATTCAAGAAAGTGTACAGTGTTATATAGATCCCTTATTGCATGGAACTTCCTTCTATCTCATATTGCTCAAATAAACAGCAAACCTGGTTTCAAAAAACAGATAAAGCAACACCGCATGGCACAACAACTCTCCCCTATTTGACCATGATAGTTTGTGTGTATGCATTGATATATAGGCTACGTTTGCCATTAATTTTTTAAAATGTAGTTCTGTCCTTGAGCTGTTCTTGTCTATTGATGTTCTGTATTTTGTCATGTTTCATGTTTAGTGTGGACCCCAGGAAGAGTAGCTGCTGCTTTTGCAACAGCTAATGGGAATCCTAATAATATACCAAATATATCCACAGTGCGATTTCAATTGTTTTTTGTCAAATTTAAGAATTATTGTCTTTTGTTGAATTTATATAAAAACATTCCAAACAGATTAAGCATTATCTAATCGAAATAGACCATGATTGCACTATTTGTATCCGTTTGCATCAGTTTAAATGAATAACTTTTATTTTGAAGTCGAACCGCAAATTCCACTATCATGGCTAAACGTTATTGTGGCTAGCACTGGCAGTGCTGGCCGCTGCTGGAAACAACGGCTCTCCAGATTACCTTGTTTTCCGTGTGGAGGCATGCATCGAAAACTTGGGTTAGCGTGCTGCTACACACATATATATATATATATACACACACAGAGGTGAATTCATATATTTGCAAGCTATTCATCTGACTGATAAAGAAAATGCCATTAACTTGCCAGCTATCTTGAAAATGCTGGGGTAAAAAAGCTAGCTCACTCCCACCATCAGAGTTCACTTTAGCTGGCTGTGAAAAAAAATGGAAAAAAAGTTCACTTTAGCTGGCTAAGTGGACTGTAGAAAAGAACTAGCTATATATTTTTTTAAAGATTAGCTAGTTACTGACCTTTCAACAGTTGTCACACTACTTAGTTCACCTGCCTGTTTGATGTATTGATGACTGAAAGTTGGCAAGAAAAATGTCCCTCCTAATTTTACGACAAATCGGCTGTTTTCATATAATTTGGCTCATTATGCTAGTGCACATTTACATGTTCCATTAGCTAGTTAGCTAAATTACTGACATGTTAGCTAATTCTTCATGTTTTTATTGCATTTCAGGTAGAGTGGCATTACTGACAAGCCAGAATGCTGACAGGCCAGAATGCTGACAGGCCAGGGCCCATATTTACAAAGAATCTCAGGAGTACTAATTTAAGGATAAATTCTGCCTTCAAAATCAAATCAAATTGTATTAGACACTGCGCAGAAAACAGGTGTAGTAGACTTTAGTGAAATGCTTACTTACGAGCCCCTAACCAACAGTGCAGTACAAATAAGAAATAAAAGTAACAAGTAATACTGTGGCTTTCACACAGAGTACAATTACATTGACAAGGGGGAGGTCCTCCTAGATCACTATCCTTACTCTGAGACGCTTTGTAAATATGGGCCCTGGAAGAAAACTCTTGCCCAATAAATCGCACAGCAGTCGCTTTAACCCTGTTCTAAGGTCCTGTGGTGGACAACCCTGTTCCTGGAGTCCCGCAGGATTTTGATCCAACTAGGCTCTAAACCAGGGGGTGTTTTTAGTTCGCTTGAACGTTTTCTACGTTGCTGAACGGGTTTGTACAGAACGTCATGTTTTCCCAAAACGTTTTTTTTTTTTTTTTTAACAGACAGATGTGTTTGCTCCGTTCAGTGGGTGTGCCGGGGTGTGGCTTGAAGCAACAAGTGGCGTATTTAAAGGGCAGCGGTGCATTTTAAACCCACAACCTAACCCTTACCCATTTTTCAACTGGTTGTTTAGAAGTTTACAGCACCACTTCCTTTCAATTTAACATTCTATCACATTTTTATGTACGGAACGAAGCCCTTACCAAAGCCTAAATTCAACACACCTGGTCTTCCAGATCGGTTAAATCAAAAACACGTAGTGCCTGGGGCCCTCAAAGACCAGGGATGCCTACCTCTGCCCTGGAGGTATTAGTCAATGCTTATGAACTGAATATTGTTTCTAAATGTCCATATACCGATGACACTAACAAAAAAAAGGTTGAATTGTTCAGCAACATGTGCAGTAAATGTTATCATGGCTTTGGTGATGAAAGGTACATAATACATTGTCATCTCAACTTCACATTGCCTGACTGAATACTGTGGCTTTCAGTGGTACTGGAAGCAAGGGCCTTACCTGGGAGTAGAGCACATCTCTTTCTCTCTCTCTTGCAGCAATTCTGTCAACATGTATTGTATGTAACCATTCAAATTCATACAAAATGCTACTGATGCAATCACTGACTTATATTAAATTTGTCTACTTGTCCCATTCTTCAATTTTGTCTAGGATATATTTTAGTTGACACATAACATGAATAAAAATATATTCACGAAAGACACGAGACTTGCATTGACTTTAGACCTTTTTAATCATAAGCTAAGTGTTGTCTTTGTGTTTAAGTTACTGTAAAATTTAGTGTGAAGACCAATGTGAAACATGCTATGAAAGTAATTTTTTTGTAATTAACAAAATGAAAATGAGTCTATACAAAACTTTATTGCATTTGGTCATCCCCAAAGGGGTGCACAACTTAATATTAGCAAGGTGTTAATGTTTTGTACACTGTATATTATGGCACCACGTCTCATCTCACTAACAATTGTTAAGGTGAAAAGAAAATTCCACTATTGTGGCTAATCTCTATTGTGGATAGCTTCACATAGGTGATTTACTCAATCATGACATCATGCTCCTTTTCGACTATATTTAGCTTGCTTAGATGCCTGTGATTGGTTGCAAAATAAGGTCTCAACAAACTGCTTCAAAGATGGATGTTGAGAATTAGTTTATTGACAATCCTATTCATTAAGTATCCACTGTGTTGCTTAAAAAATGCAGAACCAAGAACAGATACAGCCCTTGGTTCACTCCAGACCTGACTGCCCTCGACCAGCACAAAAACATCCTGTGGCGGACTGCAATAGCATCGAATAGCCCCGTGATATGCAACTGTTCAGGGAAGTCAGGAACCAATACACGCAGTCAGTCAGGAAAGCTAAGGCCAGCTTCTTCAGGCAGAAGTTTGCATCCTGTAGCTCCAACTCCAAAAAGTTCTGGGACACTGTGAAGTCCATGGAGAACAAGAGCACCTCCTCCCAGCTGCCCACTGCACTGAGGCTAGGAAACACGGTCTCCACCGATAAATCCATGATTATCGAAAACTTCAATAAGCACTTCTCAACGGCTGGCCATGCCTTCCGCCTGGCTACTCCAACCTCGGCCAACAGCTCCGCCCCCCCGTAGTTCCTCACCCAAGCCTCTCCAGGTTCTCCTTTACCCAAATCCAGATAGCAGATGTTCTGAAAGAGCTGCAAAACCTGGACCCGTACAAATCAGCTGGGCTTGACAATCTGGACCCGCTATTTCTGAAACTATCTGCCGCCATTGTCGCAACCCCTATTACCAGCCTGTTCAACCTCTCTTTCATATCGTCTGAGATCCCCAAGGATTGGAAAGCTGCCGCAGTCATCCCCCTCTTCAAAGGGGGAGACACCCTGGACCCAAACTGCTATAGACCTATATCCATCCTGCCCTGCCTATCTAAGGTCTTCGAAAGCCAAGTCAACAAACAGGTCACTGACCATCTCGAATCCCACCGTACCTTCTCCGCTGTGCAATCTGGTTTCCGAGCCGGTCACGGGTGCACCTCAGCCACACTCAAGGTACTAAATGATATCATAACCGCCATCGATAAAAGACAGTACTGTGCAGCCGTCTTCATCGACCTCGCCAAGGCTTTCGACTCTGTCAATCACCAAATTCTTATCGGCAGACTCAACAGCCTCGGTTTTTCGGATGACTGCCTTGCCTGGTTCACCAATTACTTTGCAGACAGAGTTCAGTGTGTCAAATCAGAGGGCATGCTGTCCGGTCCTCTGGCAGTCTCTATGGGGGTGCCACAGGGTTCAATTCTCGGGCCGACTCTTTTCTCTGTATATATCAATGATGTTGCTCTTGCTGCGGGCGATTCCCTGATCCACCTCTACGCAGACGACACCATTCTATATACTTTCGGCCCGTCATTGGACACTGTGCTATCCAACCTCCAAACGAGCTTCAATGCCATACAGCACTCCTTCCGTGGCCTCCAACTGCTCTTAAAACGCGAGTAAAACCAAATGCATGCTTTTCAACCGATCGCTGCCTGCACCCGCATGCCCGACTAGCATCACCACCCTGGATGGTTCCAACCTTGAATATGTGGACATCTATAAGTACCTAGGTGTCTGGCTAGACTGCAAACTCTCCTTCCAGACTCACATCAAACATCTCCAATCAAAAATCAAATCCAGAGTCGGCTTTCTATTCCGCAACAAAGCCTCCTTCACTCACGCTGCCAAGCTTACCCTAGTAAAACTGACTATCCTACCGATCCTCGACTTCGGCGATGTCATCTACAAAATGGCTTCCAACACTCTACTCAGCAAACTGGATGCAGTCTATCACAGTGCCATCCGTTTTGTCACTAAAGCACCTTATACCACCCACCACTGCGACTTGTATGCTCTAGTCGGCTGGCCCTCACTACATATTCGTCGCCAGACCCACTGGCTCCAGGTCATCTACAAGTCCATGCTAGGTAAAGCTCCGCCTTATCTCAGTTCACTGGTCACGATGGCAACACCCATCCGTAGCACGCGCTCCAGCAGGTGTATCTCACTGATCATCCCTAAAGCCAACACCTCATTTGGCCGCCTTTCGTTCCAGTACTCTGCTGCCTGTGACTGGAACGAATTGCAAAAATCGCTGAAGTTGGAGACTTTTATCTCCCTCTCCAACTTCAAACATCAGCTATCCGAGCAGCTAACCGATCGCTGCAGCTGTACATAGTCTATAGGTAAATAGCTCACCCTTTTTCACCTACCTCATTCCCATACTGTTTTTATACTGTTTTTATTTATTTACTTTTCTGCTCTTTTGCACACCAATATCTCTACCTGTACATGCCCATCTGATCATTTATCACTCCAGTGTTAATCTGCAAAATTGTATTATTCGCCTACCTCCTCATGCCTTTTGCACACATTGTATATAGACTGCCCATTTTTTTCTACTGTGTTATTGACTTGCTAATTGTTTACTCCATGTGTAACTCTGTGTTGTCTGTTCACACTGCTATGCTTTATCTTGGCCAGGTCGCAGTTGCAAATGAGAACTTGTTCTCAACTAGCCTACCTGGTTAAATAAAGGTGAAATAAAAATAAAAAATAAAAAATAATAATAAGTTATCCAGCTAACATAAGATTGCTAACATCCATTGCTTCTGACACATGACGCGATCCTGCTTGTTTTGCCAAAAACATAATTTACATGAGCCAAGTGATAACTGAGCAATAGCTTTCAACCAATGGAACTTTTAAAGATAATTAACAATATGTAAATAATTAAAACAAAAGCAAACAAAGTTCAGAACTATTGCCTTTTTGAGTGAACTTTGTAGATGGCGGCCCTGTGGAAGTTCTTTGTCCAAAGCTTGTAGAACGCATGCACTGAAACAAAAACAAAATTTGGATACTGAAAACATTTTATATTTTGGCATTTTAAAACAGTAAACTCAGTGGCTAATGGATGCGTTTGGCTTTGGAAAAATTGGGTCAGCTGTTTGAGTTTCCTTGATGTTGCTATGCTTCTCACTGAAACTGGCATTTTATATATTTTTCAGCAAGGAAACATTTTTCAGCAAGGAAACAATGTTTCTGCCTTGAATTAATGCAATATAAACAAATGATGTAGCTAGCATAAACTGGGATTTAGGCCTACTAAATATACTTTTAAATGTGTGGCCAACCGTTCCTTGCGAGCCACAGCCTAGCCTCAACACAATTGATTCAAACTAATCAACTAATTATGACATTCAATCTAGACTTGGGACTTCATCATTAAGAGACAGTTGTATACTAGTTGTTTATTCTTCATAACTCCGGTGTATACAGCGTGAATGGAAGAAAAACAAGATAATGTAACGAACCTGAGTTTATAAGCGCGGATATCGACTCTGCCGCACGAGCACGCTAGCGCGCTGGACTTCGGGCTAGAAGGTCGAGGGTTCGAGTCCTACTCCCTGCTTGTTTCATTAAAATAATATTGAGTTATGCCTAATATGGCAATTTATTTTTCAAAATCAATTATTGTTAACTTACATCTCAAAGCCATGTGACCACCATTTGCCTCATGCAGCGTGACACATCTCCTTCGCGTAGAGATGACCAGGGTGTTGATTGTGGCCTGTGTAATGTTGTCCCACTCCTCTTCAATGGCTGTGTGCAGTTGCCGCTATAGTCAGCGTACATTGTTATTATATAAAGTAACGTCAGTCAGCATAGCTAATATAACTAACGCGTTAGTAACCCCGCTACAATCATGCAGTAATGTTAGTGTACAGTCAGTAAGCAGTTACACCAGTGGGTCCCTTGGAAGACGTCCATGTTGTGCTGGAAAGTCATAGCCAGCTAGCTAACATAACATCCCTCTGAGTAGGGTGTTTCAGTAGGCTAAACTAGAAAGCTGCATTGCAGTGACACTGAAAAAATGTCACTCTCTATTTCTCTCTTGCTTCTCCTTCATTTTGGAATAAATTAATTTGTTTTAACCAGCTAGGGAGTTTTATTCCTCTGCTGGTAGCGTGACTACAGCTCAAGCTCATTACCATAACGCACAATGCGCAAAAATATTCCTAAAAATATTTAACCTCCACACATTAACAAGTAAAATAGCTCAAATGAAAGATAAACAAGTTGTTTATCTAGCCAGCAAGTCAGATTTCTAAAATGTTTTACGGCGAAAACATAGCACATATTTATGTCAAACCACCACCGCAGACATAGCTCATTAGCATAGCCAAGTAGGAAAAAATATGCAATCAACAAACGCAGGATTAAAAGAAAAATCATTTCACTAACCTTTTGAAATCTTCATCAGATGACAGTAATATAACATGTTACACAGTACATTCATTTTTTTCAATAATATGCTATATATATCCATAAATCTCTGTTTACAATGATGCATCGTTCAAAAAATGCTACGCAAATGTCCTGAGAAATGACGATAGCCCCGGCAGATAACGTCAGCTAACAAGGAATACACATCATAAACTTTGACTAAATATGCATGTTTTACATATGTATAGCAAGATACACTTCTTCTAAATGCAATTGCATTGTTACATTTAATTTTAACGTTACATTTTGCGTTCACTAGACTATAATATGGAGTCGGCGCTCCCACAGTAGCATAATGACTCCTCTATCTTGGAGTCGACAGAAACCCAAAATTAATACATTAAATATTCCCTTACCTTTGTTATTCTTCCATCAAACGACCTGTAAGGGATTATACTCACCAAATTAGCGTTCAGTTTTCAAGTCTGCGTCTTTCGGTTCTCAAAATAGCCTGATTTTGGTAAAAATGTAGTCAAAATTGAAGTGGTTGCGCACCAAAACTTTGAAAGTATATATAATATGTTGAGTAAACTTGTCAAACTAACTTCATAATCAAGCTTTAACATGTTATAAAGGTGTACAGCAATTTTGAGAACAAACAGAAACACAAGCACTGTTCAATCGATCTTGGAAAAGAGAGGACTTGACCATTGCGCACAGGTTTTTTTGAGTGACTGAGAGCTTACCGCTTGCTCAAACTCTCGTGAGCAGGCGATTCTCAAAATGAGAAGCCCCATTGAAAGCTGAGATCACGCTGAACACGTGTAGACTGTTCCTGTTGCTGTAACTGTTTGGGGAGGGTGTTTGCGATGAGGTCAAAGGTGACCCAACTTTTCAGATGAGAAGAGATATTTTGGGAAAATGCAGATTTTGAGAGTTCTGCTTTACATAGAGACATAATTTAAACGGCTTTAAAAGCTTTAGAGTGTTTTCTATTCGATAATATTTTTTATTTGCATATATTAGCAACTTTTGACAAAAGTGTATCATGTTTTATATGGGTACCCAAATCCTCCAGAAGGGGCAGTAAACCGTGGTATCCTGAACAGGCTAAACTGTTCAACTACTGTCTCTCTAAGTCAACAACTCACCACATTTTATACACTGCAGTGCTAGCTAGCTGTAGTACTACATTCATTATCTGATCCTTTGAGTGGGTGGGCAAAATGTCAGTTCATGCTGCAAGAGCTCTGATAGGCTGGAGGACATCCTCTGGAAGTTGTCATAATTACTGTGTAAGTCTATGAAGTGGGTGAGATCCATGAGCATCCTATGTTATGTATTGAAGTTAATGTACCCAGAGGAGGACGGAAGCTATCTCTGAAATGACGGCTTCTGGTAGAGAAATGAACATTCAATTCTCTGGCAACAACTCTGGTAGACATCCCTCCAATCAACATGCCAAAATTCATGCTCCCTCAAAACTGAAAACATCTGTGGCATGTGTGTTCTGCAGATTTTAGAGTGGCCTTTTATTGTCCCCAGCACAAGGTGCACCTGTGTAATGGTCATTCTGTTTAATCAGCTTCTTGACATGCCACACCTGTCAGGTGGATGGATTAGCTTGGCAAAGGAGAAATGTAAACATGTGTGCACAACATTGTAGAGACGTCATTTCCGGTCACAACTTGCAGAGACGTCATTTCCGGTCACATCTTGCAGGCTTGTTTTCGAATTGCTGTGCGTTTTGTTGCCAACCTATTTTGCTACCTGACAACTTTACGGGTTTCACTTTTTAATTACCGTTCATATATTTATTTATTTTTTCCTCAACTTTTTCACTCCGGACGCTTTATCTGGACACGATTCGTCAGGACCTCCAACAGCCGAAGCTAAGTAGTAACATTAACATGATGCCTTCTAATTGCAGCCGCTGTGCTCGCCTTACGGCGAGGATAGCTGTACTGCAAGCCCAGCTTCAGACGCAATCGTTAGGCAAGGGTCATTTCAGTGTAGGAAAGGATGAAACAGCGTCTGTGCCACCAGTAAGTACAGATAGTAGTATAAATCCCCTGGCACAGTCCCCGCAGCCGGACAACTTTCTCACGGTTTCTGGAAGGAAATGCTGTAGGAACGCTCAACCGGTGTCGCTCATTCAGCAGACAGAAACTTTCAACCGGTTTTCCCCATTAAGCAGCGGGTCGGAGTCAGAGACCGAGTCTTCTCTGGTCTCTACTCCTCCCGTTACGGGGTCTGAGACGCCGAAGCTTCCCACCATTAGCTCTGACAAATTGAAAACTCTAGTCATTGGCGACTCCATTACCCGCAGTATTAGACTTAAAGCGAATCATCCAGCGATCATACACTGTTTACCCGGGGCAGGGCTACCGACGTTAAGGCTAATCTGAAGATGGTGCTGGCTAAAGCTAAAACTGGCGAGTGTAGAGAGTATAGAGATATTGTTATCCACGTCGGCACCAACGATGTTAGGATGAAACAGTCAGAGATCACCAAGCGCAACATAGCTTCTGCGTGCATATCAGCTAGAAAGATGTGTCGGCATCGAGTAATTGTCTCTGGCCCCCTCCCAGTTAGGGGAGTGATGAGCTCTACAGCAGAGTCTCACAACTCAATCGCTGGTTGAAAACTGTTTTCTGCCCCTCCCAAAAGATAGAATTTGTAGATAATTGGCCCTCTTTCTGGGACTCACCCACAAACAGGACCAAGCCTGACCTGCTGAGGAGTGACGGACTCCATCCTAGCTGGAGGGGTGCTCTCATCTTATCTGCCAACATAGACAGGGCTCTAACTCCTCTAGCTCCACAATGAAATAGGGTGCAGGCCAGGCAGCAGGCTATTAGCCAGCCTGCCAGCATAGTGGAGTCTGCCACTAGCATAGTCAGTGTAGTCAGCTCAGCTATCACCATTGAGACCGTGTCTGTGCCTCGACCTAGGTTGGGCAAAACTAAACATGGCGGTGTTCGCCTTAGCAATCTCACTAGGATAAAGACCACCTCCATTCCTGTCATTACTGAAAGAGATCATGATACCTCACATCTCAAAATAGGGCTACTTAATGTTAGATCCCTTACTTCAAAGGCAATTATAGTCAATGAACTAATCACTGATCATAATCTTGATGTGATTGGCCTGACTGAAACATGGCTTAAGCCTGATGAATTTACTGTGTTAAATGAGGCCTCACCTCCTGGCTACACTAGTGACCATATCCCCGTGCATCCCGCAAAGGCGGAGGTGTTGCTAACATTTACGATAGCAAATTTCAATTTACAAAAAAAAAAATGACGTTTTCGTCTTTTGAGCTTCTAGTCATGAAATCTATGCAGCCTACTCAATCACTTTTTATAGCTACTGTTTACAGGCCTCCTGGGCCATATACAGCGTTTCTCACTGAGTTCCCTGAATTCCTATCAGACCTTGTAGTCATTGCAGATAATATTCTAATCTTTGGTGACTTTAATATTCACATGGAAAAGTCCACAGACCCACTCCAAAAGGCTTTTGGAGCCATCATCGACTCAGTGGGTTTTGTCCAACATGTCTCTGGACCCACTCACTGTCACAGTCATACGCTGGACCTAGTTTTGTCCCATGGAATAAATGTTGTGGATCTTAATGTTTTTCCTCATAATCCTGGACTATCGGACCACCATTTTATTACGTTTGCAATTGCAACAAATAATCTGCTCAGACCCCAACCAAGGAACATCAAAAGTCGTGCTATAAATT
The DNA here is from genome assembly GCF_023373465.1 of Oncorhynchus keta. Classification (NCBI taxonomy): domain Eukaryota; kingdom Metazoa; phylum Chordata; class Actinopteri; order Salmoniformes; family Salmonidae; genus Oncorhynchus; species Oncorhynchus keta. The sequence goes on from NC_068456.1 coordinate 8,423,641, forward strand.
CACAGACAACACAAAGATTCCTTGATGCCCTTCCAGACTCCCTCTGCCTACCCAAGGACGCCAGAGGACAAAAATCCGTTAACCACCTAACTGAGGATCTCAATTTAACCTTGCGCAATACCCTAGATGCAGTTGCACCCCTAAAAACTAAAAAAATGTCTCATAAGAAACTAGCTCCCTGGTACACAGAAAATACCTGAGCTCTGAAGCAAGCTTCCAGAAAATTGGAACGGAAATGGCGCCACACCAAACTGGAAGTCTTCCGACTAGCTTGGAAGGACGGTACCGTGCAGTACCGAAGAGCCCTTACTGCTGCTCGATCGTCCTATTTTTCTAACTTAATTGAGGAAAATAAGAACAATCCGAAATTCCTTTTTGATACTGTGGCAAAGCTAACTAAAAAGCAGCATTCCCCAAGAGAGGATGACCTTCACTTTAGCAGTGATAAATTCATGAACTTCTTTGAGGAAAAGATTATGATTATTAGAAAGCAAATTACGGACTCCTCTTTAAACCTGCGTATTCCTCCAAACCTCAGTTGTCCTGAGTCTGCACAACTCTGCCAGGACCTAGGATCAAGAGAGACGCTCAAGTGTTTTAGTACTATATCTCTTGACACAATGATGAAAATAATCATGGCCTCTAAACCTTCAAGCTGTATACTGGACCCTATTCCAACTAAACTACTGAAAGAGCTGCTTCCTGTGCTTGGCCCTCCTATGTTGAACATAATAAATGGCTCTCTATCCACTGGATGTGTACCAAACTCACTAAAAGTGGCAGTAATAAAGCCTCTCTTGAAAAAGCCAAACCTTGACCCAGAAAATATAAAAAACTATCGGCCTATATCGAATCTTCCATTCCTCTCAAAGATTTTAGAGAAGGCTGTTGCGCAGCAACTCACTGCCTTCCTGAAGACAAACAATGTATACGAAATGCTTCAGTCTGGTTTTAGACCCCATCATAGCACTGAGACGGCACTTGTGAAGGTGGTAAATGACATTTTAATGGCATCGGACCGAGCTCTGCATCTGTCCTCGTGCTCCTAGACCTTAGTGCTGCTTTTGATACCATCGATCACCACATTCTTTTGGAGAGATTGGAAACCCAAATTGGTCTACACGGACAAGTTCTGGCCTGGTTTAGATCTTATCTGTCGGAAAGATATCAGTTTGTCTCTGTGAATGGTTTGTCCTCTGACAAATCAACTGTACATTTCGGTGTTCCCCAAGGTTCTGTTTTAGGACCACTATTGTTTTCACTATATATTTTACCTCTTGGGGATGTTATTCGAAAACATAATGTAAACTTTCACTGCTATGCGGATGACACACAGCTGTACATTTCAATGAAACATGGTGAAGCCCCAAAATTGCCCTCGCTAGAAGCATGTGTTTCAGACATAAGGAAGTGGATGGCTGCAAACTTTCTACTATTAAACTCGGACAAAACAGAGATGCTTGTTCTAGGTCCCAAGAAACAAAGAGATCTTCTGTTGAATCTGACAATTAATCTTAATGGTTGTACAGTCGTCTCAAATAAAACTGTGAAGGACCTCGGCGTTACTCTGGACCCTGATCTCTCTTTTGAAGAACATATCAAGACCATTTCGAGGACAGCTTTTTTCCATCTACGTAACATTGCAAAAATCAGAAACTTTCTGTCCAAAAATGATGCAGAAAAATTAATCCATGCTTTTGTCACTTCTAGGTTAGACTACTGCAATGCTCTATTTTCCGGCTACCCGGATAAAGCACTAAATAAACTTCAGTTAGTGCTAAATACGGCTGCTAGAATCCTGACTAGAACCAAAAAATTTGATCATATTACTCCAGTGCTAGCCTCTCTACACTGGCTTCCTGTCAAAGCAAGGGCTGATTTCAAGGTTTTACTGCTAACCTACAAAGCATTACATGGGCTTGCTCCTACCTACCTCTCTGATTTGGTCCTGCCGTACATACCTACACGTACGCTACGGTCACAAGACGCAGGCCTCCTAATTGTCCCTAGAATTTCTAAGCAAACAGCTGGAGGCAGGGCTTTCTCCTATAGAGCTCCATTTTTATGGAACGGTCTGCCTACCCATGTCAGAGACGCAAACTCGGTCTCAACCTTTAAGTCTTTACTGAAGACTCATCTCTTCAGTGGGTCATATGATTGAGTGTAGTCTGGCCCAGGAGTGGGAAGGTGAACGGAAAGGCTCTGGAGCAACGAACCGCCCTTGCTGTCTCTGCCTGGCCGGTTCCCCTCTTTCCACTGGGATTCTCTGCCTCTAACCCTGTTACGGGGCTGAGTCACTGGCTTGCTGGGGCTCTCTCGTGCCGTCCCTGGGGGGTGCGTCACCTGGGTGGGTTGATTCACTGTTGTGTTCGGCCTGTCTGGGTTGCCCCCCTTGGGTTGTACCGTGGCGGAGATTTTTGTGGGCTATACTCGGCCTTGTCTCAGGATGGTAAGTTGGTGGTTGAAGATATCCCTCTAGTGGTGTGGGGGATGTGCTTTGGCAAAGTGGGTGGGGTTATATCCTTCCTGTTTGGCCCTGTCCGGGGTGTCCTCGGATGGGGCCACAGTGTCTCCTGACCCCTCCTGTCTCAGCCTCCAGTATTTATGCTGCAGTAGTTTATGTGTCGGGGGCTAGGGTCAGTTTGTTATATCTGGAGTACTTCTCCTGTCCTATTCGGTGTCCTGTGTGAATCTAAGTGTGCGTTCTCTAATTCTCTCCTTCTCTCTTTCTTTCTCTCTCTCGGAGGACCTGAGCCCTAGGACCATGTCCCAGGACTACCTGACATGAGGACTCCTTGCTGTCCCCAGTCCACCTGGCCATGCTCCTGCTCCAGTTTCAACTGACCTGAGCCCTAGGACCGTGCCCCAGGACTACCTGACATGAAGGCTCCTTGCTGTCCCCAGTCCACCTGACTGTGCTGCTGCTCCAGTTTCAACTGTTCTGCCTTATTATTATTCGACCATGCTGGTCATTTATGAACATTTGAACATCTTGGTCATGTTCTGTTATAATCTCTACCCGGCACAGCCAGAAGAGGACTGGCCACCCCACATAGCCCGGTTCCTCTCTAGGTTTCTTCCTAGGTTTTGGCCTTTCTAGGGAGTTTTTCCTAGCCACCGTGCTTTTACACCTGCATTGTTTGCTGTTTGGGGTTTTAGGCTGGGTTTCTGTACAGCACTTTGAGATATCAGCTGATGTACGAAGGGCTATATAAATAAATTTGATTTGATTTGATTTGATTTAGAGAAATAAGCTTTTTGTGCGTATAGAACATTTCTGGAATCTTTTATTTCAGCTCATGAAACAAACACTTTATGTTGAATAATGTAAATATGTGAAGCTAGCCACAATACAGATTATCCACAATAGTGGAATTTGCTTGTCACTTTAGCATTTGTTAGTGAGATGAGACGTGATGTACAAAACATTAAGAACACCTTGCGCTTATTTTTTGTTTAGTGTCATTTTAACAAACAATTCATGTATGGGCTACATTTATGAGAATAATACCTTATCAAGCTTGAAGATGATACACTCATTTATCACTCAAAATAAGCTTGGGGATTCAATCTTGCAACCTTTCGGTTACTAATCCACCACTCTAACTACTAGGCTACGCTGCCGCACCATTAAAATACATCAACGCACTCACGTAAAAAATAGAAAGTGTTCAGGCAAATCATTAGTTAGATAGCTAGCTAGCTATCACATTAATTGTGCAAATATATGATAGCGCTAGCCAGTTAGTGGCATTGACCGATTTGAAACTGGTCTCCAAATCGCTGAAGTTGGAGACTTTTATCTCCCTCACCAACTTCAAACATCTGCTATCTGAGCAGCTAACCGATCGCTGCAGCTGTACATAGTCTATCGGTAAATAGCCCACCCATTTTTACCTACCTCATCCCCATACTGTTTTTATGTATTTACTTTTCTGCTCTTTTGCACACCAATATCTCTCTCTACCTGTACATGACCATCTGATCATTTATCACTCCAGTGTTAATCTGCAAAATTGTAATTATTCGCCTACCTCGTGCCTTTTGCACACAATGTATATAGACTCCCCCCTTTTTTTTCCTACTGTGTTATTGACTTGTTAATTGTTTACTCCATGTGTAACTCTGTGTTGTCTGTTCACACTGCTATATGCTTTATCTTGGCCAGGTCGCAGTTGCAAATGAGAACTTGTTCTCAACTAGCCTACCTGGTTAAATAAAGGTGGAAAATATATATATTTTAAATCCCATAAAACATGACATTGCTAACTAGGCATCAATTAGCAAACACACTTCTTGAGTTTATTAGGAAATGTAATGAATAAATTAGATCCCTGATAACTTTGGTAGGTAGCAAGCTAGATAGCTTGGTTTCTATTTTCCAACAGATTTTTCTAATCCCCTTGATTGGTCGTCAACGGGTGCTGGTCTTGGAACTCATGTATTTACCAGAAACGGCTTCTGTTTAAATGTTTGCCACTAGTGGCAATAAATATTGTTGCCACAGATTCACCACTAGTGGCAAACATTTGCAAAGTTCTGGCAACATTTTGTGGCACACTATTTAGTTTGCAGCTAATTTGCCATAAACTTGTGGGAAATTTGTGATAACAAATTCATTTTTGTAAGGGTCAAGGTCTGGCTGTAAAACGTGGCTAGCTAACTACTGCAGCTAGCCAATTTGACTTTATCAGTTGTAGCCAAGCCAGCTTGTTTGATACTCACGTAATAACTTTAGCATACCGTGATTTTCTGGGCAATCCCGGTCGATTTATAAATTAGAATCTACTATATATGGCTGTAGTCCTGTGTCTTATTGTCAAAAGGAACCCACTCATAACAGAGACAGGCATGGTTGTGTTCCAAAACTGTTCACCCGTTTCTACGTCAAGCAAGGACAATGTTCCATTTGTTATTTTAGAGTGTTTTAATTGTGTGTGTGTGGCACAGCCGCATATAAATTGACTTTTATCTCCACCCCCCAAAAGGTGACATATCATATTGATACATAGCTATATGCGCTAATCATTATTGTTTGGGGGGACGCTAATGTGAAACATGGCCTTAAACACCATTGTGTCATCCTGAACGCAGCCCAGGCAAATGCAACCGAGCAACGTGCGGTGGCATTGATCAACCAACGGTGCGCTAGATACCACCCACATACGTTTGCTTGACACCACTTCATTATCATGTTGGAGGAAGAAATTCATATGTAAATATATAAATGAATAAAATTAAAGGTGGGACTAATTATTTATCTATTTATGTGTGTATTTATGTACATGTATTTATTTATTCATGTATTCATCTATTTATGTGTGCATTTATTTATTTATTTCTAATAACGGCAGATTTGGTCATCCATACGCTACTTTCTAATTAATGAGAACGTTTTGGGGAAAACCTTTCTCCATTTACCAGAAGAAAGTTATCATTAGCATCGCTAATGGCTACAATGATAGACATACAGACACACACACACACACACACACACACACAAAACGGGCATTGCAGTGTCGTTGCCTCTTCAGAAACTTGCAGGAAAAACGAATTACTGACGCATTCTGTTCGTGTCTTATTATGAATTTGGGCAAATTAATACAATTTCTAATGAGTTTAATACATTTAATTGATTTCCTTACGAAGTTTAATAGGCTACTACTACCCAATGAGGCCTAGCACACTCGCCGATGTGCAGCTTCAAAGCCATATCAGATACACTATACAGTATTTACAAAAGTATGTGGACAACCCTTCAAATTAGTGGATTCGGCTATCATCAGTAGCTTCATGAAATGGGTTTCCATGGCCGAGCAGCCACACACAACCCTAAGATCACCATGCGCAATGCCAAGTATCGTTTGGAGTGGTGTAAAGCTCGCCGCCATTGTACTCTGGAGCAGTGAAAACGCGTCGTCTGGAGTGATGAATCACGCTTCACCATCTGGCAGTACGACGGACAAATCTGGGTTTGGCAGATGCCAGGAGATCGCTACATGCCCCAATGTATAGTGCCAACTATAATGTTTGGTGGAGGAGGAATAATGTCTGGGGCTGTTTTTCATGGTTCGGGTTAGACCCCTTAGTTCCAGTGAAGGGAAATCCTAATGCCTCAATGACATTCTAGACGATTCTGTGCTTCCAACGTTATGGCAACTGTTTGGTGAAGGCCCTTTCCCGTTTCAGCATGGCAATGCCCCCTGTGTACAAAGCAAGGTCCATACAGAAATGGTTTGTCGAGATCAGTGTGGAAGAACTTGATGGAGTGCACAGAGCTCTGACCTCAACCCCATCGAACACTGTTAGAACTAATTGGAACACCGACTGTAAGCCAGGCCTAATCGGCCAACATCAGTGCCTGACCTCCCTAATGCTCTTGTGGCTGAATAGAATCAAGTCCCTGCAACAATGTTCCAACATCTAGTGGAAAGCCTTTCCAAAAGAGTAGAGGCTGTTATAGCAGCAAAGGGGGACCAACGCAATATTAATGCCCATGATTTTGGAATGAGATGTTCGATGAGCAGGTGTCCACATACACTACATGACCGAAAGTTTTTTATTGTAAAACAGTGTGAAACAGGCAGTGGCTGGGCAGACACTTTCATTACAGGAATCATGAGGATAATGCACTTTACTGTTTGAACAAATAATGGTTTTTATCTGCCGACAAAATAGGATTTGTTTGAGGTGAGTAGGTATAATGTACAGATCGCAGCATTGCACAGCCAAGTGAAAAGGGTACAAAAATGTGACTAGGCTATTGTCGCAGACTGGAGCCCTGAATCAGTCAACCAAAGTCACCAGTAATATAGGATGTAAGAATATAGAATTTCTAGAGGCCTACATCAATCAAATCAAAGGTAAATAGCATAGCCCATTGTTGAATGCATTGGTACAAAGTAAATTAAATCATTCAGGATTTGGCAGGTGGAACTATCCCAACCTAATAACCTTTAAGGCAGAGAGCAGCCCAGTCTCTCATTAGCTGCTGAAATTATCACGAGGAACATCTTCGACCCCTCTAATATAACCTGCTGTTTGTCTCGAGCAAATTGACACGAATCAACAGAGACACCCGGCGCTCATAGCAGCCTCTCCACGTTTCCAAGTAAATGCCAACAGGCCACTACTTGATTTTCTACTCCGCTGTCATTGGCGAGATGCAGTGCCTGTCATGCTGGGCCACAGGCATGGACTTTCCCTGCAGTATCCACCATCAGCAGCTCGCTCTCGTCCTGCTTCCCCCATTGGAGTTCCATGTTGCCATTCTCTACCCGCCTGCAATCAACACTGAACGCCCCTTCTTTTCTCGGCTTTGCTTAGCGACCGTATTGGCTGTCAGGAACAGGAACGACCACCACGGCCGAAAAGAAGTCTCGTCCAAGAGACCGAACAGGGTTTCTGACTTTTATGTATCATTTTAAGAGTTTTTAATTAACATAGACATTGTCTTATGTATTAGAAAGTCCATTCAGAATGACATTGAAAAGCGCCCGCGTACGTTTTTGTGTTTCGTTCGACACCGTGGAACTCAAGGGGGATATGTGCCTGACTTGTCTTGATAGCCATTTTTTTGCAGACAAAGAGAACTGTTGAGTAGTGTTTATAAAAGACAAAAGGGTAAGTTGAGAATATTAATAACCATGATTAATTACGGAATACATGTCATTTAGCTACTTTATGTCGCTAAATAACTGTACACGTCTGTCTGTAATTTGGTAACATATTTGTTCATCCTAGCTAGCTAATTAGCTAGCAGACCAACTCGATGTTGAAGCTCACGTTAGCATCCAGCTAGTTGACGTTAGCTTGACACCGTTATTTGCGAAATGCAGCCATTTTTTTGGAGGAAGGTGGTGATCTGTCTGTCGGTGAAGTTTTTTTTTGTTGAATAATGTTACCATTGATCTACCGAGGTATATTATCACAACTCCTACATCATGTCAAAAACATATCGCATTAGACAGATCCTTACTTACAGCCAGGTCATGATGTAATGCCAACTATTGTCAACGTACAGTGATAGCAGTAGCTAACTAGCTACTGTAGATAGTTAAACAGTTAACCAGTGCTGTCTGACCGATGATAGGGCCATTTAAACCGATGTAGGCCTATCTCATCTATCTCGCATGCAATGCTAAACTATTAGTTTATGATTGCCTAAATATTACTATGTCAAATACTAATCTCACAACCTAGAAAATATGAAACCATTATGATTTTGTAAATTAGGCTAACGTTAGGTTGTTACGCTATAGCCTACCTCACCAATGCAGTGAATGGTCCACATTATATAATAGCGTTATAGCTGATGTCGTTCTGTGCAAGCACCATATCATAATTAATGCTATTATGAAGTGTTGCACTTCATGTTTATATCACAATAATGAATCCAAGAAAGTTGCCTACTGTAGTTGTGTCCATATCTGTGTCCCAGTTTGTCTTCCACCGTTGTCATTGTCATGCAGTAACCTGAAACGTCTGATTTATTGTAGGGCTAGCCTATCCCAAGGCTATGTAGGCATATTATTTAAGATAAGAGAACTTGATTGTCAGTTAAGTTTGCACAGAATGGAAATGTGTCTTAGAAGATGTGGCTTACATTAAAAGGGTAAAAGCAGACATTAAACATACACATTACACTAAACGTGTACATGTCAGTCCATCAGTCTTATCTAGGATTGCCACTACATTTGGAAGGATGCGTGCAGTGGGTGGGTGTTGTCGAAGACCTGGAGGGCTTTCCTTGTGATGTTCTGTGTACACTTATTGGAGTTGTGGCTCTTTCCTGCCCACTTTTGCTGGCCTGATTGACAAATTGTGCTCGTTTACTCCTTTACTCCTGTTCCTGACTGAGAAAGTCCAATACCAGGAAGAGATGTTGAAAATGAGAACACCATCAGGTGTACACCATGATCAGTGTGTGTTTGCTTGCATTAACGTATTAGCTTCCTAAGTAGGAAGAGACACTGACTTGCCTTTTTGTTAATGAGGTAATTGTTTTCCTGGAAGATAGGTTTGTGGTCTTAAATTGTCCCCGAGTATTTCAAATGTGACTTGTTCCACGTCCCAGCCATTCATGGTGACGTGCTCAAAAGAGGGACTTGCGTTGTTCCCCAGCTTACCCTCCAAGCCACAGTTCTTTAGTCTTGGTGACATTGAGGTCAAGGAAGCTATTGTCAATCCCCTTCACAAGGCAGTCAATTAACTGGGAGTAGCTTGAGCTAGACTTGCCCTCCAAGCAAGCAACCAGAGCCATGTCGTCCGCATATTTGATGAGGTCACTGTTGTTGAATGCCATTTCATTAGTGTATATGGAGAACAGGAGAGGTGACATGATACAACCTTGTGGGATGCCTGTGTTCAGGACAAGGTGGTCCTGATAATTAAAGATAATTAAATAAAACATTTTATTGTCACATCTTTAAAGATCAGCTGCCACTAAAAATCAAATTAGAAAACAGCCTATGTGGCACCCAGGGTGGGAAATTACCAGCCAAATGCTGGTAGATGTTGGCATTGGCTGTCATAATGGCTATTCTTACCAGAGACATTGGCAGGTGGTCATCACAGAGCATTTGGGAGTAGTTTTCCCCCCCAAATGTGTTTGTGTCAGCTCTGGAAGAGAGAATCTCAATGCTACAGTGGTGAAAGTGGGGTGGGGTACAGCATAGGTTCAAACAAGAGAGAAAGATGTAGAGCATGGCTGCTGGAACAGGTATAGAACACACTCTGATATTCACTGTCTATGTTCTGTGTTGTTCTTTGAAATCACTTTCAATCAATTTCAAAACCATTCAATAAATGTCCTGTATGGTCCGATTCCCGGAGCCACCCATACGCAAAAATATATGCATGCATGACTGTAACTCGCTTTGGATAAAAGTATCTGCTAAATGGCATATATTATTGTTTTAACATTACAATGCGTGCATGTGTTTTCTGTCATTTTATCCTCAGTTTTTTTTTTGTGAGGGGGCTGGTAAAATTTGGGCATCCACCAGCCACTGTGTTAAGTAAACTTCCCACCTTGGTTGCGTCGATATGAGTCAGAAATATTTATTCTACTGTCAAAATTGACCACTAAGTGGATAGGATAATTTTGGTCATAGTCAATCTCGTCCATAAGAGTTTTGTGATACTTGTGGTCGTGACTGCATCACAACTTAAATGAAGGTTAGGTTTGTTTCAATCCAGCCCACAACTGGCAGCACACACATATTTGTTACACGCTTCATAGACAACAGGTGTGTACTAACAGTGAAATGCTTACTTACGGGTCCTTTTCTAACAATGCAGAGTTAAAGATCAAACAAAACAAACCAAAAAAATAGTGACCCAGGGAATTAAGAGTAAAAAAACATGACTTTATATAGGGAGTAGAAAATATCATGGCTATATACAGGGAATACCAGTACGAATCGATGTGCAGGGGTAGCTATGTACTGTACATATACAGTGCCTTTAGAAAGTATTCGTACCCCTTGACTTATTCCACATTGTTTTGTTACAGCCTGAATTCAAAATTGATTAAATTGTTTTTTTTCTTACCCATCTACACACAATAATAGCCCATAATGACAAAGTGAAAACATTGTTTAAATTCACACTCCTGAGTCAATACTTTGTAGAATAATCTTTGGCGGCGATCACGGCTGTGAGTCTTTCTGGGTAAGTCTCTTAATAGAGTCCACACCTGGATTGTGCAATATTCTGCCCATTTTTATATACACAAAAACGTGTATGTAAATATGTCTGTCCTTGTTTGCCATCGGACGTCATTCAGCGATGTTCCTATTTGTGGATTCATTAGTAATTATACAAGCAGGTCACACATTTTTCCTGTCTATGAAAGACTACAACTTGTGTTGGTCGGTGCTTTGTACTCTGGCCCCCATCTCTCCCCCTAGGCAGACTTTAAAAAATATATATATATTTTTACAAAGGAGGCGGAAACTAACAACAATCCTTTAGGCAAAACTGAAAGAACTGACCAGACGTAATGGCTTCAAGTAATTCCTCTCATCAACTCGAATTTGACGATGGAGCTTCTATTAGCTTCATGGTGACATTCAACCATACATGTTTCAACCGGAATGTAGCAAAGAGGATTCAAAGCTAAATCCAACTCTTTGTTAATGTTTGAAGCTCCTCTACAGCCTATGCTAGCACCAAGAAGGCAGATAACAAATGCGGTGCCCAGTTAATTTCCCTTTAGTTAAACTAAAGTTTAATAACTAGATAATCTACTTAAATCCATGTTGTGTATTGCTGGCTAATATACTACTGTGTTACAGTGGGGAGGAAATACAATTATTTGCTAACTTGGCTGGCTATCTAGGTAGGTAGCTAGCTAAGTTAGCTTGCTTAACAACTACCGGTATCCATATCTATGACAAAAAAATTGAGGTTTTACAATCGGAGATCTTTTGTATCTCGATATGTAAAACCTCTTCTCCTTTAAGTCGTAGATATGGCTAGCTACATAAACAGCAAGCTATAACGTTACAACCAGCCACCTAAAGCTAGGTTTACCAGCAAACGTTAGCGCTTGACTGGCTAGTTAGCCACGCACCTGCTAACATGTTATGCAACGCCTCCCATTTGTAACTTGTTAGCAAACGTGTAACATCAGCAACTGTAAAATAAATGACTAGCAAAAATGACTAGCCAGCTACTTAACATGATTGACGAGGGTTGGCATTGGTTATGACCTTGGATGCATTTCAATCCCACAAAATGATAGCAAGATAGCATTACAAACAGATGTAAGTATTGCATATATCATACATTTACTACCGAACAGTGAGGAGAAACAATAATACAACAATTTACTGTTGTAAATCTCTAAAACTGAAGCTTGTTTTACTATAAAGATATTTGCCTAAGCATGCCTGATGGACATGGCTGTATGTGGATACCGTCTACCTACTTACCTACCTACCTAGGCTCATTTATACACTCTGGTCACTGGGCAAAGTTTGAGGGTTATGCCATATTTCTATTAGGCTAGATATTGTTGTACATGTAATATTTGTGCCTGTGCACATGTATGCATGTTCAACTAGTCTATCCTAATATTGATGTAATGCTGGCATGGTTCAACTGTTCAAACTGTACAATAGAATATAATTGTTTTTGTTCTTTGTCCAACAGACAAAACAGTGTAGTGCCTGGGTTTCTTCCTGTAGTGGATTCCTTTGCCTGCGTGTGTCATTGTAGCAGAACTGTATCCCTGTTGAGGGATTAGACATGATGCTGGATTTCAAGCAGATGACTCATGAGGTGCTGAATGGCAATTTAATTATTACAACACTCCTCCCACAGCTTTACAAGTATTCCCTGAATTTACTGTATGTTTCCTTGGAATGGCAATTTCATCGAGGCAACCTCTCCCATCATCTGCTTAACACCAGTTCTCTTAGCTACAGATTGTTACATCAGATAATGTGATTTAACCAAATATGTTTTTGGTATCCATTACTGGGAGTTACAGGATAGGTACTGTTTGGTGTAGCACAGTGAATTTTAGACCTACCTTAGTGATGCTGTCTTTGGCCTCGATTCGTGGAAACCGGAGTGTGGCAGGGACACCAGACAATAACGGATTACAAAGGGAAAACCAGCCACATCGTGGACACCGACGTCTTGCTTCCGGACAAGCTAAACACCTCCTTCCCCGCTTTGAGGATAACACCGTGCCGAGGACAGTGGGCTCTCGTTCTCCGTGGCCAACATGAGTAAGACATTTAAGCGTGTTAACCCTTGCAAGGCAGCCGTGTCCTCAGAGCATGCACAGACCAGCTGGCTGGAGTGTTTACAGACATATTCAATCTCTCCCTATCCCCGTCTGCTGTCCCCACTTGCTTCAAGTTGTCCACCATTGTTCCTGTACCCAAGAAAGAAAATGTAACTGAACTAAATCACTATCGCCCCGTAGCATTCACTTTTGTCATCACAAAGTGCTTTGAGAGTCTAGTTAAGGATCGTACCACCTTACCTTACCTGACACCCTAGACGCACTTCAATTTGGATACCGCCTCAATAGATCCACAAACGTTGAAATCGCCATCGCACTGCATACTGCCCTATCCCATCTGGGCAAGAGGAATACCTTTGTAAGAATACTATTCATTGACTACAGCTCAGCCTTCAACATCATAGTACCCTCCAAGCTCAGGTCTGAACCCCGCCCTGTGCAACTGGATCCTGGACTTCCTCTCCCTCAATGTCATCAAAACGAAGGAGCTGATCGTGGACTTCAGCAGACAGAGCACGCCTATATCCACATTGACAGGGCCGCAGTGGAGGTGAAAAGTTCAGCGTACATATCACTGACAATCTGAAATGGTTCAACCAAACAGACAGTGTGGTGAAGGCGCAATATCGCCTTTTCAACCTCAGGAGGCTAGGAGACCTCAGGATCACTCTCCTTGGTCAAATAACCCTTACACAGCCTGGAGGGCTGTGTTGGGTCATTTGTCCTGTTGAAAAACAAACGATAGTCCCACTAAGCGCAAACCAGATGGGATGGCATATCGCTGCAGAATGCTGTGGTAGCCATGCTGGTTAAGTGTGCTTTGAATTCTAAATAAATCACTGACAGTGTCACCAGCACAGCACCAGCACACCTCCTCATTCATGCTTTTCAGTGGGAACCACACATGCGGATATCACCCGTTCACCTACTCTGCGTCTCACAAAGACACGGACGACGGTTAGAACCAAATATCAATCATTTGGACTAATCACAGCAAAGGACAGAGTTCCACTGGTCTAATGTCCATTGCTTGTGTTTCTTGGCCCAATCAAGTCTCTTCTTATTAGAGTCCTTTTTAGTATTGGTTTATTTGCAACAATTTGACCATGAAGGCCTGATTTCAGGGTAGTCTCCTCTGAACAGTTGATGTTGATGTGTCTGTTACTTGTACTCTAAAGCATTTATTTGGACTGTGATCTGAGGTGCAGTTAACTCAAATGAACTTATCCTCTACAATTCTGGGTCTTCCTTTCTTAATGCATTTGAGCCAATCAGTTGTGTTGTGACAAAATAGGGGTGGTATACAAAAGATAGCACTATTTGATAAAAGACCAAATCCATATTATGGCAAAAACATGAAGGTCAGTCAATGCGGAAAATGAAGAACTTTGAAAGTTTCTTCAAGTGCAGTCACAAAAATCACCAAGAGCTAAATTGAAACTGGCTCTCATGAATCCTCATGATGATTTTTGCGACTGCACTTGAAGAAACTTTCAAAGTTCTTAATTTTCCGCATTGACTGACCTTCATGTTTTTGCCATAATATGGATTTGGTCTTTTACCTAATAGTGCTATCTTCTGTATACCACCCCTATTTTGTCACAACACAACTGATTGGCTCAAATGCATTAAGAAGGAAAGAAATTCCACAAATTAACTTTCAACAAGGCACACCTGTTAATTGAAATGCATTCCAGTTGACTACCCCATGAAGCTGGTTGAGAGAATGCCAAGACTGTGCAAAGCTGTCATCATCCCAAAGGGTGGCTATTTTGAAGAATCTGAAATATAAAATAAATGTTGATTTTGTTTAACACTTTTGGTTACTACATGATTCAGTTGAAGGCATTGTTTATGTCTACACTATTCATCTAAAATGTAGAAAATTGTAAGAATTAAGAAAAACCCTTGAGTGAGTAGGTTTGTCCAAACCTTTGACTGGTACTGTGTGTGTATATATATACACACACACAGTGCATTCAGATACACACACACACAGTGCATTCAGAAAGTATTCAGATCCCTTCACTTTTTCCACATTCTGTTACTCTACAGCCTTATTCTAAAACCAATTTAAATATTTTTTTTTGTGGAAAAAGGAAAGGGGCCTGAGTACTTTCCAAATGCACTGTAAATCTGCAAATGTGAGGATGCATGGAATGCTTTATTAAAAAGGTTGATTTTCATGGTGCTTATGTTAACTGTCCACATTTACTTTTCCTCAGCCAACAAGAGGAGTAACGAACAGCAAAATCACTAACCTATGTTAATCTACTGTCCCCCATAGTAGAAAAGTTGACCTATTCTATTGGTCAGTTTTTCGTTCTGTGCGAGAATGATGTAGCCACTTCCAAAAAGACTATGGGACTGTTGTGGGATGATGGGTCCCAGATTTATACAACCGATAGGCCTGGGCTACATCCAAAAGACATTACAGCAATGAGGATCATGCAATCGAATGTTAAATACAAAGCGTTGATAAACTATTTGTTCACATTTATTGCAGCAATGCGCACAAGTCAGTAGGCTATGTGCGAATGTTCGTTCCATAAATCAATAAGTGGGAAATAAACATTGTGAGCGGTTTCATGTGACAGACATGAAAATATCTGTTAGAAAATTTTAGAAAAGGGGGGATCAAATATGCAACAATTAGCACAATTAAGATTGTGCCTTTGGCTACTGGTCAATGAAATTAAGTTGATTTGAAAACTAATAGAACATGAGGGAAAAAGGCTACTGGTTTCAATGGTATACTGAAGTCTTTATAAAATAATTGCCTGCATGTTTGGTTGGATTTTGGCTAGGCTACTTTGAAGCAAGGTAATACATGCCTCATAATATGTAGTAAAATGTTCACGTTTCAAACCAGGAAGCATATCTTTTCAAAATGCATACGTCCTCCAGCTCATTGAAAAGTGGTGTGTGACGTGCTGAAGCCTGCCTAGTTGCCTACGCACTTGAATGGTGAATGGGAAGCTTGCTTTTTTCCCCCCCCACCCGGACAATTGGCCGGTGCCAATTTTATTTATCGGTTTTTCATTTCTTTGAATTGCCATAATCTGGATGTTACAGGCTAACGGAAACCCTGGTGTCAGTATGTGTGTGCAAAAAAAGGTAAATACAGGTACTCTAGGTAGCCATTTGATTAGCTGTTTAGAAGGCTTATGGCTTGTTGTTAGAAGCTGTTCAGGGTCCTGTTGGTTACAGAGTTGGTGCATTGGTAGCGCTTGCCGTGCAGTAGCAGAGAGAACAGTGTTTTTGTGGGGGCCTTCCCTAGCAGAGAGCTCGGCCCTAGTGATGTCCTGGGCCGTAGGTACAGTGGCTTGCAAAAGTATTCACCCCCTTCACATTTTTCCAATTTTGTTGCCTTAAAACCTGGAATTAAATTAGATTTTTTGGGGAGGGGTTTGTATAATTTGATTTACACAACATGCCTACCACTTTGAAGATGCTAAATATGTTTTATTGTGAAACAAACAATAAATAAGACAAAAAACACAACTTGAGTGTGCATAATAACTATTCACCCCCCCAAAGCCAATACTTAGTAGAGCCAGCTTTTGCAGTAATTACAGCTGCAAGTCTCTTGGGGTATGTCTCTATAAGCTTGGCATATCTAGCCACTGGGATTTTTGCCCATTCTTCAAAGCAAAACTGCTCCAGCTCCTTCAAGTTGGATGGGTTCTGCTAGTGTACAGCAATATTTAAGTCATACCACAGATTCTCAATCGGATTGAGGTCTGGGCTTTGACAAGGCCATTCCAAGACATTTAAATGTTTCCCCTTACACCACTCGAGTGTTGCTTTAGCAGTATGCTTAGGGTCATTGTCCTGCTGGACGGTGAATCTCCATCCCAGTCTCAAATCTCTGCAAGACTGAAACAGGTTTCCCTCAAGAATTTCCCTGTATATAGCGCCATCCATCATTCCTTAAATTCTGACCAGTTTCCCAGTCCCTGCCGATGGAAAAACATGGATGGGATGGTATTCTCGGGGTGATGAGAGGTGTTGGGTTTGTGCCAGACATAGCATTTTCCTTGATTGCCAAAAGCAAAAACAAATTCTTTAAGCAATGGCTTTTTTGTGGCCACTCTTCCATAAAGCCCAGCTCTGTGGAGTGTACGGCGTAGTGGTCCTATGGACAGATACTCCAATCTCCACTGTGGAGCTTTGCAGCTCCTTCAGGGTTATCTTTGGTCTCTCCTTGCCTGGTCTGAGTTTTGGTGGGTGGCCCTCTCTTGGCACGTTTGTTGTGGTTCTTTCCATTCTTTTAATAATGGATTTAATGGTGCTCCGTGGAAGTTTCAGATTTTTATAACCCAACCTTGATCTGTACTTCTCCACAACTTAGTCCCTGACCTGTTTGCAGACCTCCTTGGTCTTCATGGTGCCACCCCTTGTTTAGTGGTGTTGCAGACTCTTGGGGGCCTTTCAGAACAGGTGTGTGTGTGTGTGTGTGTGTGTGTGTGTGTGTGTGTGTGTATGTACTGAGATCATGTGACACTTAGATTGCACACAGGTGGACTTTATTTAACCTCATAGTCCACCCCATCCCGCATGCGGTCGCGTTACTACAGCCTCAAGCTCATTACCATAACGCAACGTTAGCGATTTCTAAAAATCGCAAATGAAATGAAATAAATATGCCTGCTCTCAAGCTTATCCTTTTCTTAACAATCCTGTCGTCTCAGATTTTCAAAATATGCTTTAGAACCAGAGAAAATCAATAATTTGTGTAAGAGTGGTGATAGCTAGCTTAGCATTTAGCGTTAGCATTTAGCACGCAACATATTCACAAAAACCAGCAAAGGGATCAAATAAAATAATTTACCTTTGAATAACTTCAGATGTTTCAATGAGGAGACTCTCAGTTACATAGCAGATGTCCAGTTTTTCCTGAAAGATTCTTGTGTAGGACACAACGTTCCGTTTTGTTACTATGCATTTGGCTACCGAAACTAACCGAAAATTCAGTCACCTACACGTCAAACTTTTTTCCGAATTAACTCCATAATATCGACTGAAACATGGAAAACGTTGTTTGAATCAATCCTCAAGGTGTTTTGTCATATATCTTCATTGAAATGCCGTCCCTGGAAGCCTGCATTCTTCTCTGATTCGGATGGAAAAATACTGGTAGCTGACTTTTGCGCACCATTTTCCACGCAGACACCGTGCGGGACACTTGGCAATTGTAGTCTCTTATGGTCAATCTTCCAATGATATGCCTACAAATACGTCACAATGCTGCAGACACTTTGGGGAAACAAGAGAAAGTGTCCGTTCATTCCTGTCGCATTCACAGCCATATAAGGCGATCATGGAAAACGTAGCCTCAAATCCTGTTCATTTCCTGGTCGGTCAAACATCTTGGTTTTGCCTGAAGCATTTGTTCTAGGGCACTCACAGTGAAAATCTTTGCAGTTCTGGAAACGTAAGAGTGTCTTCTTTCCAAAACTATCAATTCCAAGCATAGTCGAGCATCTTTTCGTGACAAAATATTGCGCTTAAAACAGGCATGTCTTTTTATCCAAAAATGAAATACTGCCCCTATAGGACTAACAGGTTAACTATGTGACTTCTGAAGGTAATTGGTTGCACCAGATCTTATTTAGGGGCTTCATAGCAAAGGGGGTGAATATATATGCACGCACCACTTTTCCATTTTTTATTTTTTAGAATTTCACTTCACCAATTTTAACTATTTTGTGTATGTCCATTACATGAAATCCAAATAAAAATCTATTTAAATTACAGATTGTAATGCAACAAAATATGAAAAACGCCAAGGGGGATGAATACTTTTGCAAGGCACTGTACTACCCTCTGTAGCGCCTTGCAGTCGGATGCCAAGTAGTTGCCATACCAAGAGGTGATGCAGCCAGTCAAGATTCTCTCTGATGTAGCTGTATAACTTTGAGGATCTGAGGGCCCATGCCAAATCTTTTTAGCCTCCTGAGGGGGAAGAGGCATTGTCATGCCCTCTTCACTACTGTGTGGATGTGTTTGGACCATGATAGATCCTTAGTGATGTGGACACAGAGGAACTTGAAGCTCCCAAGCCACTCCACTACAGCCCCTCTGAGAATGGGGGCGCGCACGGCACTCCATTTCCTCTAGTCCACTATCAGCTCCTTTGTCTTACTGATGTTGAGGGAGAGGTTGTTGTTGTCCTGGCACCACACTTCTAAGTCTCGGATATGCTCCCTATAGGCTGTCTCATCAATTTGGAGTGTAGCTGCACGTGACCCAATCGTAATGCCCGTAGTAGATGTGCCTTGGGATATCCCTATGGGGCTAGGGTTGGGGACCCTCTGTATGTTACACTGCACATGGGACAATATGTTAAAATTCCAATAGCTCCACATTTGAATGACTTAACCTCAAACCAACTATGAATGGTAGAAATTCATAGACAAATATTGAAATAATTTAATCAAATCTTAACCTTTCTAGCTAGCGGAACCCCTCGACAACATTCCGCATTGACAAGTCCAATACAGCAAATGAAAGATAAACATCTAGTTAATCTACCCATCGTGTCCGATTTAAAAAAATGTTTTACAGCGAAAACACAACATATTTGTTAGATCACCACCAAATCCCAAAAAACACAGCCATTTTTCCCAGCCAAAGATAGTCACAAAAGCAGAAATTAGAGATAAAAATGAATCACTAACCTTTGATAATCTTCATCAGATGACACTCATATGACATCATGTTACACAATACATTTATGTTTTGTTCGATAATATGCATATTTATATCCACAAATGTCGGTTTACATTGGCGCCATGTTCAGAAATGCCTCCAAAATATCCGGAGTAATTACAGAGAGCTACGTCAGATAACATAAACTTTGACGAAAGATACATGTTTTACATATAATTAAAGATACACTGGTTCTTAATGCAACCGCTGTGTCAGATTTTTTAAAAACGTTACAAAAAAGCATACCATGCAATAATCTGAGACTGTGCTCAGAAGTAAATATATTTCTCCGCCATGTTGGAGTCAACAGAAATACGAAATTACATCATAAATATTCCCTTACCTTTGATGATCTTTCATAAGAATGCAGTGCAAGGAATCATAGTTCCGCAATAAATCAGTGTTTTGTTCGATAATGTCCATTACTAGTGTCCAATTAGCTACTTTTGCTAGCACGTTTAGCTCACATGTCCAAAAGCTGGCGCCGGTCCAGGCAAACTCGCAAGAAAACTTCAAAAAGTTATATTCCAGGTCGAATAAACTGGTCAAACGAAGTAGAGAATCAATCTTCAGGATGTTATCATATATCCAATAACATTCCAACCGGAGCATTCGTTTTTGTCTACAGAGTAATGGAACGCAAGGCGATATAATAAGTACTGTGTGTAACCGGGAACTGTCAATCTGCCAGACCAGTGACTCAAATAGCTGCCATCCGGTCCCACATCACACTAGAGGCTTCATTCCACGTTCTACTGATGGTTGACATCTAGTGGCAGGCATAGGAAGTGCGAACAGATCCATATCTTATTTGGATGTGAATAGGCGATGAGTTGAAAATCAACCAGCCCCAGAATTTCCACTTCCTGTTTGGATGTTTGCCTGCCCTATGAGTTCCGTTATACTCACAGACATAATTCAAACAGTTTTAGAAACTTCAGAGTGTTTTCTATCCAATAGTAATAATATGCATATATTAGCATCTGGGACAGAGTAGGAGGCAGTTCACTATGGGCATGCAATTCATCCAAAGTGAAATTATATACTTTTTTTCTTACAGCATTTACACATATCTTTAAAAAAAGCAAGTACCACAAAATCAAACTGCCTAAAATCCCTAAAAGGTTAACAAGTCCAATACAGCAAATTAAATATAAACATCTAGTTAATCTACCCATTGTGTCCAATTTCAAAAATGCTTTACAGCTAAAGCACAACATATTATGTTAGATATCCCCCAAGTCGGAAAAAAACACAGCCATTTTTCCAGCCAAAGATAGGAGTCACAAAAAGCAGAAATAAGGATAAAATTATTCACTAACCTTTGATGATCTTCAACAGATGACACTCATGGGACATCATGTTACACAATACATGTATGTTTTGTTCGATAATGTGCATATTTATATCCAAAAATCTCAGTTTACATTGGCGCCTTACGTGCAGTGCAGTAATGTTTTGATTCCAAAACATCTGGTGATTTTGCAGAAATACTCATAATAAACATTGATAAAAGATACTAGTGTTATTCACAGAATTAAAGAGACTTCTCCTTAATGCAACCGCTGTGTCAGATTTTTTAAAAACTTTATGGAAAAAGCATAATCTGAGAACGGCGCTCAGAACTCAAAACAGCCAGAGGAATATCTGCCATTTTGGAATCAACAAAGTTAGAAACAACACCATAAATATTCACTTACCTTTGATGATCTTCATCAGAAGGCACTCCCAGGAATCCCAGTTCGACAATAAATGACTGATTTGTTCCATAAAGTTCCATCATTTATGTCCAAATAGCCACTTGTTGTTAGCTTATTCAGTCCAGTAATCCATCTTTATGAGGCGCAGGCACTTCATCCAGACAAAACCCCGAAAAGTTCCGTTACAGTCCTTTAGAAACATGTCGATGTATGGAATCAATCGTTAGGATGTTTTTAAACATAAAACATCAATAATGTTCCAACCAGAGAATTCCTTTGTCTTCAGAAAAGCACTGAAACGAGAAGTGCGCTCCCGACAGAGTTACGTCATGAGACCAAGGCTCTCTGCCAGACCACTGACTCAAAAGAGGTCGCATGAGCACCTCCTTTATAGTAGAATCCTCAAACCAGTTTTTAAAGATGGTTGACATCAAGTGGAACCCCTAGGAAGTGCAACCTCATCCATATCTCAATGTGTATTCGGTAGGCCAAGCTTTGAAAAACTACAAACCTCAGATGTCCCACTTCCTGGTTGGATTTGTCTCAGGTTTTCACCTGCCATATGAGTTCTGTTATACTCACAGACATCATTCAAACCGTTTTAGAAAGTTCCGAGTGTTTTATATCCAATACTACTAATACTAATATGTATATATTAGCATCTGGGCCAGATTAGGAAGCAGTTCACTCTGGGCACGCTATTCATCCAAAAGTGAAAATGCTGCCCCCTATCCCAAAAAGGTTAAGTGTGCAACATGAAAACTAGCCCCGGAGATACGCTATCCAAAGTCAAACCATCTTTGCCACGGTCACACACCAGCCGGCTGAAGCTAATTGTTGAAAAATAATTTGGCTAACACGGAACCCAAACCGGCTGCGCGTGTGCGCCATCGTGCATACATTTGTTTTGTTCCCCTACACCAAACGTGATTACGACACGCAGGTTAAAATATCAAAACAATCTCTGAACCAATGACATTAATTTGGGGACAGGTCTAAAAGCATTAAACAGGGGCCTCCCGGGTGGCGCAGTGGTTAAGGGCGCTGTACTGCAGCGCCAGCTGTGCCATCAGAGTCCCTGGGTTCGCGGCCAGGCTCTGTTGTAACCGGCCGGGAGGTCCGTGGGGCGACGCACAATTGGCCTAGCGTCGTCCAGGTTAGGTCGGTAGGGATGTCCTTGTCTCATCGCGCACCAGCGACTCCTGTGGCGGGCCGGGCGCTGTGCGCGCTAACCAATGTTGCCAGGTGCACGGTGTAGCCTCCGACACAACTGGTTTCCGGGTTGGATGGCATCTGTGTTAAGAAGCAGTACGGCTGGCTGGGTTGTGTATCGGAGGACGCATGACTTTCAACCTTTGTCTCTCCCGAGCCCGTATGGGAGTTGTAGCGATGAGACAAGATAGTAGCTACTACAACAATTGGATACCATGAAATTGGGGAGAAAAAAATTCAAAAAAATAAAATAATAATAATAATAATAATAAAAGCATTAAACATGTGTGGCAATTGTACTGGGAAATTAACATTGAGTTGTTATTTTACCTGAAATGCATAAGGTCCTCTACTCCGACAATTATATAAAACCGCCAACCAAATCGTTTCCAGTCATCTTTCCTCCTTCTAGGCTTTTTCATCTTTGAACTTATATGGAGATTGGTATCTACACTTTCATAGTATGAAACCGGCAAAACATTTAGTCTTTAGACCCATGTGGGTCTAACCAATGAGGTGATGGCAAGTGGGTACCTGCTTCTATAAACCAATGAGGAGATGGGGGAGGCAGGACTTGCAGCGCGATCTGCGAAAGAAATAGGAATGACTTCTATTTTAGCCCTTGGCAACGCAGACACTTGTTGGCGCGTGCGAGCAGTGTGGGTGCAATAATTGAATAACATGGATTTCTAAATGTATTTTGCAACGC
Source organism: Oncorhynchus keta (assembly GCF_023373465.1). Lineage (NCBI taxonomy): Eukaryota > Metazoa > Chordata > Actinopteri > Salmoniformes > Salmonidae > Oncorhynchus > Oncorhynchus keta. The sequence goes on from NC_068456.1 coordinate 8,446,739, forward strand.
TCGCAAAGTGTCTGGTCTGGTCAGCATGTAACTCTTCCAACCTGCGAACACACTAGACACCCACATCAAACCATACCCCGAAACCAACTCATGTTTAAATTCAGTCATGGCCTCCAGTATTTCTTTATTAGCCAAATCTAAAACAAGGCCAAATCAGTTCATCAACAAACACAATTAGCATCTCCTGTTTTCTACGTACAGCCTACAAGCCACTGATGTTCCATTTTTAAAAGTCTAATAAATCCATGTAATATAGCCTACACAATAGACCGGTCTCAGACTACATTTTCTTCATATCATGTTTCCTATTTCAGAAGAACAAAATAGCATACTCTGAGTTGTCCTTATGTTAGGTCCTGATCTGGCTATGCCATATGGCTGTGGGCTACACTAGTTCATTTAGCAGACAAGGTTTGCTTGGAATTCCGTGGCATTATTTTAGAGTTTGAAGAATACAATTGAACATGAATAAAATACACTGGATATTTTCTCCAAACGATTTGAGGGAGTTCGCACATGCGGCTATTCTGTGTTGAGCAGTTAAAAGAAACCGGTACAACTACAGTAATATGTTTAATTTAGAGTTATTTATGTAACTTTAGTTGTGATACAAATGTTGGGCTATATGTTGAGATTTTTAATACATTCTAACGCGGCATGGTGCGACTAACGATGATTTGAAAAAAGTGGCATGAAAGGCACTTTCTGCTTTGTTTTTTTTTGCGCAGGCTGTAAACACTTGATAATGCCACACATTTCCCTGCTGCATCACCTTTGTGTGGCCTTAATGGCCCTTAAAAAAAATATTTGCCTTTTGTGGCCCGTAGCTGTTGTGCCCTTTGGGCTGAATATAAAAATTATAATTCCCTTCTTCTGGTTGTGTGCTGAAGCACCTCTCACTCACATGGCTCTTCGTCACGTGATCGGATCTTTCTCACAAGCTACAAGTAAAGGCGGACGCAACTGCGCACATCCTTATTAGCCAATTCCGAAGTGCATATTGAAGATGTTGGAAGAGCTGTCCACATTTGCTTTTTGTCAACCAACAAGATGAGTAGGCGTAACGAACTACAAAAGCACTAGCCTATGTCAATCTACTATCCCCCATAGTACAAAAGTTGACCTATTCTGTGCATTAAATAAATATTCCAAACATAGTATTGGACAGTTGTGGGATGTGATAGATCCCAAATTAATACAAGCATCAAAACCTGGCTAGGACAAGCAAGCCCCATACTATTGTGGAGGACTTCATTCCTCCTGCTGCCCCGGCTATGGCTGGGACAATGCTGGGGGGAAAAGACCAAAGAATCTATACAAACAATGCCTTCATTAAACAGCACGGTTTCATGACAAATCTGTGACATGGCAGGAGATGAAATTGAAATAATTACTGCTTCGCATACAAGCCAGTGAATTATATGCATTACAGCTGGATGAGTCAACAGACGTGGCGGGCCTGGCACAGCTCCTGGAATATGTCTGTTACTTTTATGTGGGGTTAATTAAGGAAGACATCCTCTTCTGCAAACCACTGGAAACCAGGACAACATGAGAGGATATTTTTAAAGTATTGGACAGCTTTGTGACATCAAATGGACGTTGGTGGTCAAGATGTGTTGGGTAACGCACATGCAAGCAGTTGCTCCCAACGCCACTTGGGTACACTGCAGCATCCACGAGAGCTCTTTCTGCCAAGGGAATGCCTGACGGCTTGAAAGACATTTTGGACACTACAGTGAAAAATGGTTACCAATGTTAAAGCAGGGCCCCTGAATTCTGCTATTTTCTGCATTATGCAATGAGAAGGGCAGCGACCGTGTAACGCTTTTAAAACATACAGAAGTGCGCTGGTTATCAAGGGGAAAAGTATTGACATGTTTTTTTAATTGAGAGACAAGCTTAAAGTTCTCTTTACAGACCATAATTTTCACTTGTCTTGACCTCTTGCATAATGACGAGTTTCTCTCGCCTGAATAATCTGAATCTAGGATTACAGGGACTCCGCAACTATATTCAATGTGCGGGACAAAATTCAGGCTATGATTAAGAAGTTGGAGCTCTTTTCTGTCTGCATTAACAAGGACAACACACAAGTCTTTCCATCATTGTATGATTTTTCTTTTAGTGTGCAAATGAACTCAAGATTACGGACAATGTCAAATGTGATATAGCGAAGCACATGAGTGGGTGCACAATTACGCAGGTACTTTCCCGAAACGGACGACACAAACAACTGAATTTGTTATCCCTTTCATGCCCTGCCTCCACTCCAGTCCACTTACCGATATCTAAACAAGAGAGCCTCATCGAAATTGCAACAAGCGGTTCTGTGAATATTTAATCAGAAGACAGTGCCAGATTTCTGGATTGGGCTGCACTCAGAGCTTCTTGCCTTGGCAAATCGCGCTGTTAAGACACTGATTCCCTTTGCAAACACGTACCAGCAACAGTGTGTGAAAACCTTGTGAAGACTTACAGAAAACATTTGACCTCTGTCATTTCCAACAAAGGGTATATAACAAAGTATTGAGATTAACTTTTGTTATTGACCAAATACTTATTTTCCACCATAATTTGCAAATAAATAAATTAAAAATCCTACAATGTGATTTTATGGATTTTTCCCCCCTCATTTTGTCTGTTATATTTGAAGTGTACCTATGATGAAAATTACAGGCCTCTCTCATCTTTTTAAGTGGGAAAACTTGCACAATTGGTGGCTGACTAAATACTTTTTTGCCCCACTGTATGTCCCCATTACCAGTAAAACATAATCAAAACCTATTTCTCTTACTTGCTGTGATGTTTCTCTGTTCAGTCACAACCAGGATTTTATCATACGTGTCAAGTAGTGAAGTTTCAGCTCTGTCAGTGGCCTCTCTTCCTCGGTGCGCACTGTCACTGTGTCCATCTCCATCTCGTCCAGCTGGGTCTCTTAACATTTCACGTAAACCCTGTTTCTTGTCTGCATCGAAGTAGCGGTCCTTGTACCTAGCATCGAGCATGGTGGCGACACAGTAGAGGCTCAGAGAGAATGCCCCCGAATCGCTTGTTCACAACCTCTAGTAGAGTACTTTTCCAAGTTAACCCGATGGTCTGTATTGGCATTTTTGTTGAGCAAACGTTTCAATGACATGACAGGGTATCATGTCTGCTGCAGTCGCAGTTGAGCTTATTTTTCGAGTCAGTTGATCGAATGGAGCTAGGAGTGTTCATGTTTTAAACATGTTCTCAAATGCCATTGAAATGGCAGCAGCGGTATGAGAACCAGCACATTTTTGAGCATGCAATACGACTTTCCTCAGTACTAAATCCTTGCCGAATCATTGTGCTGTCAGACTCGGCATGCTCATGGGGCTGACATCGCTAGTCCAAATGTCAGTTGTGAAGCTAATAGCAGTGACACCCATAGCAAGATGCTCATATGTGTATGTTTCAACAATACTGTGTTACTCCGGTAGGGCAACATCTGAAAAATAGCGCCTACTTGGTAGTTTGTACGTGTAGCACTATATTTTTCGTGGAGTCATTGCGTCATCTACCTACGTTATATATGCACGTCAGCTTTGACATCGGTTTTGCACATCAGCGTTAAACTAGACATCGGGCCGATGTTTGCATTTTTAGCTAATATCGTCTAATTCCAATATGCTTACTGATATATCGTGCATCCCTGGTAGTTACCGTTTAGGGTAACCATACCCATTAAGCCCACTTCCATCTTTGGATAATAAAAAACAAAAGAATTCTGCTGTTTTAATGTTTCAACTAATTAATATGGTTGTTATATCCTTAACTTAATTATTCTAAGCCAATCGGATGTTTTATTAAGTTATTGACAATTATGTGTAATTTCCCATTAGTGGCCAATTTCAAAGCTGCAAAAAACTTGAGGTTACCTTAGATTGTCACGGTTTTCATATGGTGAAGGAGAGTCGGACCAAACTGCAGCGTGTATATTGCGATCCATGTTTAATCAAACAACGTAAACACGAATAAACACAAACACTACAAAACAATAAACGAAAACCGAAAACAGCCTATACTTGTGTCAACTAACACAGCACAAGGACATCAAGACACTCAGGACAATCACCCACAATACAACCAAAGAATATGGCTGCCTAAATATGGTTCCCAATCAGAGACAACGATAAACACCTGTCTCTGATTGAGAACCACTTCAGACAGCCATAGACTTTCCTAGAACACCCCACTAAGCTACAATCCCACTAAGCTACACACCACATACAAAAACCGATGTCACACCCTGGCCTGACCAAATACATGAAGAAAAACACAAAATACTTCGACCAGGGCGTGACAGAACCCCCCCCCCCTCTAAGGTGCGGACTCCCGAACGCACCTCAAATCAATAGGGAGGGTCCGGGTGGGCGTCTGTCCATGGTGGCGGCTCTGGCGCGGGACGTGGACCCCACTCAGTAAATGTCTTAGTCCCCTCTCCTTGCATCCCTAGATAGTCCACCCTCGCCACCAACCATGGCCAAGTATTCCTCACACAGAACCCCACTAGACTGAGGGGAAGCTCGGGACTGAGGGGAAGCTCGGGACTGAGGGGAAGCTCGGGACTGAGGGGAAGCTCGGGACTGAGGGGAAGCTCGGGACTGAGGGGAAGCTCGGGACTGAGGGGAAGCTCGGGACTGAGGGGAAGCTCGGGAGTGAGGGGAAGCTCAGGCAGGTTGATGAATCCACCAGATCCTGGCTGACTGGCAGATCCTGGCTGACTGGCAGATCTGGAAGAGTCTGGCAGATCTGGAAGAATCTGGCTGCTCCTTGCAGACTGGCAGCTCCTTGCAGACTGGCAGCTCCCTGCAGACTGGAAGCTCCCTGCAGACTGGCAGCTCCCTGCAGACTGGCAGCTCCTTGCAGACTGGCAGCTCCCTGCAGACTGACAGCTCCTTGCAGACTGACAGCTCTGGCTGCTTCATGCAGGCTGACAGCTCTGGCTGCTCCATGCAGGCTGGCAGCTCTGACTGCTCCATGCAGGCTGGCAGCTCTGACTGCTCCTTGCAGACTGGCAGCTCTGACTGCTCCTTGCAGACTGGCAGCTCCTTGCAGACTGGCAGCTCCTTGCAGACTGACAGCTCTGGCTGCTTCATGCAGACTGACAGCTCTGGCTGCTTCATGCAGACTGACAGCTCTGGCTGCTCCATGCAGACTGACAGCTCTGACTGCTCCATGCAGACTGACAGCTCTGACTGCTCCATGCAGACTGACAGCTCTGACTGATCCATGCAGGCTGGCAGCTCTGACTGTGCTGAACAGACAGGAGACTCCGGTAGCGCAGGAGAGGAGAAAGGCTCCGACAGCGCTGGAGAGGCGGGAGACTCCGACAGCGCAGGAGAGGCGGGAGACTCCGACAGCGCAGGAGAGGCGGGAGACTCCGACAGCGCAGGAGAGGCGAGGCGCACTGTAGGCCAAATGAGTGGTGCTGGCACTGGTGGTACTGGGCCGAGGACACGCACAGGAAGCCTGGTGCGGGGAGCTGCTACCGGAGGGCTGGGGTGTGGAGGTGGTACTGGATAGACCGGACCGTGCAGGCGCACTGGAGCTCTTGAGCACCGAGCCTGCCCAACCGTACCTGGTTGAATACTCTCGGTCGCCCTGCCCGTGCGGCGAGTTGGAATAGCCCGCACTGGGCTATGTAGGCGAACCGGAGACCCTGAGCGTAAGGCTGGTGCCATGTAAGCCGGCCCAAGGAGACGCACTGGGGACCAGATGCGTAGAGCCGGCTTCATGGCATTTGGCTCGACGCTCAATCTAGCCCGGCCGATACGTGGAGTTGGAATATACACAGTGCGCACCACTGCATAACACTGTGCCTGCCCGGTCTCTCTAGCCCCCCGGTAAGCACAGGGAGTTTGCACAGGTCTCCTACCTGGCGTAGCCATACTCCCTGTAAGCCCCCCCAATACATTTTTGGGGCTGATTCCCGGGCTTCCATCCACGTCGCCGTGCTGCCTCCTCCTCTTTGGGCTGCTCCTGCCTGTTGACACGCTGCTTGGTCCTGTGGTGGGTGATTCTGTCATGTTTTTCTTCATCTGAACGACAGGCGGACCAAAGCGCAGCGTGGTTGTTTTGATTCATGCTTTAATAACTTACTTCACATGAACAAACTAACAAAAAAACAAGAAATGTGAAACCTCAAAACAGTCCTATCTGGTGCAAACACAGAAACAGGAACAATCACCCACCAACACACAGTGAAACCCAGGCTACCTAAGTATGATTCTCAATCAGAGACAACTAATGACACCTGCCTCTGATTGAGAACCATACTAGGCCGAAACATAGAAATACCCAAAACCTAGAAAAACAAACATAGACTGCCCACCCAACTTACGCCCTGACCATACTAACTAAATACAAAACACAGGAAATAAAGGTCAGAACGTGACATAGATAAACATATTTTTCTGATATTTTTTGTACCTTCTGAGATAAGTGATCATACTTGATCTAAAATGAAGAGATAAATGTGCTAATATGCACACAATGGCATATTTCATGAGCATTCATGACTATTTCTTGCCAATTGAAAAATGTGTTTTTCATTCGAGTAGTAGTGCTTGCATGTCAGTCTCACAGTAGCAGCATATCTTGGTGAACTACAACAATATAATAGATTTCAGGCATTCACAGCCTAATTATTTTGTGGATTTTGTTTTATTTTACTGTTAAATTAACCCTGCATTGTTATACATAGATGCCATTTTTGTAAATGTAACATTTATCTCAGGTGGCCTTAAAGGGTACACCTAGCACAAAAAGCACTCCCTCTATACAGAATGTAAATGACAAAACAATATTGTTCAATATAACCAATACTAACTTGCATAATATTGTAGTCTACGGTGTATATTTACCAAATATTTTCTGGGTAGACATGGCTATTCTGTCTTTTTTTTCTGTTCCTATTAAGACTGGTTTGCATTGAAGCACATGGGAATAGTATGTTGATATCCAAATATTAAATGAATATGACCATACATTTTTTTGTTTGTGCAGATTTTAAGTTTGTTAAAACACAAACTACAGTTATGCATACTGTGCATATAGCCATGGCACCTTTATCAAGATTAGGAACAATTAGAAACCTCTGTACGTTTTGGAGTGGACAGGTATATGTTGATGCAGAGGGAGATCAGAGAGGTTGAGGGTATTCAGGGATAGAAGACGTACAAGTGGTGGATAATAATGCTAACAACTGAGGGGCAAGAAGATGACTATTGGGTGACTACTCATGCACTTTTGGGTAGGGGCATTGTAATATTGTTGTCTTTCATTCATCCAGGTGATTCAGTTTTTTTGGTCCAGCACCTGTACCTTTTTAATACACAGAGGGAGATTTGAAACTGTCTTCAGATAGGCGTTAGGAAGACGAGTTGAAGTAATAAGAGTAGAATTGCAGTACAGCAAATGTGAATCAGCTTGCAATAATTAATTGGAAGTTGTGTGGGTACTGGTCTTTGTTGCATGGCTTCTTATCCACAGAGGGCCAGTGTGGGGGCATGTTTGTGTTCTAACCAAGCAATAAGAAACCTGATTCAACTAATCATGTCTTGATTGAATTAGTTGAATCAGGTGTGTACTGGTCAGCAAGAACAAAAGTCTTAAGTCCACATTGATCTCTGTGGTACGATTGGACACTCCCCTGTTACGAGTGCTACTTTCATGATGTATAGTAATGTTCCGTTTCTTTTAAAAAGAAGATTATATTAATCACAGTTTACATCACAAATGTGAGTTTGTACATTTCTAACATGTGGAACTGAATTAAGATGTATTATTTAAGAGGTGGGCTTATGTGGAACACCCATGAGCTTAAAGGGTACACTCAGTACCCATTAAGCCCAGTCTGAACTTTTCACATATTTTAATAAAACAAATATATTTGATAAAATGTAAAAGTAAAGTCATTTTAACTTCACATGAGATGTTCATCTTTAATTTTATATCCACTTTTCTTACAAAAGTTTGGGCGGTATATGTTAGAAATGTCTAAACTTAGATTTGGGTGGGTTAATAGTTACACTTAACCTAATTCAGGTGCGCACCAGCCAGACAGTGGTTTGGCTAGTGCAGTTTCTATTGCGCATGTGATGTAGTTTTCGAAATGAATGGCAACTGGATTGACGCAGATAATCATGATTCTGTCAGGGTTACTTTGTTAACTTTTAATTGCCATTCCATATACCCCAAAACAGTTAGGCTGTCATTAGCATCACTAATGGCTACACAAAGTGGTAAAGAGAGAGGCCCTATGCTCACCGCACACAGCAGGAAACATTCAGGTAAATTTGCCAGTGGCACACCAGGCCAGTGCCAAATGAAAGCTACAGGCCCGAATGGGTGGGGTGGGGTGGGGGGGATACTGCCCCGGGTCAAGATCTGACAGGAAAGCAAATGGTGCGTGCATAATTTCAATAGCAGGAAATTTTGTCTTTCATTTGCGGGCTGAGCAAGTAGCTTATACAGGGTTCATACAAGTCAAATTTCAGGAGTTTAACAAGCACTAATTTTCAAGGGCCTACATTTTATATTGAATTGTTGTAATAGCCTATAGGAAAAAAATCGCCCCCCAAATGTGTACTTTTCTGCATGCATTTATTACTTTACGAATAATGCATTCTTTTATAGGCATATCCAATGGTATTATGCATTGACATTCACAATATTTTTACATTCTAAAATGTGTCCGAATAATGTGGGCATTGCTTGACTCAATGGACAGCATGTTCCTCACACAAACACACTGATGAAGTCTGTCCATGTGGTAGCTAGTAGGCTCGGGGGGTATCCTGATTTTCATATCGTCATACTGTCCTTCTATCATCTTGGGATTTACAGTTTTACCAGCATAGCACACAAGGAGTGCTAAAAACACAAGAAAAGACCATTGTGCCTCTGTTACTAAATTGTTACAAACAAATAGCAAACACATAGACGCTGTTAACGAGCGAGAGCGAACATATATATTATTTATTATTATTAACCTTTATTTAACTAGGCAAGTCAGTTAAGAATAAATAATTTTTTACAATGACGCCCTAACCTGGATGACGCTGAGCCAATTGTGCGCCACCCTATAGGGACTCCCAATCACGGCCGATTGTGATACAGCCTGGAATTGAACCAGGGTCTGTAATGACGCCTCTAGCACTGAAATGCAGTGCCTTAGACCGCTGCGCCACTTGGGAGCAAAGTCTGGCAAATCCAGCTCGTGAAGTTATACAAGCATAGCTAGTACCTACCGAATGTCATTTTCGGTGAGCGAAAGTGAACGAGAGAAATTGTGATACATGCTTTTCTGAAGGAAGCGCAGCATTTGTACATGGAGCAGAGGGTAGAAGAACAGAGGCGGGAACCCTAGTAGTAAGCACAGGGGAAAAAACTGTACCGACATGAAAAGCTGAAGAACATACGCACATCCAGGTACTTTCCACAGATGTTAGAGTTGTAGGCAAACTCATGGAAAACAGAAAGGAAAACGCTGCACACTGCTGCTCATGCTCCCAGGTGATATCTATTTACAACGGTTCGACCCTTAGGTCTTCATCAGGCATCCATATCCCAGGTGGGGGCGGAAGGTCCTATATATAGGGGCAGTACTCAGTGACATCACTTCCTGAAACGAGAGGTAAAAAATGTATAACATAGTTTCACAGTTAACATTCAATGTATCAAAATATATGATCATACACAGAATATGATCAGTATTTATAGTAATATACATACTATATTCAATTAGGATTAAAGAAAACACAATTCAGACTTTCAAGTCAAACTCCTCATTAAGGCCAAGAGGAGACTGTGGATCCAGAACGATTCCCTTTGAAGAAGTTTCCTCTCAATGTCCCCTCCCCTGCGTGACATCTTGACCATTTATATTCCAATGTATCTCAGAGAACTATTAGGATGTCCAGCTTGTACAAAATGAGCAGCCACCAGATTTTTTTGTCTCATCTGTTTTGTATATTGCTGCGGTGCTCACTGATCTGTGTCTTAAGGCTTCTATGGGTTTTCCCTATGTAGGACAGACTACAGGAAATGTCAGATTTTCAAGGTAGGCTATTCCATGATGACTGAATTGTGCATGGCAAAATTCAACTAAGATTTTGAACTTTTTAAATACCTGGTTTGCATACCCATTTTTGCCTTAGCATTTACTGGTAGATATCATAACTTTGAAAATCTTTCATACCCCTACCGCTGTCAGTCTGCACTCCACCTACCAACCAGCTGTTTGAGAGCTGGCGCTCTCTCTGCCCGACAGATTATCTATAGGCTATGTGTGCAGCGTGCATGATAAATAATCAACATAATGAATTAACAGCTTCTGGAATCCATCTGTTTTTAATAAATTATTTAGCCTAGATTAAAAATAGCATTATTACAATATTTTTTTCCATTGGCCCAAGCAGGCTACTGACAGGGACGATCGACTGGCCCAGATGTCGGGCCCGGATGTCGAGGCCTGACACACACACACACACACACACACACACACACACACACACACACACACAGAGGGGCATTCCCGTGCCGTTGTTGCCTCTTCAGAAAATTGGTCAATTTTTGGTCAATTACACATTGCTATTTGAATAATGCTGAATCAAAACCTAACGTGACCATTGCAAAAAATGTGTCGCACTGCCAAGTCAGAGTCGCAAATGCGACTGTTTTGGTCGCAGTATCGAACCCTGTTAATGTCTAGTCCCCTCAAACCTGGACCTCGAAGCCAATTCAACTGTTTTTCATTGTTCCTTACTATTCAGGGACTGATTTAGACTGGTGTAATTCATTATAAGGTAGAACAGAAAACCAGCAGGCTCCGGACCTTGTCGTGTAAGAGTAGAATACCCTGGTTTAATCAATGTTCGCTAGCTGCTCTTAAGATGCTATTGTTGTAGAAAGCCATTGTTGATACTAAGCAGATGGCCACAGCTATATAACTAGCTAGCAAGATGATTAAAAAACTATACTAAACAAAAGTATAAATGCAACATGAAACAATTTTACTGAGTTACAGTTCAAGGATTGGAAAGCTGCCGCGGTCAACCCCCTCTTCGAAGGGGGAGACACCCTGGACCCAAACTGTTGCAGACCTATATCCATCCTGCCCTGCCTATTTAAGGTCTTCGAAAGCCAAGTCAACAAACAGATCACTGACTATCTCGAATCCCACCATACCTTCTCCGAGCTGGTCACGGGTGCACCTCAGCCAAGGTAGAGAGAGAGAGTGCTCAAGGTAGCCAGCCATGTGGAGAAACAGATAGATGCTTTGTCTCACTCATCATCAGGTCAGGGATATGGATGTGATAATTATTGGATAGGGTTCTCAACTAGCCTAACTGGTTAAATAAAGGTGAAATAAATACAAATTCCGGCAGTTAGCATGCCAATTGCATGATCTCTCAACTTGAGATATCTGTGGCATGGTGTTGTGTGAAAAAAACGGCACATTTTTAGAGGGGCCTTTTATTGTCCCCAGCACAAGTTGCACCTGTGTAATGGCCATGCTGTTTAATCAGCTGCTTGATATGCCACACTTGTCAGGTGGATGGATTATCTTGACAAAGGAGAAATTCTCACTAAGGGTGATGTAAACACATTTGTGTACAACATTTTAGAGAAATAAACTTTTTGTGCATATGGAAAATTTCTGGGATCTTTTATTTCAGCTCATGAAATATGGGACCAACACTTTAGATGTTATATTTAATTCACTCTTAATAATCACATACATCCCATAGATACATTTTTATCTAGCTGACTAACATTAGCTAAATGGTTAGCATGATTCGCTAGCTAGGTAAAGTAAAGACACTGCATTGACTCTCGACAGCCAGCTATAGGCAGCTGCTTCATGAAAACGGATTCATTGTGATTTTATAATTATGTTACTAGCTACAGTGGCCAGATCGCTAGCTTGGTAAAGCATTTAGAGTTGTGTGCATTGCTGCACTTACAACCCCATTCGTTTCATATGAAGTTTGTGACTGCCTTGCTCAGTTAGCAAGCAAGTAAATGTTAGCTCGTGTTTCAACTAGCTAGCTAGCAAGCTAAAATTACAAGTACATTTACATTTACATTTAAGTCATTTAGCAGACGCTCTTATCCAGAGCGACTTACAAATTGGTGCATACACCTTATGACAACCAGTGGAACAGCCACTTGCATCTAAATCTTGTTGGGGGAGAAGGGGGGTGAGAAGGATTACTTACCCTTACTTACCCTATCCTAGGTATTCCTTGAAGAGGTGGGGTTTCAGGTGTCTCCGGAAGGTGGTGATTGACTCCGCTGTCCTGGCGTCGTGAGGGAGTTTGTTCCACCATTGGGGGCCAGAGCAGCGAACAGTTTTGACTGGGCTGAGCGGGAACTGTACTTCCTCAGTGGTAGGGAGGCGAGCAGGCCAGAGGTGGATGAACGCAGTGCCCTTGTTTGGGTGTAGGGCCTGATCAGAGCCTGGAGGTACTGAGGTGCCGTTCCCCTCACAGCTCCGTAGGCGAGCACCATGGTCTTGTAGCGGATGCGAGCTTCAACTGGAAGCCAGTGGAGAGAGCGGAGGAGCGGGGTGACGTGAGAGAACTTGGGAAGGTTGAACACCAGACGGGCTGCGGCGTTCTGGATGAGTTGTAGGGGTTTAATGGCACAGGCAGGGAGCCCAGCCAACAGCGAGTTGCAGTAATCAAGACGGGAGATGACAAGTGCCTGGATTAGGACCTGCGCCGCTTCCTGTGTGAGGCAGGGTCGTACTCTGCGGATGTTGTAGAGCATGAACCTACAGGAACGGGACACCGCCTTGATGTTAGTTGAGAACGTCAGGGTGTTGTCCAGGATCACGCCAAGGTTCTTAGCGCTCTGGGAGGAGGACACAATGGAGTTGTCAACCGTGATGGCGAGATCATGGAACGGGCAGTCCTTCCCCGGGAGGAAGAGGAGCTCCGTCTTGCTGAGGTTCAGCTTGAGGTGGTGATCCGTCATCCACACTGATATGTCTGCCAGACATGCAGAGATGCGATTCGCCACCTGGTCATCAGAAGGGGGAAAGGAGAAGATTAATTGTGTGTCGTCTGCATAGCAATGATAGGAGAGACCATGTGAGGTTATGACAGAGCCAAGTGACTTGGTGTATAGCGAGAATAAGAGAGGGCCTAGAACAGAGCCCTGGGGACACCAGTGGTGAGAGCGCGTGGTGAGGAGACAGATTCTCGCCACGCCACCTGGTAGGAGCGACCTGTCAGGTAGGACGCAATCCAAGCGTGGGCCGCGCCGGAGATGCCCAACTCGGAGAGGGTGGAGAGGAGGATCTGATGGTTCACAGTATCGAAGGCAGCCGATAGGTCTAGAAGGATGAGAGCAGAGGAGAGAGAGTTAGCTTTAGCAGTGCGGAGCGCCTCCGTGATACAGAGAAGAGCAGTCTCAGTTGAATGACTAGTCTTGAAACCTGACTGATTTGGATCAAGAAGGTCATTCTGAGAGAGATAGCGGTAGAGCTGGCCAAGGACGGCACGCTCAAGAGTTTTGGAGAGAAAAGAGAGAAGGGATACTGGTCTGTAGTTGTTGACATCGGAGGGATCGAGTGTAGGTTTTTTCAGAAGGGGTGCAACTCTCGCTCTCTTGAAGACGGGAGGGACGTAGCCAGCGGTCAGGGATGAGTTGATGAGCGAGGTAAGGTAAGGGAGAAGGTCTCCGGAAATGGTCTGGAGAAGAGAGGAGGGGATAGGGTCAAGCGGGCAGGTTGTTGGGCGGCCGGCCGTCACAAGACGCGAGATTTCATCTGGAGAGAGAGGGAGAAAGAGGTCAGAGCATAGGGTAGGGCAGTGTGAGCAGAACCAGCGGTGTCGTTTGACTTAGCAAACGAGGATCGGATGTCATCGACCTTCTTTTCAAAATGGTTGACGAAGTCATCTGCAGAGAGGGGAGGAGGGAGGGGGGGAGGATTCAGGAGGGAGGAGAAGGTGGCAAAGAGCTTCCTAGGGTTAGAGGCAGATGCTTGGAATTTAGAATGGTAGAAAGTGGCTTTAGCAGCAGAGACAGAGGAGGAAAATGTAGAGAGGAGGGAGTGAAAGGATGCCAGGTCCGCAGGAGGCGAGTTTTCCTCCATTTCCGCTCGGCTGCCCGGAGCCCTGTTCTGTGAGCTCGCAATGAGTCGTCGAGCCACGGAGCGGGAGGGGAGGACCGAGCCGGCCTGGAGGATAGGGGACATAGGGAGTCAAAGGATGCAGTAAGGGAGGAGAGGAGGGTTGAGGAGGCAGAATCAGGAGATAGGTTGGAGAAAGTTTGAGCAGAGGGAAGAGAAGATAGGATGGAAGAGGAGAGAGTAGCGGGGGAGAGAGAGCGAAGATTGGGACGGCGCGATACCATCCGAGTAGGGGCAGTGTGGGAAGTGTTGGATGAGAGCGAGAGGGAAAAGGATACAAGGTAGTGGTCGGAGACTTGGAGGGAGTTGCAATGAGGTTAGTGGAAGAACAGCATCTAGTAAAGATGAGGTCAAGCGTATTGCCTGCCTTGTGAGTAGGGGGAGGGTGAGAGGGTGAGGTCAAAAGAGGAGAGGAGGGGAAAGAAGGAGGCAGAGAGGAATGAGTCAAAGGTAGACGTGGGGAGGTTAAAGTCGCCCAGAACTGTGAGAGGTGAGCCGTCCTCAGGAAAGGAGCTTATCAAGGCATCAAGCTCATTGATGAACTCTCCGAGGGAACCTGGAGGGCGATAAATGATAAGGATGTTAAGCTTGAAAGGGCTGGTAACTGTGACAGCATGGAATTCAAAGGAGGCAATAGACAGATGGGTAAGGGGAGAAAGAGAGAAAGACCACTTGGGAGAGATGAGGATCCCGGTGCCACCACCCCGCTGACCAGAAGCTCTCGGGGTGTGCGAGAACACGTGGGCAGACGAGGAGAGAGCAGTAGGAGTAGCAGTGTTATCTGTGGTGATCCATGTTTCCGTCAGTGCCAAGAAGTCAAGGGACTGGAGGGAGGCATAGGCTGAGATGAACTCTGCCTTGTTGGCCGCAGATTGGCAGTTCCAGAGGCTACCAGAGACCTGGAACTCCACGTGGGTCGTACGCGCTGGGACCACCAGGTTAGGGTGGTCGCGGCCACGCGGTGTGGAGCGTTTGTATGGTCTGTGCAGAGAGGAGAGAACAGGGATAGACAGACACATAGTTGACAGGCTACAGAAAAGGCTACGCTAATGCAAGGAAATTGAATGACAAGCGGACTACACGTCTCGAATGTTCAGAAAGTTAAGCTTACGTAGCAAGAATCTTATTGACTAAAATGATTAAAATGATACAGTACTGCTAAAGTAGGCTAGCTGGCAGTAGCTGCGTTGTTGACACTACACTAATCAAGTCGTTCCGTTGAGTGTAATAATTCTACAGTGCTGCTATTCGGGGGCTAGCTGGCTAGCTAGCAGTGTTGTTTACGTTACGTTGAGTTAAAAGAACGACAATAGCTGGCTAGCTAACCTAGGGAATCGGTCTAGACTACACAATTATCTTTGAAACAAAGACGGCTATGCAGCTAGCCACGATCAAACAAATCAAACCGCTGCACTGCAATGAAACGAAAATGTGAAACCACCTGACCGGGTTGTTGAATTCAAAACAGCAGACGTTGGCTAGCTGTTAGCAGTTAGCTGTTGGCTAGCTAGCAGAGTCTCCTACGTTAAGTAGAAACGGCAGGCTCCTCCGTGTGCTCCAGGTACATATTTTGTACTAGCAAGAGAATGAATGGCCTCTTGTTGTGATAAGTGCTTATCTGCAGTCTATCAGCAGCCGGTATGTTTCATGCTTTTAGATAAAAAATAAAATCAAGTAAATCAAATATCTGGTATTAAGCCTCTCATAACTCTGGTTAAACAAGTAGGCCTAACTAACTTTATTATTAGCCCCTTGTCTGGTTAGATAGAAATGATGAAAAACCTAAAAGTCTTCTGTGAGTGCCTTGAACAGAACAGACCCGCCATGGCTTTTGGCCATCCCACAGGACTTTCTAAAAGCAACGCACCAAAAATATCTAATTTACTCTGGTCTGGGCAGAGAGCAGGCTTCCTCCCATAATCTTGTCCACTCTTGAACCCTCCCTGAGATCACTGGGATCCCCAGAGAATGGGTGTGTTAAGCAGAAGTAGCCCCGTTCTGTTTCATTGCAGCCACGGTTTTCTATGGGTAAGAGTTGCACTTATTGTCAGTTTAGGCTAGTTGATTATACGTGTAGTGAATAGTAACCAGATAAGCAGATAAGTGCACCAGCATCTAGTAGGCCTCACTTGCTAGATGCACTTAGATGACGGTTTTTGATAATCTTCCAGATGTGTTTATTTATTCGATAGCATGCCTACACTAATTGTAGCAAGGTCAAGATGGGTCAGACATCACTAAAATATAGTTTTGGCACATTATTCATTGGGAAGTTCTGGTCCTGGCTGCTGTTTACTGCTGGTAATTTCTATGTGAAAGGACCCATGAGCACCAAAATGTTAAGTTCATAGGAGCATGTCAAATGAAAGCTAAGAGTCAATTTTTTTACAGCCATTTTACATCCTAAAAATTAGGAATAAGCAAAGGCTTTGATTTCTGGTCAAACAGATGGGTTTTTAGAAAACATCTACCAGAAAGTCTTAAAAGGTATTAGAAATACATCAAAACACAATGTTGAATTAATATCAACACTTATATTTAGTTTTAGAGAAATTGTTCTGCCTTTTGTAAATTTAAACAACCACACCAGTAGAAATGTGGCTAGAGCTTACCCTTGATGTTGCACAATGATGTAAGTGAATAAGTCATCGTTTTAGTCAAAGTATGATGTATTTGGGCTTTAAGTGCCAAATCCAAATGCGTGACTTCGGATGTTTCCGTGAGTCTTTACGTGTCTTTTCCTATGAGATGACGTGCAAATTCTTTTCAGCCTACGTTTAGTTTCAGGGCAGGGTTTTATTTAACTCTGCCATGCTGGTGGATGGTAAATCTTTATTAATCAGAAACACCTGCTGTAAAGTTCTTCCTATACGCAAGTCATCCGAGAACCAAACAACTTTTCTCTGTAGCCTGCACTTGGGCTTCCAACAGCCTCGAAAATTGGCTATATTGTACAAATTCATGAAAACAAAAATGTGCTTTATGGCCTTAATTTAAGGTTCGGGTTAGGCTAAGGTGCATTCATCTTAAAATGGCAAGGTGGGACAACCACATAATACAGGCATAGATATCAGATGGGCAGGGACTCTGCTGTCCTATCTTCAGGGGGAAGGAAGCTGGTTCCAGCTTGGGGTGCTAGGACAGAGAAGAGCTTGGACTTGGCTGAGCAGGAGCTGCCCTCCCGTAGGGGTGGGAGGGCCAAGAGACCTGAGGACTGCTTGTGTTGGGGTGTTAGGGTTTGAGCATAGCCTGAAGGTATTGACGCATCCGTGTTTATAATTGTTGTTATTTCCCTGCTACACGTGGAAATTGCCACAACATTCCCACACCCAATTCCTGTATGTATTAGCAGCCTGCGTCAGTCTTCGAGGTGGAACCTTAACAGGAATTTGAATGTGTCATGTTATAGCTGACACCCCATTCTTTCAGCAGGCATCATAGAATCTTAATTCGGAGCAGTTTTTTTAGGAGTTTTTGGAAAGTATGGACACAAAATACTGAGGGAGATTTTACTGAAATTCTGTTACCAAACTTTGCATCTGCACAGTTTTTCCCAGTAAATGTATTTTTGTACAATTTTCAGTGTAAATTGTTTAAAGTTGTCATTGTGCATAGAGTTGTATGGTTTGTTAAACTGAAATCAGTTTTTTTTGGCATACATGTTAAGTGAAGAATCTGAGTCTCAGCACCATTCCGTTTATCGTGGAATTGCCCTGCACTGTCTGAAGTAGCATGACCCATCCATAATGGTGCTCTGTGGGCTGTTATTGGTGTGTATTATGTGAAATTGGATTGCTCAGTCATTTGGCAAAGCTGGAATTGCAGATGGCTGCAGTTTTAGTTGTGTTAAGAGGACAATTGTTGTGGCGTTGATTGTGTTTTGTCGTCACCTCTCTCAATAGGTTGCTCTCTGCAACCCTCTCTCCCCTTCTCTTCTCTCTCTTGCGCAATTTAGGCTTGTAATCTTGTTAGCTTTGCATTGATTTGCACTGAGATACGGCACAGGCACGGTACACAGGTAGGTGTGCTACCACTAGGGATCTTTTTATACTAGCCACCAACATGCTGTATTATTTTGGGTGCTGCATTTGGAATGCTCACCCGAGCCTCTTTGATGCCTAATCAGAATGGAGCCATGCTAATGAGGACACAGGATGGATGAAGATTAGCTAACTGACCCCATACCACACACTGGCAGCGCTCGTCATTTTCCCCTGGTCACTCGCTCCGTGTTAGCCTAACGACAGCAGCGTATAGGCTACCCTGTGTAGGAGCATTAAGCAGATAAAGGTCATACAACTCTTTAGGCCTGTAAAACTATTCTACCATATTACAGTATAGTGGCAGTGTATGTAGCCGAGGCCTCATCCTATTTCCTAGTTCCCACCACTGTCATATCGTTCTGAAACACTCCTCATTGCATGTTACACCTCTGCTATGTTGGATGAATGGACAGGCTAATGTCCTTCTGGTGTTTTGAAAAACTTTGCCTACATTTGATTGTGATTTAAAGGTTAAGTGCCGAGCAGTGCGTGCAGTTACCAAAATTCAGATTTGTCACCGGCCCAACATAACCCCCGTTAAAGTTGCATAATCACAATATTAATTTCTGTGTAAAACACCACATGGGTTAGCTATTCTTGGGCATGATTTAAACAAATTAATAATAATAATAATGTTGGAATGTAAATCCTGAAATGACAATCTAACCTTTCTTTGTTTTTTCGTGGATGTGATTAGACTTCGTAAGGATAAAATCCCCCAACCCACATGGAAAAACATGGTCCCCCTTAGAAAGTTTTGATGTTGCTTCACGTTACCAACCAGTCCATTTGGAGGGAAAGACAAAAGGAAAAGTAGGGTGTGCACCTTTCTCCTACTAAGTGCATTTGCTGAAAGCTGCATTGTCCAGTAGACTGGGCAGTTCTTTCTTTTTCTATCACGACCTTGTTTGTTTGATTGGGAACAGTTAGGCCTTTCACAATCAGTCTGTATATGGAATTGAACTAGTCCCACACATGCAAACTCAGTACTCTGCACAGATCACACAAAAGGTTACACATGCATGTATGTTCTTAGTTAGTCTTGCTTTGAGTGGGATGATTCTTACCTTTTGTAGATTGCTTTGTGTTGGACTGTTATAATGGCAGTAATATAGGCCATCTCTCTGACATTACTATGTGAGGGAATTGCTGTGCATATCTGAACCTAGCGTGTAAGTCCTTATATAAGTCTGTCAAAGCTGGATTGTTTTTTAAAAATGAATTGTACACTATTTATAGGCTAGTGAGTTTATCAGTAAGTCTTGTGAGAACCGATGATGGATAGGTTACCGTAATTGCAAATGGCGGTTATCATAACTAAAGCTTTTGACCACTAAGTTAACATGGTTGAGGGTGAATGGGGCCTCAAGGTCCATGTCTTGAAGGAGGGAAGGGAGATACCGTATAAAGTCTGTAAGTTCTTGTGGAGAGAGGGGAAGTGGCACCACCCCTTGAGAGAATAGAGGGAACACCTCCAACCCAACACACAATACACCCCCACTCGCACTCTTATCCACGACTTAGTCAGGGACGGGAGACTGACTGTAACACTAGGTCAATTACAATGAAAGAATGAGTGATGTCACACCCAGGCCCCCTGCTCCAATCTTGGCTGTGTACAGTTACAGTTTGAGGATGAATGTCCTGTTTGAAACTCCCTCGTCCCTCCCTCCCCCTCACTATTTAGCCTGCCATGAGCAACCTTATGAGTTAGGCCTATGATCATTACACACTGTTGATTCTCTCCCCCCCACTTAGTGACAGGTGTGTATTTGTGTGATCATCATTAGTAGTAGGGATGGGCATGAATAATGGAGTACTCGAACGGACGTCAAAGCTCGATCTTTAACCAGAGATCACATTTTTTTGAAATACTGTGAAACTATTTGATGGAATGTGTTTTGTGGCTGCCGGCAAGTTACATTTTATCTTGAAGACTACTTTAATATGCTTTGACTCGATTGTTCCATTTCTACATGTGCATTTCCGGAGGACAACAGAAAATAAACCAAGCCAAGCATCACACTGTTCTATGGTCCCTTTCCCCTCTGTGTCTTGTTCACTTAATTGCGTTCCGACCGCTCCCTCCACACACATGTGCTGAGTGCACACAAAAACACCCCTTAGGCCTACAGAAATAAATGCCTATAAAAACATATCTAACTGGCCCTGCCGAGTGGCGCAGCGTTCTAAGGCAATGCATCACATTGCTAGAGGTGTTGGTACAGAACCAGGTTCATTCCTGGGCTGGGCCACAACCTGCCGCGGCAGGGAGTCCCATAGGTGGTGCCAAATTTGCCCAGCGTTGTCCGGGTTAGGGCAGGGTGTGGCCGGTGGGGCTTTACTTGGCTCATTGCGCTCTAACAACTCCTTGTGGTGGGCCGGGTGCCTGCAGGCTGACCTCGGTCGCCAGTTGAACTGTGTTTCCTCTGACACATTGGTGCGGCTGGCTTCCGGATTAAGCTGTTGGTTGTTAAGGAGGCTGGTCATTTTTCTGAGGACGCATGACTCCACCTTTGCCTCTCCCGAGCCCATTGGGGAGTTGCAGCAATGAGACGATCGACTACAGTTTTATCACAAATGGACTGTTGATTGAAGTAGGAAAATGTGTTCCAACAATGAGCTGCATTTTTGGAATAATTGCATCCCGTCTATTTCCCACTTAAGTTACTTTGCGAACTGCTAGTGCCATTTAGAATTGGTTAGGAGGGCTGTCCCCGACCCAACAAAAATATTGGTTGACCGAAAATCGTCTGTTATTTTGACCAATCAATGTGTCAATTTTAAATGGTGTATTTTTCCATATACAGTACCAGTCAAAATTTTGGACACACCTACTCATTCAAGGGTTTTTCTTGATTTTTGACTATGTTCTACATTGTAGAATAATAGTGAAGACATAACTATGAAATAACACACATGGAATCATGTAACCCAAAAAGTGTTTAAACAAATCAAAAGATATTTAAAGTAACCACCCTTTGTCTTGATGACAGCTTTGCACACACTTGGCATTCTCTCAACCAGCATCATTAGGTTGTCACCTGGAATGCATTTAAATTAACAGATGTGCCTTGTTAAAAGTTAATTTGTGGAATTTCTTTCCTCCTTAATGCATTTGAAACAATCAGTTGTGTTGTGAGAAGGTAGGGGTGGCATACAGAAGATAGCCCTATTTGGTAAAAGACCAAATTTATATTCCGGCAAGAACAGCTCAAATTCGCAAAGAAAAACAACATCATTACTTTAAGACATTAAGAACTTCAAGAACTTTGAACCTTCAAGTGCAGTCGCAAAAACCGTCAAGCCCTATGATGAAACTGGCTCTCATGAGGACAGCCACAGGAAAGGAAGACCCAACCTTTTGCAGAGGATAAGTTCATTACCAGCTTCAGAAATTGCAGCCCAAATAAATGCTTCAGAGTTAAAGTGTGTTTTTAATAAAATCAACTATATGTTTTGAGCTTGTCACATGCTTTAAGGACACTGCTTGATTAAATAAGACACCCATGACTCGAAGGAGCCAGAGATCAAGATAACCAGAAGGAAAAAATGTAACCTGACCCGACCATCCTCCCACTCCTGCTAACTTTTGCAGATTCTGTCGTTACTCCCCTGAAGTGGCCCGTAATGGGCTACATGAGGAGTCGGCAACCATTCTCATGTGGAATGACAATTTATCTTACCATTTCTACCGCTCCGCGTGCCAGTTATGGTTTTCAAATACACTTTTTTGTGAACATTTTAATTTCATTTATAATAATGTCTTCGTATCTCAATCATTGTCGTGGTTAAATCCAAATTCTATCCAAATCCTAATGAAATTATACAAACCTAAAAAGTAACTTCCATGGCCAATTATGTAAAAATAGCCTACATAAAGCCAACAAATAAAAACATTGCAGCCTGCAGGTAGAAAGTAGAAAAAAACAAATATCCTATAAATCACATTGGCTACGCATGGCCTGTCTGCAACCAACTTGAAATATTGTATCAACTATTAACTTGGGTCTGAACTCCAAGTTTCCCGGGCCAGTGAGCTCTGGACAGAAACAGTTGTAGGCTATTTGTGCAAGGGATAAGAAGTAATCAGGCCTATTTTATGAAATTTCCACTGGATCAGAGCATGCCATTTTTCCCTTTCACGCTGAGTGGTTATTGAAAAGGAGAGGGCTGTAAAGATATTTAGAATATATTGAGGAACTTTTGTCATGCTCTATTGATGTAAAAACAGACTTCCGTTGCTTGCTGTTTGAGGTGAAGAACACATTACTTTGAGAAGCTCCACAGCTCATTAGTGGTGGTGTGTTAAGCTAATCAGAAATACTATCAGCTCCCCAAATGGGCACATTTATATGCCTACATTTGCTCGCAGGTCAGGTAGCCTATAAGCCTACTTATATGTGTTATCAGGTGTGCGTCCTTACTCAAAATTTACAGGAGCGCTCTAAACTAAGACAATGACTAAATTGACAACTCGTAAATGGAATGAAATAAACCAAAACTTGTGCCTCACAAGTGTAGCATAGGTTGTGCGCTCTGCAAGCAATCTGTCCACTCCAACAATGAGAATGGTAAAAGACTGGAATAATGATTCAGTATATTGAATGCATTCACAGAAATTACCGTAACCAAACAAACATTGTAGATACAAATTATAGGAATTGGGCCTCCCGAGTGGCGCAGCGGTCTAAGGCGTCACTACAGACCCGAGTTCGATCCCGGGCTGTATCACAACCGACCGTGATTGGGAGTCCCATAGGGCGGAGCACAATTTGGCCCTGCTTCGTCCGGGTTTGGCCGTCCGGGTTTGATTGTGGCCTGTGGAATGTTGTCCCACTCCTCTTCAATGGCTGTGTGAAGTTACTGGATATTGGCGGGAACTGGAACGGGCTGTCTTCTACGTCGATCCAGAGCGTCCCAAAAGTGCTCAATGGGTGACATGTCTGGTGAGTATGCAGACCATGGAAAAACTAAGGCATTTTCAGCTTCCAGGAATTGTGTACAGGTCCTTGTGACATGGGTATCTCTGTGCATTCAAATTCCCAACGATAAAATGCAATTGTGTTCATTGTCTGTAGCTAATGCCTGCCCATATCATAACCCCACCGCCACCATGGGGCACTCTGTTCACAACATTGTCATCAGCAAACCGCTCGCCCACACTACGTCATACATAGTCTGCCATCTACCCGGTACAGTTGAAGAGCACACGTCTCTAGTGTGCCAGTGGCCATCGAAGGTGAGCATTTGCTCACTGAAGTCAGTCAGGTCTTGACCCTGGTGAGGACGATGAGCACACACACCGATGAACTTCCCTAAGACGGTTTCTGACAATTTGTGCAGAAATTCGTTGGGTGTGCAAATCCACAGTTTCATCAGCTATCCGGGTGGCTGGTCTCAGAAGCCGGATGTGGAGGTCCTGGGCTGGCGTGGTTACATGTGGTCTGCAATTGTGAGACTGGTTGGACTTACTGCCAAATTCTATAAAATGACATTGGATGCGGCTTATGGTAGAGAAATTAATATTCACTGGTGGACATTCCTGTAGTCAGCATGCCAATTGCACACTCCCTCAAAACTTGAGACATCTGTGGCATTGTGTTTACATTTTAGAGTGGCCTTTTATTGTCCCTAGCATAAGGTGCACCTGTGTAATGATCATTGTTTAATCGGCTTCTTGATATGCCACACCTGTCAGGCGGATGGATTATCTTGGCAAAGGAGAAATTCTCCCTAACAGGGACGTAAACAAATTTGTGCACAACATTTTAGAGAAATAAGCTTTTTGTGCATATGGAACATTTCTGGGATCTTTTATTTCAACTCATGAAACATAATTTTGTTAAGTATTGGTACACCACCCCATTCACGAAAATGGCTTGCTACTACAGACTGTGAGTCGCGTGGCCATGGCTTACTATATAAAGCAGGCAGACAGGTGTCCCGTTACTTTTCGATTGAATGTTAGAATGGGCAAAATGAGTGACCTATGCGACTTGGAGCGAGAATGGTGCTACAAACAAAAAACATCCAGTCGGCAGCAGTTCTGTGGGTGAAAACAGCTTGTTGATGAGAGTTCGAAGGAGAATGGCAAGAATCATACAAGCTAACCGGCATGCCACAAACAGGCAAATAATGGGGCAGGACAACAGCGGTAGGCAGAACGGCACAACTCTTCCTTTTTTCCAGTGCAGGCCTTGTTCTAAAAATGTGAACCGCCAACTCTTTTCAATCTAATGTTCCAAAATGTGAAATAGTTAGATTTTTTTTTATTTTACATTGGCAACTGAAACCTGCTTCCATCAGAGTGAAAGTTCCTTGGCCACAACACCAGGCTCCAGACAATTGAAGCTGTAAAGGGGGAAAGCAGGCAAAAATAGACAAGACATTAATAATAATAATAATAATAATAATAATAAATGCCATTTAGCAGACGCTTTTATCCAAAGCGACTTACAGTCGTCATGTGTGCATACATTCTACGTATGGGTGGTCCCGGGAATCGAACCCACTACCCTGGCGTTACAAGCGCCATGCTCTACCAACCGAGCTACAGAAAGGCCCACAGCTACAGAAAGGCCCATTAAAGCCTTGCATATATGCCATAACATTCATTGACCCCCAAGCTCAAGCAATAAGCTCAAAGTACAAAGACAAAATACCTGAATTGTTGCTTGTTCACCCTCGATCATGTCCTTGTACTGGTGGTGAACAGGTTTATCCTGAAAGACAAATTCCAGAAAAATATGTTAAGACATAAATGTATTAATATCCTATAGGTTATTGCCTATTTACTGTTACAGCTGTACTAAAATGCCCTGTACACACAACCTGCTTCCAGCCCAACAATGGCAATACAGAAACTACAAGATAGCTAGCTAGGTTTAGCAAACATTTAGCCTCACAATTACCAGTTGGTTAGATGTAAACGGTATTCATCTAGCTAGTAAGCTAGTTGAACATGTAAAAAAACAATCTGTAATCCAATATCTAGATATTTAGCTGTCACTTAATTTAGCTGTCCCTTCCAATTTAGCATGTGTCCCTATCACTTAACATGGGGTTTCATTAGCTTTCTAATCAGATAGGATTTTCACCACAGTGGCAATTTTCTGTAGTTAGCTAGTTAAACATGACAAATTGGCATACATGAAAAGGAAAAAGATAGCACATCAGCAATCAGAATGCAACTGGCCAGCTCCGCTAGCTAGCTATAACGTTACCTGTATGCAACTGCTAGCTAGCTAACAATAGTTAGCAATGAAAACTGCTTTCCGATACAGTTGAGAGAATAACGAATGCACATGTAGCTATCTTGGCATTTTAACTGTAGACTCTTACCTGTGTATGGGCTCAGATGATTCACAGCAGACTGAAACACTTTCAAGATAATCCTTCCCACTCTGCTTCAACCAGTCCAGACTGCTTTTGCCACAGAAGACAGCTGTGTCGATACCAGCAGCTGTATTCAGGACAACTCTGGTATTGAAAGCTGTAGCTACACTTTGCATGTTGTCCATGATGTCAATATGAGTAAATCCAACGGATCTTTCAAATATCCATGGTAGCAGAGAGCAGGATGTGCCATTGGGGCGGCAGAGTACCCTAGTGGTTACAGCGTTGGACTAGTAACCAAAAGGTTAAGTTCAAATCCCGAGCTGACAAGGTACAAATCTGTCGATCTGCCCCTGAACAGGCAGTTAACCCACCGTCATTGAAAATAACAATTTGTTCTTAACTGACTTGCCTCGTTAAATAAAGGTAACATTTAAAAAATAAAAATTATAAATTGACAGAAGCCTTGCATGACAGAATGGATGCTCTTTCTCGTGAATGTCCCGGCCCCTCATTATCTCAACCAATCGTGGCTGTGCAATATTCTGTATTTTCTCTGTTTCTAAACAGTTTTGTGATTTCACATTTTATTTATATTTACAGATTACATACACGTTTGTTATTACGGCACATAAACAGGATATTTTTGAACATTCAAATGCCTCTCCTGTGAAGTAGTGACTTCCGTCATACGCACAGCTTTCTGAAAAGGGTCAATAATGAAATTTAAATATATTTGAGTACTTGAAAAAAATCATCTGAGTACTCGGAACAGTCAAAAATGTCATGCCTATCCATCATTTGTAGGGGCCCTATAAAATCTGTTATTTTCTGCTTCATTCTGTTTTTTCAAATGTCACCCTTTTTTTTATAGAAAACCACAAAGTGAAGTTCTAAGTCCACAACTACTTAAATCACATCAGGAGACCACTTTTGTGGTATCAGAAAAATGTGGGGTGTAGTTAGGCCTATCTTTTTAATGCAAGTGAGCACGAGCCAGAGACCGTTGTTTGGTTAGCGGTGTTTCTGGAGCGCTCATGTGATTGCAGATTTTTGCAAAACGAATAGCCACTGGATTGATACAAATAATCATGATATAATTCTGCCAGACAGAATTAATGCATTTTTCAATACATTTTTGAATATCATTGAATTACGTTTAAATGTCTGGATTCCGTCCGTGTCTTCCGCAACGCAGATTCTTATAGGGCCCTACATTAGGCCTACATCCATCTTATATCAATTTTTACCACAGTCTATGCAGGTCTGTAGCAGGTGACATTTCATACTGGCTTGAATGTTTTGTCGAATGCAACAATTAATTTGGACAACATCGTGATGTATTATGGATACCGGTATTTGTACCCACTACTACTTCTATCAAATGCCTATATCACGAGAGTTATGTTTGCGGCGTCTTCTACCAAACATGACATACTAGTCATATCTCGTGCCTTTTAGAATACATGACGCTATGCAATCATTTTGTCTTCACCACCTCTGACCACCTGACTCAGGACAATTGGACACATCATTCCCCTAATTGTGCTCCATCTTGGTCCGGTCACTATTGTAAAAGAGCATCTGTTGTCAGTGATTTACCTGGTTAAATTAAGGCAACGTTTGAAGAAAAAAAGTCCTTTGTGAAAATACATTTAAAAGATGTTAATGTTAAGAGAAATCATCTGGTTTTAGCTTTGGATGTCATGAGTGGTATTAGCAATAGTCATAGGCTTTTCTAGGCCAGGGGGATAGGCCTTGGTAAATCAACATAATCAGTCATGTGCCGAGTCTGGGCCTGATTCCTCTGGCATCTTAACGCCGTTGCAGCTGACTGCAAAATCCCTGTATCTCTATTGAAACAGAGGTTTTACTCTGTCTGTGTTTCACTGTTGTAGGAAGCAGACTGTAGAGCCTGCTCTGCTTGGCTAAATGGGGCAACTATGTTATGTAACTGGGGCAAAAATATATAATAATAATATATGCCATTCAGCAGACACTTTCATCCAAAGCAACTTAGTCATGCATGCATACATTTTACATTTAGGTGGTTCCGGGAATTGAGCCCACTACCCTGGCATTACAAGCGCTATGCTCTACCAACAGAGCTACACAGGACAGCAATGGTATCTCTGCAAATGTGAGACGGTGGGAAACTGAGAGTACACCATGGCAGTTTGGAGATCAGATCTCCCACTACTAGAGGTCTTTTTGTAACAAAGTTAGTAGAGCATGACACTTGTCACGCCAGAGTAGTGGGTTCAATTCCCGGGACCACCCATACAAAAAAATGTATGCACAAGTCGCTTAGGATAAAAGTGTCTGCTAAATGACATACAATTTGATAATACTGTAATATATTTGTCACATGCGCCGAATACAACAGGTGTAGACCTTACATTGAAATGCTTACTTACAAGCCCTTAACCAACAATGCAGTTTTAAGAAAATACACCCCCCAAAAAGTAAGAGAAAGAATGACAAATAATTAAAGAGCAGCAGTAAATATCAATAGTGGGGCTATATACAGGGAGTACCGGTACAGTCTGAATGTGCGGGAGCACCAATGTAGAGGTAATTGAGGTAATACGTACATGTAGGTAGAGTTATTAAAGTGACTATGCATAGATAATAACAGAGAGTAGCAGCAGCGTAGAAGAGGGGGGCAATGCAAATAGTCTGGGTAGCCATTTGATTAGGTGTTCAGGAGTTTTATGGCTTGGGGGTAGAAGCTGTTTAGAAGCTTCTTGGACCTAGACTTGGCGCTCTGGTATCGCTTGCCGTGCGGTAGCAGAGAGAACAGTCTATGAATAGGGTGGCTGGAGTCTTTGACAATTTTTAGGGCCTTCCTCTGACACCGCCTGGTATAGAGGTCCTGGATGGCAGGAAGCTTGGCCCCGGTGATGTACTGGGCCGTATGCACTACCCTCTGTAGTAGAGGTCGACCGATTTATGATTTTTCAACGCCAAAAAAAGACAATACCTATTAATCGGACAATTTTTTATTTATTTGTAATAATGACAATTACAACAATACTGAATGAGCACTTATTTTAACTTAATGTAATACATTAATAAAATCAATTTAGCCTCAAATAAATAATGAAACATGTTCAATTTTGTTTAAATAATGCAAAAACAAAGTGTTGGAGAAGAAAGTAAAAGTGAAAAAGTGTGCCATGTAAGAAAGCTAATATTTTAACTTCCTTGCTCAGAACATGAGAACATATGAAAGCTTGTGGTTCCTTTTAACATTAGTCTTCAATATTCCCAGGTATACCATTTGTATTTCATTAACCTTTGACTATTGGATGTTCTTATAGGCACTTTAGTATTGCCAGTGTAACAGTATAGTTTCCGTCCCTCTCCTCGCTCCTCCCTGGGCTCGAACCAGGAACACAACGACAACAGCCACCCTCGAAGCAGCGTTACCCATACAGAGCAAGGGGAACAACCACTCCAAGTCTCAGAGCGAGTGACGTTCGAAACGCTATTAGCGCACCCCGCTAACTAGCTAGCCATTTTACATCGGTTACACCAGTCTAATCTCGGGTTTTGATTGGCTGGCAAACGCACGAAAGTGCTGTTTGAATGAATGCTTACGAGCCTGCTGCTGCCTACCATCGCTCAGTCAGACTGCTCTATCAAATCATAGACTTAGTTATAACATAATAACACACCGAAATATGAGCATTATTTCATTAATATGGCTGAATCCGGAAACTATCATCTCGAAAACAAGACGTTTATTCTTTCAGTGAAATACGGAACCTTTACGTATTTTGTCTTAACGGGTGGCATCCATAAGTCTAAATATTCCTGTTACATTGCACAACCTTCAATGTTATGTCATAATTGTGTAAAATTATGGCAAATTAGGCGGCCCAAACTGTTGCATATACACTGACTCTGCGTGCAATGAACGCAAGAGAAGTGACACAATTTCACCTGGTTAATATTGCCTGCTAACCTGGATTTCTTTTAGCTAAATATGCAGGTTTAAAAATATATACTTCTGTGTATTGATTTTAAGAAAGGCATTGATGTTTATGGTTAGGTACACATTGGAGCAACGATACACACCACATCGATTATATGCAACGCAGGACACGCTAGATAAACTAGTAATATCATCAACCATGTGTAGTTAACTAGTGATTATGATTGATTGATTGTTTTTTCTATGATAAGTTTAATGTTAGCTAGCAACTTACCTTGGCTTACTGCATTCGCGTAACAGGCAGTCTCCTTGTGGAGTGCAATGTAATCAGGTGGTTAGAGCGTTGGACTAGTTTACTGTAAGGTTGCAAGTTTGAATCCCCTGAGCTGACAAGGTAAAAATCTGTCATTCTGCCCCTGAACGAGGCAGTTAACCCACTGTTCCTAGGCCGTCATTGAAAATAAGAATGTTTTCTTAACTGACTTGCCTAGTAAAATAAAGATTTAAAAAAGGTGTAAAGATTACCGATTTCCAATTGTTATGAAAACTTGAAATCGGCCCTAATTAATCGGCCATTCCGATTAATCGGTCAACCTCTACTCTGTAGTGCCTTGCGGTCGGAGGCCGAGCAGTTGCCATACCAGGCAGTGATGCAACCAGTCAGGATGCTCTCTGGTGTAGCTGTTAAACCTTTTGAGGATCTGAGGACCCATGCCAAATCTTTTCAGTCTCCAGAGGGGGAATAGGTTTTGTCTTGGTGTACTTGGACCATGTTAGTTTGTTGGTGATGTGGACACCAAGGAACTTGTAGCTCTCAACCTGCTCCACTGCAGCCCCGTCAATGAGAATATGGGTGTGCTCGGTCCTCCTTTTCCTGTAGTCCACAATCATCTCCTTTGTTGATCACGTTGAGGGAGAGGTTGTTGTCCTGGCACGACACGGCCAGGTCTCTGACCTCCTTATTAAATTACTAAAGGTTTAAAGTCAATAATCAATGCGTTCAGTAGGAAGGAAATGCAGTGTGAAAGAGATCCATTACCTTTGGTAAGGAGGGAAGAGAGCTGGCGGCCACATGTTAATTCTATTAGACTAAACATGATCTTGGAGAGGCAAACCATTTTGAAGGCAGTTTGGGGTCACTGCGCTCAAGAACCTAGTATTGTCCATGCACACTGATGAATTTAGTGTCTGTGTGCGTGTTTGTGCTGGCTGTCTACACTGTTGTGAAAGGGAAAGTTCTTGGTCAGGTCCAGACGGACGTTGTAATACGGTTCATACCAGCAGATCAGCTGGGTGCAGGCAGATCCCTGTGTTAGTTTACAGCCGTGGCCTTGTGTCCCTGCACGTCTGCCTGGCAACTCCTCACTCACTTTACAGCTCCAACTAGCCCACTTTCTCTCTCACACACAAGACATTCCTGTGCAAGAATCCCACATGCAAAGAATCACCCAATTTCCCCCACACCCAAATTTTGTCTTTAGGATCACTACCATTGAATTGCTACGGTAACCACATTTCCATCCACAGTTTTTATTCAAGTCAAGTCATATAGTATAAAAAATTATCATGACAGCTGTGACAGAAACATGAAATTTCAGTGTAATTTTTTAAATACTGACAGTTTGTTTGTTCGACATGGTGGGATCTTTTTGTGTCTAAAATTAATTACGTGGGAAATTGAGGTAGAAACGACTTTATGCTCAAATATTGATAGAATAACCATCGTATCGAAGTAAATTTGGAGTCATGTGGTGATATGGTGTTTGGACCTCCCACTATGACTCGGGAAAGCATGCACTTTATTAGGCTACATATGAAATAAGTTATGATGAACTTCACAGGGTGGTGAAAGTGCACATTGATGAGCTTGATGCTGCTTTCCAATAAATATCCAGGGTCTTATCCATTATCCATAATAATCTCATGTAAACTCGACAACCCACACAGCCTACCCGCACTGTATCTGTGAGCTGTTGGCTAGAGCGCAGGTACCAAGAGCAGAGTAGGCACATTTGCTATTTAATGCAACCGTTTTTGTGACAAAACTATTATTAGAGTTGAAAATGCGATGGAAACAGATTGAACTTTGTTTTTGTACATGGAAACTTAAGCAAAAAAAATCTAAAAAATGTTGTGTGCACTACGTCATCACGCACTGATTCTTATCTGCAACATGTCCATTTGGTGAAAGCATATCACTGGTTTGAAAATGTGCATATTTTCTCAATGCGGATTCCAGAATATTCGCATGGAAATCTGTCGCCAATTGGGTGGAAACCTAGCTATTGTTTAGGCCTAACAAAAATGTTATGTTAAATTCTGCAATTGTATAGTAATGTAGGCCATGGATTGTGAGATTCCTGTACCCTACAACTGGTCTAATTTGATGTGTCCATCTGTCTGGCAGGTCTTGGTCTCCTATCCATGGAGAAAGTGGGCAAGATGTGGAGCAACCTGAGGAGCCGATGCCAGACCCTCTTCCACAGCGACAGTGCGGGACCCAGTACAGAGAACAGCGTGGTGGAGGTGGACGGTATGCACTGTGTGGTGGACCTGGGACGGGGAGGCAATTCAGGCGAGGCCCAGGCTTCTCGGGCCTCTAGCCTGCCCCGAAGCCTCTTGCCGCTCCCCATGGTTACTGGGGGACGACGTCACAACTGTGTGTCGGACATCCCCCAGATAGTGGAGATCACCATAGACAGCAAAGACAGTGAGGATGCGAGGGGGGGTCGTGGAGGAGTCCCTGTGGCCCGGAGAGACTCGTACTCACGCCATGCACCTTGGGGGGGCAAGAAAAAACATTCATGTTCCACTAAGACTCAGAGCTCCATGGATACAGACAGGTGGTCAGGGCGCGCGCGCGGGGCCGCTGGTCGGAGGGACCGTCGCTACGGAGTCAGCTCTATCCAGGAAATGGGGGACTCGGGGGGCGGGGGGCGCAGTCTGAGCGCCCGTTCCCTGCGCCAGCGGCTTAGCGAAACAGTGGGCCTGTGTCTCCCCCTGCCCCCCCGCCGCCGCTCGCGCCCTTCCAAGACCCCCACCATCTCGAAGCGCAAGATCCACCTGACAGAGCTGATGCTGGAGACCTGTCCCTTCCCCCAGGGCTCGGACTTGGCCAACAAGTGGCACCTGATCAAGCAGCACACGGCGCCCGTCAGCCCGCATTCCTCCACGGCTCTGCTTGACGCCTTCGACACCGCCCACCCCTCCCCCGAGGACGAGGAGGAGCGTCTGCGCGAACGCCGCAGGCTCAGCATTGAAGAGGGAGTGGACCCCCCACCCAACGCCCAGATTCACACCCTGGAGGCCTTGGCGCAGGGCTCCTCTTTGTACAAACTGGGACCAAAGATGGCCCCCGGCATTGCAGAGGCCTCTGGGGAGGCCCGGGGCCCCGCGGCCTGCTGCTCGGGAGTGGGGGTATCGGTGCAGGTGCTCGGGGGGGCTACAGCCCAGTTGGCTGACTGTGACTCGGAGGAGGACTCAACTACCCTATGCCTGCAGGCCCTGAGGCCCAAGCAGCGGCACGCGTCCGGGGATGGCAATCTGAGCCGGAACCAGCCTGGGCCATGGAAGGTGCACACGCAGATTGACTACATCCATTGCCTGGTACCGGACCTGCTGCAGATCACTGCACTGCCCTGCTACTGGGGCGTGATGGACCGCTACGAGGCGGAGGCGCTGCTGGATGGACGGCCCGAGGGCACCTTCCTGCTGCGAGACTCGGCCCAGGAGGACTACCTGTTCTCGGTCAGCTTTCGCCGCTACAACCGCTCGCTGCATGCCCGCATCGAGCAGTGGAACCACAACTTCAGCTTCGATGCCCACGACCCCTGCGTGTTCCACTCATCCACCGTCACAGGCCTACTGGAGCACTACAAGGACCCCAGCGCCTGCATGTTCTTTGAGCCGCTGCTCACGGCGCCACTCCACCGGGCCTTCCCTTTCGGCTTGCAGCACCTGGCACGCGCCGCCATCTGCCCCCGGACCACGTACGACGGCATCGGCGGCCTGCCACTGCCCCCGGCCCTGCAGGACTTCCTCAAGGAGTATCACTACAAACAGAAAGTGCGTGTGCGCTGGCTGGAGAGGGAGCCGCCACTCAAGATCAAATAGTGGCGGGGTTCTGGCGGCCTGTGCGTGCCGCCGCGGGCTTAGTCAAAACAGGAAAAACTCCCAGCCAATCAGGAGGTAATACTGAACATGGCACTTTTCAGTCAGGCAGGGAGGGGTAACTGGAGGGAAGGAGTTAGGTAAAGTGATCTATCCAAGATTCATTCTAATCTCTTTGTTTTACTTATTACTACTTACATCACATGGAATACATATCTATTATATTCAGTATAATGCTGTCTGGCAAGCACATTTTTACTATTGAAAAGATTCTGAAAGGGAGAGCATAAGCCTTCATGCTTGGTCTCCCTCTCTCCTGTTTCATTCTGTCAAGTGTCTGCCTGATCCCACAGCATGAGCTGCCTGCATGGCCCCCCTCACCCCTCCCCCCAGTCTCGATCTAGGCCCACATGTTTAGCTAGCTATGTTGTACAGTTCACTCATACTTTCTATCCTTCCTTTTTTTTCCTGTTGCTTGATCAAGCGACTAGAAGAATGCCTGGCGGGCATTGTGAGGCTTGAGGTGTGGAGTTGACAGTGGCTTTACTGGAGAGAGGGGTGGGGGGGACTCCTACTGCAGTTCGCTAGGGCCCGCTTGGTGGACAGTGTCGTACAGACACACACCCAGCCATCATCAAGCATCATTGAGTAGGCCTATGTCTGAAATAAGGTGCTGTTTAAGGGTGCTGTCCAGTAGTTCTTCGCCCCAAAGGCAATGTGGAACGCGGCCAGGTCCAAAGGTGCTGCTACAGCGTACACCTGTAGGGGGCGAGGCATACACAGCAGTGTGTGTTGGCACTGCGAGTCCTTGGCTTTTAGATATCCTCACTGTCGTTTCTCGAAGCATAATCGTTGTCTCCCACCACCACTCTGTTGGCACAAGTGTACGGTTCTTCTAATGGAACAATACTAATGATATTTGTCCTGGTGGTTGTTTTCTCACACCTGTCTGCCGGTGGCTCAAACTGGCTACAGAACAGGCACTTTAACTGTGCGTGCAGTTTTTGAAGACACACACACACACTGGTTATTGTCTCAGGGTCTGGTTTGTTTCTGGACCTGTGTTCTGCCTTCATGGTGTCCCTTATCTCTCTCTGTGGCATCCTCCATGCTGCTCAGGGTTCATATAATTCATGTCTGCACCCTCCACAGACCATTGACATTATACAGTTAACTTGACTCCGCTTTACACATTACAGCCACAATCCCGCTTTATAGTATTAGTACCCGAAGGAGCTACATTTGATATGCGATTTGTCACTGCTGCTAGCCATGCCCGTAATAACCCAGCATATTGTGAGAGCTTGCATCAGGAAGACGAATACAACAAAGTGTAACCTATGTGCCTTTCATAGAGCCTCCTGATCTACTTTAAACTCTTGAGCCTGGTGCATAGAATACTCCAGCAGCACTTCCCACTCATGTAGCCCTTAAATGGAGGATGAGGAGGAGGAAAATGAATGATGTGGAGCAGGGGATGAAGAGCTCTGTTCATTGGTGCACATTATATATATATATATATATATATATATATATTTACATTTACATTTTTCACATTTTTATTTCATCAAGAAAATATTGTCAATGTTAGCTAGCTAGCTAGAAGTGAATACACTACTCCATTGTCTAGCTGTGGAGGCTGGTGGGAGGAGCTATAGGAGGATGGGTTTATTGTAATGGCTGGAATGGAATTAATGGAGTCAGACTTGGTTCCCGTATCTTTGAGGTGTTTGATACCGTTCCATTTATTCCATTCCAGCAATAACAATGAGCCCGTCCTCCAAAAGCTCCTCCCAACAGCCGCCACTGCTGTCTAGAATCATTTATTGGCTTCACTTCCAAAAGTCATTGGGTTTTATAGGTGGCTGGATAGGTTGGGCAAGGCAGCGTCAGGTCCTGGAGGGCTTCTACACTGGACATTTTTTAGAACGGCACACCTATAGCGACACACAGGCACGAGTCTGTAAAATCTATGGAGAAAAAAAAGATAAGAAATGAGGAGTACATGTATATGGAAATACTATCTGCAAATGTATACAAATATAATTCTTACAAATTATCGGTGTGATATCAGTGATTTTTATCCTGGTTGGATAGGTAACTTGAATCCCGTCTCTCTGAATGGCAGGGAATATGTTTATTTTAACTACCCAACACGCGTTGTGTGTGTGTGTGTTACCAGAGGGGGAGGATCATGAATGAAAATGCAATGAATGCATATTATTAGCTTATTCATGACCATCTCTGAGTGTCTGTGACCAAAGCTCTGTTATTCAACGGTGTTGCACACAAGCTGCATTGTTTTTAGTAGTATTGCTCGCCACTATGTCTCTAGGGCTCTTTAAAATTACCATCCTGGATTTGATTTCAACTGAACAAACATTTTAAGCCTACAGGGCAGGTGATGTTGCCAGGTAGAAACAGAGACGAGCCCCCATCATCTTACACCTCTGTCTTGCAACTGCTCTGGCCTCTGCCAAGCCCTTTTGTGCTACGTTCACAGTGTACTAATGAAAGGTAATGTGATGTGTGGGTATGTGTTATGGTTTGGAGGCAGAAGGGCAGGAAAGGGTGTCATTGTCAATGGTATAATTGAGGCATGTGTGTGATAGTTAAATCAACTAGATGTTCTTTTTCATATCCATCCCTCCCTCCCTCTCTCTTCTGTGGCCTAAACCCAATCAGACAGAACTTACTTTGTTTTCAGAAAGCTTGGAGATTGCATGTGAAAATCACCCATTTGTATGATCTATGAAGGGCTGTGGAGGACTGTTTGAAGGGGGGAAAAATAGGTTGACATATAAGTCACTTGCATGTGCACTTGTATGTTCTATATCCACATCCATGTCTGTCTATCACCCTGACATCTTGTATGGGATAGCTGTTAAAAATGCACTATCCTGCGCACACACACAGGCTCTTACCCACGCGCGCACACACACCTACTCTTTGCCACCTGTCTATCATGCTACGGCGATGTCCTACTGGCACTAATCACTGGCTAAATGTACCTCACCAAGATCTACATTTACTGTGCTGTGCGCATAAAGGGCCACTGTGTTTCCTAATGGGTGCCCCTCTCTTTCTCTGACCACATCCTCAACATGACCCTGCTGATGCTGCTGGGATATGTGGAGGGGACTTAGGGGCTCTTGTTTATGCTGGTGGCTGCTTTCCCCTCCACGTTCTGCGGCCTCCCCAGCCCTGTTTGGGAGCTAGGCTAAAGTTAGCATTAAAAGAGAGTAGCGCCTTAGTCACACAATGTACCATTGAAGGCCCGGTTTCCTGCTGTGGGAATGGGGGGCGAGGGGGGGTCTAGGGATTTGTTGAAGTAATGGCACTTTAATTGTCTGTGCGCGTGTTTGTGTTTTATTTGTTCAAGGTGGAGATGTGAGTGGAGTATTTCATTTGTGTTCATACATCACAAGCAATGTTGGAGGACAGATGTGTGTGTGTGTGTGTGTGTGTGTGTGTGTGTGTGTGTGTGTGTGTGTGTGTGTGTGTGTGTGTGTGTGTGTGTGTGTGTGTGTGTGTGTGTGTGTGTGGACCACATAGAGGGGGTCTGGTGGAGGGGATGTGGAGTCTGCTGTGAGGGGTACCCCCCCTATGAACAATGCCTCTTGTCCACCTATTCTCAGGCAGGCCCAATGTTAGGCTAGTTCCAGGATCTCTTCTCAACTTACTTGTTATAAATCTGAGACAGGCAGGTCATATCACCAGCCAACCCTGTTTGACCACATCACGACCCCTGGCCTGGATCAAGGTTTCAGCTCTTAGAGGAAAAATACAAGTTTTATTCTCATCTTTCCCCTATTTTTTTGGAAAGCTGGGTAAAAATGCTATATGCAAACGAGGGGGGGAAAATGAAAAGATGTATGACTAAAGAATTATTATTTTTCATTATTCTTCTCCCTTATATGCAATGGAGTGTACTGTAACAATGGTCGCAATCCTCTTGTCACTTTAATGCTGTATGTGCACATCGGTTGCTATGTGGGTGCCGTGGCAACAGGACTTGACAATGATGGGGACTAATGGTTGTCATTCTACAGCACCATTGTGTTCCCAGACTGCCTTATTCATTCTGACCAATCATGAGCCCTTTCATATCTGGGGCCTCAGGCACTGCCACAGACTTTAAAAAAAAACTCTGGTCAGACGAATATCGCCGTTCCATTATTATATATTTTTTTTTTTACTGTTGTCAGGAAGGATTTGGAGAGTGCAAATGTTCACATTTCAGTGTCTTTGTTATTCTGTGTATCTGCTTCACCATTCAGACAGTTGTTTCTTTCCATTATAACCTGTTCATTTTAAAGAGCCGTATGATGCGACACTTGTAGCTGTCACTCTTGGTGCTTGGCTTATGCTTCATTGTCTTAATATTCCAAATAAAACTGTTAAGCGTAATCTACATTGGGCCGTGTTTGATTTCAGATCTCTCATTCTTCTCTCTTTCTCACTGTGCCGCATTTTCTTACCTTTCATCGTTCTCTACCATAAATGAAAGGGATAATTCACAAAAATAACTAAATGTGTTTGTTTCCTAACCTTTAAAAAAGTGACCTGGGGACACCGTGATCAGTAGGAGTATCTGGAGCCAGCCCACTTACTTAATACTGTATGTATTGCCCACCTCTCTGCATTCAATCCTTGGTCCAACCCCTTCCTCAGAGCTCAAGCCTGGCTTCTGCTCTTGTCTGGTTCGGCCCACCTAGGGCAAGCCTCCCCACTCCTCATCCTCCCTTTCCCACCAGGGCCTACCAGTAGCTGACTGGAGAAACGAGCACGACCCTAGAGTTTAGTATTTGCTCCTTGAAATGAAGTATAAATAGCATGTGGGTTATCGGTTTCAAGTTAGCTAGCCGAGACGTATAAATAATTGAAGCTCGTCCAGAGGGAGAGAGGGGGACAAGCAAGCACAGGATGTAGGCTTGCAGGATTTGACTCAAAAGCTTGAACCTGTTGAAAAATCTCAACATAGCTCAATACATAAATACCTGAACATGCATAAAGCTCACAATCCCTCTCAACACTCAGCATGTTTGAGGAGATAATCCTGAGGAAGGTGCTACACAGATTTGCTCAACTTGATCACATAATGAGTGGTTATTTGGCATGTAAGGTGAATTTTAGATCAGTGATTCTGAGCAGCACCTTTCTGCAAGCAGATCCCCAACAAATATGCTGCACTACCAATGCCAACACTACCAATGCCAACATCAAGTTCACTTGTAAACTCGCCTCAGGCCCTTAAAAGCTTCAGCCTTCAGCCACAAATACCCAAAGGTGCTCAGGGAATTTCCAATAAGTTGTGAAATCCTGAGCTGGACCAAGACACCACTGGAACGAGGTGGGGATTCTAGCAGTGAGCTCTGGGCCAAACCCACAAGACCTGCTGGGCTCTTACTCTGTTCAACCTGAGACACCTCATCAGTAGCGAGTCTTAGTGTTAGCCTCCACAATATACACACGTATCTCTCTTGAGTTTATTGAGCTGGAATAAGCAGTTATTGTTGGAAGCACCATCAACGAAAAGTTGCCACGGTTCCAAAACACACGTTTTCTGGAGACTTGTGGGAGGAGTGCTGATGACGTCGCCCACTGTATGCGCTTTCGGTAGTCTGATTGTGTCCAGACTGAGGAGAAATCAGCACACAATGCATCCCTGACCACCTGAAGTGGTCAGACAGATCTGAACACAATCAGACCACAAAGCAACTTTTGTGCGTCTAGGCCCGTCGAGCTTCGTACAGTGCATTCAGAAAGTATTCAGACCCCTTGACTTTTTCAAAATGTTACATTACAGCCTTTTTCTAAAATTGATTGAATTGTTTTATTCCCTCATCAATCTACACACATACCCCATAATGATAGAACAAAGGTTTTTTTAAAACATTTTTACAAATGTATAAAAATAACTATCACATTTACATAAGTATTCAGACACTCTACTCCTTACTTTGAAGAACCTTTGGCAGCGATTACAGCCTCGGGTCTTGGGTATTACGCTACAAGCTTGGCACACCTGTATTTGGGGAGTTTCTCCCATTCTTCTCTGCAGATCCTCTTAAGCTCTGTCAGGTTGGATGGGGAGTGTCGCTGCACAGCTATCTTCAGGTCTCCAGAGATTTTCAGTCGTAAGAGACCTGACTAGTCTCCCAGTCCCTGCCGCTGAAAACCCCCCACAGCATGATGCTGCCACAACAATGCTTCACCAAAGAGCTGGTGCCAGGTTTCCTCCAGACGTGACACTTGGCATTCAGGCCAAAGAGTTCTATCTTGGTTTCTTCAGACCAGAGAAACTTGTTTTTCAAGGAGTCCTTTAGGTGCCTTTTGGCAAAGTCCAAGTGGCCTGTCGTGCCTTTTAATAAGGAGTGGCTTCCGTCTGACCACTCTACCATAAAGGCCTGATTGTTGGAGTGCTGCAGAGATGGTTGTCCTTCTGGAAGGTTCCCCCATCGCCACAGAGGAAGCTCTGTCAGAGTGCCCATCGGGTTCTTGGTCAATTCCCTGACCAAGGACCTTCTCCCCTAATTACTCAGTTTGGTCGGGCGGCCAGCTCTAGGAAGAGTCTTTTTTTTTATATATTTTTTTTAGAGGGTGGATCAGGTTTAATATTGCGGATTGATTGTTGCTTCCGTCCATGTAATTGTCTGCATCATTTCCAATCCCCCATATTTTTGGGGTAAATATATTAATACACATACCCAAATATATACAGTTGAAGTTTACATGCACCTCAGCTAAATACATTTAATCTCAGTTTTTCACAATTCCTGACATTTAATCCTAGTAAAACTTCCCTGTTTTAGGTCAGTTAAGATATGATATGCACTTTTAGCACCAAAGTACGTTCATCTCTAGGAGATAGAATGCGTCTCCTTCCTGAGCGGTAATGCGGCTGCGTGGTCTCATGGTGTTTATACTTGCGTACTATTGTTTGTACAGATGAACGTGGTACCTTCAGGCGTTTTGAAATTTCTCCCAAGGATGAACCAATTGGAGACAATTGTTTTGAGGTCTTGGCTGATTTCTTTTGATTTTCCCATGATGTTAAGCAAAGAAACACTGAGTTTGAATATAGGCCTTGAAACACATTCACAGGTATACCTCCAAAAGACACAGGTGTCAGTAATCATGGCCAAGAGTGGCCTAATATCATTGGTTAATAATCAAATATTAAAATGTCATACAAAGAACAGCATACAAACAACAAATGGATAGCATATGAATTAATCTATGATCGTATGCTATTCATTTGTTTGTATGCTGTTCTTTGTATGACATTTTAATATTTGATTATTAACCAATGATATTAGGCCACTCTTGGCCATGGTTACAGACACCTGTGTCTTTGACACTATATAAACGAGTCATCCCGCAGTGTTTGTGATTATACCCTGATGAAGACAGCTTGGCTGTCAAAACGTTGGTATTACATTTTTGCATCTGAGCTCCTAGAGTGTGCGGCTCTCTTTTATTTTCAAGTTTCTACTCCGCTAGCCAGTACCTCGTCTTAATAGGTGTGCGTTTCTTTTTCTTCTAGCTAATCCAAGTTTAGCATTTTAAAAGGCGCTGTGTACTACTCCCTTCACAGAACAGTGCAAACTGGCACTAACCTGAATAGAAAGAAGAGTGGGAGGCCCCGGTGCACAACTGAGCAAGATAACAAGTACATTAGAGTGT
Source organism: Oncorhynchus keta (assembly GCF_023373465.1). NCBI lineage: Eukaryota > Metazoa > Chordata > Actinopteri > Salmoniformes > Salmonidae > Oncorhynchus > Oncorhynchus keta. The sequence goes on from NC_068456.1 coordinate 8,488,029, forward strand.
CTAATTTGAGAAACAGATTCCTCAGAAGTCCTCAACTGGCAGCTTCATTAAATTGTACCCGCAAAACACCAATCTCAACATTAACAGTGAAGAGCCAACTCCGGAATGCTGGCCTTCTAGGCAGAGTTGCAAAGAAAAGGCCATATCTCAGACTGGCCAATAAAAATAAAATATTTAGATTGGGCAAAGAACACAGACACTGGACAGAGGAACTCTACCTAGAAGACCAGCATCACGGTGTCGCCTCTTCACTGTTGAGAGTGGTGTTTTGTGGATACTATTTAATGAAGCTGCCAGTTCAGGACTTTTGAGGTGTCTGTTTCTCAAATTAGACACTCTAATGTACTTGTCCTCTTGCGCAGTCTATGAAGGAAGTAGTACAGAGCGTTGTGTACTACTCGTTGTACGAGATCTTCAGTTTCATGGCAATTTCTCGCATGAAATAACCTTAATTTCTCAGAACAAGAATAGACTGACGAGTTTCAGAAGAAATTCTTTGTTTCTTGGCAATTTGAGCCTGTAATCGAACCCACAAATGGTGACGCTCCAGATACTCGACTAGTCTAAAGAATGGCAGTTTTATTGCTTCTTTAACCAGCACAACCATTTTAAGATGTGCTAACATAATTGCAAATGGGTTTTATAATGATCAATTAGTATTTTAAAATGATCAACTTGGATTAGCTAACACAACATGCCATTGGAACACAGGAGTGATGGTTGTGGATAATGGGCCTCTGTACACCTATGTAGACATTCCATAAAAAATCAGCCGTTTCCAGCTACAATAGTCATTTACAAAATTAACAATGTCTACACTGTATTTCTGATCAATTTGATGTTATTTTAATCAACAAAAAAATGTGCTTTTCTTTCAGAAACAAGGACATTTCTAAGTAACCCCAAACTTTTGAAAGGTAGTGTGTATATATAAACATTCATACATATACACATACATATATACATACATATATACACATACACACTTTCTTTTAGAATATACCTTTATTATTCCCTGCAAACCCTACCACCACTCCCAAAATTGGAGTAAACTAATAAACAATAACACTTAGGCTTCTACTTCTGGCTTATAAATATGTTGTGTCTTTGGCATCATTAAACTGAAGATGAATCTTTATCAAATAACTCTGTAATTATTATTACGCAATTAAACTGATTAATCATGTAACTGTAATTAACTAGGATGTCCGGGGCACCAAGGAAAATATTCAGATTACAAAGTTATAATTTTCTTAATATAACTTTCAGATATTTTTTATATCTGATCCCTTAGTCTTCTGATTAATGACGTATTCTTTACCTCACGTTAGTCTCATTCCAAACGTTGTAAATTGTTGGTTATCTGCACGAACCCCGTCTTCACTATGAGTCATCCATACATCAATTGTCTTAAGATAATTTATTTACTAACTAAGTAATTCACAGAAATGCATCACACAAACAGTAGATAGTTACAAGGAAATAACAGAGTTTCCCTAGTGGGATAAACCGGTATCGCGGCTTGGTGGACAAAAAGGGAAGTGGGGGTCAACTGAGATGAGACACTACAAAGTTGATAATTATAACATTTGAAATGCTAATCCTTTGCACATGAACGCTCACTCCTTCGGGAATAATTGCAATCAATATGTATATTTACACTCAGTGTCGTCGGGATCTCTGTTGAAAAGTTTGTTTCTGTTGGAGAGTTTGTCTGCTCTCTCTCTCGGTTAGATGGATAGTTCAGAGTGACATTCATTCATGTAGATATAGAATAGATGTTTCGGCGGTTGTCGGTCTTCGCGTTCAATAATTTTGCACGCCCAATTTTTCAGTTTTTGATTTGTTAAAAAAGTTTGAAATATCCAATAAATGTCGTTCCACTTCATTATTGCGTCCCACTTGTTGTTGATTCTTCACAAAAAAAATACAGTTTTATATCTTTATGTTTGAAGCCTGAAATGTGGCAAAAGGTCGCAAAGTTCAAGGGGGCCGAATACTTTCACATGGCACTGTATCTCACTAGGTCAGGGTATTTAAGCCTCCATATATCCACTAATTCCAATATATCCATGACATTCATGATTTCCTTAAGTGCCTGAGGGTGATAGTTTGTAGTGTGATTTCCTTTACGGTCCATAGAGGTATTTAAAACCGTTATGTAATCTCCCACCATAATAATAGAGTCTTATGTTGCTTGTAGGGTTGATAAATTATTATATATCTTTTCAAAGAAGCTTGGATCATCATTATTTGGACCGTACAGGTTAATGAGCCATATCTGCTTATGGTCCAATAACATATTTAAAATCATCCGTCAACCTTGAGGATCTGGTTGGACAATTTGCACATTTGGATCAAAATTACTGTTAATTAATAGCATCACCCCTTTTGAATTTCTTTGCCCAAGGGAGAAACATATTTCACCTCCCCCAGTCCCTTTTCCACAAAATTTCATCTAAAATTGTTGAATGAGTTTCCTGTAAACAGTAGATATTATATTCCTTCTCTTTTAGCCAGGTAATTACTGATCATATTTTATTATCTGCTAAGCCATTACAATTATAACTGGCTAAACTTATTTTAGCAATTACCATAATGAGACACAAGTTTCAATTATATTTATCACAATATATGTTTGTAAACTTACCATTAAAAAATAACATGATGATTGAGTGTCTGTACCATGATATTTGCATTTGTAGCCGATATGAAATGGCTAGCGAGTTAGCGGGGGTGCGCGCTAATAGCGTTTCGATCGGTGGCTTCACTTGCTCTGAGACCTTGAAGTAGTGGTTCCCCTTGCTTTGCAAGGGCCGCGGCTTTTGTGGAGCGATGGGTAACGATGCTTCGTGGGTGTCAGTTGTTGATGTGTGCAGAGGGTCCCTGGTTCGAGCATGGCAAGGGGACAGACTAAAGTTATACTGTCAAACATTGCTATTAAGTAAACCTCCAATTGGTCCCCACTCTCCACCCTCTAAAACCCTTCCTCATCCTGAGTTGGGTTGTCATGCCAATGACCGGCAGACCACCCCCGACCCCACCGTATCCCATGGCCCCGGAGAGACCGGGACCTACCCTTCGAAAAGAGTGCCACCCACAGAACAGAAGCAGATCAACCGTCAAAAGCATTTCCATCGCCCTCACCTTGATTTCGTATTATATATAGCTATTTAAAAAATCTATATTTTAAAAATCCTCTTTATCTTAATTTCCATAATTAGCTATTCATATTTGTAGTAATGTAGGCAGTTTATGCAAAGGATTGTTACCTGTTACCAGTATTGCCATTACAAAAATTACATTTTGACAAGCAATTATTATTTTAGCAAACAATTTGGTGTTCATCCTATATTGTCCCTAACATATTTTACTCCCTCACAACAGTTGTGGGATACACACACACACAAACACTCATATACTAATACACACTCAAACCTTTTCGCCCACAAACAACCCTACACTCAGATGCTCAACAGTTGCACCATCCCAGAACCCAACTCAGGATAGGTCTTGATTTACGAATGCATATACAGTTGCAGCTGTATGAGAAGGCCTGCAAAAATGGGGAGATTTGATTAACCATTGTCACATCCTAGGTGATGGAGATCAGATATACCCCCTTCCCCTGAAACGCCCACACGTGGTCCCCTGTTGTGACCGTATTCCCAAGCATTTCCGTGCAGTCAGACCTTTGATGATTTTGTGCCACCAGGGCCACAATAATATGCCCCCTCTCTGAATATCTGAGTGTGCCCCCCCCTGGTTACTGCAGCTAGTGTTGCCAGCACTGCCACTGCCTGGGTGGGGGCACCCCACCGGAATCCCCTCCGGCTAGGTACAAGGTCGTCAAGGTTCTCATTAGCAGCTTTGAGAATTTCCTTGTGTATTATGTTCCCCCATCAGGGGGCTCGGGCTTTGTAGAACCAACCCTGCCAGGCAGGCTCAGAACCTTGAGGAGGCGGTGCTTCTCGAGTAGGTCCCTGACCACACACAGTGGGGCAGAAAAGTATTTAGTCAGCCACCAATTGTGCAAGTTCTCCCACTTAAAAAGGTGAGAGAGGCCTGTAATTTTCATTATAGTTACACTTCAACTATGACAGACAAAATTAGAAAAAAAATCCAGAAAATCACATTGTAAGATTTTAATTAATTGATTTGCAAATTATGGTGGAAAATAAACTTTTGTTATTGACCAAATACTTATCTCAATACTTTGTTATATACCCTTTGTTGGCAATAACAGAGGTCAAACGTTTTCTGTAAGTCTTCACAAGGTTTTCACACACTGTTGCTGGTATTTTGGCCCATTCCTCCATGCAGATCTCCTCTAGAGCAGTGATGTTTTGGGGCTGTTGCTGGGCAACACAGACTTTGAACTCCCTCCAAAGATTTTCTATGGGGTTGAGATCTGGAGACTAGCTAGGCCACTTGAAATGCTTCTTACGAAGCCACTCCTTCGTTGCCTGGGCGGTGTGTTTGGGATCATTGTCATGCTGAAAGACCCAGCCACGTTTCATCTTCAATGCCCTTGCTGATGGAAGGTTTTCACTCAAAATCTCACGATACATGGCCCCATTCATTCTTTCCTTTACATGGATCAGTCGTCCTGGTCCCTTTGCAGAAAAACAGCCCCAAAGCATGATGTTTCCACCCCCATGCTTCACAGTAGGTATGGTGTTATTTGGATGCAACTTAGCATTCTTTGTCCTCCAAACACGACGAGTTGAGTTTTTAGCAAAAAGTTATATTTTGGTTTCATCTGACCATATGACATTCTCACAATCTTCTTCTGGATCATCCAAATGCTCTCCAGCAAACTTCAGACGGGTCTGGACATGTACTGGCTTAAGCAGGGGGACACGTCTGGCACTGCAGGACTTGAGTCCCTGGCGGCGTAGTGTGTTACTCATGGTAGGCTTTGTTACTTTGGTCCCAGCTCGGGGGGTGTGTTTCTGGGATTTTTGCTCACCGTTCTTGTGATCATTTTGACCCCACGGGGTGAGATCTTGCGTGGAGCCCCAGATCGGGGGAGATTATCAGTGGTCTTGTATGTCTTCCATTTCCTAATAATTTCTCCCACAGTTGATTTCTTCAAACCAAGCTGCTTACCTATTGCAGATTCAGTCTTCCCAGCCTGGTGCAGGTCTACAATTTTGTTTCTGGTGTCCTTTGACATCTCTTTGGTCTTGGCCATAGTGGAGTTTGGAGTGTGACTGTTTGAGGTTGTGGACAGGTGTCTTTTATACTGATAACAAGTTCAAACAAGTGCCATTAATACAGGTAACGAGTGGAGGACAGAGGAGCCTCTTAAAGAAGAAGTTACAGGTCTGTGAGAGCCAGACATCTTGCTTGTTTGTAGATGACCAAAAGTGTACCTATGATGAAAATTACAGGCCTCTCTCATCTTTTTAAGTTGGAGAACTTGTACAATTGGTGGCTGACTAAATACTTTTTTGCCCCACTGTAAATAAATAAATTAGATGTATAGTTTATTTTAAAATGCAGTTCCACCATGATAGGACATTTACATTACATTTAAGTCATTTAGCAGACGCTCTTATCCAGAGCGACTTACAAATTGGTGCATTCACCTTATGACATCCAGTGGAACAGCCACTTTACAATAGTGCATCTAAATCTTTTAAGGGGGGGGGGGGGAGTGAGAAGGATTACTTTATCCTATCCTAGGTATTCCTTAAAGAGGTGGGGTTTCAGGTGTCTCCGGAAGGTGGTGATTGACTCCGCTGTCCTGGCGTCGTGAGGGAGTTTGTTCCACCATTGGGGGGCCAGAGCAGCGAACAGTTTTGACTGGGCTGAGCGGGAACTGTACTTCCTCAGTGGTAGGGAGGCGAGCAGGCCAGAGGTGGATGAACGCAGTGCCCTTGTTTGGGTGTAGGGCCTGATCAGAGCCTGGAGGTACTGAGGTGCCGTTCCCCTCACAGCTCCGTAGGCAAGCACCATGGTCTTGTAGCGGATGCGAGCTTCAACTGGAAGCCAGTGGAGAGAGCGGAGGAGCGGGGTGACGTGAGAGAACTTGGGAAGGTTGAACACCAGACGGGCTGCGGCGTTCTGGATGAGTTGTAGGGGTTTAATGGCACAGGCAGGGAGCCCAGCCAACAGCGAGTTGCAGTAATCCAGACGGGAGATGACAAGTGCCTGGATTAGGACCTGCGCCACTTCCTGTGTGAGGCAGGGTCGTACTCTGCGGATGTTGTAGAGCATGAACCTACAGGAACGGGCCACCGCCTTGATGTTAGTTGAGAACGACAGGGTGTTGTCCAGGATCACGCCAAGGTTCTTAGCGCTCTGGGAGGAGGACACAATGGAGTTGTCAACCGTGATGGCGAGATCATGGAACGGGCAGTCCTTCCCCAGGAGGAAGAGCAGCTCCGTCTTGCCGAGGTTCAGCTTGAGGTGGTGATCCGTCATCCACACTGATATGTCTGCCAGACATGCAGAGATGCGATTCGCCACCTGGTCATCAGAAGGGGGAAAGGAGAAGATTAATTGTGTGTCGTCTGCATAGCAATGATAGGAGAGACCATGTGAGGTTATGACAGAGCCAAGTGACTTGGTGTATAGCGAGAATAGGGAGAGGGCCTAGAACAGAGCCCTGGGGGACACCAGTGGTGAGAGCGCGTGGTGAGGAGACAGATTCTCGCCACGCCACCTGGTAGGAGCGACCTGTCAGATAGGACGCAATCCAAGCGTGGGCCGCGCCGGAGATGCCCAACTCGGAGAGGGTGGAGAGGAGGATCTGATGGTTCACAGTATCGAAGGCAGCCGATAGGTCTAGAAGGATGAGAGCAGAGGAGAGAGAGTTAGCTTTAGCAGTGCGGAGCGCCTCCGTGATACAGAGAAGAGCAGTCTCAGTTGAATGACTAGTCTTGAAACCTGACTGATTTGGATCAAGAAGGTCATTCTGAGAGAGATAGTGGGAGAGCTGGCCAAGGACGGCACGTTCAAGAGTTTTGGAGAGAAAAGAAAGAAGGGATACTGGTCTGTAGTTGTTGACATCGGAGGGATCGAGTGTAGGTTTTTTCAGAAGGGGTGCAACTCTCGCTCTCTTGAAGACGAGCCACGGAGCGGGGAGGGGAGGACCGAGCCGGCCTGGAGGATAGGGGACATAGAGAGTCAAAGGATGCAGAAAGGGAGGAGAGGAGGGTTGAGGAGGCAGAATCAGGAGATGGGTTGAAGAAGGTTTGAGCAGAGGGAAGAGATGATAGGTTGGAAGAGGAGATGCTTGGAGAGTAGCGGGGAGAGAGAGCGAAGGTTGGGACGGCGCGATACCATCCGGAGTAGGGGCAGTGTGGGAAGTGTTGGATGAGAGCGAGAGGGAAAAGGATACAAGGTAGTGGTCGGAGACTTGGAGGGGAGTTGCAATGAGGTTAGTGGAAGAACAGCATCTAGTAAAGATGAGGTCGAGCGTATTGCCTGCCTTGTGAGTAGGGGGGAAGGTGAGAGGGTGAGGTCAAAAGAGGAGAGGAGTGGAAAGAAGGAGGCAGAGAGGAATGAGTCAAAGGTAGACGTGGGGAGGTTAAAGTCGCCCAGAACTGTGAGAGGTGAGCCGTCCTCAGGAAAGGAGCTTATCAAGGCATCAAGCTCATTGATGAACTCTCCGAGGGGACCTGGAGGGCGATAAATGATAAGGATGTTAAGCTTGAAAGGGCTGGTAACTGTGACAGCATGAAATTCAAAGGAGGCGATAGACAGATGGGTAAGGGGAGAAAGAGAGAATGACCACTTGAGGAGAGATGAGGATCCCGGTGCCACCACCCCGCTGACCAGAAGCTCTCGGGGTGTGCGAGAACACGTGGGCGGACGAAGAGAGAGCAGTAGGAGTAGCAGTGTTAATAATAAGGACAATAAATAAATTAGGTGTAAAATTCATTATAAAGTGTATATCCCTCATCTGCACAAAATGGAAAGCTCCCTCACATCCCCTGCTCACAGACATATTTTGGTTCTGGGATATGCAACCATTTCCTTTCTCCGTCACTTAACGCTAAACTTTCTCGAACACCAAAAACACACACCACACCTTCCATCACAATACATCCACATACACCCACATACTGTGCCTTCTGTCTGCTGAGTTTTTATCTCCACCATGTTGAATTAGTACTTTTGTGTTCCAATTAGTTACATTTGAAGATAGCTTTTCTATCTATTTTTATTTATTTATTACAACCCCTACCATGGCTATTATTGTGTGTTCCATTAATTCCCCTTCTTTGAGAACTTTGTAATTTTCTGAATAGCCCATGGAGTAGTCTTTGTGTCTCAAAACATTTGGTTATCAAAATACAGTTTATCGACTACGAGAGCTATGCGTTTTCCTTGAAGATTGGATACAGAACTTTGCGCCGTTCTACAATTTCCTTCGGGAACTGATCATTCATGCCTATTTTTGTGCCAGCAAGTCTTTTACCCAGGCTTTTAACCATTATTTTATCTTTAAAGAAAGTAAATTTGGCAACGATTGGGCATTCATACCTCTACCTTCTGTCCGAAACCGTGTACACGTTCTAGTTGGATTTTGTCGACAGCTTCGGTGGGATCTGAAGCGCTGTAAGGAGGAACTCTCTAACTACACATTCAGGAACTTCTGCTTCTTTCTCTTGGATACCTGTAAATACCAGATTATCTCTCATGGATCTAGTCTGTATGTCAAGTAAAGCTTCTCTCATACTGGTGTTCTCCTTTTTAAGTTCATTAACTTCGGTTTCAATCCCATGAATGTCTCTTTTAGCTTGTTTGTCTTTCTTCAATGTCGCAGATTTTTCGACACTCATCTAGAGAATTGCCTTCAACTCTTTTATATCCTCTCTGACTAGTTCAAGTATGCCCAGTTTGTCATTTATTGATTTTAACAGATTGGTTTCGATCTTTACCATTTCCGGTGGTGAAAAGATTATATTGTCTGGGTCTATTGAAGAGTCACATTTTGGTTTTGAGATAGGTTCCCCTGTTTTGCTCTCCATCATGTTTGGGTGATGCTTTTGTAATATTTGTCGATAAATCTCTCTAGTCTTACAATTTGTTTTGTGTTGTTATCCAGATTGAAGGTTAATACTCACCAGTTTGTGAAGTGCTAATATTTATTCTAACTTACCGATATTGAATATGACATTTTTATCTTGAAGTGATCTACACTGCTGTGTTCAGTACGCCATCTTGATCTCGGAAGGGACTTAGTATTTCCAAACTTCTTCCATTTAAGAATAATGGAGGCCACTGTGTTCTTGGGGAGCTTAAATGCTGAATAGATGTTTTGGTACCCTTCCCCAGATCTGTGCCTTGACACAATCCTGTCTCGGAGCTCTAAGGACAATTCCTTCGACATCTTGGCTTGGTTTTTGCTCTGAAAACTGTGGCCGGCAGCGACAGAGCCTGGGCGCGAACCCAGAGACTCTGGTGGCACACTGCGCCACCCAGGAGGCCCGTAATTCTTATTTACAGATAGCATACAAGTTTGTTATTAACGTACATGAAAGTTCAAAAAACGCATTATGCTAAAAATAAAAGTTAAGATTCCTCTCCTGTGAAGTAGTGATCCGTGACATACGCCTAGTTTCCTGAAATGAGTCACATTTTTCAGCTGGTGATTGTCAAGCAAACTGCCGGTCTCACGGTAATTGACCGTTAATTAACCTAAACACATTTAGCATCTCCTGGCTTCTACACATAGCCTACAAGCCACTGATGCAGACCGTTGGAACATCTACATTTTAAAAAGTCTAATAAATCCATTTAATATATCCTACACCATCACAATAAATCCATAATTTATTTTCGACAGGTCTAAAGAAACATGATATGCAGAAAATGTGGTATATTTCAGAAGAACAGAATAGCATACTCTGAGTCCTTATGTTAGGCCCTGATCTGGCTATGCCAAATGGCTGTGGGCTACACTGGTTCATTTAGCAGACAAGATTTGCTTAGAATTCTGTGGCATTATTTCACATTATTTATAGTATGAAGAATACAATTGAGCACAGCTGAATAAAATAGATGTTTTCTCCAACCGATTTCTGAGGAGTGCGCACTGCACTATTCTATGTTGAGCTGTTAATTAACAAAGAAACAGGTCCTCCTATATGCTTAATTTAGAGTTATTTATGTAACTTTAGTTGTGATACAAACGTTTGGCTATATGTTTTGATTTTTAATACATTCTAAGGCTGCATGATGCAACTCTAATGATGATTTGAAGTAGCATGAAAAGCATGAGCTCTGCTTTGTTTCTTGCACAGACTGCACACACTTCATCAGTCTCTCATTCACAATTTGACAAACACTTGATAATGCCTCGAATTACCCGGCGGTATCCCCCTAGTGTGGCTGTAATGTCTCCTAAAAAATCTGCACCTTTTGCGGCCAGTGGCCATTGTGCTCTTTGGGCTAAATACAATAATTATAATTCCCTTCTCCTGGCTGCGTGTTCTGAAGCACCTCTCACTCACATGGCTCTCTCAGATATTTCAATTCTTATTAGCCAATGCCCGTCACGTGATCTGGTTATTCTCACAGACATCTATCTCAGCTCCGAAGTCGGCTACAAATGAAGACAGACAAATCGGGGATGGACCTGCGCTCGACCTTCTTATCAAATTCCGAGGTAATATATTGAACATTTTTGAAGAACTGGGGTGGCAGGTAGCCTAGCGGTTAGTGTTGGGCCAGTAATCAAAATGACACTGGTTCAAATCCCCAAGCCAACTAGGTGACGAATCTGCTGATGTGCCCTTGAGCAAGGCACTTAACACTAATTGCTCCTGGAAGTCGTTCTGGATAAGAGTGTCTGCTGAATGACAATAATGTGACTGTCCACATTTACTTTTCATCAGCCAACAACATCAGTAGGCATAACAAACAGCAAAAGCACAAGCCTATGTCAATCTACTATCCCCTATAGTACAAAAGTTGACCTATTCTATTGGTCACCTTGTCCTTCTGTGCGAGAAATAAATATTCCAAACAGTCTTGGACATTTGTGGAATACCTCTTCTCGCATCCCAATTTTTTTTAAAGCAATGAGGCTGATACAACAGATCAGAACGTTTATCTTAAAATATTGCTAAACTATTAGGCTATTTCTTCACATAAGCGCAGCAATGTGGACATGGCAGTAGGCTATAAGTGCGAATGTTCCAAAATTCTATCAATTAGCGGGAAAACACCATTCTCAAAAGTGACCACATATGTGATTATGCATGTGATGCTTTATTATAAAGGTGCATTTTTATGGTGAAAATGATCTTCCCCAAACTTGAAACTCAAGCACTGCCTATGTATGCCAGTTATCTTCTACACCGGTTGTAAAGCAGATGTGCTTAATCTTAAATTATTTGGCCACTTTAGTTGTGATGCAAACCTTATCAAAACATATAGGCCTATGGGCTAGACCACATGAGGTGAGGGACTATGATTTGAAAAAGTAGCAAAAAAAAGGAATGAGCTGTTTCTTGCCTTACTGCACACAAGCTGGGCATCGTTCACAAGTGATAATACATCATTCACAAGTATTGTTACCCATCAGATTATTCTTGATTTAATCTAGCCTTTACATATACTAAATAATATATGTGTGAAATTAGTTTTGTTTTAGAAAGGACCATTATCATGAACCTGTCTCGGAACAGGAGCAGGGGAAAAAATACGTCATCTATGCACTTAAATAGCGAATGGAGGACGCTTTTCCCTGTGGTACATTTTCATGCCAGCCAGGTAGGCTATACTGTTGTAAAGCGAAGCAATATGCTTAATATTAGGAAAGTTGAGAGATAAATATAGTAAGCCAAGTCTATAGAAAGCTGATGGGATCCTCCTCTTTTTAATAGAGGCCATCAAAACTCTGTTTTCTCACGCAATTGCATAGCCTATAGAATTGTTGCACAACATGAGCTCATGGGCTCTCATGAAGTGTTTGATTAGATTTTCCATTACATTTGCATTGATGTCAGAGTGATTAGAGGGACAATAGAGTGCTGAGTACTCGGCAGTTAGCAAGTTTGGTAGGCTACTAATGACCATTAGCATCATCGAGCTTGGAGAAGCCTAGTGACCGTGACTAAACTCATGACTCGTGACTGCCGGTGTGGCGGTTATACGGTCTCCGTAACAACCCTATCAGTGGTAAGGATTCAATCCATGGTGCTGAATGGAAAGCTCTGCTGTTGAGACAGTTTTATGTAGGCCCTAACAGTTTGTTGGCAAAGTTATAGTACAATTCATGTATTGTTTAGTGTTGCCCCACCACTGCAGCCACCCAAGGCATAGACTGTTCTCTCTGCTACTGCATGGCAAGCGGTACCAGTACACCAAGTCTAGAACCAACAAAACCCTGAGCAGCTTCTACCCCCAAGCCATAAGACTGCTAAACAAGACTGCTAAATAGCTCATCAAATTGATACCCGGACTTCCTGCATTGACCCTTTTTTGCACTAACTCTCTTGCACTGACTATGTACACACACTGGACTCTACCCACACACACACCCACACATACTGACATTGACACCCCAACCAACCAACAAACACACACACACACACACTTAATACGCCCACACACACATAATATGTGCACACATGCCCTACTGATGCCATACACAAACTCACAAACACACACTCACCCCATATGCTGCTGCTACTGTCTATCTATCCTGTTTCCTAGTCACTTTACCTCCACCTAGAGTGCCTTTAGAAAGTATTCGTACCCCTTGACTTATTCCACATTTTGTTATTACAGCCTGAATTCAAAATGCATGTAATATATTTATTTATTTACACACAATACCCAACGATGACAAGGTGAAACCTAGCACATTTATTGAAAATGAAAATGAATAAATATCTAATTTACATAAGTATTCACATAACACCACAACACCGTCAATACATGCTAGAATTGCCTTTGGCAGCGATTACAGCTGTAAGTCTCTAAGAGCTTTGCACACCTGGATTGTACAATATTTGCACATTATTCTTTAAAAAATGATTCAAGCTCTGTCAAGTCAGTTGTTGATCATTGATAAACATCCATGTTCAAGTCTTGCCATAGATTAGCAAGCCGATTTAAGTCAAAACTGTAACTTGGGCACAAAATAACTTTTAACAAATGCATTCTAGATGACTACCCCATGAAGCTGGTTGAGAGAATACCAAGAGTGTGCAAAAAAGCTGTCATCAAAGCAAAGGGTGGCTACTTTGAAGAATCTCAAATATAAAGTATATTTAGATTTGTATCCCACTGTTTTGGTTACTACATGATTCCATATGTGTTATTTCATAGTTGTGATGTCTTCACTATTATTCTACAATGTAGAAAATAGTACAAATAAAGAAAAACCATTGAATAAATAGGTGTGTCCAAACTGGTACTGTATATATAAAAAAATATATATATTTAACTCTGAATTGTTGGAAAAAAGACCCATAAGTAAGCATTTCACTGTTAGAAAAGAACCCATACGTTTACATAGCATATTACTTGTAGGTTTTTACTCCCAACTTAGAGGGTAGCTCTCCAGAAAACAGTGTTAGAGAGCCATGCTCTAGTGCCTTTTCTAAGTATACATTCCTATCAACGTTGTACAATGGCACTGAGATATCTGATTCTGAGAGATTAACTGTGCTTCCATTAATGCCAAATAGATGTCATAATCAAACTCCTGCCTGTTGATCTGACTCCTCCCTCGCTCCTGAACCACTTATGTTTTAAAATGTTATTTCACTTGTCGAGCTCACAGCTCCACATTTCTTCACAAGTCCAGCACTCAACAGAGATACACACCACGTGGCTCTCACATGTCATCTGCACACAACCGGGCCTACAGTACTAGGAAGGAAAGAACAGTAGGGAAAAGGGAGAGAGCTGATTCTGCGTGCCTGTCTCTCCAGTGTTGGATTGCCTCCAAGTCTGTGGCGGCAAAGTGAGCTGTGACCTCCTGCTGACTTCATCCAGCCGCGCACACACACACACACACACACACACACACACACACACACGCACACGCACATAGGCTCCCATCCATATTTCATACCAGAAATAAATCCCCAGACAGTATTTTAGACCTCCTCCAGAGATCACCTCCTCCCAGTGGCTGGGCTGAGGGGGAAGGGCCAGAAGCTGTGCCTCTCCTCTCTGAACCAACCGAAAGCCCTGTGGCCTGAGCCAAGAACAACAGACCTATTGAATCGGCACCGTCATCTGGAGAAAGAAGACTGTGCAGGGACTACAGAGATAGTAGCCTACACATCCAAATGTAATTCGAAAAGTGTTAGTGGTGAAAGATATTCAACAACTTTGTCTTTTTTTGGTACTTAGATTTGAGTAGTATCTTGATTTCCCCTAATTGAATCCTAATGCTCTTTATCTTTTTAACCATTCTTTAGTAAATCGAGCTACTGGATGTAATAACTTTGCTTAGTGATCCCTAGCCTATTCATAGACGCTAGCTATTCACAGGGGGGTTTGTTCAGAGCCCTGACGCTCGGTCTGAAAGTTTAAACACACCGCTTGCAGTACAGTTTTGGAAACATAAGGACCTTAGCTTTCGTATAATCAAGAAATAATTTTCAAAAAACAAAAGGTTCAATTACTACACACATCATTAGAAGGTTAGGGTTGGGGTTCCCGCACGGCCATACCGTATTTCCTTGTTCCAGTGCTTGTTTACAGAAAACCGGCAGCAGACAGAGTTGACCACCTTTGCTAATTAGCTATGTAGCACGCTCCGAACAACCATGTGTACCGGATGAAATTACTCTTATAATCTCCACCTGGCACAACCAGAAGAGGACTGGCCACTCCTCAAATCCTGGTTCCTCTCTGGGTTTCTTCCTAGCTTCCTGCCTTTCTAGGGAGATTTTCATAGCCACCATGCTTCTACATCTGCTGATGTATAAAGGGCTTTATAAATACATTTGATTGATTGATGCCATAAAAGTGTTGAGAAAGTGTTTTAAGACAGTCTACAGTAAGTGTATATTTTGCATTTGTGGAATTATTTTTATGAGATGTGAAAGTAGAATGCTATATGTTTCCAAAACCGTATCGCAACCAAGCATTATTAACGTTTCTAATCGTTAAAACTGAGCGTCAAGGTTATAGTTCACATGGTCCCAGCTGTGGGTGAAACTTATGGCTGAGGACCCTCGGGATAAGGCAGAATGCCACCTTGGGTTCTTGAGAGCAAAGTGATCCCCAACCTCCTCACACCCACCCCATTGAAAAAGTTCCCACCTGTCCAATATCTGGGAACCAAAATCTGACTCTCTCCCCCTCGCTCACCCTGCCAAGTCAGTGAGTGAACACCCAGCTAGCTCCTTCCTCACCTCTTTCCCAAATGTCCATCTTCATCACCAGCACCCCTCCCCCTCTCCCTCCCCTGTCTTCCCAAGAAAAGACCACATGTTAACAGTGAGCATCTGGACTGACCTCCCCCTTCTGGCAGGTACACTGGAAAATGTTAGTGGGCATGTCCTTCTTAACTGACTTGCTTAGTTAAATAAAGGTTCAATCAAATCAGGCGACGGACGAGTGGCTTATCTGCCCTTGCCTTCTGTCCTGCTAGCTAACGTTCAATCGCTGGAAAATAAATGGGAAGAACTGAAAGCGCGTATATCCTACCAACGGGACTTTAAATATGGTAATATCTTATGTTTCACAAAGTCGTGGCTGAACGACGACATTAAGAACATGGCAGCTTATACACTCTAAGGGCATGACAGAACAGCAGCCTCTGTTAAGACACGGGGTCGGGGGCCTATGCATATATGTAAACAACAGCTGGCGCACGACATCTAATGAAGTCGCAAGGTTTTCCTCACCTGAGGTAGTGTGGTCTACAGCTTATCATGAGATACTCTATCTACCTAGAGAGTTTTCATCTGTATTTTTCATAGCTGTCTACATACCACCACCGACCGATGCTGGCGCTAAGACCGCACTCAATGAGCTGTATACCGCCAGAAGCAAACAGAAAAACGCTCATCCAGAGGTGGCGCTCCTAGTGGTTGGGGACTTTAATGCTTAAATCAGTTTTACCTAATTTCTACCAGCATGTTAAATGTGCAACCAGAGGGAAAACAAATCTAGACCACCTTTACTCCACACACAGAGACTCATACAAAGCTCTCCCTCGCCCTCCATTTGTCAAATCTGACCATAACTCTATCCTCCTGATTCCTGCTTACAAGCAAAAAATAAAGCAGGAAGCACCAGTGTCAATAAAAAAGTGGTCATTTGAAGCAGATGCTAAGCTACAGGACTGTTTTGCTAGCACAGACTGGAATGTGTTTCGGGATTCTTCCGATGGCATTGAGGAGTACACCACATCAAGCTCTAACCCAAAAACGTATAAGAAATCCAGCTATGCCCTCTGTTGAACCATCAAACAGGCAAAGCGTCAATACAGGACTAAGATCTCATTGTACTACACCGGCTCCGACACTCGTAGGATGTGGCAGGGCTTGCAAACAGTTGCAGACTACAAGGGGAGGCAGCTGCCCAGTGACCAGACGAGCTAAATTAATTCTATGCTCGCTTTGAGGCAAGTTGCACTGAAACATGCATGAGAGCAGTGGCTGTTCCCAGACGACTGTGTGATTACGCTCTCCGCAGCCAATGTGAGTAAGACCTTCAAACAGGTCAACATTCACAAAGCTGCAGGGCCAGACGGATTTTATTTAATTTTATTTCCCCTTTATTTAACCAGGTAGGCTAGTTGAGAACAAGTTCTCATTTGCAACTGCGACCTGGCCAAGATAAAGCATAGCAATTCGACACATACAACAACACAGAGTTACACATGGAATAACCAAAACATACAGTCAATAATACAGTAGAACAAAAGGAAACAACAAGTCTATATACAGTGAGTGCAAATGAGGTAAGTTAAGGAAATAAATAGGCCATGGTGGCGAAGTAATTACAATATAGCAATTAAACACTGGAATGGTAGATCGGCAGAAGATGAATGTGCAGGTAGAGATACTGGGGTGCAAAGGAGCTAAATAAATAAATAAATACCAGTATGGGGATGAGGTATGTAGATAGCCTATCTGTAAACAGCCCATCTATGTACAGGTGCAGTGATCTGTAAACTGCTCTGACAGCTGGTGCTTAAAGTGTGAGGGAGATGTGAGTCTCCATCTTCAGAGATTTTTGCAATTCGTTCCAGTCATGGGCAGCAGAGAACTGGAAGGAAAGACGACCAAAGTAGGAATTGGCTTTGGGGGTGACCAGTGAGCTATACCTGCTGGAGAGCGTGCTACGAGTGGGTGCTGCTATGGTGACCAGTGAGCTGAGATAAGGCGGGGCTTTACCTAGCAGAAACTTGTAGATAACCTGTAGCCAAGTGGGTTTGGCGACGAGTATGAAGCGAGGGCCAACCAACGAGGGCATAGAGGTCGCAATGATGGGTAGTGTATGGGGCTTTGGTTACCAAATGGATGGCACTGTGATAGACTGCATCCAGTTTGTTGAGTAGAGTGTTGGAGGCTATTTTATAGATGACATCACCGAAGTCGAGGATTGGTAGGATGGTCCGTTTTACGAGGGTATGTTTGGCAGCATGCGTGAAGGATGCTTTGTTGCGATATAGGAAGCCGATTCTAAATTGAATTTTGGATTGGAGATGCTTAATGTGAGTCTGGAAGGAGAGTTTACAGTCTAACCAGATTACCAAGAAGTGTACTCCGAGCATGTGCTGACCAACTGGCAAGTGTCTTCACTGACATTTTCAACCTCTCCCTGTCTGAGTCTGAAATACCAACATGTTTCAAGCAGACCACCATAGTCCCTGTGCCCAAGAACACTAAGGTAACCTGCCTAAATAACTACCGACCCGTAGCACTCACGTCTGTAGCCATGAAATGCTTTGAAAGGCTGGTCACGGCTCACATCAACACCATTATCCCAGATACCCTAGACCCACTCCAATTTGCATACCGCACCAACAGATCCACAGATGATGCAATCTCTATTGCACTTCACACTGACCTTTCACACATGGAGAAAAGGAACACCTATGTGAGAATGCTATTCATTGACTACAGCTCCGCGTTCAACACCATAGTGCCCTGGGACTAAACACACTCCCTCTGCAAATGGATCCTGGAATTCCTGAAGGGTTGTCCCCAGGTGGTAAGGGTAGGTAACAACACATCCTCCACGCTGATCCTCAACACGGGGGCCCCTCAGGGGTGGGTTCTCAGTCCCCTCCTGTACTCCCTGTTCACTCATGACTGCAAGGCCAGGCACAACTCCAACACCATCATTAAGTTTGCTGATGACACGACGGTGGTTGCCCTGATCACCGACAATGATGAGACAGCCTATAGGGAGGTCAGAGACCTGACCGTGTGGTGCAAGGACAACAAATTCTCAAATTCAACGTGATCAAGACAAAGAAGATGATTGAGGACTACAGGAAAAGGAGGACTGAGCACGCCCCCATTCTCATCGACGGGGCTGTAGTGGAGCAGGTTGAGAGCTTCAAGTTCCTTGGCGTCCACATCACCAACAAACTAACATGGTCCAAGCACACCAAGACAGCCGTGAAGAGGGCACAACAAAACCTATTCCCCCTCTTGAGACTGAAAAGATTTGGCATGGGTCCTCAGATCCTCAAAAGGTTTTATACCTGTACCATCAAGAGCATTCTGACGGATTGCATCACTGCCTGGTATGGCAACTTCTCAGTCTCCGACCGAAAGGCACTACAGAGGGTAGTGCACACGGCCCAGTACATCACTGGGGCCAAGCTTCCTGCCATCCAGGACCTCTATACCAGGCGGTGTCAGAGGAAGGCCCTAAAAATTGTCAAAGACTCTAGCCACTGACTGTTCTCTCTGCTACCGCACGGCAAGCGGTACCAGAGCGCCAAGTCTAGGTCCAAGAGGCTCCTATAAATAGCTTCTACCCCCAAGCCATAAGAATCCTGAACAGCTAATCAAATGGCTACCCAGACTATTTGCATTGCGCTGCTGCTACTCTCTGTTATTATGTATGCATAGTCACTGTTATAACTCTACCTACGTGTACATATTACCTCAATTACCAGTTCAGTTACCCCACCACAAACTGCATTTCTCCAGCTCTCATTTTTTACTCTCTTTTACATTTTTTGTCCTCTCTCTCATTGTCTTTTTTTCCCTGCCTCTCCCTCTCTCCAAGTGTAGCCTAATGTATCATTGTTGCTTGGCTGGCCTTCCTGTAAACTCTAAGCCCAGGAGCTCTGCTAACTCTCACCTCAAGCTTCCCTGCCTCTTGAAGGCCCCGGTGTGTTCTCACTTAGAATACTGGTATCAGGAACTCACTCTATATATGTGTTTATGAACTCGATCCACCATTATTTTTCATCTCTCTTTCCTGAGAAAGCTAAGGCCCTGCGGTGGAGCAGTGTGGGCCCTGAGCTGGAGCTAAATGGGCTTTGTGGTGGAGCAGTGGGTTGTGTGGTGGAACTATCACATGGACTATGTGGTGGAGCAGTGGGTTGTGTGGTGGAACTATCACATGGACTATGTGGTGGAGCAGTGGGTTGTGTGGTGGAACTACCACATGGGCTATGTGGTGGAGCAGTGTGAGCCTTGTGGTGGAGCTGCATGGGCTGTGTAGTGGAGATGCCCAGATGTGTGGATGATTGGCTGTGTGAACACTCAAACAACACCTTTCATTCTACAAATTCAAAAGAATAATGGAAACCATAAGATGAAGCCAGGGGGTGTAGTTTCCTGCATTCACTGCAGGCAGACAGGGATGGCAGGTAGAGTCTGAATGAGAGAGAAAAGGCTGTCTGCAGTTTCCTTTCCCACAGCCTGTTCCCAGAAGGATGAATCAGAGAGGGAAACCACAGAGTGGCCATGAGCCCTTTTCATTCTCTGTTCTCCAGCCCAGTGCAGTGAGGGGGGCCGGGGCTTGACCACAGCGTCTCTCTTCCTCTCCCCATCCAACCTCCCATGGGAGTCCTGTGACTCATGCAGCTGCCATTACAGGACTTGCCACCATTTCAACACTTTTCATGGGAGTTTAAGCTCCTTTTTAAATGTGTTGGTTTGAGTATGATACGTAAACCCCTTAAGAGGTACACCAGTAAATAAGGACATAAAAACACATTCATAAGCAAAGCAGAACACACCCTAACCACTTAAACATCCATTACGTCGTCATGCCCCATGTCACCTTGGCTTGTCGACATAACCTTATGTTAGGCTCTATGCTTGTTTGTGAGGTACTAAATAAGCTGTTCCAAAACGCTAGTAAATGTGTTGTGCTGTTGTTATTTAGGACCACAATGTTCATGTTGCCCAATGATTTATCACACATGGAGCTGGGTTTATATCTTTACATGGAACAGAGCCAGAGGTTGAGGAATTGCACTGTCCGTAAAGATTCCTCTGTTTCTGGAATTGTGAAAGAAAATGAGAAAAGACAGAAAGAGACATTCCCTGTGCTTCTCACTCTCCAAATGAACCAATGATGGATCATTGCTAATTAAATGGAATGTGATCGGTGGTGTCGTGCTAATATTTCCCTGGCGAAATATGGTGTTTTGGGGGTTAGAGAGTTGGGCCAGTAACCGAAAGGTTGCTGGTTTGAATACCCGAGCCGACAAGGTGAAAAATGTGTTGATGTAGCCCTTGAGCAAGGCACTTAACTCTAACTTGCTCCAGGGGCGCTGTACTTCCATGGCTGACCCGGTAAAACAATATGTTTCACTACACCTATCCAGTGTATGTGACAATAAAAAAAAAAGTGTTTTAACACAATATTTGGTGTCGGGAATGGTGTTAGCGTCAAAGCCTCAGCTCAGAGGCTGTGAGTCTACTTGTGGGCTGAACCAAGTGTGCAAGGGCCTGAACCTCAAACAGGAAATGACAGAAGTCTGTACACAAGCTAAAAATAATGCCCGAGAATAGGGCTGGGGAGGCTTGTGGAGTACAGCAAATATTATTGCAATTAAACCACAAACCTCCCACTGGCCTTATTTCAGAGATAAAGCCTGGCCGGGAGGTTGGTGAAAAGGAAAGAGAAAAGGGAGATAGGTGAGAAAGAAGCCTTCACGTAGAACAGCTGGATTGCATATAAAGAAAACCAGAGTGTGGGGAATATCGTCGTGAGGAATCCCATTAAAGGAAGCCATGGTGCTACCAATCATCTTATCTCCAAAAACCAGACCTAAAATCGAACATAATTACGTCAGATGCTCAATTCAATTCTGGGGGAGACGTGCAGGAAAGGATTCTGGTCGTGTTCCACTGCTTAGATGTTACATGCATCAACCAACGGGTGCGTTTCACGTCATCGACTGTGTCATCGACTGTGTCATCGACTGTGTCATCGACTGTGTCATCGACTGTGTCATCGACTGACGGATTGCTATAATATATGATGTGGTAAACTGATGGGTAAAATACCCATCCATGTTTTGTAAGATCTGGCAACGTCTAAGCAGTGGAACGCGACCTCTCGAAAGAGGAGCAGAAGCAGGGCGGTAGCTCCACTCCCTCTCTTTGTAAATGACGAGTAAATCTAGGGGCCAAATTTCCCCTTCCAAAATGTAAAAGAGAACACCTGCAAAATCGTGATTCATCCAAGTGATCAGTGACAAAAAAATCTGGGCACCGGAAAAAAAAACCCAGTTGTCGTTAGTTGTGGCATCCCACAGTCTACGATACCATTTATGATATGTGTGTTTGTCCACGAGAGATGACCCATTCTCTGACAGTTGGAATAAAATACTTAATCCGTCTCTGTTATTGTGACTGGCTTTACTTGTTTTGTTTTTCTCAATGGTTCAGCAAGTGTTCTCTCTGTCTTCAATATTGTTGAGAAGAAAATAAATGAAACAAATCCTCCAGAAATGTAATGTTGGCACATATCCCCATCCCACTCCTCCTACCCTTCCCCCTTAGCAAGCCAAGGCACCCTGGCACTCAACGGCATGGAGCTAAGAACGGAGCGCTCCTCCAGGCGCACGCAATGTGCTGTGCTGAAATTTCCTGCAATAAAAACCTGATTGGGAAGATATCCATTAAAAAGTGTGGGGAAAGAGCTGTGAGCATGCCAGCCAACTGGAGAGAGAGAGAGAGAGAGAGAGAGAGAGAGAGAGAGAGAGAGAGAGAGAGAGAGAGAGAGAGAGAGAGAGAGAGAGAGAGAGAGAGAGAGAGAGATAAGCAGGGTGGTTGATGAAGGGGGATGGAGAAGTTAAAGAAAAGAGGAAGGAAATGTATCAATATTTTCCAAGTTGACCATGACATAGGGTGATAGGCTTTGCTCGTCCCCAGAAGAAACTTTTCAGAGTTAATTTTTCTAGTCCTGTTTTCATTTAGCATATGGCAAAGCTCGCTCTCTTGCTGAGTTTCCCAAACCAAAAGCTATTTACTGATTCACTCTCTCATATAATTATTCCACTGGACTGCTTTTTTTACATTGCTTTTCCAGCGCTGCCTGTTCTCCATTTGGGGTGACATCATGGCCTCAATGGGGCCCAGGTCCACGGCAGCCTGGCTCCAGACCTGCAGGTTCAGGGTCATCTGGGAGTCGGGGGAGGACAGAGAGAAAGTCAGGGATAGAGAGAGGAGAGGTACAGAGTCAGGGAGAGAGAGGGGGGGGGGTAGGAATCAGGGGGAGAGAGAGAGAGAAAATCAGGGAGACTGGGACTGTGAGTCAGGTGGAGACAGAGAGAGTCATGGGAGAGAGAGGAGAGAGATGGGGTTAGGTGAGAAAGAGGAGAGAGACTGGGGGTCAGCGGGAGACAGGGAGAGCGTCAGGGGAGAGAGAGGAGAGAGACTGGGGGTTAGCGGGAGACAGAGAGTCAGGAGAGAGAGAGGAGAGAGACAGAGTCAGGGGGAGAGAGAGCGAGAGAATTGAATGGGGACAGAGAGAGAGTTGAATGGAGACAAAGAGAGAGGAGAGTTTAATTGAAGAGGAGAATTGGTTGCCCGACCAGTCAAATGGAATTCTTCCCTGCTCTATCATTCGCTACACAGGGCGTGGCATGGCATTTGGCCGGATCAATGTGGTTGGGTAGCCAGGCAAGGAGTCAGGGGGAAACAGCAAGAGAAGGAGCGAGAGGAGGGGGACTAAGAGACTGAGACTGAGCCAGATAGAGAATGAAAGAGACGAGAAGGAAATAAACTCTGTGAAGGACACACATCTCAGGCAGCTCTGAGAGAAGTCTGCTCTGGCAACACCTAATGTGAACATTTTTAAATATTACGAAAAAGGAAAAAGCTCATAGTATGAAATATGGACATGTACTTACACTCTGAGCTCTCTGGTCATCTGTGTACACTATTAGAAAAAAGGGTTCCAAAAGAGTTCTTCGGCTGTCCCCATAGGATAACCGTTTTTGGGGTTCCATGTAGAACCGTCTGTGGAAATGGTTCTATATGGAACTCAAAAGGGTTCTACTTGGAACCTAAAGGGTTCTACCTGGAACCAAAAATGTTTCTTCGAAGGGTTTTCCTTTTAAGTTCTAGACAGCACTTAAAAAAAAAAAAGTCTATGACAGGGTGGCTGCTTTTCTGGGCTCAAGTGGGTCACATGGCTAATATATTAACAGTCCTTGTTACAGATGGTTGCATACAGTCTATAAATGGCTGCAATGTTCCCATTCACATACAGTACAGGTTTTTTACCATAACCCCTCTGAATACCCATAACATGCCCACAAATCTCCTGTCATACTCAATACAATACTTGCCACTCCAGGGCATGTACTGTAGGCCTATACATTTTCATTCTGTTTTTTAAAATAATGTTCCCTAGTCTCTATGTTTTGTCTGGTGTTAAGCTGTGTTGACACATTACTCTTCCCCTCCCAGCTGTGAGTTATTGTCCCCAGTCCAGCTGTTACGGTGTGGGGGTTGGCATGGTGGGAAATCTCCACAAACTCTGCTACAGGTAACTGCCCAAATAAAGGAAACACCAACATAAAGTTCTACAAGTGTCTTGAACTATTTTCCTGAACTCCTTCTTGCACAAGAAATTCCATAATTTGGTGTTTTGTTGATGGTGTTGGATAATGCTGCCTCAGGCGCCACTCCAGAATCTCCCATAAGTGTTCAATTGGGTTGAGATCTGGTGAATGAGACACACACACACACACACACACACACACACACACACACACACACACACACACACACACACACACACACACACACACACACACACACACACACACACACACACACACACACACACACACTTTAAACCCCCTGTTCTCCTTTTGAGACCCCTCTTTCAAAGTCACTGAGATCTATTCTTACATTTACATTTACATTTAAGTCATTTAGCAGACGCTCTTATCCAGAGCGACTTACAAATTCTAGCCATGGTAGCCAAAATAATGGGCAACTGGGCATTTTTATACATGACCCTAAGGATAATGGGATGTTAATTACTTAATTAACTATTGAATCACACCTGTGTGGAAGCACCTGCGTTCAATATACTTTGTATCCCTCATTTACTCAAGTGTTTCCTTTATTATGTCAGTTACCTGTAGCTTTTGCCCATTAATCGACTGACTGACACGAGGCCACGAGAGGAGAGTCTGGCTCCAGGTGGACTCACGTGCACGCCGACATACACATACACACACGTGCACACACACACACGTACATTCTCTCACTGTAGGAGGTTTGCTTGTCAGTTAAAATAGTCAAACACTTGTGATATAATGCACAGCCGGGATATGCAATTTATCCTCATAGTGAGATATCTGCATTTTCTAAAATGTATGACTGTCTCTGCCCTTCCTTCAAACAACTCACAGCAGGATGAAACATTGCACAATATCATATTATATACGGTATCTAACATGATATACTCAATGTTGTGTGTGATGTGTTATTCTGCCTGTGCTGTGGGAGGAGTAGCATGCATGCTTAAGGCTACATTCTGAAAGTAATCACTTATTTATAGATCCCAATGCGTCAGCTCTTAAGGAATAGATATTGCCCATTCTTGAAACATGACTTTGTTCAAACCCAACACACCTACCCATGGATCTTCACAATTCAGGACAGAACCATGTTTAGACACTCCATACAGTATAGGCTTGATTCATGTGAAACATTTGTGTACGTGTCGAGGGAATAAAATATCTGAATAAAGCGAAACACCTGCTGACACTGCCATGATGTGTGCATAGAAGGCAAACGGTATAATCTGCAGTGTAATGGTTGTGAAATAGAATATGAGTGGTCATGCATGCGTGCGAATGCATGTGCAAATGTGTGCTTATGTGAATGAGTGTACATGTGTACTCCATCTCGATTGTCAACGAGAAATGGGGGTCTTGTCACATAGGCCATTGGGTCATACCATGGTGGGAGATTTTGATAAAGCATCAATACTCTGGATGCTTGGCGGCCATTGGATGACTGAGCATGGTATGGAGATGGGAGACAGGAAAAGGAAAGCTGCTCTAAAACTGTTTCCGTTAGAACAGGCTTCGGTAACCATGGCTACCGGCGCTGAGACACAGACCACCTCAGAGCTGTTAAAATAACTACTTAGAATCTCGATCACGTTATTTTCATTGATGATTAGCTGGATAGTGTTAGTGGGGAATGGGGGTAAATGAGAAAAAGATGGAGAACAAGAAAAAGGGAAGAAAATGAAAGGCTCTACGGGAGAGTGGCGTGTGGCGGCGTGCCGGTGCTGGGGTTTTGAGGCTCAGCTGTTGGCAGGACAGGGCTACGGGGCTGGAGGATTTACAGAGCTGTTGTCTGGATGCCTCTCCTGTCCAGACTCCCCTGGCGGTGTCCTCTTTCCAGCAGACTGGTTTATTGGCTCCCAGGGCCACCTGCGTTCCTCCCCGTCACTCACACACACAGGCCCCAGCCAGAAACAACCCCTATAGGCCCCATCACCTTAAGAACTTGTGTAGTTATGAAACGATTGGATAGGAATAAGCAATATGGTTGTAGGTCCACCTTACCTGGCTTCTGATATTCATTTAAATTGTTTCCATAGGCTATTGCATAGACCTATCCAATAATTTCATATCTATACATGAAGTGCCTAGGCAGTATGGGATGTTTCTGAACCAGACCATAGTGTAGAGTTCTGTCTGTCTGTCTGTCTGTCTGTCTGTCTGTCTGTCTGTCTGTCTGTCTGTCTGTCTGTCTGTCTGTCTGTCTGTCTGTCTGTCTGTCTGTCTGTCTGTCTGTCTGTCTGTCTGTCTGTCTGTCTGTCTGTCTGTCTGTCTGTCTGTCTGTCTGTCTGTCTGTCTGTCTGTCTGTCTGTCTGTCTGTCTGTCTGTCTGTCTGTCTGTCTGTCTGTCTGTCTGTCTGTCTGTCTGTCTGTCTGTCTGTCTGTCTGTCTGTCTGTCTGTCTGTCTGTCTGTCTGTCTGTCTGTCTGTCTGTCTGTCTGTCTGTCTGTCTGTCTGTCTGTCTGTCTGTCTGTCTGTCTGTCTGTCTGTCTGTCTGTCTGTCTGTCTGTCTGTCTGTCTGTCTGTCTGTCTGTCTGTCTGTCTGTCTGTCTGTCTGTCTGTCTGTCTGTCTGTCTGTCTGTCTGTCTGTCTGTCTGTCTGTCTGTCTGTCTGTCTGTCTGTCTGTCTGTCTGTCTGTCTGTCTGTCTGTCTGTCTGTCTGTCTGTCTGTCTGTCTGTCTGTCTGTCTGTCTGTCTGTCTGTCTGTCTGTCTGTCTGTCTGTACACATGGCCCAGTTATGTGGGCGTAATACACCAGTACACCAGACAGCCCAATAATAGTCATATGTTCTCTACTGGGGGGTAATTTTCACTGGGCCATGCCACACAGTATATCAAATGTTCATGTAAACTTAAAGGGGAAGTTCAGCCAAAAACACTTCTGGACCCTTTATAACACTTTCCTGGTCATTTGTCAGCACCCCAGGCAGTTTTTAGGTCCATTGCTTGAGTATTTAGACGTAGGTAATAAGCTGATTCTACCCCCGCCTTCCCCATAGAAACGCCATGCAACGTTAAAGTCCATCATAAATACCTCCCAAACACACCTCTCTGACCTCCCATGACCACAATAGTCCTTCTAATGACTTTCTCTGCACAATTTTTCAGGTAACCTATTTCATTAGGCACATTTTTACCAATATATTTCGTGTCGCGAGTAGAGACCTAGGTCGGGACTTCCGAGGTGGGTGTGGTTGAAGGATGTAAACCATGATAATTTCGGTAAAGAATGTCAGATCGAAGAGGAAATTGGAGACCTGCCTTATTTTCAGAGTGGTAGTGTTGTGCCATTTTGGTTTGAGCCGGATTATACTGAGGCTGAGTTGTTCCATTTGCGACCAAGAGAGAGACAGAAGTGCCGACCGCATTATCTACCAAGAGAATTATCTTCGATTATAATCACAGGTGTGTATATCCCCCCCCAAGCAGACACCTCGACGGCCCTGAAAGAACTTCATTGGACTCTATGTAAACTGGAAACCACATATCCCGAGGCTGCATTTATTGTAGCTGGGGATTTTAACAAAACTAATCGGAAAATAAGGCTCCCTACATTTTATCAGCATATCGAATGCACGACCTGGGCTGGCAGCATTCTGGATCATTGCTACTCTAACTTCTGCGATGCATACAAAGCCCTCCCTCGCCCTCCTTTCGGCAAATCTGACCATGACTCCATTTTGTTGCTCCCAGCCTATAGACAGAAACTAAAACAGGAAACGTCCATGCTCAGGTCTGTTCAACGCTGGTCCGACCAATCTGATTCCACGCTTCAAGATTGCTTCGATCACTTGGACTAGGATATGTTCCGGATAGCCTCAGACAACAACATTGATGTATACGCTGATTCAGTGTATACCCCAATTAGCAAGTGCATCGGTGATGTTGTGCCCCCGGTGACTATTAAAACCTTCCCCAACCAGAAACCGTGGATTGATGGCAGCATTCGCGCAAAACTGAAAGCGCGAACCACTGCTTTTAATCATGACAGGAAACATGACCAAATACAAACAGTGTAGCTATTCCCTCCGCAAGGCAATCAAACAAGCTAAGTGTCAGTATAGAGACAAAGTAGAGTCGCAATTCAACGGCTCAAACACGAGAGGTATGTGGCAGGGTCTACAGTCAATCATGGATTACAAAAAGAAAACCAGCCCCGTCGCGGACACCGACGTCTTGCTCCCAGACAAACTAAACAACTTCTATGCTCGCTTTGAGGACAATACAGTGCCACTGACACAGCCTGCTACCAAAACCTGCGGGCTCGCCTTCACCGCAGCCAACGCAAGTAAAATATTTAAACGTGTTAACCCTCGCAAGGCTGCCGGCCCAGATGGCATCCCTAGCCGCGACCTCAGAGTATGCGCAGACCAGCTGGCTGGTGTGTTTACGGACATATTCAATCAATCCCAGTCTGCTGTTCTCACATGCTTCAAGAGGGCCAGCATTGTTCCTGTTCCCAAGAAAGCTAAGGGAACTGAGCTAAACGACTATCGCCCCATAGCACTCACTTCTGTCATCATGAAGTGCTTTGAAAGACTAGTCAAGGATCATATCACCGACACCCTAGACCCACTCCAATTTGCCTACTGCCCCAATAGGTCCACAGATGACACAATCACACTGCACACTGCCCTAACCCATCTGGACAAGAGGAATACCTATGTAAGAATGCTGTTCATTGATTACAGCTCAGCATTTAACACCATAGTACCCTCCAAACTCGTCATTAAGCTCGAGACCCTGGGTCTCGACCCCGTCCTGTGCAACTGGGTCCTGGACTTTCTGACTGGCCGCCCCCAGGTGGTGAGGATAGGAAACAACATCTCCACCGCGGTGATCCTCAACACTGGGGCCCCACAAGGGTGCGTTCTCAGCCCTCTCCTGTACTCCCTGTTCACCCATGACTGTGTGGCCATGCACGCCTCCAACTTAATCATCAAGTTTGCAGACGACACTACAGTGATAGGCTTGATTACTAACAAAGATGAGACGATCTACAAGGAGGAGGTGAGGGCCCTCGGAGTGTGGTGTCAGGAAAATAACCTCACACTCAACGTCAACAAAACAAAGGATATGATCGTGGACTTCAGGAAATCAGAGGGAGCACCTCCCTATACACATCGACGGGACAGTAGTGGGGAAGGTGGAAAGTTAAGTTCCTCGGCGTACACATCACAGACAAACTGAAATGGTCTACTATGTGGAAGACCTTTGCACTTGCACGAAGTCTTTGTTTTTTTAATACTTTTGACATTAAACACATTTATTTGGCATTTTAATTCTGAGACACCAATCGTTGTTTATGTAACAATAAATACACAAAGTTTTTAATGCGTTTTAGGTCATTAAGGAAATTCAGCATTTTTATATAAAAATACAGGAATATAAATAATCAAACAATGGGCCTAAAATCTGTCTGGGTTACTGACAAACAAACAACCAGGCAAGTGTTATAAAGGGCCCAGAAGTGTTTTGGGTGAAGTTCCCCTTTAACAGAGAGAGCACGAATTGTTTGAGTTCATGGTATCTGCTAGTTTGGCCTAGTACAGGGGTTTTCAAACATGGGTCTGTTGCCTCTAGAGGTACTGCAGGGGGTCCACAAAATGTCTGCATTTTATGTCTCTGCATCAATGCTAACTAGCGTTAGCACAATGACTGGAAGTCTACAGGAACAGTTAGCATGTTCATCCAACTCTGGGGAAGTAGATAAAGGGCTTCATTGCAAAAATGGCGAACTATCCCTATAATATGGAGGAAATTTGGAGCTAATTTCTGTTTTTTTTTATGTAGGCTATAGAAAATTCTTATGTGGGCCATCTAAGTGGCAATTTTCGGGATGGAAAAACAGTTTTCAGTGTTTTTGTTTCAGTGTTAACTTAAATGACCAAAATCAAATAGAAAGCTTGCATAAAAGATATTGAACTTACTAAAGAATAAAGAAACGGGTATTCAGGCCACATGTCCAGTGATTTTGTTATAATATTTGAGCAGAGGAACACAGCATTATCCATAAAAAAAATACATAGAATGGCAGGAAATTGTCTCTCAGCTCATTGGCAAACTGTGTAGAATTGTTGGAAATGATTTTCAAAATGTGTACAAAATAATGAAATTGTCTACTAATTCTATTCATTTTAAAATGTTGGTTACTTCTACTTTCCATTATAATTCCCCTGATGATAAGACAAGATGTGATTTGTTTTGTTTTGTTGCAAACATATGATGGGTTGCCAGTTTGTCTGGGCGTGAGTCCCTGGGAAAGAACGTTTGAAAACCCCTAGCCCAGTAGGCCTATCCCACTGGGCAAAAACTGGCAGAATCAACATTGCTACATGTCATTTCCACCCCCCACAAATCTATGTGATGACATTGAATCAACCTGGAAAACTAATTGGATTTGCAAAAAGTCCTCAACATAAACGTATTTAGTCTTTTTATCATCCAACTTTTAACCTATATTATTAAATATTGTTTTATTCACATTAGTTGACACCTCAACCAAATGTAAATCCACACTAGACATTGAACTGACGTCTGTGCCCAGTGGGGATGTGTAAAGTAAACCACCCCTGGGGATCTGGGTTAAGAATTTCCCCTCAACAATGTGGCTACGTGACCTGTGACCAACCAGAGAGCCCCAGAAGACTCTGAGTCGTCCCCATTGACACCATGGGTGAGAAAAGACAGAGATGGCTTTATAAACTATTGAATGAATGTTAAAAAAACAGCACACGAGTGACTGACTGTTAAAAGATGAATATGCATAGCACTATAGTGGAGTTCTCTCTCTCTTTCCTTTGATTTCTCTTTCTCTTCTCCCTCATATATGCAGTACTGACAGTCACTCAATTAGTCATGTCAGCTGACACTCTTTAGATTGGTAAGTTAGTCTAGCCAGCTATCTAAACTTGTAGTAATCACGGCCGAATATCACCCGGGCACAAAGGACATGTGCCCAGGGGTCCTGATCTCCAGGGGGCCCCCCATTTATTTTGTAAGTCACTTTCACTCAGATATCATGAATGGACAAATCCACAAAAAAACTATATGTTGGTATATCTTTGATTTTGCATCGTCATGATAATGTGTCAGGTGAACCTTTGCATCTTGACAGGCCATTATCTTTAAAACGTGACTGCTGACATGCAAAACACTTTGGGACTGAATCAACAGTGGACTAATGAAAAAAATATCAAAAGATTTTTGAGTGTAGTTTTGTGTGAGGTATTCCATTAACAAGGTGTAAGTCTTAGCAAAATTGGTAGAATTTTTTATAAAATTGCTAAACTTCTCTCTGCCCTGTAGCAAAATGTGTACAATTGCAGAAAGCTTGCTTTAATACTGCAATATTTCCTAACAAGTAAATGTGTAGTATTTCAGGAAATTAACTAAAATGCTTTGCCCTCGAGGTGGGCGGGGGGGCTCCCCAACTAAATCTCGCTTAGGGCCCCCAAAAGGCTAGGGCCGGCCGTTCACACACACACACAAACACACACACAAGAGTAGGCAGTATAGTGGGGAGTTGGGTTACATTCCTTCCATCGGGCTGCGATTCTACCAGCCAGGTCACTCCCAGTTCAGTCCCAGGAAACTGTGAGGGAAGAATTTCCTCTGTGAGTCCATACTGGACAAAAACAAAACAGGCAGGTAGAGGGATTGTCGGTTTGGTCCAGAGCTTCATCTCCTCGTCCCAGTGGTATCTGGGTCCAACTCAGGATTCCACAACTTATTGGACATTTCTTGGGATATTGTAGCCACTTTGAGCTATGGGTGAAGACAGTTCAGCTGCCCAGACCCTGAGTGGCATCACAAGACACATCACATCAGCTGACCTCTGCACCCAGTCACAACCTATTTAGCATGACCATCTTACAATCTTTAAATATGCACCACAAAGACAAACAGATGTTACAAAAATACCAGTATTTCCCCATAAAATTAATTTAGACCATATCTGTTTCAGAGAGAAAGACACCCCCCAGATACTTTTATATTCACTAATTTTCAGAATAGTGATGTGATAAACCAAATTTAAGTCAATAAAAAACATACCCAATACCTGGTGAAAAAAATACCGGAAATAACAGAATCTCCACCAGTCTCTCTCCTGTCCTTTCTCTAATTCCCTTTTTTTCTGTTACCTACAGTGTGTTTAGTTTATCCACTGAGTTCTTCTCTAGCTGAAGGAGTCGAGATGGATCCAACAGCGCTTTGGCGTGGTTGTCTCTCTGGGGGACTCTACAGTACATCACCCAGCCTGGTTAGGTGAAGGACTCACAGTCACCACGCCAATACAGAGAAACTTTCCATCCACTGCCGCTATGCCGTTCTTAGACAGACAGACAGACAGACAGACAGACAGACAGACAGACAGACAGACAGACAGACAGACAGACAGACAGACAGACAGAATACAGGAGAGAGTGGGGTACTACTTGAAGTTCTCGGGTGTTGACTGAGGGCTAGTGTGAGGGTTTCCAGGGCATGTTGGTGGTGTTTCTGGGCGCTGAACAGCAGGGTCAGCAGGTGGAGAGAGTGCAGGTCGTCCCCATGCAGAGACAGAGCCACCTGCAGGGGATCCATGGCAGCCGCCACCTGCACACACACACCCACAGTGAAGAACAGAAACCCAAGGAC
Organism: Oncorhynchus keta; assembly: GCF_023373465.1. NCBI lineage: Eukaryota > Metazoa > Chordata > Actinopteri > Salmoniformes > Salmonidae > Oncorhynchus > Oncorhynchus keta. The sequence continues at coordinate 8,520,628 of NC_068456.1, forward strand.
TAGAGAGACAGACACACACACACACACACACAGAAAGAACACCCCTGCCCGATTCCCGGTTCAACAAATACCAACCAGCTGTAAGTGTCTAGGGCTCCATGAAAAACCCTCCACTGGAGGTCCCCTGACCTCTTTGGTACTGGGAGTTTGTAAAGCCCCCTCCATCTAAAACCCACCATACTCTCCACCTCAAATACCCCCTGCCACTGATGTGCCTTCACTCCTGTTAGGCTTCTAATGTTCCTTACCTTGATCCAGAGGTTGTAGAGGGCTTTACCTCCCACCCCTTCAAACTCCCCCAGGCTTGGAGTGTTAAATTCTAACAAGTCCTCCAGACCCCTTGCCAGTCTCCAGTCTCTGCCGTCACCTGCAGTGGCGGAAACATTGGTGGCCCCTTCCCCTTTGGCCGCTCAAACACTCCCCTTACCGGCTCAGACAGTGCCTCCTGGACCTCCTCCAGGAATCTCTCCAGCAGCTTAAGAGACGTTATTCCTGTTTGTTGTGCCAGGACTTCCGAGGTTTTCCACCCCTCCTCTCCCAGCAGTCCCAGGTCACCCAGCCTTTGTAAACTCGCTGCCATCGGTTGCCTCTGCAGGGTGGCCGACTGAACCGATCGCCAAGGGACGGCTGGGTTGTGGAAGATAGGCTCCTCCCACACCCACAGCCCAGGCTCCACATCCCCTTCTCGTGTGGGCCTTAGCAGCTGCCAGGCCCTCAGCACTGCAGAGTAAACATCTGAGAGACCTGCTGTACTCTCAGCCTCTCCAGCTTCATGAGGAACAGCTGCCGGTTCAACCCTAATCCGCCAGCTCTCCTCAGCAGTGTGCATGCTGGTTCCTTCCAGCCGACTTCAGTATGGTACAGAAGACTCTGCGCCGCCTGTAGTCGGAAAGCAGCCACCCTGCTCTCCTCCTTCGTGAATGGTCATGTACAGCACTGCCGCCCTTAGCCAGTGATGGCCCGACCAGAAAAAGTCCACCAGCTTGCATTGCAGGTCTGCAAGCAGACCGGCGGGGGTGTTGAGGACAGCCAGTTTATGCCACAGGGAAGATGCCACCAGGTTATTGATTATCAGCACCCTCCCTCTATATGAAATTTGGGACAGGAGCCACCTCCACTTGGCCAGTCTTGACACGGCTGCCTGTGACAGCCCCTCCCAGTTCTTCCTGACCCACTTCTCCGAGCCCAACACTTTAAGCCCTTCACAACACCACTGCAAACCCAATGGAAGCAGAGGAGGGGCCCTATCCTCCCATGCCCCACATAACAGAGCTTTGCTCTTGCCCCAGTTTACCTTAGCTCGTACACCTTCAGACTGGTCTCTAGTGCCTGCATATCCTGACCATCCCTGACCATCACAGAAACATCATCTGCATATGCTGACACTGCTATGTCTATCACCACATCCATGCCTGTCCAGAACACTCCCTGCAGTCTCCTGCGTAGCAGGCCCAAAAAGGCTCAATGGCTAATGTATATAACTGCCCTGATAGAGGGCATCCTTGTCTAATTCCCCATCTCACCCAGACTGGCCTACTGAGCCCCCCTCCCACCTTAACCATACATGACGCCCCAGCATACAACAGCTTCACACAGGTCAAAAAAACTATTCCCAAACACAGACATCACATTAAACAGATACCATGGTCCACTCTATCAAAAGCCTTCTCTTGATCTAAAGAGACCAGTCCAAAGTTCACATTAGAACCTCTCGACATGTCCAACATGTCCCTGATTAAGAACAAGTTGTCCGTGATTGAGCATCCTGGTACACAATATGTTTGGTCCTTGTGTACTATCGAGTCCAGGTGGAACTTCAGTCTGTTATAGAGGACCTTGGCAAATATATTGTAGTCCGCACAGAGTAATGCCACAGGCCTCCAGTTCTTAAATTCACACAAGTCCCTTTTTTTGGGCAGGAGAGTCAGATCTCATACCCAGACGCATTCACGCAACACGCAAAAGTCCTGTCCAAATATTCCCCAGAATTTTAAAGAAAACTCCACTGGGAGTCCATCGATCCCCGGTGCACGACTGGGAGACATCTGGTTTAAGGGCTCTGCCAGTTCATGGGACAACAGAGGAATTTCCATTTCATCCCTCTGTGCTAGAAAGAGCTTAGGGAGTCCTGCGAATAACAAGTCCTATACAACGCCGAATAAAACTCCACAGTCCGCTCCCGCATCTCCCCCACCACAGAGGTCACCCGCCCATCAGACAGCCGTAGACCATGCACACCCTTGGCTTAACCGCTCTGTCTTTCCAAACCAAAGAAGAAGGAGCTGGGAGCATCCATCTCCTTGATCGTGGAGAACCTAGCTCTTACAAGTGCTCCCTTTGCTTTAACCTGGAAAAAACTACCCAGGCCCCTACGTAATTCACCTAAATTAGCCTGAAGGCCTACATTGCCTTGCACTATAATCTCTACCTCCATCCCACTAATACAACGCTCTAGTTCTTCCAATACTCTCCTAGCCTCTGAGGATGAGAGAGCTGTATACTGTTGACAGAAAAGCCGAATTTGGACTTTCCCCACATCCCACCATTGACTCAGAGACTCATACTCCTCTCTTCGCTGACCCCACCTTTCCCAAAAGGTCTGGAAACCTAAGCAAAAAGTGGCATATTGTAAGAGCTTTACATTAAACTTCCAATGGGATGCGTGCCGGGGCATCCCATTGGAATGCCCCGGCATTGGTTATGTGGTGATCTGAAAACCTCATCGGGAGAATGGTAGCGCCCAACAGCATATTGCTCTGATTAAGTCGGGCTGTTAAACCGATCAAGTCGGGCTGCACTCACCCTAGCCCCAAAAACCTTCACCCATGTGTACTGTCTTGTGTTGGGATGTTTAGTTCTCCAAACATCCACTAGGTCGAACTGATTAATGATGTCCCTTAACACGGACACTGAATGAGGCTCTTCCCGTTTGTCTTTCGTAAAATCCATTGTACAGTTCCAGTCCCCGCCGACCACCAGCGTCTCCTCAGGCGCTACATGTGAGAGTTCCTGTCTAAGACACCCAAATAGAACCCCCCTCTCTCTCACTGTGCTAGGTGCATACACATTTATAAAGACAAACCCATGTTGTTAATTTCTGCTTTTACAACAAGCAGCCTACCCCTACACACCTCCTTTGAGAAGCACATTCTTACAGACAGACCCAGTACAAAAAGGACTGCCACCCCTGCACTAAAATTTGTCCCATGGCTCAACACACTTGCCCCTTTCCACCAGAGCCCCCAAAACGACTTCACTCAACACATCACTATGCGTCTCCTGCAGAAACAACACCTGTACTTTTTCTTGTTTTACATATTCACCCAACATTCTCCTATTTCCCACATCTCTGGCACCATTTATATTGAGTGAGCCTACCCGAAGAGTCTCCATAAGAAGTGGGAGAAAAGCCAGCAAAGAAAGAGACCTATAGCAAAGCTCAAAAAACCCCAGTGCCAGAAAGAAACTATACATCTAAACAAAGTCTGAAGGTCGACCCTTTCGCACTGTTGTGACCCACTTCCTCAACCTAAACTGTTTCCTGGGTGAGAGGACTCCATGCCCCTCATTTTTCATAGCATGTTGTGCTAATCTTACAAACTTTCTCGGATCAGAAAAAAAAGCCTCAAGATGAACTTTTTTCCCCTTGATCTCATTCAGGAACCTTGTCAGTTTCCTCAACGTGTACTTTGACCCTTCTGCTTGACTGGCTGTCAGCTCCGTTCCCATTGAAGAGGAGTCTGAAAAAAATAACTCCTCATCGTCTTCTTCCTCAGACTCACTTTCCTCCTCATCTCCATCTCCCATCCTGACCACCTGCCCTTCCTCTCTGGCCGCTTCCCCCCAAGCACCAGGCTTGTGATGTTCCTTAGTGCCTTTGACCACACCCCTTTTCCTTTTCCGCTTGACCACACCCTTTTTCCTTTTCCTTTCCCTCCTCCTCCCCCCTAGTCTCTTACACTTCCCCACTATACTCTCCTCATCCACTAGCATAACCTGACTAGACCCAGCCTTCATCTACACCACCCTCCATAGCGTGACTAGGCCCAGCCTCATCTACACCACCATCCATAGCGTGACTAGGCCCAGCCTCAGCTACCCCACCATCTCTTTTTCAATTTTTAAATTTTTAATTTAACCAGGCAAGTCAGTTAAGAACAAATTCTTATTTTCAATGACGGCCTAGGAACAGTGGGTTAATTGCCTGTTCCGGGGCAGAACAACAGATTTGTACCTTGTGCTGACAAGGTACAAATCTGTCGTTCTGCCCCGGTTACTAGTCCAACGTTCTAACCACTAGGCTACCCTGCCGCCCCGTGACTAGGCCCAGCCTCCTCTACACCACCATCCCTGACATGACTAGGCCCAGCCTCTGCTGTCTGCATCTCACTGCCCCCTGCACGTTGACCTCGATTTCTCGCACTGGCACTTGTGCCCTCACCTTGTCTACGGCCTTTATGTGGGCACGCAAAGCTCTTATGCCCCAAATCCTAACACTCAAAACACTGTAGACTATCTGTGCTAGCAAACCCTGCGTAGAGCCCTACGTAGAGCCCTCCCCATGCTTCACTTTAAAATGCACATTTAGCTGTTGCTCATTGTTATTCAGAAACACAAACACTTGCCTCCGGAATGAAACAACGTGCTTAACGGCATCTGTCTGAAAACCTGCCGACACGAAAACCGCTAGCACCAAAACGACTCAGCTCTTTCCTGATTGGGATCATCCGTAATAAACGGAGGCAAATTTGCAACTACCACCCTTGTCGAATGGGTAGAAAGAGGTGAAATTGGCACCAACACACCCCTTACAAATATTCCACTAGCAATTAGCCTTCCAACCAAATGTGCTCTTTTCATGAACACAACCACAGCTTTGTTCATTCTAGAAGCAGAATATATAAAGTCAGCTCCTACCTGTTCACCGACCGCGAACAGAACCTCCTCCATCTTAACTCCATTCTCAGGAACACCTGAATCCATGTCGTAACGACAGCGTCTCCTCCGCGCTAGGCTGAGAAGCCATCGCACACACCACACCTTCCAAACCCCAGGAAACTAACTCTATCCTCTTCCACCCTAACTTTGAAAAAACCTGTGCATACCGCTAAAACAAATAGTGCATTAACCCTCCACCACAGAAAATACAATTGAAAGAAAAGACCAAGGACAGAATCAAGAAAGTTAGTTAGGACAGAGCCTTCCACACCAAACACTCAAACTCCAAAAACTCCCAGCATGCACTGCGAGAGAGAGAGAGAGAGAGAGAGAGAGAGAGAGAGAGAGAGAGAGAGAGAGAGAGAGAGAGAGAGAGAGAGAGACAGACGGATTGACGGGCAGGTGGGCGCGCGGATACATAGGCAAATTGAGTCAGTTGTTTAGGCCAGTGGTTGGGAACAGGAAAGGTCAATGTGGGATCAATGTGGGAGCACAGACAGACATGATGGTGAGAGGAGGCGCAGGCATCATTATGTTCTCAGAGACAATATATCACAAGGAATCAAATTAGGCCTTTTTACATAAAGAGACATTTGAACAAGGAAAGGGACTTTGTCAAGAGAAGATCTTGAAGTTTATTCATTCTAACATGTATTTTTTTGGGCAATTCAACAAGAGCTTTTCCATGCGAAAGCTGATCAGGTATTCAGTGGGTTTCATAATCCAGGTATCCTGAGCAGTGTATAAAACCTCACAGGAGGCTTATTGCAAGTTGTACAATGCATTATAACTGCAGCATAATGCATTATTCCCGCAGGCTATGAAGCGTTACCCTTTTTCTCTGGGAATACAAACAATCCCTAGTCCCTACTACACCCTTAGTACTTTGACGAGGATGACTACATCACATGGAGGTGAGATCAAATGTCCAATGATGAAACCATTATACAAGCAGGTTAAATGGGGATGTCCTACTTGAAGACTCTCTTGTACGTGTACACACAGACACACCTGTACGGCTCCTGTGATGGCCCATACCATATAGTAGTAAAGTATAATTTCTTTCACTGAGTATAAATTGACATTGCTTGCCCACTAAAAGTTGCTGAATCGGCCTACATGCTCTCCTGTCATGACTTGGGTATATTTGGGACTCTGCCCAGTGTCCACTCATGTGAAAAGGCCATTCTTCTGCACTGGCCTGCGCCGAGTTTAGCATCATGGGAATGACTGCCAACACTGTCATACCAGCTCAATTCCCATGAGAAAACATTTGAGTTGAACCAAATAAAACGAACGGAAGGGAGTAGGGTCATTTGAGATAACATGTTGAAAGAAAGACAGAGACGTAGCTATGAAACTGTAATTTTTTGCCTACAGCCTAATAAGTCAGGATGAGAGAGGACAGGAGAGTGTGCTGGGGAGGGAGACGAATCTGTACCAAAGAGCAGTCTCCCGAGCACACTCTCATGGGCAGACGGTAAAGGTTGTGTTGCCACCTAGTGGACATAGGCACCATTGCAATTTCACTCAGCAAATGTCACTCAGTTTGTTTTACACGTCCTACTTGCACTTCAGTAATATTGTAAAGAAGTAAATGAATGCACACATCTTTTTTTAAATCCAAGGTAGATTATGGTGTTATGCTCGATTTCATATCAAGACTAAACATGATAAATTAGAATACAGGATAGACATTTTCTATGAACATCATTTTCAATGGAATCAATCCCATAGACAAGCATAATGCTTTAATTCTTGTGACTCAGTGAGCACTTTGTCACTTTCGGTCTGCCTTGAGTGAATCTTGTAGCCCATGACCTTTTGTGACCTTACGTGACCTGAGAAGATACTTGAGGAAAGCCATAGCCAGGTAAATGTAGAGGTGGGTGGGAATGGCATGTGATGTCACGGCTAGACACGGTGGGAAAAGCAACAGGTAGCTAGCTCAATGTATGCTAGCGTTCCTGACTGTAGCATCACAGACCACACCTGTGAAGATGGCCCAGGTTAAGTCACCCGTGGATGGTGTCAAGAGTCAGCAGCAGCGTGCAGAGATGTACTCTGATATTACCATCGTCAGCTCCAGCGCAGGTTAGTCCAAATGCTATTTTCTGTCAAAATTCTATTGTATCAGTCAAAATTGTATGCTGAAGTTATGTTATTAATAACAAATTATTCATGGTTGTAGGCCTTTCATTTATATCTGCATGATTTAAGTGTAAATATCATGAGTTAATGTTGTAGTATTAGCCAATTGTTTTCATTTAAATATTTATATGAAAATGGACTGAAAAATGTAAGTCCTTTATATTTCTAGACTTTGAGGAAAATTATTGAAAGAATAACAAACAAAAATGTAAAATATAAAATACTATTTTGGCCAGTTCCCTGTTCCTTATGTCTGTTTGCCATCCAGCGTAATGTGAACAGCCAGTCAACTATGTCAACCAATTTGACAAATTAGTCACTGTTCGCTATTGTTAACTTAATCTTGGTCAAATCCCCATGTCTCTGGTATCTCTTTCTCACGAGATTGAATTTGGTCAGCAAAGCCTCGTGGCTATTAGGTTGCTCGAGGTTGATGGGGAAAGATAAAGTCATGTAATCCCTATTTTTTTTTTGTAAAAGGACATTCATCAGTGAAATGTGTCCTTACAAATTTGGGCGACTTCCTATGTGGTGAACGTGAAACACAAGTAGGTTTATAGGCCTGGCCAGCCTACCTCATGAAAGGTGAACTAGAGTATAATCAAGAAACTCAGCCACAATTTTACTGTTCAATTCAAAGTCCTCACCCACTCAACCTATTCTTATCCCGCCTACAGATGTGGGCAGCCCAGCCAGAAAAGGCCCATTTGACAGTATGGCCCTAGGCCTCAGCAGGCGTGGGAGAGCCTACCAATCCCCAGCGCGCAGGCGCCATCGCACCACCTTCAGTCACAAGCAGCTGGACCAGCTGGAGATGGCGTTTGGACAGAACCACTACCCCGACATCTACTGCCGTGAGGAACTAGCGCGGCTCACCAAACTCAATGAGGCACGCATACAGGTCAGTGGGCTTGGGCCTATTTATCCGTACACCGGGATTTCATACATTTTTTATCCTGGGTGGGAAAGTTGATAATAATTGCGATGTCGAACTCAAACAGTTTTCATTTACAAAGGAAAGGCCATGACATACAGTGGGGCAAAAAAGTATTTAGTCAGCCACTAGTTGTGCAAGTTCTCCCACTTAAAAAGATGAGAGAGGCCTGTAATTTTCATCATAGGTACACTTCAACTATGACATACAAAATGAGAAAGAAAAATCCAGAAAATCACATTGTAGGATTTTTAATTAATTAATTTGCAAATTATGGTGGAAAATAAGTATCCATTGTCCTATAAAATGGTTAAATCTCAAATTCAACCCAGTTAAGTTCATTTTTTATTGTATTTCACAGGTATGGTTCCAAAATCGCCGTGCCAAATACCGCAGGCAGGAGCGTGCGTCTCAGAAGCTCTTGCCAATGGCCATGATGCCAGGGCACGGGGCACTGTTGGGCAGCATGTGTGTTCAGTCCACAGGGTTGACCCGTCAGTACTACCCTCACTCCCTGGCTCACCATATCCCCCGGTTCCCTTCTATGCTGCCCTCAGGTGGTTACTCCCACTCCCACCACCCAGGCTCAGCCAGCCAGTGTTCCTGCCCCACAGTCCCACCAGAGCCACAACCCCCCCGCCAGCACGAGGAGTGGTACAGCCCTCTACGGAACATTGGAGCCCCACCCAGCAACCTGGCCACACCTGTGTTCTCCCTGACCTCCCTGCCTGCTCTAGACCCTGGCTCTCACTGGAACTAAAGAAAGAGTAACTTCTACGTCGGGAAGTAGACAAGCTCTTATAGGCTGTGTCTCGAAGAACAGTTATTCATTGCACCTTAGATTAGATGACAAAATACAGTTTTTTTTGTATCTATACAGTGATAGCTAGTAACTAAAGAACAGGAAGAATTTAGAGAATAGTGAAAATGACTAAACTCCTTCTCCCATTGAATACCTGACATTGCATGTTTTCTTGAAAGTTCAGGGTAGCCTAACTGAGAGAAAGACATTCGTGGGTAGTCTTGAATTATCCATATAGATTGTCTGAAATATACACTATACATCTTTCTAATGCCTTTTGTATTTTCACAGTAAATAAAGTAGTGTATATTGGGAGTGATTTGTTTGTTTAAATGTTAAATTGATGCTAGAAAGGTTTTGTAATCATTTCAGCCAGTAGATTTGAAAGTAGCGTTCACAAGTCAAAACGGGTCCCCACAATTTTATACAACGTCATCCATTTCGTACAGTGCCTTCAGAAAGTATTGAAACCCCTTGACTTTTTCAAATTGTGTGAATTTAAAATGTATTTATAGATTTGTTTTTGTCACTGGCCTACACACACACGACCCCATGTCATAGTGGAATTATGTTTTTAGATATTCTGACAAATTTGTTCAAAATGAAAAGCTGAAATGTTTTGAGGCAATAAGCATTCAACCGCTGTTATGGCAAGCCTAAATAAGTTCAGGAGTAAGAATGTGCTTAACAAGTCACATAATGAGTTGCATGGACTCTTTGTCCTGAATACAAAGTGTTATGTTTGGGGCAAATCCAACACCATACATTACTGAGTACCACTCTCCATATTTTCAAGCATAGTGGTGGCTGCATCATATTATGGGTATGCTTGTAATCATTAAGGACTGGGGAGTTTTACAGGATTAAAAAAAATGTATGGAATGGAGCTAAGCACAGGCCAAATCCTAGACGGAAATCTGGTTCATTCTGCTTTCCAGACAATAAGGTGCATTCCCCTTTCAGCAGGACAATAACCAAATACACAAGGCCAAATCTACCCCGGAGTTGCTTACCAAGAAGACAGAGTATGTTGTTGAGTGGCCGAGTTACAGTTTTGACTTAAAGGGATTTGAAGGAAGATGCTAACTAGCGTTAGCGCAATGACTGCAAGTCTATGGGTATCTGCTAATTATCATAACCTACACCTCGGACAGATCTGCACTAACATGCACTCAAGAAGGCTGCAGTATGCGAATGCCACTGAGACATATTCAACATAGAACATCAGAGAAGACATTCATATATATTTGTTTATTGCAAAGACAACACAGTTGCACGTGTCTACTACTCTTGTCATTTTATAGATTTTAATAACACATTTCTAGTCAAGTAACCTGTATTTACCGAACAACCGTCACTGAATGATGAAATTAGAACTCTCTTGTAACAAATAAAGTTTCAGTATTCATTTGGAAGTAATTATAAATGGGTTGAATATATAGACCTGGGCCTTATAGCATAAAGACCTGGTAACCTAATGACCTGTAACTGTTTGACAGCAATGGAGCTCATTTGGAAAGAATCAAGTGTGGTCTAACGACACATAATGTAACATCATTACTTCAATAGCATTTATAGCAACATAACCCTGCATTCTACTTATAGCACATCTGTACAATTAAGTTAACCCTTCAGTATTGCTGTCACCCAGAGGTCTCACTGTGCTATAAGTCAAAGTGAATCCAGTGATGAAGAAATCACAATGCGCAGCACAGCACATCTTCTGTATTAAAATTCAGATTCTGTTCATCTCAAGTATCAGCCCTGCTGTAAGCGGAATTGTGCGTTCAGCTTGGTGGGTAACAAGACTATGTAAGGGATGTAAAGTACATGTAGATCAGCAGAAAAATGATTTGTGATTGACTGTGTCTGACCAGAACCAAACCCGTACCAAGTGTGGCTTTTATGTTACCTGAGTCACATTCGGTTCGAACAAATGGGAGAAAGCGTTTTTGAAAACAAGAATGAGCAGTAGGACTTAGCCCAGGTATTACCACCTCCGTTTCTAAACAACGTCTTCCATTTTGTTCCAACTGAAAGCAGCCCTGTTCATGGCTCGTTTCTGAGCGTCAGACAAATCCTCCAAACCTGCTTTGCCATTCCCACACTCCCACATACTCTGTGGTACAGTATACTGCATCCAGGCTGTAACATTCCCACTATGAGTAATAGTACAAGAATGGTACAGTAATAGTAAAGGCCACTCTTAAAGTTAAGGACCACAGGCAGTTGTCATAAATGGCCTCACTTGATTGGATGCATAAATATCAAAACCTTTGGTCCATAATCCTGGATTTTATACAGCAAAGCAGCGCTTAGGTAAATACCTGCTCAATAATTTCATTCTAAAATGACTGAACTAGTTTAGTTGCTAGCATACAGTAGACACATTTGGCAGTTTTTATAATTACAGCAATAATTGAATAATCGACTGTATATATCAGGGCTGGGCAAACCTTTCAATCTGGCGCACAGGAGTTTTGAGTAAAATCCTTTAATTTTGTTTTGGGGGACGGGGGTTAAAAACTGCAGGTCACACTTGAACGTCTAAAACTAGATAGAAAGTATGTAGAAATGATAACGGACCTAAATAGTTTCAAATGACTGCCCTTTTTCTGACCCGCAAATAGGTTTTGACAAACAGAAATTGGTCAAAACAAAATCTGTGCAACCCTCCGTTGAATTTCGAAAATCCCAATGTGGCCCTCAAGCCAAGAAGTTTGCCCACCTCTGGTATAGATGCTGTCTGGACGGATGAAGGATAGTGATAGCCCCACAGAGAGCGTGAGACATGCACACCGGCTCAGGTAAATTAACGTGGTGTGGTGGCGAAAGTGGTGTGGTGGTGTGCAGTGCACGGTGCCAGACCCCAATAGTTAGGCACCGTCTCTCCTCTACTCCAGGGACCTGGCAAACTCGGCGTAGTCTATGTACCCGTCGTTGTTTTTGTCATTGTCCCTCAGAACATCATCTATAAGGCTTGTGAGGTCCTCCTCTTTCATAGGCCGGCTTTCCTCTCCTTTTTCCTGCAGAAAACGTGGAAACATGGAAGTGCACGAGTGTGTAGATGAATAAAGTACATACAGTATGTGGCATCATTGGCTGATAATATCTTTTTTTTACATGATGTTTTTCCTTTCACACATACCTCTTTGTGCACATGGGTGATGGCTGTGGCCAACTCCAGCCCATCCAGTAAGTTGTTGCCATCATAGTCGTGCATCTTAAAGTAGTGCAACTGCAGCTCCTGCGGCGACATATCCGACTCCGGCTTGTCAATCACACCTTCCAGATGCTCCATGATGTGTCTAAGAGGACATAGGAGAGACACTGCTCAGTGCATTAACCATGCACACACTGTCCGCCAAATGATCGGTAAAGCTTGGAATAGAGCAAACTATTTAGATAGATAGATAGATAGATAGATAGATAGATAGATAGTACTCCTATCTGTCTATCTATCTGTACTTCTTCTGTTGCAAAGCATTAAAGAGCGGAGGATCCTAATGAACACAACCCTTTACTCACTCTCTGTCATGGACCATGTTCTTGTCCAGTTGCATGTTAGGACGGTGACTCTCTGGTGGGTGTTCGTGGGCTGCCTGCTCATGTGAACGAACAGACAGCAGAAAGCAGGAGACCAGGAGTAGCCAGCCCCACACCACGCTCCTCTTGCTACTTACTCTTAACACCATTCTGGGCTGTACAGTAACTACACAGATACAGACACAGACAGAGAGGGACATCATTTTAACAACAAAGTTAATCCAAGCTGAATAATATGACCAAAGGTTGCAAGCAAGGTGAAGGCACAGAACAGCCAGTGTCGCGCGTCACTGAATGGCAAGAGCTTTCACTAGAAATAGGTGATCCATCTATGAGACCATATGTTAACTTTTGGAGACACATACATGGCAGAAGAATCAGAAGATTGATCAAATGGATTTGAAATATTTTCAGGCAATAATAACTTCATTGTTTTCAGTGATATGTTATTATATGTACAGTTCAGAATACAATCTAGCTAGTGATGTTGTTGATAGACACATGGCTGGCTAAAGTTAATAATACTTGCACTTAGTTGGTTAAAGAACATCAGTTAGTTTAGCAAGATCATTAATTTGGTGATAACAAGCACACCGTAATGGATCTGCAGCGATATGAATGATTAAAATGCATACTCACCAGTTGACAAACAGACTTGGAATAGTTCGCTTGTAAATTAACTACATGCATTTTGTTCAACCTTTTTGGGCATTACTGTGAGCCGTAGTCACCTTTCAACTCACGGACACGACAGCTAAATTCTGATTGGATATCGGCATTTTGCGTCAGAGATTTGAAGGCGTGAGATAGCCAAACCCAGACACCTGTGCAAAACAGGAATGTCAATGTGGTTGTTTACTGGGTATTTCGTTGAATTTGTTAAGTAAACACATTTGACAAACAAATATCAACCTTTCATAGGGAAAATGAAGCCACCAAATCTATTTTCCGAATATTTGGGGGCGGATTAGCAATAGAAACTTATCCTGGCCTAAACATTAGTTTGCTGTGTAGCGAGTCAAGTGTTTCGAGCTGTCGTTTTCCAATGTTTTTGTGAAAGACCGATTTAGCAGCCGTCCTGGGAAACTATGCCAGCAAAAATGTCTTCTACCATCATGTCAAGGTCTATTAAATAATGTATTGTATTCTTGACAAATGGTCATTCAGATAATTGTTTGCCCCACCACTTTCTCCCACTCGCCAATTAAATGTATACATTTTTGTATTCAGTTTGTAACATGTAAAGTGTTACATTCTTTGCCAATGGTTTTTCAACAGCCCTCATAGTCACGCGTTACCATACAATGATGAATTGTCTGAGCAGACCATATGGCAGGTGTAGGCCTAGCTACCTTGAGCCACAAAACCTGAAAATCGGGCAATGAAAATAGTTGACAATTGACTTTTTAAATACAGTAGCTTATTTAGGATTTATTGAGGGATTGGACTGCGGTAAAAATCCGGAATAATAACTTGACACCTGTGTGTCTCTTAGATCCACAGTTTGAACTTTACTGTTGTATCTATACCCTCTGCACTCTAGTGGGCTATTAGCGCTAATCCCAGGAATTGATCTAGTTCGGGAAAGCTTTTGAAGGGAAATCTAGGACGGTTATCTAGGGCAAAAGGCACTTCAAAGCAAAACGTTTTCAGCAGCCTATAGGCTAGCTAATGTGTAGCTTCTACCGTATTACAATGTAGGGTAAAGAAAAAAAAATTATTCTACAATTAATAGATTTTTCCCCTCAAATAGTTTAGGTGTGTAGACTTATTGTATGCAAACTAAATACAAGCGTAATGGGGTAGAGTCGACGACAAGAAGTTATTATATGTTGACTGGCTATAAAGCAATCATAAGCTACTTCATTAAATTGTTATTATGAAAAATAAACTCATCTGAATCTGCAAAAGTACACACAAATCTCCCAATCTCATCCTCAAACTGAAGCACCTGTACTACAGTAGCCTCTGAGTTGGTATACAACTCGTTAACAGCATTGCTTTTTTCATTGTGTGTGCTAGTCCACATTGACTGATTGGTATTTAAGAATAAATGATGATTACATAATATTTTGACATGTCCACCCAAAATGTTAATGAGGAGGGACGTTCGGGCAGCCGCACATGCTCATAGATGGCATTACACTTTATTCATGATTTGTTTGCCAGTCCGCAGTTACTCCCCGGGTATCAGGGGAGTACGTTCACCGAGACAGATCGGGATCTAGAGCGGGCATGGCATCCAATAGGGTCTCTTTCTCGCAATACCGTCTGGAAGCGGAGATCGACCGCTACAGAGCAGAGTGCCAGTGGGACAAGATACCCACTATCGTAGAGCAACTCGTGGCCGCCAGATTTCACGAAGACGGTGAGTGATAACTAACTACCTGTTGGATTCTGGTATAGGTTTCTTTTTCCTGACTAAGTTTTTGTCACATGTCCAGACAGGGATGGCAATAGTTCCGCATGAGTTGGACTTTGTACTCTGCAAGTAAGCGTTTACTCTGCAAACAATGAAAACTAACAGCTTCAGGTATGCCCAAACTGCAGTAGCTTACAATTCGAACAACTACATAATCACCTTACACCTCTCAATGGACAATGTTTAAAACACAGAACATATTGTAGTGAAAATGTATTAACTGATTGTCACTATCACTGTCATTTGTTCATTTTTTAAGATTATTTTCCATGTATTATAACACACCACTCAAGCACATTCACCAGGAGTGCAGTCTATATATTCAAATCTACTGTGTACTCAGTCTGAAGTGGGTAGCCAAAGGTGGCTACTCACCTCATGTCGTTACAGTAAACATGGGGTAAGGTGACATGACTCACGACCTTCCTGCGTGTCACTGTTATTGTGTTAATGACCAAATCTTGTCATTTGATGTCATTTGATCAGCCGGATGGAACTCCCACTGCCCACCTGAGACTGTTTTCACCATGCCTGCAGGTGTACAGAACTGCTAAATGTGTTATTCCAGAGTGTGTAGAATTCAAGTCATCCCTAGCTGGTCTTCTGTTAAAGTCTGTCTTGATGTTGACAGTTTGCCCATAGTTTTGCCATTCTTGATTTTTTTCAACAACACTGTCCCTAGTTGTTAAAAAAAAAAAGCGAAATGCTTGTGTTCCTAGCTCCAACAGTGCAGTAATATCTAACAATTCACAACAATACACACAAATCTAAAAGTAAAAGAATGGAATTTAGAAATATATAAATATTAGGACGAGCAGTGTCGGAGTGGCATTGATTAAAATACAGTAGAATAGAATACAGTATAGATATGAGATGAGTAAAGCAGTATGTAAACATTATTTAAATATTTTTAAAGTGACTAGTGTTCCATTATTAAAGTGGCCAGTGTATATAGGGCAGCAGCCTCTAAGGTGCAGGGTTGCGTAACCGGGTGGAAGGCGGCTAGTGATGGCCCCACCAAAAATCTGGGCTAATAATGTAAGAAATAACACACAAAAAAATTGAAATACTGCAAAGTTGCTTAGGAGCTAGAAGCAGAGCTGCCCTATCTGTCGGCGCCGACTACAAGTTGCTTAGGAGCTAGAAGCAGAGCTGCCCTATCTGTCGGCGCCGACTACAAGTTGCTTAGGAGCTAGAAGCAGAGCTGCCCTATCTGTCGGCGCCGACTACAAGTTGCTTAGGAGCTAGAAGCAGAGCTGCCCTATCTGTCGGCGCCGACTACAAGTTGCTTAGGAGCTAGAAGCAGAGCTGCCCTATCTGTCGGCGCCGACTACAAGTTGCTTAGGAGCTAGAAGCAGAGCTGCCCTATCTGTCGGCGCCGACTACAAGTTGCTTAGGAGCTAGAAGCAGAGCTGCCCTATCTGTCGGCGCCGACTACAAGTTGCTTAGGAGCTAGAAGCAGAGCTGCCCTATCTGTCGGCGCCGACTACAAGTTGCTTAGGAGCTAGAAGCAGAGCTGCCCTATCTGTCGGCGCCGACTACAAGTTGCTTAGGAGCTAGAAGCAGAGCTGCCCTATCTGTCGGCGCCGACTACAAGTTGCTTAGAGCTAGAAGCAGAGCTGCCCTATCTGTCGGCGCCGACTACAAGTTGCTTAGGAGCTAGAAGCAGAGCTGCCCTATCTGTCGGCGCCGACTACAAGTTGCTTAGGAGCTAGAAGCAGAGCTGCCCTATCTGTCGGCGCCGACTACAAGTTGCTTAGGAGCTAGAAGCAGAGCTGCCCTATCTGTCGGCGCCGACTACAAGTTGCTTAGGAGCTAGAAGCAGAGCTGCCCTATCTGTCGGCGCCGACTACAAGTTGCTTAGGAGCTAGAAGCAGAGCTGCCCTATCTGTCGGCGCCGACTACAAGTTGCTTAGGAGCTAGAAGCAGAGCTGCCCTATCTGTCGGCGCCGACTACAAGTTGCTTAGGAGCTAGAAGCAGAGCTGCCCTATCTGTCGGCGCCGACTACAAGTTGCTTAGGAGCTAGAAGCAGAGCTGCCCTATCTGTCGGCGCCGACTACAAGTTGCTTAGGAGCTAGAAGCAGAGCTGCCCTATCTGTCGGCGCCGACTACAAGTTGCTTAGGAGCTAGAAGCAGAGCTGCCCTATCTGTCGGCGCCGACTACAAGTTGCTTAGGAGCTAGAAGCAGAGCTGCCCTATCTGTCGGCGCCGACTACAAGTTGCTTAGGAGCTAGAAGCAGAGCTGCCCTATCTGTCGGCGCCGACTACAAGTTGCTTAGGAGCTAGAAGCAGAGCTGCCCTATCTGTCGGCGCCGACTACAAGTTGCTTAGGAGCTAGAAGCAGAGCTGCCCTATCTGTCGGCGCCGACTACAAGTTGCTTAGGAGCTAGAAGCAGAGCTGCTGTTGCTTAGCTAGAAGCAGAGCTGCCCTATCTGTCGGCGCCGACTACAAGTTGCTTAGGAGCTAGAAGCAGAGCTGCCCTATCTGTCGGCGCCGACTACAAGTTGCTTAGGAGCTAGAAGCAGAGCTGCCCTATCTGTCGGCGCCGACTACAAGTTGCTTAGGAGCTAGAAGCAGAGCTGCCCTATCTGTCGGCGCCGACTACAAGTTGCTTAGGAGCTAGAAGCAGAGCTGCCCTATCTGTCGGCGCCGACTACAAGTTGCTTAGGAGCTAGAAGCAGAGCTGCCCTATCTGTCGGCGCCGACTACAAGTTGCTTAGGAGCTAGAAGCAGAGCTGCCCTATCTGTCGGCGCCGACTACAAGTTGCTTAGGAGCTAGAAGCAGAGCTGCCCTATCTGTCGGCGCCGACTACAAGTTGCTTAGGAGCTAGAAGCAGAGCTGCCCTATCTGTCGGCGCCGACTACAAGTTGCTTAGGAGCTAGAAGCAGAGCTGCCCTATCTGTCGGCGCCGACTACAAGTTGCTTAGGAGCTAGAAGCAGAGCTGCCCTTCTGTCGGCGCCGACTACAAGTTGCTTAGCTAGAAGCAGAGCTGCCCTATCTGTCGGCGCCGACTACAAGTTGCTTAGGAGCTAGAAGCAGAGCTGCCCTATCTGTCGGCGCCGACTACAAGTTGCTTAGGAGCTAGAAGCAGAGCTGCCCTATCTGTCGGCGCCGACTACAAGTTGCTTAGGAGCTAGAAGCAGAGCTGCCCTATCTGTCGGCGCCGACTACAAGTTGCTTAGGAGCTAGAAGCAGAGCTGCCCTATCTGTCGGCGCCGACTACAAGTTGCTTAGGAGCTAGAAGCAGAGCTGCAGAGCTAGAAGCAGAGCTGCCCTATCTGTCGGCGCCGACTACAAGTTGCTTAGGAGCTAGAAGCAGAGCTGCCCTATCTGTCGGCGCCGACTACAAGTTGCTTAGGAGCTAGAAGCAGAGCTGCCCTATCTGTCGGCGCCGACTACAAGTTGCTTAGGAGCTAGAAGCAGAGCTGCCCTATCTGTCGGCGCCGACTACAAGTTGCTTAGGAGCTAGAAGCAGAGCTGCCCTATCTGTCGGCGCCGACTACAAGTTGCTTAGGAGCTAGAAGCAGAGCTGCCCTATCTGTCGGCGCCGACTACAAGTTGCTTAGGAGCTAGAAGCAGAGCTGCCCTATCTGTCGTTGCTTAGCGCCGACTACAAGTTGCTTAGGAGCTAGAAGCAGAGCTGCCCTATCTGTCGGCGCCGACTACAAGTTGCTTAGGAGCTAGAAGCAGAGCTGCCCTATCTGTCGGCGCCGACTACAAGTTGCTTAGGAGCTAGAAGCAGAGCTGCCCTATCTGTCGGCGCCGACTACAAGTTGCTTAGGAGCTAGAAGCAGAGCTGCCCTATCTGTCGGCGCCGACTACAAGCTTAGGAGCTAGAAGCAGAGCTGCCCTATCTGTCGGCGCCGACTACAAGTTGCTTAGGAGCTAGAAGCAGAGCTGCCCTATCTGTCGGCGCCGACTACAAGTTGCTTAGGAGCTAGAAGCAGAGCTGCCCTATCTGTCGGCGCCGACTACAAGTTGCTTAGGAGCTAGAAGCAGAGCTGCCCTATCTGTCGGCGCCGACTACAAGTTGCTTAGGAGCTAGAAGCAGAGCTGCCCTATCTGTCGGCGCCGACTACAAGTTGCTTAGGAGCTAGAAGCAGAGCTGCCCTATCTGTCGGCGCCGAGGAGCTAGAAGCAGAGCTGCCCTTCTGTCGGCGCCGACTACAAGTTGCTTAGGAGCTAGAAGCAGAGCTGCCCTATCTGTCGGCGCCGACTACAAGTTGCTTAGGAGCTAGAAGCAGAGCTGCCCTATCTGTCGGCGCCGACTACAAGTTGCTTAGGAGCTAGAAGCAGAGCTGCCCTATCTGTCGGCGCCGACTACAAGTTGCTTAGGAGCTAGAAGCAGAGCTGCCCTATCTGTCGCCGCGCCTGACTACAAGTTGCTTAGGAGCTAGAAGCAGAGCTGCCCTATCTGTCGGCGCCGACTACAAGTTGCTTAGGAGCTAGAAGCAGAGCTGCCCTATCTGTCGGCGCCGACTACAAGTTGCTTAGGAGCTGAAGCAGAGCTGCCCTATCTGTCGGCGCCGACTACAAGTTGCTTAGGAGCTAGAAGCAGAGCTGCCCTATCTGTCGGCGCCGACTACAAGTTGCTTAGGAGCTAGAAGCAGAGCTGCCCTACTGTTAGGAGCGGCGCCGACTACAAGTTGCTTAGGAGCTAGAAGCAGAGCTGCCCTATCTGTCGGCGCCGACTACAAGTTGCTTAGGAGCTAGAAGCAGAGCTGCCCTATCTGTCGGCGCCGACTACAAGTTGCTTAGGAGCTAGAAGCAGAGCTGCCCTATCTGTCGGCGCCGACTACAAGTTGCTTAGGAGCTAGAAGCAGAGCTGCCCTATCTGTCGGCGCCGACTACAAGTTGCTTAGGAGCTAGAAGCAGAGCTGCCCTATCTGTCGGCGCCGACTACAAGTTGCTTAGGAGCTAGAAGCAGAGCTGCCCTATCTGTCGGCGCCGACTACAAGTTGCTTAGGAGCTAGAAGCAGAGCTGCCCTATCTGTCGGCGCCGACTACAAGTTGCTTAGGAGCTAGAAGCAGAGCTGCCCTATCTGTCGGCGCCGACTACAAGTTGCTTAGGAGCTAGAAGCAGAGCTGCCCTATCTGTCGGCGCCGACTACAAGTTGCTTAGGAGCTAGAAGCAGAGCTGCCCTATCTGTCGGCGCCGACTACAAGTTGCTTAGGAGCTAGAAGCAGAGCTGCCCTATCTGTCGGCGCCGACTACAAGTTGCTTAGGAGCTAGAAGCAGAGCTGCCCTATCTGTCGGCGCCGACTACAAGTTGCTTAGGAGCTAGAAGCAGAGCTGCCCTATCTGTCGGCGCCGACTACAAGTTGCTTAGGAGCTAGAAGCAGAGCTGCCCTATCTGTCGGCGCCGACTACAAGTTGCTTAGGAGCTAGAAGCAGAGCTGCCCTATCTGGGCGCCGACTCAGGAGCTAGAAGCAGAGCTGCCCTATCTGTCGGCGCCGACTACAAGTTGCTTAGGAGCTAGAAGCAGAGCTGCCCTATCTGTCGGCGCCGACTACAAGTTGCTTAGGAGCTAGAAGCAGAGCTGCCCTATCTGTCGGCGCCGACTACAAGTTGCTTAGGAGCTAGAAGCAGAGCTGCCCTATCTGTCGGCGCCGACTACAAGTTGCTTAGGAGCTAGAAGCAGAGCTGCCCTATCTGTCGGCGCCGACTACAAGTTGCTTAGGAGCTAGAAGCAGAGCTGCCCTATCTGTCGGCGCCGACTACAAGTTGCTTAGGAGCTAGAAGCAGAGCTGCCCTATCTGTCGGCGCCGACTACAAGTTGCTTAGGAGCTAGAAGCAGAGCTGCCCTATCTGTCGGCGCCGACTACAAGTTGCTTAGGAGCTAGAAGCAGAGCTGCCCTATCTGTCGGCGCCGACTACAAGTTGCTTAGGAGCTAGAAGCAGAGCTGCCCTATCTGTCGGCGCCGACTACAAGTTGCAATTCAAGACAAGGGTTAAATCACGATCAGTCTCTGACCAGGACGTTTTGAGATCAGAACAGTGTGCTGAAGATAATGTAGCTTTATTCAGATAACGTGTAGAGGATATGTTATTCTCCTGAAGAATTTATTCACCACATGAACATTCCACGTTGCTGCCTAGATTGTAGTTAATGTTTTAGAGAGCAGAATTATTTGTTTTATGCATTATGACACCATATTCTTAATTTAGTAGACCGTCATTGAAAATAAGAATTTGTTCTTAACTGACTTGCCTAGTTAAATAAAGTTGAAATACAAATATAAAATAAATACTGTACATCACGAGGTTTGGGTAGGTTACTTTCTAAATATAATCTGTTACTAGTTACCTGTCCAAAATTGTAATCAGTAACATAACTTTTCACAGTAATGTAATCTGATAACGTTCCATTACTTTTTGATTACTTTCCCCTTAAGAGGCATTAGAAGTCAAAAATTATCCATATTTGGTGTGTCATCATAGTGGTCTCTGACTTGTGGTCAGGTTCGCACAGGTGGCCTTTTTTCAATGCCGAATTGAATGTCATTGAGAAAACAGAAAGGTGTCAATGTATTTTCTCACAAACAGAATTTGTGCATTTAAAAGTAATCCAATAAGTTATTTAAATTTTTTTTCTCCAAAAGTATCTATCATCTGATTACAATATGTTTGCTGGTAACGTAACTGATCACAGGTACTGTTTTTTGTAATCAGATTATATGTAACTGTTTTACATGTAATCAGTTCATCCCCAACCCTGTACATCACATTAAACATTCTCCAGCCCATATCATCCCTTTCAGTGACAAACCTTGACTGGGCCAGTCTCATAAGCATGGGGTGCTACAGTGTATCAGAGATGCCAGGACATATACTCCAGTCACAGACTTGGCAACAGAACACACCACCAGAGACGGGAGAGGAGTGTTTGCAAGTGACTTGTATTGCCATCCAGTGACTTCAGTTTTAGGCTCCCCTGGTGTTTTTTTCTCCCTTCTCTCAGGGGCTTGTGGGAAATGATGCTATGATGGATTGGGCTGGGTTTATTTTGTGTCCCAAAGCAGCTGACCCCTGACCCTGGACTCCCACTCTGCACTCAGCCCACCAACCCCTTTCACTACTCTGAATTCTGTCCTATTTCCCTGTGCCCTCCTCCAGATGACTACGGGACGCTGTTATTGGCAGAGGCCCTGCTGGAGGAGTGTCTGCAGGACAACCTGAGGCTGTTACGCAATGCTACGCCTTTGACGGACATCAACCAGCCCAAACTGTCCCGGTCAAAGGGCTACCTCAACTCCATCCTGAGCAGGGGGCTCCTGGGGGTCAGTCTGAGCATCTCCCCTCTGTGTCACCTCCCTCTACATCTTACTTCCTCATATTCTACTTAGCTTTCTATCTCGTTAACTTGTTTCACCATGTTTCCAATCAGTCTATTCTTTATACAGTGCATTCGGAAAGTATTCAGACTCCTTGCCTTTTTCCACATTTTGTTACGTTATAATCTTATTCTAAAATATATTATATTGTTTTTTTCCTCATCAATTTACACACAATAGTCCATAATGACAAAGCGTAAACAGGTTTTTAGAAATACTGAAATATCACATTTACATAAGTATTCAGACCCTTTACTCAGTACTTTATTGAAGCACCATTTACAGCCTTGTGTCTTCTTGGGTATGACGCTGCAAGCTTGGCACACCTATATTTGGGGACTCTGCAGATCCTCTCAACCTCTGTCAAATTGGGTGGGGAGCGATGCTGCACAGCTGTTTTCAGGTTTCTCCAGAGGTGTTCGATCGGACTCTGGCTGGACCAATCAAGGACATTCAAAGACTTGTTCCAAAGCCACTCCTTTCTTTGTTTTGGCTGTGTGCTTAGGGTCATTGTCCTATTGGAAGGTGAAACTTGGCCCCAGTCTGAGGTCCTTAGCGCTCTGGAGCAGGTTTTCATCAAGGATCTCGATATACTTTGCTTCATTCATCTTTCCCTTGATCCTGACTAGTCTCCCAGTCCCTGTCACTGAAAAACATCCCCACAGAATGATGCTGCCACCATCATTCTTCACGGTAGGGATGGTGCCAGGTTTCCTCCATACGTGACACTTTGCATTCAGGCCAAAGAGTTCAATGTTGGTTTCTTCAGACCAGAGAATATTGTTTCTCATGGTCTGACAGTCCTTTAGGTGCCTTTTGACAAACTCCAAGTGGGCTGTCATGTGCCTTTTACTGAGGAGTGGCTTCCATCTTGCCACTGAACCATAAAGGCCTGATTGGTGGAGTTCTGCAGAGATTGTTGTCCTTCTGGACAGTTCTCCCATCTCCACAGAGGAACTCTGGAGAGTGACCATCGGGTCCTTGGTCACCTCGCTGACCAAGGCCCTTCTCCCCTGATTGCTCCGTTAGGCCAGGCAGCCAGCTCTAGGAAGAGTCTTGGTGGTTCCAAACTTCTTTCATTTAAGAATGATGGAGGCCACTGTGTCCTTGGGGACCTTCAATGCTATTGAAATGTTTAAGGTACCCTTCCCCAGATCTGTGCCTCGACACAATCCTCTCTCGGAGCACAAGGGACAATTCCTTTGACCTGATGGCTTGATTTTTGCTCTGACATTTACTGTCAACTGTGGGATCTTATATAGACAGGTGTGTACTTTTCCAAATCATGTCCAATCAATTGAATTTACCACAGGTAAAGGTGATCAATTGAAACAGGATGCACTTGAGCTCAATTTCGAGTCGATTAGCAAAAGGTCTGAATAGGTATTTCTAATTTGTATATTTTATAAATGACAAAAAAAACGAAAAAACTGTTTTTGCTTTGTCATTATAGGGTATTGGTTGTAGATTAGGATTATTATAATTTTTTTAATCAATTTTAGAATAAGGCTGTAATTTAACAAATGTGGGAAAAGGGAAGGGTTCTGAATATTTTCCGAATGCATTGTATACAGTATGTACCTGTTTTCTCTGTGTCACCCTTCACTTAGCCTCTCGTAACAGCCTTTGTGTTGTGTCTCTCTCTCTGTATGTTCCCACATAGCCCAGGCACCTGAACGAGGCTCTTCTCCTGATGGCCAAAATACACTATGTCCAGGGTCATTACCGTGACGCCCAGGGCATGTGTGCAAGGGTGGGCATAGACGAGCTGACGGGGGACGAGCAGCCCGTCTACCACCTGCGTCTGCTCGCAGAGGCCTTTGTCATCAAAGGTACCAATCCTTTCATAAGCAAATACTGGGTGGTATGATATATGAAAAACGCATAATGTTTTACCTGTGTGGTATTTAGTTATGGAAATTTTTTAGAAGACAGACTAAACATTCTGTGTTACCTGAAATGTTGACCTGAGTATGACCTATATCAGGGATGTGCAACTTTGATGGGGGTGGGGGCCACAAAAAAAGCTGAACTCATCATTATTACTTAAGCAGTAATGCCCAAGGGGGTGTGGTATATGGCCAATATACCACAGCTAAGGGCTGTTCTTAAGCACGACGCAACGCGGAGTGCCTGGATACAGCCCTTAGCCATGGTATATTGGCCATATACCACACCCTGAGGTGCCTTATTGCTATTATAAGATGGTTACCAGCTTAAATTAGATCAGTAAGAGTAAATGTTTTGTCATACCCGTGGTATACGGTCTGATATACCACGGCTGTCAGCCAATTGATCCGAGGGCCTTCAAAATTGTGCGGCCTGCAGGCTGCCAGTTGCCCTTCCATGAACACTCAATGCACAAACTAAAGGAAGGACCAGGGCCTATTTTCATAAAGCATCTGAGTAGGAGTGCTGATCTAGGATCAGGTCCCCCCTCTGTCCATTCATTATAATCTAAATAGCAAAACTGATCCTAGATCACCACACCTACTATGAAACGCTTTATAATTACAAGCCCAGAGCTACAAATGATGATTATTTCAATCAGGTATCTGGTTTTAGTCTCTGTCTGTACTGTGTAATGTTTACATGGATCTCAAATATGATTTGCATACTGGCATTACTCTCTCCCACGATTTAGACAAAGAGACAGCCAAAGCCTGCAGACTAGCACGTTTCCCTGAAAAACACTCAAGTTGAACAGCACTGTGCATCAATGTACTTAATGATCTATTTCCTAATCCCCATGGTAGGAGTTATTATAGGCCTGTGATGACTATAACCGTGTATGGTTTTAGAAGTCGCCCTCTCTAGGATGTCTGAATACAATCATGAGAATGAAATATGCCTGGAAAACCTTTGCTTGATTAGAGAGATCAGTATCTCAGGTATGTTGATATGAATGTAGTGAAATCTTTACTCCAAAGGCACGAACAGACCAGTAAGATTGTCGAGTGTCTACCGGCCGAGAATACTTAGCACCTCTGAACAGAGTGCCGGCAGGAGGACCCTATAACAGACCGAACGGCCAGCAAGCGAATGAATGGCAAATGAACGGCCAACTACCGTACAGGCCGACAATCGGTCTGGTGAGTTTTCTTCTTTAGGCTGTGAAAGAAAGGAAGCGTTGGCCATGTGTTCATTTACATGAGGGAGGACATTTGACTTGACAGATTGCTAATTCACTTGCCAAAGGTATTGTTATGTGTGTGTGTCTTTGTGTCTGTTTGTTCTTCAAATCACTTCCTGGTTTAAGACTTCTCTTGGAAGTGATTACAAATCAAATGGGAACTTACTCAGATTTGAGTCCAAGTAAATGCAGTAAAGATGTCTCTAGGGAACCATCTATATATAGTTGGACTGGAACTATGAGTTCTGTTCGGCAGAGTTTCCACATGAACACACACACACACACACACACACACACACACACACACACACACACACACACACACTGAAACAGAGGGCGTTGTCCATTGTCACACACAACACACTGCTGGTCCATGTCTGGATAATTGTGTTTGAGAAGCGTCACATCATCATCATGAGATGTATTACATTCAAACCAGTCATAGCTTCCTGGCCGTAGACATGTAAACGTCATCACAGTGTCTGCTGCTTAGATTGAAGGGACGATTTCATGAAGCAGCCTTGTTGACGTCTATCATTGAACAAACCATAATGGACTATAAGTAATGTTAGTAGAATAATACTAGAGTCAAGCCAATATGCTTAAAGATAAGATCTGACGGGGATCACTCAGCTATGTACAGGGCTTGACATTGCATCGTTTCTCAACCTCCTTCCAAGGTTTCCATTATATTGTTTTGTTAATGTTATGAGATAGGAATATTTGTTAGATGAGGTCTTGTCTATTGGCAGCTGCTCCTTATTTGATTAAGGCTGTTGTCTGGTCGTGTCCTCCCTGCAATCCTGGAGGTCTCGTCTCACTCTATTTATTTATACTAATAACCATATTCCCCCTCCGGCCATCTGTCCCAAGCTCATCCTCTCATACACTCATTGTCTCGGAATTACACATTATCCATACAAAACAAGCCGGCGTCTTCCTACAAACAACAGTGCTATTTGTTTTCTGTGTCAAATGTCTTTCTTTCTTTCTTTATCCCTCTGTATCTCTCTGTATTTCTCTCTCTCTCTCTCTCTCTCTCTCTCTCTCTCTCTCTCTCTCTCTCTCTCTCTCTCTCTCTCTCTCTCTCTCTCTCTCTCTCTCTCTCTCTCTCTCTCTCTCTCTCTCTCTCTCTCTCTCTCTCTCTCTCTCTCTCTCTCTCTCTCTCTCTCTCTCTCAGGTCTGTCCCTGGACCACCAGGCAGTGTCAGCTGCCTCCCGCGTCCGTCTGTCTGAGCGAGAGGAGGAATGTCTGTCCTGTTACCTGAGGGCCTGTGACACAGCTCTCGTTTACCTGCAAGAGCTCGATAAGGTGCGTGTGTCTGTGTGTTTTTGCTTGTTTTTTGTGTGTTTTTTTTTTTACCCCCAATGCAGATAATACATGTTATTTCATGACACAAAGCAGCACAAAACCACTTGGTGTATGTGTTTACCAACTGAAGTTGTTACTGTGTTGGCAGATGGTGGTCACCCCTAGTTCTAAAGTAGGTAAGGCCAGTTTGGCCCCTCCACCACTGGACATTGACCTGGGCTTCTTCCAGCAGGCGGCGCTACAGAGTGCGTACCTGTGTCTGCTACATAGGGGGTGAGTAAATGGTCCGGTAGAGCAGTCAAAGGTGGTGGAAGCTTCGCTCTCTTCCTGTCTGGAGCAGTGCGTTGTGATTTCAGCCACAGCAAGTGGCACTTTTGTTTTTGACCAGTAGGTTTCAGTATTGCACCTCAGATAGGACAGAGTCATTGTTTGTAGTGGAGGGATTGAGCTCCGGTGCGCCACTCATTGATGCGCAGATGGAGCAGCATGCTATGCTGCTGGCACTGACCAACAAGGCCCTAGGCACTGAACACCCTGTCTGTCCGTCTGTTTTGTCTGGCTGCATGTCTCTGTCTGTTTTGTCTGTCTGTCAGTCACCTGGCCCAGGGAGCCCACCAGCTGCGTAGGGTCCTCGGGGTGGTGGAGTCTCGAGGCTCCCAGAGCTTCAGGAAGGTGAGGAGGGCTCACATTGTCACCTAGTTAGCAGGACAAATCACTGGCTGTCTATATGTATTTTAGCTTTACGGCCTGGAGGTTTTCCTGACAACTCGACTTGACTTAATCAGGAAACAGTCCTGGCCCTAGTTGTGCCCTAGTTATATTTTCCGGGCGCCGTATGGCATGTTTAATTAATGTGCCTCATAGGCTGCAGCGCGGAAGCTGGCTGAGGTGTTGCTGAGCTCGGTGAGTGAGGACAGCTACTGGGCCCCCATGTCCCTCCCACCCTCCGCCTGGCTGCAGAGAGAAGGGAACGCCGGTCCGAAGGACGCCATCTACCCCTCCTCCAAACCACCTCAGCGCTACAGTACTGACAGGTCTGTAGCTCTCCTCTCTTTCTTTCCCTCTGTCTCTCGCCCTCTGTCTCCCCCCTACCCCACCCCCCACCCCCCACGCTTGCTTTTCTGTTCATGTGTAATTGCATTATTCCGCTGATATTGCTCAATCATTAAGCTTCACCACTGGCTTGAGAGAACAGCTCACACTCCCATACAGGGAGATGTGTGTGACCCTGCTTGAACCGTTGAACCTTAAATAGTCCCAGAGCTTCGACAAGACAGACCTTCCTAGAGGCCCAGTCCACCATTCCGGTCATACAAAACCCACACGTGGAACATGACTTGATCTCACCACAGTCTGACTCCTATTGGCTCGGAACTCTGTGGACTCGTGTTTCCTGTGTGGAGTTTTTAGAGGCTTTGTCAGGGACTCACCTTTGGCTGTTCCAGCGGATCTCATATAAAGATCTTACTGGTATGCGCCATCCTCAGAGGATATCGAATGCTGCGTCCCAAACAACGTGCGTGAGTGAGAGCACAAGAGCAGGAATGGAGAATGCACTCTGGGAAATAAGGCCTGATTCGTTGTCACGGGTTCCTCCTTTACAAGTGCCCTGATAGTGTCTTGTAATTGTATCTTTAGTCGGTACGTCAGGGGATTAGCCAGAGAGCAGTCGAGATCAAAGGAGAGAGAGAGTGTGAGATGGTTCAACTGATTGGTGGGAGGAATGGGGAAGGTGCCAGAGAAAAAAAGAGAGGGACCAAGGAAGGGGGCAAACGTGGACACGCGCCCCTTACACATTTTGTGCACGTGCGGGTGAGAGACACCCGAGAGAGCGGCGCGCTGTGATACTGTAGGGATGGTCAGAGGGTTGTGTTACACCACCAGCAGGTGAAGTGGAAACAGGACACTCCCCGTGATCTAGCCAACGGAATTGGGCTGTTGCGTTACTCGTCACTTCCTGCTCCTATTTCCTGTGTCTCCTCGCAGTGTCTTCTGTCCCCAGGACGTGGTCGAGGAGGCAGTCCTCCTGCTGCTCATCACAGAATCCATGGTGAGACATTGATTTTAAAAAGGCTAGCTTTCACTGGTCCCGTCAAATCAGGTAAAGGAAAGGACCCTAGCAGATTAAAGGCACTTCATAGGCCTACTATTGCAATCTGTACTCTTCCCCCTATAGGCCAGCGGAGATGCAGTCATCAGCCGAGCGCCCGACCATAAGGAGGCGCAGGAGACCAGTCTGCAGGACGCCACCTCTGTCTACGACCTGCTGAGCATCGGCATGGCCAGGAGGGGGCAGTATGCCATGCTGTCTGAGGTGAGCCTGCCTCGAAAAACACTGGAGGCTAAAAGGAGGATAGGAGATACTTCAACAGAATTAGCGGTACACTGTGTGAAGGGAAAGCCCTTGCCTGGCAACTTTGTAATGCCCCCTGTTGTGTAATATACTTTCAAGCAGGGTTTTGTGCTCTCTCTTTCTCTGTGCCTTTCTCTGTATCCTTTTCTGTCTTTCTCTCCCCCCTCTCTCTCTCTCTTATTCTCTGTCTCTCTGGCTTACCCAGTCTTCTCTCTATTTGCATTCAGGTTGGCAGCCATTTTTCTCCAGGTGAATGAGAGTGAGCACTGGCAAACAGGTGAACCCTCTCACGTGTGGGGCCATGCAGGGCGCCACTAGGCTAGCTAACAATAGACGCTGGCTATGTCTGTCTGCCTGGCTAACTTCCTCCCTCTCATAGGTGTCACAGTGTGGAGCTTGCTAGTTAGAGCTCTTTAACTTAACCTCAAGCCCTCAACCTTCAACATCACTCTTCTTCAACAACGTGTGTTGATATGTCTGCCCTGCGAGCTGAAATGCGTATGTATGTGTTCTCCAGTGCCTGGAGCGGGCCATGAAGTTCTCGTTTAAGGAGTTCCACCTCTGGCACCAGTTGGGCTTGTCACTCATGGCGTGTGGGAAGGTGAGCTTATCGCCGTATCTTTTCACACATTCCACACCATTCACACACACACACACACACACACACACACACCTTCTATCCTACTGGCACCACTACCTGCTCGCAATCACATAGGATCACTCATCCTCTAAATGTTGCTGTGAGGTTGCGTGTGCGATAGCGCTGACTGAGCGGGCGCTCATTGGGCGATGATGAGTAGTGTGACACAGAAAGTTCTGGAATTCCGAGTGAAACAGGAGGATTGATCTCCTCCTTTGCCTGGCTGCCTGCAGGACGAGGCGACTCTGGAGATCAATGGAGAGCTCTGGAAATAGGCTATATGAGTCCGTATCTGTGTTACTCTATATGGATAGTAAATGTGTGATCTATACTCCTGTTATATCACTTGACTACAGTATGAGAGTGTGTGTGTGTGTAAGCATGAATATGTGAGTGTGTGTGTGTCTGTGTTTTACAGGGTGTGGGCGCCGTGTCTGTGCTCAAGGAGTGTGCCAGGATGAGAGCCGAGGACCCCTCACTGCCCATGTTGGCTGCCAAAGTCTGCATCGGCCAGCTGCACTGGGTGAATGACACACACACACACACACACACACACACACACACACACACACGCACTCTTTCTATATCACGATACATGTACACAACATACCATGCATACCATCCATACAGGAAGTCTGTCACCATCCAGAATAGCTGCACCCATTATTCCACACTAACAATGCCCTACCCACCCCTCCACTGTGGTAGCCAGCCCAGTGCTGGCTGTCCCGTTGATCCAGGAGGGGGGGGGTTGTTGTAGGATTAGGAGACGCGTGATGGCATGGCACATCTGTCAGTACAACAGAGGAGCTAGAGATCATGACTAAGGCGCTTACAGCCGTAATCACAATAGGACACTGTGGGACCACAGAGCAACAAATGACAATACATCTGGACCCAATAACCGACCATGGAAACACATTTGCACTGGAAAGTCTGGGAGTCTGGGAGTTTTGGGAGTGATTCGAGGACCTTTGACTCCTAGTTGGTCGGAGTGGAGTGACCAATATATACATATATATATACATACATACAGTGGGGTCCAAAATGATTGGCATCCTCGATAAAGACGAGCAAGGACTGTATAAAATAAATAATTTTGGGAAATGTTGCACCTTTATACTCCTATCATTATTTTTGCTCGGAGAAAGAGATTTTGTTTAACAAGTATTATTGTAATTTGTTCCACAAAGAGACAGGGTTCAAAATGATTTCACACCCCTGTTTTCAATACCTTTCAGAAGCTCAGGATAATGGCACTGAACCGTTTTCAAAAAATGTTTCATGGAACTTTGTTGATAGCATCCTTATTCCGAGATAGAGAGGGATCGCGAGAGAGGAGGATGAAGAGGAGGGAGAGGAGAGCTAGAAAGAGAGGGATCGCGAGAGAGGAGGATGAAGAGGAGGGAGAGGAGAGCTAGAAAGAGAGGGATCGCGAGAGAGGATGAGGATGAAGAGCAGGGAGAGGAGAGCTAGAAAGAGAGGGATCGCGAGAGAGCAGGAGGATGAAGAGCAGGGAGAGGAGAGCTAGAAAGAGAGGGATCGCGAGAGAGGAGGAGGATGAAGAGCAGGGAGAGTAGAGCTAGAAAGAGAGGGATAGCGAGTGACGAGGAGGATGAAGAGCAGGGAGAGGAGAGCTAGAAAGAGAGGGATCAGCTCAGCCCTGCTCAGCCACACTCTGACTGCAGCCTGGCGCTGTTTGAGGGGGGACTAATTTGTTAAGCATGAATTGCTATTTGTTAATATCAAACAAATCAGGTAAATACATAATTTTTCTCTCTCAACTCTATAGTGCGCTATTCTTCACCTGAATCTACAAAGTCCTCCTCACACTAACCATACACTGCTTTTAACACTATTCAATGTCATTCTTCCCTCGATGTCATTCTGCCTACCATACAGGCCTTCGGATACGAACTCTCTATACTATACGAATAGAAAAGCTCACTAAACAAGACAAACTGAACACGCCTTTAAACCCTTGAGCTCACAGTTGGTTCCATAGTAAGTACTTCAGCAGACTAGATACTGTACTTCTAGACACCCATACTGCGTCTGACTGTTATCTCTGCGTGTGTGATAGCTGGAGGAGGCAGAGGCCCTGTCTCAGAGTGTGGTGTCCATGGGAGAGGAGGCTGCAGAGTTTCTGCCCCGTGCGTACCTGGCTGTGGGGCTGTGCTGCAGTCTGCAGGCCTCTGACGGTAAGAGACATCACTGCGAGCTGCTGTCGAGGCAGGATAGGTTTCCTGTAACAAACGGAGTCCCTTGTCCAGATACAGTGAGGAAACGCCACTTTACGGAAC
Organism: Oncorhynchus keta; assembly: GCF_023373465.1. Lineage (NCBI taxonomy): Eukaryota > Metazoa > Chordata > Actinopteri > Salmoniformes > Salmonidae > Oncorhynchus > Oncorhynchus keta. The sequence continues at coordinate 8,552,501 of NC_068456.1, forward strand.
CCACTGAACTCACTTGTCCTGACGATCCATCGTTTCCCTTCCTAATTCCCCATCCCCATCACTCTTTGCCATAACTAATTCAGAGGTAAACTGTGTATGGATGAATCTGAGGTGTTACTCACAAACAGTCAATGGTGCAAAAGACAGTAGAACTGTGCGGAAAAAAATACCACGAACCTCATTATAATCTACTATTAGAAAATGTCCACTAAAATGTCTTGTTTTCCGCTAATGGATTTGTCCCTCTGTACCTAATCTCTCTCCAGCCACTCTGAAAGCTCAGCGGGATGGGTTCAACAGACGAGCGCTGCAAAATCTGCAAAAGTATGTACCAACTGCCAACCTCTCTCTGTCGGTCTAGGTTGGTCTTAACCTGTGTGTTTGTTTCTGTAGTCAGCGTGCGCTACAGTTTGTGTGTTTATTCTGCTTTGTCAGTGAGTGTCACCTCTCTACTGCAGAGCCTATGCACTGGACCCCAATGATGCTAAGATTGCCCTCTACCTGTCGCTCCAGCTGGCTCTTGTACGGCAGGTCAGTCAGCACGGCCACACACGCACTCACCATTAGGGCTCGTCTTAGTGGTTCTCCATCTTGGATCGTATGCCTCTCTAGTCCTTGGGTTTCTGTTCTTCACTGTGGGTGTGTGTGTGCAGGTGGCGGCTGCCATGGATCCCCTGCAGGTGGCTCTGTCTCTGCATGGGGACGACCTGCACTCTCTCCACCTGCTGACCCTGCTGTTCAGCGCCCAGAAACACCACCAACATGCCCTGGAAACCCTCACACTAGCCCTCAGTCAACACCCCGAGAACTTCAAGTAGTACCCCACTCTCTCCTGTATTCTGTCTGTCTGTCTGTCTGTCTGTCTGTCTGTCTGTCTGTCTGTCTGTCTGTCTGTCTGTCTGTCTGTCTGTCTGTCTGTCTGTCTGTCTGTCTGTCTGCCTGTCTGTCTGCCTGTCTGCCTGCCTGCCTGCCTGCCTGCCTGCCTGCCTGCCTGTCTGTCTGCCTGCCTGTCTGTCTGTCTGTCTGTCTGTCTGTCTGTCTGTCTGTGAGACCAGCTCCGGTGTGTGTCACCCATACGGGTGCTCTGGACCTTTCTGTGGGGATAGGGTGTCTTACCACGGACGGACACACACACACACACACACACACACGCACACTGAAGGCTTTATTTAGACGTGCCAGACCGGGCATCTGCACTGCGCCGCGGAGACTACCCTCACACACCTTTACCCTTTTCACACTGCCGCACTGACTTTACAATGTAGGTTGGTGTTGCAGTACTCCCTCTCTGTTTGAGAAGCAGAAAATATTATGCAGTAGTAAACACACACTGACACCCTGCATTATACTCATATGTCACCATGCAATTGACCCGTGCCTCAGTGTTGCCTCTTTCTATTAGAAGAATATTGATATTTGATAGCCACGTGCCATTTATAGTAGGTTGCAGTACCACCTCACCTGAGCGTCTGCAATAACCATCTAATACACATGTTCTTCACAGAACAACCATTTGGGGTCAGTGTTGGTCTCCATGATCTCAAGAAGAGGCAGAGAGGGACATAGCGAAAATAAAGAGATGCATGAGTGGGATATAGAGAAAGGGAACTAAAGAGAGAAGTGGAGTCAAAGAAGGACAGAGAATATCAAACATGCAATTGATATTGTATTTGTGGCTGTATACTGGATCATCTAAAGTGTATATTGTAGCGATCTCTCTACCGCACGCACACACACACACACACACACACACACACACACACACACACACACACACACACACACACACACACACACACACACACACACACACACACACATCTTCTCCATAGAGACACTTGACTGCATTGACCCATTTAAGAGCTCTTTGCCAGGCTCAGCCAATCACAGCCCTCCCTGCGCCAGGAATGCCCATCACCCCGGTAACCATGAGGTCATATCGGTGGAGGGAGCAGTCAACATCAGTTGTTTTTCCACTCAGTTGTTATGGAGAAATAGAGAATGGGTATTTTCAGCCCAGGCAGGGACACATACAGGGCATTCGGAAAGTATTAAGACCCCTTGAATTTTTCCATTTTGTTACGTTACAGCCATATTCTAAAATTGATTAAATTGTTGTTTTTCCTAAATACCCCATAATGACGAAGCAGTTGACAAAGTTTTTTCTTCGTGCAAATGTATTAAATTAAATTAAACTGAAATATCACATTTACGTAAGTATTCAGACCCTTTACTCAGTACTTTGTTGAAGCACCTTTGGCAGTGATTACAGCCTCGACTCTTCTTGGGTATGGCGCTACAAGCTTGGTACAACTGTATTTGGAGAGTTTCTCCCATTCTTCTCTTCCGTTCCTCTCAAGCTCTGTCAGGTTGGATGGGGAGCGTTGCTAAACAGCTATTTTCAGGTCTCTCTAGAGATGTTCGATCGGGTTCAAGTCCAGTCTCTGGCTGAGCCACTCAAGGACATTCAGAGACTTATCCCGAAGCCACTCCTGCATTGTCTTGGCTGTGTGCTTAGGGTCGTTGTCCTGTTGGAAGGTGAACCTTGGCCCCAGTCCAAGGTCCTGAGCACTCTGGAGCAGGTTTTCATCAAAGATATCTCTGTACTTTGCTCCATTCATCTTTCCCTCAATCCTGACTAGTCTCCCAGTCCCTGCCACTGAAAAACATCCCCACGGCATGATGCTGCCACCATCATGCTTCACCGTAGGGATGGTTCTCCCATCTCCACAGAGGAACTCTGGAGCTCTGTCGGAATGACCATCGGGTTCTTGGTCATCTCCCTGACCAATGCCCTTCTCCCCTGATTGCTCAGTTTGGCCGGCCGGCCAGCTTTAGGAAGGGTATTGGTGGATCTAAACGTCTCTCGGAGCTCTACAGACAATTCCTTCGACCTCATGATTTGGTTTTTGCTCTGACATGCACTGTCAACTGTGGGACCTTATATAGACAGGCGTGTGCCTTTCCCAAATTTGTTTTATAAAAAGTATTATTATTAAAATAATTTTTATTTCACCTTTATTTAACCAGGTAAGCCCGTTAAGAACACGTTCTCATTTACAACTGCGACCTGGGCAAAATAAAGCAAAGCAGTGCGACACAAACAACAACACAGATTTACACATGGAATAAACAAATGTACAGTCAATAACACAATAGAAAAGTCTATAGACCGTGAGTGCAAATGAAGTAAGATTAGGTAGGTAAGGCAATAAATAGGCCGTAGTGGCGAAATAATTACAATTTAGTAAATAAATACTTGAGTGATAGATGTGAAGAATATGAATGTGCAAGTAGAGATACTGAGGTACAAAGGAGCAAGATAAATAAATACAGAATGGGGATGAGGTAGATTGGATGGGCTATTTACAGATGGGCTATGTACAGGTGCAGTAATCTGTAAGCTGCTCTGATAGCTGATGCTTAAAGTTTGCGAGAGAGATATGAGTCTCCAGCTTCAGTGATTTTGGCAATTCATTCCAGGCATTGGCAGCAGAGAACTGGAAGGAAAGGTGACAAAAGGAGGAATTGGCATTTGGGGTGACCAGTGAAATATACATAGCCTTGCGAAAGTATTCGGCCCCCTTGAACTTTGCGACCTTTTGCCACATTTCAGGCTTCAAACATAAAGATATAAAACTGTATTTTTTTGTGAAGAATCAACAACAAGTGGGACACAATCATGAAGTGGAACGACATTTATTGGGTATTTCAAACCTTTTAACAAATCAAAAACTGAAAAATTGGGCGTTCAAAATTATTCAGCCCCCTTAAGTTAATACTTTGTAGCGCCACCTTTTGCTGCAATTACAGCTGTAAGTCGCTTGGGGTATGTCTCTATCAGTTTTGCACATCGAGAGACTGAAATGTTTTCCCATTCCTCCTTGCAAAACAGCTCGAGCTCAGTGAGGTTGGATGGAGAGCATTTGTGAACAGCAGTTTTCAGTTCTTTCCACAGATTCTCGATTGGATTCAGGTCTGGACTTTAACTTGGCCATTCTAACACCTGGATATGTTTATTTTTGAACCATTCCATTGTAGATTGTGCTTTATGTTTTGGATCATTGTCTTGTTGGAAGACAAATCTCCGTCCCAGTCTCAGGTCTTTTGCAGACTCCATCAGGTTTTCTTCCAGAATGGTCCTGTATTTGGCTCCATCCATCTTCCCATCAATTTTAACCATCTTCCCTGTCCCTGCTGAAGAAAAGCAGGCCCAAACCATGATGCTGCCACCACCATGTTTGACAGTGGGGATGGTGTGTTCAGGGTGATGAGCTGTGTTGCTTTTACACCAAACATAATGTTTTGCATTGTTGCCAAAAAGTTCAATTTTGGTTTCATCTGACCAGAGCACCTTCTTCCACATGTTTGGTGTGTCTCCCAGGTGGCTTGTGGCAAACTTTAAACGACACTTTTTATGGATATCTTTAAGAAATGTCTTTCTTCTTGCCATTCTTCCATAAAGGCCAGATTTGTGCAATATACGACTGATTGTTGTCCTATGGACAGAGTCTCCCACCTCAGCTGTAGATCTCTGCAGTTCATCCAGAGTGATCATGGGCCTCTTGGCTGCATCTCTGATCAGTCTTCTCCTTGTATGAGCTGAAAGTTTAGAGGGACTGCCAGGTCTTGGTAGATTTGCAGTGGTCTGATACTCCTTCCATTTCAATATTATCGCTTTTATACGGAGACTTGATTACACACAGGTGGATTATATTTATCATCATTAGTCATTTAGATCAACATTGGATCATTCAGAGATCCTCACTGAACTTCTGGAGAGAGTTTGCTGCACTGAAAGTAAAGGGGCTGAATAATTTTGCACGCCCAATTTTTCAGTTTTTGATTTGTTAAAAAAGTAATAAAATATCCAATAAATGTCGTTCCACTTCATGATTGTGTCCCACTTGTTGTTGATTCTTCACAAAAAAATACAGTTTTATATCTTTATGTTTGAAGCCTGAAATGTGGCAAAAGGTCGCAAAGTTCAAGGGGGCCGAATACTTTCGCAAGGCACTGTACTTGCTGGAGCATGTGCTACCGGGGGGGCAAAGACTCTTATAGATGACCTGGAGCCAGTGGGTTTGGTGACAAATATGAAGTGAATATGAAGCGCAGTGGTGGGTAGTATAGGAGGCTTTGGTGTCGGAACGGATGGCACTGTGATTGACTGCATCCAAATCCAAATCATGTCCAATCAAATGAATTTACCGCAAGTGGACTCCAATCAAGTTGTAGAAACATCTCAAGGATGATCAATGGAAACAGACGGCACCTGAGCTCAATTTCGAGTCTCATAGTAAAGGGTCTGAATACTTATGTAAATAAGGTATTTTTGTTTTTCATTTTTTAAATAAATTTGCTAAAATGTCTAAAAACCTGTTTTTGCTTTGTCATTATGGGGTATTGTGTGAAGACAAATGTAATCAATTTTAGAATAAGGCTGTAACGTAACAAAATGTTTTTTTAAGTCAAGGAGTCTGAATACTTTCCCAAAGCGCTGTATGTGTGTAGAAATGATGCTCAAGATTTGGTTTGAGCAGGTTGTGTGAGGGTTTGTGCACACGTGTGCATGCGAGGTGGCGCTAGTCATAGAATCTCTGCACCACTGTAGCACAGACACTGAATCCATGTGGTTTCTCACTCAGTTTCTGTCTTTCTTTTTCTCCTAACATACAGCTTTTACACTACGATACATGGACATGGACAAATAATATAATAAATTAATAAATAATATGCGCGTAGAGACTTATTACTGTAGTGTAAACACGCAGATCTCGATTCATTTCTCACGCCTCGTACGCCACGTCCGTCCGTAGGTAGCCTCTAAACACAAACATCTATTCAAGCCACATGGTGCCACAGTTCATTTATTAATAGCAGACAGCAATTGGGTGAAACAGTTGACATGTGTGTGCAACCAATGTGAAATGGCTAGCTAGTTAGCGGTGGTGCGCGTTAATAGCGTTTCAATCGGAGACATCACTCACTCTGAGACCTTGAAGTAGTTGTTGGCTTTTGTGGAGCGATGGGTAACGATGCTTCGTGGGTGACTGTTGTCGGTGTGTGCAGAGGGTCCCTGGTTCGAGCCCAGTTAGGGGCAAGGAGAGGGACATGTGGACATTTTTCTTATATTTGAGACATTTTATTGAGCTTTTACCTTAAAATGCAGTAATAGCCTGTTGCATTATTTTTTTAAATCTTTCTGTCTATGTTTGAAATTTTAATCAGCCAGTAAACAGGCGAGCATTTCCAATCTAAATTGAATTCTATCTAGCACAGTGAGAAAGCTGTAGAAAGGGAAAGGGAGAGGGGGAAGGGAGGAGAGAGAGAGAGAGAGAGAGTAGTTTCACAGTTTGTTCTAAAGAGAATGATTCATCCCAGCCTTTGATTCTGCATTCATCTTGCAGGATGTTAGTGTGTGTGCGTGTGTGCGTGCGTGCGTGTGTGTGCGTGAGTGCTTGCACACACACACACACACACACACACACACACACACACACACACACACACACACACACACACACACACACACACACACACACACACACACACACCCAGGAGGAAGCCCACTAACACACGGCATATCACTCCACTACTAAACGCTGCTCCGCACGGGGGCTAATAGGAAACCCTCAGCCCCAACTGGCCCCGCTGACAGGCGTATCCTTAACATCACGTCCCTCAGCAGCAGTTGTCATCCTCATGTCAGATGATCCAGTAGGCATCTCTCCTCCCTCCATCCCCCCAGCCTGTCCGCCCACCCGTGACCAAGTAACGAGCCACATTTCACCGGTAGTTCTTCCCCCGACGAAGGCCGTCTCGCTGCGCTATTGATCGCTAGTGCTGTCTGGCAGCCAGAGATGAGGAGAGGGAGGAATAATTGGAAGAGGCTTCAGTTGGGGGAGCAGTCAGGCAGGCAGGGGAACAGGGAGATAGACAGGAATGGAGACAGACAGGCAAGCAGATAGCCAGAGAGGCAGACAGGGAGACAGGCAGGCAGAGAGACAGCAAGCAGGCACAGACGGGCGTCTCTCGCTCTCTCACACGGTTGAAAGAAGGCCCTAACTCTCGCTCTGTCTCTCTCTTTCTTTTCCCGTTACATACTCAACCTCTCTCCATCTATCACACACAGAGCATATGACTAGCCCCCACTGTATGTGTGTGTGGAGCCATTGGAAAAGCTGGGGGAGCGTCTGTATTTGTCCAGTCTATTTGTCTATTGGTGGACATTGGCCATTGAAACAGGTCTTCCTCCTCACCCATCTGTTGGAGAACAGAGGACCAAAGCTCTATAAATATACATTGATAAACATGATTATCCTATATGATAGTATTGTCAGGTCCTGGTTGATGTGTCAACAGTATGTGCTGACCTAGCAAACACAGCAATGTTGTGTCAACATTGAGTCTATATTGTGGGGTGGTTGTGTATGTTTGCTGATGTGTTTGGTGCGGGGGTTCGAACCGGTTCAGGAATTAGAACCGAAAACTGGAAAATGTTAAAAAAAATAATCAGATCTGGGAATGAAAGTGATCTATGCTGTTCCGGAACAGAACTGTTATTTTAAAAGCAAGCGAACTGGTTAATAATGTTATTTTACATTCTGGGCAGTTTTTTTCAGTCCCACAAAAAAACGCAACAAGCCCTCCCTCTGTCACTCAACATATTCCAGTGTCTGCCAAGCCAGCTGAAAATCTTTGCCAGTGTGTGTGCAGTCTACCTGCCCCTCCCCCTCTGAAGCATCGCTGTAGCCTACTGACGTTACAAACGTGATTCAGGAATTAGGGAGAGATTTTTAATTAGAGAACAATGCATGGATACATTTTTTCAATGCTAGTTACAGATATTCAGTGGTGGGGAAAGTACCTAATTATCATACTTGAGTAAAAGTAAAGATGCCGTAATAGAAAGTTACTCAAGTAAAAGTGAAAGGCAGCGAGTAAAATACTACTTGAGTAAAAGTCTAACTAAAAGTATTTGGTTTTAAATATACTTCAGTATTAAAAGGAAATGTAATTGCTAAAATATACTTTAGTATCAAAAGTAAAAGTATAAATAATTTAAAATTACTTATATTAGGCAAAGCAGATGTCACCATTTACTTTTTTAAATTTACGGATAGCCAGGGGCACACTCCAACACTCAGACATTATTTACAAAAGATGCATGTATTTAGTGATTCCGCCAGGCCAGAGGCAGTAGGGATGACCACATGTTCTCTTGATAAGTGCTTGAATTTGACAATTGTCCTGTCCTGCTAAGCATTCAAAGTGTAACAAGTACTTTTGGTTGTCAGGGAAAACTTAAAAAGTACAATATTTTCTTCAGGAATGTAGTGATGTAAAAGTTGTCAAAAATATAAATAATAAAGTACAGATTTTTTTTTAACTACTTAAGTAGTACTTTAAATCATTTTTTACCTATCGTACTTTACACCACTGCAGATACTATAGTTATCACGTTTCACATTGGATTTATTTACTACAAAAAAGTAAGACGTATTTCTTATTCTGGTGACGCTCTGCACACACAAGCTTGTTCGCTAGCTAGCTAGCTCTGGTCCGTCCAAATCTCTGACGTTCAAAGACATTCGAAGTTCCTCCATAGAAGCCGGTCCTCCGTAGGTATTCTGTGGGCCTAATACAGATAATGCATGTCGTCATCACAAGATACCCAGGGCTTCGGCCAAGCCTTGTCTGTTCATCGCGCATGTCAACAACTATTGATTGTATCAATGTGGTAAGTGCTAATGGTGTACTAATTGATGTATGCTGTATTGTTGTGTTAATGTCCTCCTTGTCACTCAGCCTGCTGTTCACTAAGGTGAAGCTGGAGGAGGCTCTGCATGGGCCAGGTATAGCACTCCAGACCTGCCAAGACATGCTGCAGCTCTTGCAGAGGCGCTATGACTTCATACGCACCAGGTACGTGGATGTTTCTGCCTGTCTGTCTCTCTGTATGTTGCGTATTGTTACATGTGGGTGCGTCCATTCCGTGCATGTGTGTGGGTGTCTGTGTCTTGTGTGTATAATAGGGACGATACCAGTATCGTAACGCTCCTTAGTATCGTGGCAAGGAAACAAAACACGAAGCAGATTTATCTTCATTAGGAAAACAGCCCAAATGTTGGAAACAAACATCATCCGGAGTCACATTTTATTTATTTTCCAAACAATAGCACACAATATTTTATATACAGCAGTTTAGGTCTGAGATAGTTCTGCTTCCTGTTTTCATAATTTCCATGGAAAAAAATACGATAGTACTTGTATTCTCCCAGGCCTATAGTGTATAACATGCTTGTATTTCATGTGTGGGGGTGTGCATGCATGTACGTGCATGTGTTTTGTACATGCGTGCATGAGTGACTGTGCGTGCATGTGTCTACTGCACTATGGGTGCATGTCTGGGTAATGGCTGCTGCTGTGTGCTCAGCGGGAGCTTCATAAGATGCTGTGTATTGATTAGCTGTCATGTGGTGTTGCAGTGAGGGGGATGACAGCAGCAGTATCCACCCACCAGAGCCACTTCCCCTCAGCCACAAACCCAGCGGTCTCCACCTCACCCTGCCAGACTTTCAGGACCCTGAGACTGGTGTGTATACTGTACACAGGCTCTTGGGAGTGTACTGATGTTTATTTAACCTTGTCTCGTTGAGCATAAAAGCTACTTTGCAAGAGAGACCAGAATTTGCATCTTTACCAAATATGACCTGCTGTTTTGTAAATTAGGGGTTTTCGTGCATGTGTACTGATTGAGAATGAGAACTGTTCCCGGACCAGATTGAGTGTGTATGAGGATACATATATCATATCATCAGTCTGTTTCACTGTATGTGTGCTGAGTCTCCACTTTTCCTGGACCAGGCTCTGTGTGTATGTGTACTGACTGAGTATCAGTTCTTCCTGGATCAGGCTCAGTGTGTATGTGTACTGACTGAGTATCAGTTCTTCCTGGATCAGGCTCTGTGTGTATGTGTACTGACTGAGTATCAGTTCTTCCTGGATCAGGCTCTGTGTGTATGTGTACTGACTGAGTATCAGTTCTTCCTGGATCAGGCTCTGTGTGTATGTGTACTGACTGAGTATCAGTTCTTCCTGGATCAGGCTCTGTGTGTATGTGTACTGACTGAGTATCAGTTCTTCCTGGATCAGGCTCTGTGTGTATGTGTACTGACTGAGTATCAGTTCTTCCTGGATCAGGCTCAGTGTGTATGTGTACTGACTGAGTATCAGTTCTTCCTGGATCAGGCTCTGTGTATGTGTACTGACTGAGTATCAGTTCTTCCTGGATGTGTACACTGGCTTCAGTGTGTATGTGTACTGACTGAGTATCAGTTCTTCCTGGATCAGGCTCAGTGTGTATGTGTACTGAGTATCAGTTCTTCCTGGAGGCTCAGTGTGTATGTGTACTGACAGTATCTTCTTCTGGATCAGGCTCAGTGTGTATGTGTACTGACTGAGTATCAGTTCTTCCTGGATCAGGCTCAGTGTGTATGTATACTGACTGACTGTATCAGTTCTTCCTGGATCAGGCTCAGTGTGTATGTGTATTGACTGAGTATCAGTTCTTCCTGGATCAGGCTCTGTGTGTATGTGTACTGACTGAGTATCAGTTCTTCCTGGATCAGGCTCTGTGTGTATGTGTACAGTTCTTCCTGGACTGAGTGTGTATCACTGAGTATCTTCCCTGGATCAGGCTCAGTGTGTATGTGTACTGACTGAGTATCAGTTCTTCCTGGATCAGGCTCAGTGTGTATGTGTACTGACTGAGTATCAGTTCTTCCTGGATCAGGCTCAGTGTGTATGTGTACTGACTGAGTATCAGTTCTTCCTGGATCAGGCTCAGTGTGTATGTGTACTGACTGAGTATCAGTTCTTCCTGGATCAGGCTCAGTGTGTATGTGTATTGACTGAGTATCAGTTCTTCATGGGTCAGGTTTACTGTGTATGCTAGTGTATAATGTTGTGTGTGTGCTGATTGTCAGCTCTCTCTGGGTCAGGTTCTCAGAGTGGTCCGTCCCTCGCTGCGTCTCGTCTGGGGCAGGCCACTTCAGAGGTGTCAGCCATCAGCTCCGCCCACAGACAGGGTCCCGCCTACATCTGGACCACCCTGGAGCGCATCTGGCTGCAAGCAGGTACAGGAGGGAGGGGGACTACACTACTATCTAGTCTACTACACTCCAGTGTACACTGGAGTCGGCTAGGAAACGTGTGTGCTTCTTACCTACTGAAATTAGCTACAGGAGGGATTGTAGACTCTACCACCGGAGTGTACACTCTAGTGCTGGAGGTACTAGTGTACACTCCACTGGAGTTAGCTAGAGGGTATCCTACCCTATAATTGTGACCTGAGCAGAGAGAAAGGTCGCTATATTATAACATTGGATGAGTTAGGGTCGAGTCCACCGTGTAGGATTTTAACCTTTAGACTGAACCTTTACATTTTTCACTGCAAAACCCACTGAACACTCTTGATTACATCACATCAGATACACATATACTGTATCCAGTGGCGGCTGGTGTCGTAGGTAACGTGGGTACACAGGTCGAGAGATGAATTGGAGTAATCAAGGGGACACAGTGGCACATTCTTACACACTCTTGCCTCCTTCTAGCTGATCTGCGGTGTGTAATCATTAGTCCAAACAGTTATTGGATATATTCAGGTAGGTCCCTCGCCGTTTTTTGTTCCGTTTAAGAAACGTTTGGCAACAGAATCGGCAGAATGAATGAATAACCCCCTGATCACCTGCACACACAGTTCACTTTCAAAGCAGCCACATACATAACTGCTAACCGCTACACCATATTAACGTTGTAGTCAACAAACTACATAGAACTAACGCATTTGTAAACCCACAATCCAATCCATGTGTACAATCACGCAGTACAGACAGTGTCCAGTAAGCAGTTTAGCAGTTACACTGGCGGGCCCCGGTAACAATAAACTAATAAAACAGAATGCTTACCTTGACTTGGAAGAGTTGCTATGTTAGATAGCCATAGCCAGCTAGCTAACATAAATAGCATTCTTCTCTGTATTAGCTAAGTGAAAGGTAAACTAAGAAGAAAAATATTACAAATATAGCTAGCTCTCTCTGCTGCTGCTTCTCCTTAATTTTGAAGAAAGGAATTTGTCTTTGTCTCCGAGTCAACTACCCACCACACGTTTTGCACAGCAGTGCTAGCTAGCTGTAGCTTTTGCTTTCAGTACTAGATTAATTATCTGATCCTTTGATTGGATGGACAAGATGTTAGTTCATACTGCAAGAGCTCTGATAGGTGGGTGGACGTCCTCCGGAAGTCGCCATAACTGTGTAAGTCTATGGAAACCATGGTGCTACTCAAGAGGGTGTCGTTGAGGCTACTGTAGACCTGTAGTGTTTTAATCAGTTATTTGGTGACGTGACTATATTTAGGATAGTTTTATCTAAAAAATGATCAAATATATATATTTTTAAAATTGATTTACTGAGTAGGAGAGTCCTTGTCTTCCTCCTATGAGGAGCCTCCACTTAATGTAACTTCCTGCCCAAAATCTCACATCATGATTGGTCAAATAGTCAGGCAGCACAAACACACACACACACACACACACACACACACACACACACACACACACACTGCACACACCACACACACATACAAACAATCACATGACCTGGCACACACACACACACCACACACACACACACACACACACACACTGCTCTTCTCCTCAGGGCAGGACATAGGAAACAATCAGCACCTGGCTCCACTGGCTCCACACACACACACACACACACACACACACACACACACACACACACACACACACACACACACACACACACACACACACACACACACACACACACACACACAACACACACACACACACACACGGGCACACGGGCACGCATGTATGCATGTATGCGCGCACAGACACAGCCACTATGAATGATTCATGTATATTATTGGTGTTGTTCATTTTGGAGAGTCCAGGTGAGGAATATGAAAAATAGTTTATATAACAGGGGATAATGCTTCGAATAACTATTCTTTCCCCAAATTAAAATAGGGATCCTAAATAGCCTTTTTTTATCTTTCTGACTAATGTTATATGAGTGTATAATAGCGTGCACACAAAGCTCCCATCTAGCTCCCATCTGTGCCCACTTCAAATAACAGATAAACAAACATTTATTCAGTCTGTCTCTCACACACACAGACACATACACACATGGGTATGCATCCACAGACACACACACTTTACTGGGCTAGTGCACATACCGTGCCAAGTTTAATTTTTAATTCACACAATACCCCATAATGATGGTGAAAACATGTTTTTAGACATTTCTGCAACTGTATTGAATACAGAATCATCTAATTTACATAAGTATTCACACCCCTGAGTCAACACATTGTAGAAGCACATTTGCCAGTGATGTGTCTTTCTAGGTCTGGATCATTTCTAGGTCTCTCCACATCTGGATAATGCAACATTTGCCCATTTATTATTTTCAAAATTCTTCAAGTTCTGTCAAATTGGTTGTTGGTCATTGCTAGAGAATCATTTTCAGGTCTTGCCATAGATTATCAAGTAGATTTAAGTAAAAACTAACTTGGCCACTCAGGAACAGTCACTGTGTTCTTGGTAAGCAACTCCAGTGTAGACTTGGTCTTGTGTTATTGTCCTGCTGAACAGTGAACTCATCTCCCAGTGTCTGGACGAAAGCAGATTGCAGCAGGTTTTCCTCTAGGATTTTTCCTCAGTTTAGCTCCATTCCGTTTCTTTTTTATCCTGAAAAACTCTCCAGTCCTTAACTATTACAAGCATATCCATAACATGATATCCGTAACACTACAAATACCTAGGTGTCTGGTTAGACTGTAAACTCTCCTTCCAGACCCACATTAAGCATCTCCAATCCAGTCTTTGCTAGGTAAAGCCCCGCCTTATCTCAGCTCACTGGTCACCATAGCAGCACCCCCCCCCCCCAGCACGTGCTCCAGCAGGTATATCTCACTGGTCACCCCCAAAGCCAATTCCTGCTTTGGCCGCCTTTCCTTCCAGTTCTCTGCTGCCAATGACTGGAACGAACTGCAAAAATCATTGAAGCTGGAGACTCTTATCTCCCTCACGAACTTCAAGCACCAGCTGTTAGAGTAGCTCACAGATCATTGCACCTGTACATAGCCCATCTGTAAATTGCCCATCCAACTACCTCATCCCCATACTGTATTTATTTATTTATCTTGCTCCTTTGCACCCCAGTATCTCTATTTGCACATTGATCTTCTGCACATCTATCACTCCAGTTTTTAATTGGTATACTGCAATTACTTTGCCACCATGGCCAATTTATTGCCTTTACCTCCCTTATCTTACCTCATTTGCACACACTGTATATCGAATTTTTCTACTGTATTATTGACTGTATGTTTACTTATTCCATGTGTAACTCTGTGTTGTATGTGTCGAACTGCTTTGCTTTATCTTGGCCAGGACGCAGTTGTAAATGAGAACTTGTTCTCAACTAGTCTACCTGCTTAAATAAAGATGAAATAAAATAATAAATGATGCAACCTCCACTTGAAAATATGGAGAGTGGTACATAGTAATGTGTTGTATTGAATTTGCCCCAAATATAAAACGTATTCAGGACAAAAAGTGAATCGCTTTGACAATTTGCTGTTTTACTTTAGTGTCTTGTTGTTGTTGTCAATTAGTATTAAGGAGTAACCATGATGTTGTTTACCATCCTCAGTTTTCTCCTATCACAGCCATTGAACTAAGTAACGGTTTTAATATCACCATTGGCCTCATGGTGAAATCCCTGAGCGGTTTCTATCCTCTCTGGCAACTGAGTTAGGAATGACACCTGTATGCTTCTCACCCATGTACACACAATACTCCATAAAACATGTTTTTTGAGATTTTTGCAAATGTATTGAAAATTAAATACAGAAATATATAATTTACATAAGTATTCACACCCCTTTGCTATTACACTCCAAATTGAGCTCAGGTGCATCCAATTTACTTTGATCATCCCTGAGATGTCACAACAACTTGATTGGAGTCCACCTTTTTGGACATGATTTAGAAAGAAACACACCTGTCTACACTGAGTGTAGAAAACATTAGGAACACTTTCCTAATATTGAGTTGCACCCACTTTTGCCCTCAGAACAGCCTCGCTTCGTCGGGGCATGGACTGTACAAGGTGTTGAAAGCTTTCCACAGGGATGCTGTGGCCCACATTGACTTCACAATCCCTCTACAGTTGTGTCACGTTCACTGGATGTCTTTTGGGTGCTGGACCATTCTTGATACACATGGGAAACTGTTGAGCATGAAAAACCCGGCAGAGTTGCAGTTCTTGACACATGTCTCAACTGTCTCAGGGCTTATAAATCATTCTTTGACGTGTCTCCTCCCCTTCACCTACACTGATGTGTAGTGGATTTAACAAGTGACTTCAGTAAGGGATCATAGCTTTCACCTGGAGTCACCTGGTCAGTCTATGTCATGGCAAGAGCAGTGTAAGGTCCCACAGTTGACATTACATGTCAGAGCAGAAACTATACCATGAAGTACAAGGAATTGTCTGTAGATCTCAGAGAACGAATTGTGATGGGGCATATGTCTGAGGAAGGGTATAAAACCATTTGCAAAGTGTTGAAAGTTTCCAAGAGAACAGTGGCCTCATCGTTGAGAAATTGAAAAAATATGGAACTACCCAGACTCTGCCTGGAGTTGGCCATTTGACCAAACTGAACAACCGGGCAAGAAGGAACTTGGTCAGAGAGGTGACCAAGTATCCAATGACCACTCTGACAGAACTACAAAGTTCCTTTGATGAGATGGGGTAAACCTGCCAGGAGGACAACAGTCTCTACGCCAATTCAACAATCTGGACATTATGGGAGAGTGGGCAGATGGAAGCCACTCCTGAGAAAAAGGCACATGACAGCACACCTAGGAGGTTGCAAAAGAAAGGCACATGACAGACTCCGAGCATAAGTTAAAATATTCTGTGGTCCGATGAGACAAAAATGGAAGTATTTGACCTGAATGCAAAGCGCTATGTCTGGATACAACCAGGCACAGCTCATCACCCGTCTAACACAATCCCTACTGTGAAACATGGTCGTTGTAGCATTCTGCTATGGAGATGCCTTTCAGTGGTAGGGACTGGGAGACTGGTAAGTATAGAGGTAACAATGAATGGACCCAAATACAGGAACATCCTTGATGAGAACCTGCAAATGACCTTATACTGGGGCGAAGATTTTACGTTCCAAAAAGTCAATTTCCCCAAGCATACAGTCAAAGCAATGCTGGAATGTCTTCAGAACAATAAGTCCTTTAAGTTGCTGTGCCGAATCCCAGACTTGAATCTCATTGAAAATCTGTGGAAAGACTTGAAGATTGCTGTTTACCCGCCGCTCCCCATCTAACTTAGCAGTGCTTGAGAAAATCTGCAAGGACGAATGGGAGAAAATCCCCAAATCCAGATGTGCAAAGCTGATACTGACACACCCAAGACAACTCAACAATTTAATCGCTTCCAAAGGTGCTTCTACAGAGTATTGACTTGGGTGTGAATAGTTATGTAAATAAGATATTTCTGTATTTCATTTTCAATTAGCTAATATTTCTAAAACGTGTTATGGTGTGTATTGTATGTAAAAAAAAAACAAAAAAATAAAAATCAATTTTCAATTCAGGCCGTAACACAACAACGTGGAATAGGTCAAGGGGTATGAATACTTTCTGAAGGTGCAGTATATAATTCCCTATTTCTTCTCAAATAAGTTGAAATGGAAAAAATATATTGGATTTTCTAAATTGTAGAAACAATGTTATTTTGTATAACTTATAACTTAAATTCTAAAACAATTGGAAATGAACTTTTCTTCCACTTTGACATTACAGAGTTTTTTTTGTGTAGATTCTGTGTTTTAAATCCATTTCAATGGCCCTTTGTAACCCAACAAAATGTAGAGAAAGTAATGTGTTGTGTATACTTTATAAAGGCACTGTACAATTTCACGTTCCTTTAGTCAACGTTAAAAATATTAACATCCCAAAATGCCCTTTTTTTGACGTTGTTCATTTGAATACATATTGTTTTGAACTGTACAAGTACATCACATTTCCAGATGAGTCTCTACTAATTCTGAAGGTATGATACATGTTATGAGTACCACCAACACACTGAATGGGAAAATGGATTCAAAAGGGAACTCCCTCTGCTGGTGACTTGCTGAATGTGCAATCTTAAAGGAGGGCTGTGAATGATTAATGACCTATAATGTAAATGTCTATGTATAATATGGGTTATATCATTACAGGACCAGAAAATGTCACGTGTTTAAAAAGTATATTGTCACAAACAATATGTAAAAAAATAAACTAAATAAAAAAGTTGTTTTGCGATATTAGTACTTGTTATATTTAATAAATTAATGTTAATGTGTATTTCAGAATCTAGACATACTTCATTTTTGAGAGAACACTATAGGTAGCATAATGACACCAAGATGTTGTCTGTATCACGTACAATTAACAGATCATTATGTCTCACAGGAGACATGTATCGGTCTAAAAAGGGACTACAATGGTTTGTGATACAAATGTAAAAAGAATGTAAAACATCCTTCCTCCCAATGCAGTTCCTATGGAAGAATTGCCAGAACAATCTGAGATACCCAAAATATTTTCCACTCTCGCTGGCGTGGAACCGCTACAGTTGTAAATGAGTATAAGTTCTCAATCAACTTACCTGGTAAAATGAAGAGAAATGAAACAAGAATCATTTATTTCGAACAACGGGGATGTGACGTGTCGGCCTGACTTTATCTGCACGTACTGTACTGCTTACTGTTCCATCCAGTGCTCATGCTCTCCCTCTCCCCCCCAATCCCTCTGTCTCTCTCTTATCCCTTCATGTATCTCCCGTAGGAGAGTTGTTCATGGCAGACGGACGTGTGAAGGAGGCCCAGTTCTGTGTTCAGGAGGCAGCGGTGCTCTCTCCCAACTCCCACTCTGTGCTGCTGCTGAGGGCCAGGCTGGCCGAGCTCAAAGGGAACCAGGACGAGGCCAAGAGCTTCTATGACGAAGCCCTGGCCATCCACCCCAACGGACACCGCATACTGCTGCACCTGGTGAGAGAGACACAGGCACACACACACAGGTTTGATGAGAGACACACACACACACACACACACACACACACACACACACACACATACAGTCCAGATGAGAGTCACAGACACACAAAGGCCTGGGGCACATCAACAGACCTATTATCATCAGTAATGGCAGATTACCATCCCCAAACTTATCTGTGAGCCATAGCACTCTGTAAGAAAGGGTCCAATCGTAAAGATTGCCAGACCTACCTCATCTCCTGATCTCTTTCTAACTCCTACTCTCTGCTGACCCCCCCCTCTACTTTCTCTCTTCTCTCCCTCTCTCTTCTCTCCCTCTCCCATCTGTGCTGACCCAGTGGATTAATCAGAGCAGCTCTGACCCCTCTCTGTTGTCATGGTGAAAGTCTAGAGAACTAGAGAATGTGAACTCTCCCATTACCCCACATGCCGGCTCCATAGTCACCATACATTGGTTGTGATGCCATAAATGCTTCTCAATTCTTAAAACAGTGGCTGCAGTGTGACCACATAAGGGCTCTCTCTCGCTCTTTGTGTGTGTGTGTGTGTGTGTGTGTGTGTGTGTGTGTGTGTGTGTGTGTGTGTGTGTGTGTGTGTGTGTGTGTGTGTGTGTGTGTGTGTGTGTGTGTGTGTGTGTGTGTGTGTGTGTGTGTGTGTGTGTGTGTGTGTGTGTGTGTGTGTGTTGGGAGTACACAACCCCCATGGGGTAAGAGAGGGTGCTTCTCTCTTCCATATTTGGCCAGTGGGAGTACCAATCCCTGCGGTGATGAGGAGCTGAAACACGGCCAGCTGGCACTGGCCCACTCTGGATCTCTCCTACGACAGATGTGTGTATGTGTGCGTCTGTGCTCGTGTGTAAGCAGAACAGCATATTATGTGGAGTATGGTCAATCATGCTTGCTCCAATCCAAGTATTACCAATCCAGCACCAATAGTGCGTTAGCTCCTCTCTCTGCCTGTACCAATTTTCTGTAATGAGGGTTTTGGTGTTCGTCCGAAACTCCTATCCCTTAACCCCAGAGGCCGTTTTAACATGGTCCTGTTCTTTGTTTTATGAGCTTAATTTACAAGCAAGCTAATAATAACTTGGTTTAACGAGCTACGGTAATTAGCAATGTAGCTATCGCAGCACCGTTAGAGCATGTTCTCCAGACTCGCTCTTCTTCTCTTCGCTCGCTGCCTAGCAACAGCTCATTCCCTCCATCTTTCTGGGTGTTAGGACCCAAAAATATACTCCCTCAACTCCCCCATAAAACTGTGTTATACAGTGATGATGTAATCTGTGTTCAACATAACCAGCGGGCTACGGTCTCACACCAAGGACGAGGATTAACCAGACAGTGATTTTATTCTATTCACTAGGTCTATGCAGTATTTATAACCAGCACAGGACCTTACAGTGATGAGAAGAACATTTTTTGTCAGCCCTATATCTGTTCTCACACCACTTGCCACAGGAACATGAGAAGGGGAGTATGAGTCAAGGAACAGATATTTAGAAAACCCGATAGCGTTATGAGAGTGGATCACACTTTCTCATGTTATCACACACTCGTGTGTGTGTGTGTGTGTGTGTGTGTGTGTGTGTGTGTGTGTGTGTGTGTGTGTGTGTGTGTGTGTGTGTGTGTGTGTGTGTGTGTGTGTGTGTGTGTGTGTGTGTGTGTGTGTGTGTGTGTGTGTGTGTGTGTGTGTGTGTGTGACTAAATGTGTGTAGGATGTGTGTATGTAATGTATGTGACGTGTGTGTGTGATACATTATGAAAGCCAGTGTGGTATGACTCATCCCCAGGGTGTATTTTTGGATGGGTAGTGATGGCTAGGTTGGGAAGCCAGTGGATCTGAGCTGAGCTGTGGCCTTCCCTGCACTGCCTTCTTCCTGACTCTGCTGTTAAATGATTCTCACCACCACTCTCAACATCCTCCACATTCCAGCACCTCTGCTCCTCTCCTCTGCTCGGCCTGCTGCTTTGCTGTGAGTCAGTTGGCTACACATAGGTCTCTTCTCACTGAACCGGCTGCTCTCTTCCTCCTCACACTTTCTGTCTCTTTCTCTTGTTCTTCTACTCACACACGTACACACACATTCACAGGCAGATACAGACACTCGTGTACAAACACACAGTCAAGGACAATGACTTAATCTCATAGAATTAACTGTGTTCCAGTGATCAAATGGCCCTCTCTCTCTTTCCTCCCTCCTTTTCTTCCTCTCTATCTCTCTTCTCTCTCTGTATGGGGGAGGCTGGCAGCTGACTTGATAATGCAAATACATTATTTATAACACTTCGCGCCTTCTTTAGCTCTTTATGGGATTGCCTAGCAACCAGGGAAATATATTCTATTGAGCAAGACCTCTGATAACCAGATATAAATGAATATAGGAGGAAGGGAGTTGACTTGTTTGCATGTGTTCACCCCTTTCTCTCTCTTTCATTCTCTCTCTCTCTGTTTGTTTTCTCTCCCTCTCTTTCCTTCTCCCATCCCTTTCTCTCTTTCATTCTCTCTCTCTCTGTTTGTTTTCCCTCCCTCTCTTTCCTTCTCCCATCCCTTTCTCTCTTTCATTCTCTCTCTCTCTCTCTGTTTGTTTTCTCTCCCTCTCTTTCCTTCTCCCATCTCTCTCTCTCTCTCTCTCTCTCTCTCTCTCTCTGTTTTCCCTCCCTCTCTTTCCTTCTCCCATCCCTTTCTCTCTCTTTATCTGAATTGGTATGCATTTGAGAGATTGGATTCACTTGTGTATTATTGACTGTTGACACAAGGCGTCTCATATCCGTGGCCCGCCCTGGCTGTGTGTCAGGTCACGGGCAGGTTAGTCTCCTTCTGATGCACTCTGAGTCTGGCGAGCGAGACTACGGTCATGCGAGCAGGCAGTGGGGCAGGGAGGGGGAGATGAAGAGCAGTGATAGAGACAGGGCTATTAGGGATAACTAAGGCTACCAGGGATGGGGATTTTAGGGATAGGGCAGGGGTTTTCAAACTTTTCTTTCCCAGGGACCCCTGCCCAGGTAAACCGGCGACCCAGGACCCCCATCAAATGTTAGCAAAAAATATATAATCACATCTTTTCTCATCATCTGGTGAATGATCATGGCAAGTAGAAGTAATCAACGTTTTAAAATGAATACTTTTGGTCGACAGATTCATTATCTTGACCTCCCCACAGTTCATTGGAAGAGGGAGTGTAAACTCTTAACAAAGTATTAAGTAGAAAGGTACCTTGGCAGCGTAGAGAAAAGTTTTGAAGCTAATTGCCTGCACTTCTATGCATTTTGCCATGGCTAATGCTTGGCTAATTCCTCTACTCAAACATTACAACAAAATCAACATTTATTCTAGCTTTTATTTGATTGTTAGTTATCAAAAATGTTATTATTTAAAAAGATATACTGTACACTACCGTTCAAAAGTCACTTAGAAATGTCCTTGTTTTTGAAAGAAAAGCTATTTTTTTGTCCATTAAAATAACATCAAATTGATCAGAAATACAGTGTAGACATTGTTAATGTTGTAAATGACTATTGTAGCTGGAAACGGCTGATTTTTAATGGAATATCTACATAGGTGTACAGAGGCCCATTATCAGCAACCATCACTCCTGTGTTCCAATGGCACATTGTGTTAGTTAATCCAAGTTGATCATTTTAAAAGGCTAATTGATCATTAGAAAACCTATTTGCAATTATGTTAGCACAGCTGAAAACTGTTGTCCTGATTAAAGAAGCAATAAAACTGACCTTATTTAGATTAGTTGAGTATCTGGAGCATCAGCATTTGTGGGTTCGATTACAGGCTCAAAATGGCCAGAAACAAAGCACTCTCTTCTGAAACTCGTCAGTCTATTCTTGTTCTGAGAAATGCTATTCCATGTGAGAAATTGCCAAGAAACTGAAGATCTGGTACAACGCTGTGAATTACTCCCTTCACAGAACAGCGCAAACTGTCTCTAACCAGGATAGAAAGAGGAGTGGGAGGCCCCAGTGCACAACTGAGCAAGAGGACAAGTACATTAGAGTGTCAAGTTTGAGAAACAGACGCCTCACAAGTCCTCAACTGGCAGCTTCATTAAATAGTACTCGCAAAACACCAGTCTCAACGTCAACAGTGAAGAGGCGACTTCGGGATGCTGGTCTTCTAGGCAGAGTTGCAAAGAAAAAGCCATATTTCAGACTGGCCAATAAAATTAAAATATTAAGATGGGCAAAATAACTCACTGGGCAGAGGAACTCTGCCAGCATTGCTGAGTCGCCTCTTCAGTGTTGAAACTGGTGTTTTGTGGGTGCTATTTAACAATTAATTTATAGAAATACAATTAGGGCTGTGACAGTCATGAAACTTTGAATGCCCGGTAGTCCTGTCTTCAGTCAGCTGTTCTTTCCACACACACAAAGAAATGGTTGCTTCTGCCAGGAATCTGACACTTGGTCGCAAGTGGATCTTCCAGCAAGACAATAACCCCAAGCACTAATCCAAATCCACAAAGAAATTGTTAATTGACCACAAAGTCAACATTTTGCAATGGCCATCTTACTCTCCAGTCTTGAACCCCATGGATAACCTGTGGTTTGAATTGAAAAAGGCAGTCCATAAATTATTATATATTTTTTACATTTAACCTTTATTTAATTAGGCAAGTCAGTTATGAATAAATTCTTATTTACAATGACGGCCTACACCGGCCAAACCAGGATGACACTGGGCCAATTGTGCGCCGCCCTATGGGACTCCCAATCACGGCCGGTTGTGATACAGCCTGGAATTGAACCAGGGCATCTGCAGTGACACCTCAAGCAGTGCCTTAGACCACTGCGCCACTCAGGAGCCCCAAAAGAGCTGACGACTACGGAAAAGTGAAGAAAACCCCCCTGATGAAGTCCAAATGAAATGTGGAGAATAAATTCAAACACTTTTGAGATTTTGAGTAGGCTACAGCCTGATATTTGTCTCAGCCATCATCACATGCTACCACTGGGATCACCGCGGAGCAATTGTATGGAAGGCATATTAGGAACTCCATCACTCCTTCTCTTCAAAGCTCCTCAACCCTGCATTGGTCAATTATCACCCCTGCTCAAGTCAAGCCTCACTTCTCTTTTTCACCGCTCACCCTTGCACTCATTTATTCACAATGAGCCTTTCCATTGGCCCAAATACATGCTAAGAGCCGACAACAACAACAACACATGTGGAGGTATACATTTGGGAAAATGTAGCTAGCTTATCTAGGATTCAATTGATTTAAATGACAATGTTGCTAGATAATATGGATATTGTTAGCACTCCACTGGCCGCATGTAAACACAACCACTCCACTTCCTGGATCTGGGCTAACCTATTGCAATCTTAGAATTCTGGTACACCGCCAAAGCGTAATATGGCTAAATAACATGGGTTGGTTTAATCAGTTAAAGCAATCCGTGCCCATTTCAACATATTTCCCAAAATGTAAGCAAATTAATTGGGTATAACTCATTGATCCTGCTTTGTAACTAGACCTACTCCATCTAGTTGGGGTGCTAGCTAGCCTGTATATAAAATAACATAGCTCGCTTGCAAGTGAAGTCCTCTAGTTTGTGTATGTAAACATGACATTTCCCTAAGCTATTGTTGCTAGTATCTTTGAAGATAATGTAATCATTATGATGATAAATGATAATTGCTAGCTGGCTCTTTGAATTTTTAATTTAATTAAAGCCACTTTCTTTCACTATACATTTCAAGCTTCTGCCTCTAACCCTAGGAAACTATATTCCACCTTACCTTCTCCTCCCTCCTTAATCCTCCACGCCCTCCCCCCCTCACTCCTCCCTCTCTGTGAGCGACTTTGTCAACCACTTTGAAAGGAAAGTTGACGACATCCGCTTCTCATTCACTCCACCTATTGAGTCCACTGGTACCACCCACATATCATTACCCTATGCCTTGAGCTCTTTTTCCTCTCTCTCCAGATGAAATCCTGCGACTAGTGATGTCCGGCCGCCCGACAACCTGGCTGCTCGACCCCATCCCCTCCTCCCTTCTCCAGACCATCTCTGGAGACCTTCTCACTTCCCTCATCAACTCATCCCTTACCACTGGCTGCGTCCCCTCTGACTTTAAAATGGCCAGAGTCACTCGCCTCTTCGAGAAAACAACACTCGACTACTCTGACATCAAAAACTACAAACTGGTTTCCCTTTCTTTTCTTTCCAAAACACTTGAGCGTGCTCTCTCTGACAAACTCTCTCAGAACGATCTTATTGACCTTAACCAGTCAGGCTTCAAGACTGTTCACTCAACCGAAACTGCTCTCCTTTGTCACAGTGGCTCTCCACACTGCCAAGACTGACTCTTTCTCCTCTGTTGTCATCCTCCTAGATATGTCTGCAGCCTTCAATACCTTGAACCATCAGATCTCCTCTCCACCCTCTCGGGGCATGGCGTTTCGTGCTCTGCACACTCTTGGATTGTATCCTACCTGGTAGGTCACTCTTACCAGGTGACGCGGAGAGGATGTGTCTGCACCACGTGCTCTCACTACTGGTGTCCCCCAGGGCTCAGTTCTAGGCCCTCTCCTCTTCTCTCTATGCAGCAAGTCACTTGGCTAGGTCATATCCTCACATGGTCTCTCTTATCATTGCTGTGCGGATGATACTCAACTTCTTTTCACCCCCCCCCCCTTCTGACACCCCGGTGGCGACACGCATCTCTGCATGCCTGGCAGATATCTCAGCTTGGACGTCAGCCCACCAGCTCAAGCTCGGCAAGACAGAGCTGCTCTTCCTCCCGGAGAAGGCCTGCCCGCTCCAAGACCTCTCCATCACGCTTGGCAACTCCACGGTGTCCCCCTCTCAGAGTACACCCAGAGTACAAAGAACCTTGGCATGACCCTGGACAACATCCTGTCATTCTCTGCAAACATTAAAGCAGTGACTCACTCCTGCAGGTTTATGCTCTAGTACAGCTGTCATCAACTAGATTCAGCCGCGGTCCGACTTTTCATTGAGAGGATTGGTTGAGGGGCCAGAACATAATTACAAATCATTTGTAATTTCTTTCAAAAACAAGGAAGTGACCCCAAATGTGATCTTATACAAATGTGGGAAAGGTTTGAAATGATTATGTTTTAGTCAAATATTACATCTGTTTGGGCTTCTTGCGGTAAATTTGCAGCGGTCAAACACCAGTCTCAACATCAACAGCAAAGAGGCGACTCCGGGATGCTGGCCTTATAGGCAGAGTTCCTCTGTCCAATGTCTGTGTTCTTTTGCCCAACTTAATCTTTTATTTTTATTGGCCAGTCTGAGATGTGGCTTTTTCTTTGCAACTCTGCCTAGAAGGCCAGCATCCCGGAGTCGCCTCTTCACTGTTGACGTTGAGACGGGTGTTTTGCGGGTACTATTTAATGAAGCTGCCAGTTGATGACTTGTGAGGCGTCTGTTTCTCAAACTAGACACTCTAATGTACTTGTCCTCTTGCTCAGTTGTGCACTGGGGCACTCCTCTTTCTATTCTGGTTAGCGCCAGTTTGTGATGTTCTGTGAAGGGAGTAGTACACATCGTTGTACCAGATCTTCAGTTTCTTGGCAATTTCTCGCATGGAAAAGCCTTAATTTCTCAGAACAAGAATAGACTGACAAGTTTCAGAAGAAAGTTCTTTGTTTCTGGCCATTTTGAGCCTGTATTCGAACCCACAAATGCTGATGCTCCAGATACTCAACTTGTCTAAAGAAGTTGTATTGCTTCTTTAATCAGACCAACAGTTTTCAGCTGTGCTAACATAATTGTGAAAGGGTTTTCTAATGATCAATTAGCCTTTTAAAATGATGAACTTCGATTAGCTAACACAACATGCCATTGGAACACAGGGGTGATGGTTTCTGATAATGGGCCTCCGTACACCTATGTAGATGTTCCATGAAAAATAATCAGTTTCCAGCTACAATAGTCATTTACAACATTAACAATGTCTACACTTTATTTCTGATCAATTTGACATTATTTTAATGGACAAATAATGTGCTTTTTTTTCAAAAACAAGAACATTTCTAAGTGACCCTAAACTTTTGAATGGTAGTGTATCTCTCTATTATGTGTTGAAATACTTTGGAATAGATTTCCAAAGTTCAAATCAAATGGTGCTGATTTGCTGGTGTGTTTAGTCTTTTATGTCCAACAATAAAAATCAACATTTAACAACATCCATAGTGTACGACCCTACCTCACACAGGAAGCGGCGCAGGTCCTAATCCAGTCACTTGTCATCATCTCCCATCTGGATTACTGCAATTCGCTGTTGGCAGGGATCCCCGCTTGTGCCATCAAACCCCTGAAATGTATCCAGGATGGCGCAACCTGTTTGGTGATCAACCTTCCAAAGTTCTCCCATGTCACCCTGCTGCTCCACACACTCCACTGGCTTCCAGCCGAAGCCTGGGTTCACTACCATGGTACAGTGGCTTGCAAAAGTATTCACCCACCTTGGCATTTTTCTTATATTGTTGCCTTACAACCTGGAATTAAAATGGATTTTGGGGTGGGGGGTTGTATCATTTGATTTACACAACATGCCTACCACTTTGGAGATGCAAAATATTTTTTATTGTGAAACAAACAAGAAATAAGACAAAAAAACAGAACTTACTTGCATAACTATTCACCCCCCCTCTCTACAAAGTCAATTCTTTGTAGAGCTGGAGAGGCAAACCTGCTCCAGCTCCTTCAAGTTGGATGGGTTCCCCTGGTGTACAGCAATCTTTAAAAGTCATACCACAGATTCTCAATTGGATTGAGTTCTGGGCTTTGACTAGGCCATTCCAAGACATTTAAATGTTTCCCCTTAAACCACTCAAGTGTTGCTTTAGCAGTAGGCTTAGGGTCATTGTCCTGCTGGAAAGGGAACCTCTGAACCCGTCTCAAATCTCTGGAAGACTGAAACAAGTTTCCCTCAAGAATGTCCCTGTATTTAGTGCCATTCATCATTCCTTCAATTCTGACCAGTTTCCCAGTCCCTGCCGATGGAAAAACATCCCCACAGCATGATGCTGCCACCACCATGCTTTAGTGTGGGGATGGTGTTATTGGGGTGATGAGAGGTGTTGGGTTTGTGCCATAATAGTGTTTTCCTTGGTGGCCAAAAAGCTACATTTTAGTCTCATCTGACCAGAGTACCTTATTCCATATTTTTGGGGAGTCCCACATACCTTTTGCTAACACCAAACGTGTTTGCTTATTCTTTTCTTTAAGCAATGGCTTTTTTTCTGGACACTCTTTTAAAGTCCAGCTCTGTGGAGTGTATGGCTTAATGTGGTCCTGTAGACATATACTCCAATCTCCACTGTGGAGCTTTTGCAGCTCCTTCAGGGTTATCTTTGGTCTCTTTGTTGCCTCTCTGGTTAATGCCCTCCTTGCCTGGTCCCTGAGTTTTGGTGGGCGGCCCTCTCTTGGCATGTTTGTTGTGGTGCCATATTCTTTCAATTTTTTAATAATGGATTCAATGGTGCTCCGTGGGATGTTAAAAGTTTTGTATATTTTTTTTATAACCCAACCCTGATCTGTACTTCTCCACAACTTTGTCCCTGACTTGTTTGGAGAACTCCTTGGTCTTCATGGTGCGGCTTGCTTGGTGGTGCCCCCTGCTTAGTGGTGTTGCAGACTCTGGGGCCTTTCAGAACAGGTGTATATATACTGAGATCATGTGACAGATCATATGACACTTAGATTGCACACAGGTGGACTTTATTTAACTAATTATATGACTTATGAAGGAAATTGGTTGCACCAGATCTTGTTTAGGGGCTTCATAGTAAAGGGGGTGAATACATATGCAAACACCACTTTTCTATTTTTTTTATCTTTGCGAATTTTTTGAAACAAGTTATTTTGCGGATTTGACTTCACCAATTTGGACTATTTTGTGTATGTCCATTACATGAAATCCAAAGAAAATCCATTTAAATTACGGGTTGTAATGCAACAAAATAGGCAAAACGGCATGGGGGGGGGCGAGTACTTTTGCAAGTACTGTATTTACCTACAGAGCAGCAAGAGGAACTGTCCCTCCCTACCTTCAGGCTTTTCTCAAACCCTATACCCCAACCCGAGTACTCCGCTCTGCCACCTCTGGTCACTTGGCCCTCCCACCTCTATGGGAGGGCAGCTCCCACTGTGGAACCAGCTTCCCCCTGGAGCTAGGACAGCAGAATCCCTGCCCATCTTCCAAAAACATCTGAAACCCTACCTCATCAAATAGTATTTTAAATAATCCCACAGCACCCCTCCCCCAACTAACACTTGCACCACCCCACCCACCCACCACTAGCACTGGCTTTGCTGATAGCTACTTTATTGAGGAAATATTTACTTTCCTTCTGACCGAGATATGTGGTTATCCCTCCTAGCAATCTTAAAATGAATGCACTAACTAAGTCGCTCTGGATAAGAGAATCTGCTAAACAACACACATTTCTATAAAATGTTTGACTTGGAGTAAGTTGAGCAAAGTGGATATTTTTCAAATCCTTCATGATTGTTGTATCGTAACGGGCCCACAATGTGGTTGGTTGCTAAAGTCATTTTTTTTTAAATATATCTGGCAGTTTTTTCTGCATAACATTTAAAAGTAGTCCCTTTTAAGGTTTAGAAAAAGTGACTGGTAAATGCTAACTCCCATTCGTATAAGCTAAGTTGTTTTTAACTGTAATGCAGTTTATTGGTAAAGATGACATAAACATGCATTGGGTAGACATCCATACAGCATTATACTCCATTTTTTACCTCAATATAGTGTGAAATACACATATATACAATAGACTAAATGTAGGTAAAATTTTCTGGAGAGTAATGAAGAGATTCGGGATCTGTCCCCCACGTGTTTCCAAGGCATTTCCATTGTTTGGGTCGAGTTCCATGGACCTCTTTACCACTTCTGTGGTTGAGCCAATGGCAAGATGAGCAAATGTAAGAGTTTTCTTCCCAGGTGTAGTACAAGGCATAATCACTGGGATGTGAGGTAACAACAGGGCCAGGCCTCTGTTAAAAGTATTAAAAAGTACAAAGTGTGTTAAGCCTGTGTTAAAATATGCTTAAAATTATTAAGACAAAAAAAGTGATTGTGTTTGTGAAATAAAGCTAGATGTGGTTTTAAAAAGGTAGTGGAAATATTTAATTTAGTACAGAAATTTGTAGGCGGCTTGACTTACCCTGTCCCGCGGCTTGAATTACCCTGTCCCGCGGCTTAACTTACCCCATCCCGCGGCTTAACTTACCCTGTCCCGCGGCTTAACTTACCCTGTCCCGCGGCTTAACTTACCCTGTCCCGCGGCTTAACTTACCCTGTCCCGCGGCTTAACTTACCCTGTCCCGCGGCTTAACTTACCCTGTCCCGCGGCTTGATTTACCCTGTCCCGCGGCTTAACTTACCCTGTCCCGCGGCTTAACTTACCCTGTCCCGCGGCTTGATTTACCCTGTCCCGCGGCTTGACTTACCCTGTCCCGCGGCTTAACTTACCCTGTCCCGCGGCTTAACTTACCCTGTCCCGCGGCTTGATTTACCCTGTCCCGCGGCTTGACTTACCCTGTCCCGCGGCTTAACTTACCCTGTCCCGCGGCTTGATTTACCCTGTCCCGCGGCTTGATTTACCCTGTCCCGCGGCTTAACTTACCCTGTCCCGCGGCTTGATTTACCCTGTCCCGCGGCTTGATTTACCCTGTCCCGCGGCTTAACTTACCCTGTCCCGCGGCTTGATTTACCCTGTCCCGCGGCTTGATTTACCCTGTCCCGCGGCTTAACTTACCCTGTCCCGCGGCTTGATTTACCCTGTCCCGCGGCTTGATTTACCCTGTCCCGCGGCTTGATTTACCCTGTCCCGCGGCTTAACTTACCCTGTCCCGCGGCTTGATTTACCCCATCCCGCGGCTTAACTTACCCTGTCCCGCGGCTTAACTTACCCTGTCCCGCGGCTTAACTTACCCCATAGCCAGGGTCATTTGTGCCAATAGACCACTTTTTTTGGACACGCTATGTTTTCAAAACTGTAATGTATACATTCATTCTGATTATTTACAGGGATACACAACACCCTGAAATATATGTAGAAATATTTGTTAGAAAGACCCTTGATTTTTCTTTTTTTTTTCATCTTTATTTAACCAGGTAGGCAAGTTGAGAACAAGTTCTCATTTACAATTGCGACCTGGCCAAGATAAAGCAAAGCAGTTCGACAGATACAACGACACAGAGTTACACATGGAGTAAAACGAACATACAGTCAATAATACAGTATAAACAAGTCTATATACGATGTGAGCAAATTAGGTGAGATAAGGGAGGTAAAGGCAAAAAAAGGCCATGGTGGCAAAGTAAATACAATATAGCAAGTAAAACACTGGAATGGTAGATTTGCAGTGGAAGAATGTGCAAAGTAGAAATAAAAATAATGGGGTGCAAAGGAGCTAAATTAATTAAATAAATACAGTAGGGAAAGAGGTAGTTGTTTGGGCTAAATTATAGGTGGGCTATGTACAGGTGCAGTAATCTGTGAGCTGCTCTGACAGTTGGTGCTTAAAGCTAGTGAGGGAGATGAGTGTTTCCAGTTTCAGAGATTTTTGTAGTTCGTTCCAGTCATTGGCAGCAGAGAACTGGAAGGAGAGGCGGCCACTGAAAGAATTGGTTTTGGGGGTGACTAGAGAGTATATACCTGCTGGAGCGTGTGCTACAGGTGGGAGATGCTATGGTGACCAGCGAGCTGAGATAAGGGGGGACTTTACCTAGCAGGGTCTTGTAGATGACATGGAGCCAGTGGGTTTGGCGACGAGTATGAAGTGAGGGCCAGCCAACGAGAGAGCGTACAGGTCGCAATGGTGGGTAGTATATGGGGCTTTGGTGACAAAACGGATTGCACTGTGATAGACTGCATCCAATTTGTTGAGTAGGGTATTGGAGGCTATTTTGTAAATGACATCGCCAAAGTCGGGGATTGGTAAGATTGTCAGTTTTACAAGGGTATGTTTGGCAGCATGAGTGAAGGATGCTTTGTTGCGAAATAGGAAGCCAATTCTAGATTTAACTTTGGATTGGAGATGTTTGATATGGGTCTGGAAGGAGAGTTTACAGTCTAATCAGACACCTAAGTATTTGTAGTTGTCCACATATTCTAAGTCAGAGCCGTCCAGAGTAGTGATGTTGGACAGGCGGGCAGGTGCAGGTAGCGATCGGTTGAAGAGCATGCATTTAGTTTTATTCGTATTTAAGAGCAATTGGAGCCACGGAAGGAGAGTTGAATGGCATTGAAGCTTGCCTGGAGGGTTGTTAACACAGTGTCCAAAGAAGGGCCAGAAGTATACAGAATGGTGTCGTCTGCATAGAGGTGGATCAGAGACTCACCAGCAGCAAGATTGATGAAGTGATGCTAAATGTAAAAATGTCTCAACTTACCCCACTCTCCCCTACATCACCATGTTTCTTCGCTTGGCCCTTATACTCTTCCGTAGACAAAGCATCTGGGAAGATTCTGTATAGAGGAATGGTCTCCTCGCAAGGGGATGGTGCAAGAGTAATGGAAACCGGGGCACCAATCATGTTTGACGCCTATCTTTACAACATACTGTAGCTCAGTATTTGTATTGTTTACTTTATACAGTCTTTTCTTGCTCATCTTTATCAATGGTGCTAATAATTACAGACCTCACTGTATATCCTCCACTGTGTCCGAGTCTGCACCCCATCAGATCTCCCTCTGTCTTTTCTTCTGTTCTTGTCAGCAGCAGAGAGAGGAAATATACAGTATATGGGGGGGGGGGTATGATGTGAGTAACAGCAGAGAGTGGCTTGGAGACGGAGAGACAGAGGGAGCAGAACATCCTCTTTGGAGGTTGCATCAGAAGCCCCGAGACAGCTCTCTGAGTTTCAGCCCAATTAATCCGGAGTTTGTGATCAGAGCCTGCATAACAAGACTCGTCTGTTTGACCTCAGGCAAGCCCCGCTCTGGAGGCTATGTGTGTGGGTGTGTAGTTCTGTGTGTTCATGCCGTTGACATGAACACACGTCGGTTGCGTGATACCCTGTTATGCTTGCTAGACTCTCGAGACACACAGTGCCTCAACAGAGAGAAGTTCCAAAGAGACATGTCACGCCGCACTGACCACTACTGCCCTCTCACACGGCCACAAACGCACACAAACATACACTCACTGAACCAAACACCAAAAAACATACACTTCCTCTCACACTCACACACACACATACAGTGTACAAACACACATCGGGAGTAGTCATCCTCATCACACGCACGCCTCATCCTTCCTGGGAGTGCCTTTGGCTGCAATCACCCAACACGCCAGTACAAATAGAGTTAGTACAAACAGGATCTTTAACTTAGCAATATCTCATCATCTCAGAAAGCTGGACATGGCATCTCTGACACACCAGATATCTAGTATCTGGTTTAGATACTGCCAAAGCTAGGTCCAAAGTCAAAGCTAGATCTCGCTCTCTCTGTAATCTCTCAATGACTTATCCCCCACGAAGACTCACTTTTTGTCTCTTCACCCCCTCCCCTTGCTTTCCCCTCCTCAGGGCCAGTTGTTGGTGCGGTGTGGGCGTCTGGGTCTGGGGGAGAAGGTGCTGCGAGACGCGGTGCAGGCCGAGAGCACGTCACACGAGGCGTGGAGCGGCCTGGGGGAGGCCCTGCAGTTACAGGGCAGCAGCCAGGCACCAGACTGCTTCCTGACAGCCCTGGAGCTGGAGGCCTCCTGCCCCATCAGGCCCTTCACCATCATACCACGCGAGCTGTGAGGAGCAGACAGAGGCTACTACTGTATGACGTGTTTATGAATACACACATATGCACAGGCACACACACGTATGATCATTTAAACGTACACATTTGTGCAATATGTCTTCTCTTGCCCTGTCTCACTCTTTTTGCTCTCTTCTCTCTTGCCTCTCTCCTCTGCTCTCCTCATATCTACAGTGAGCTCCAAAGGTATTGTTACAGTGACACATTTTGTTGTTTTGGCTCTGTACTCCTGCACTTTGGATATAAAATGAAATGACCATGAGGTTAAAGTGCAGATTATAAGATTTAATTTGAAGGTATTTCCATCCATTGCAGGTGAACCATTTAGAAATTACAGAACTTTTGGTATATAGTCCCCCCCCATTTTAGGGGACCAAAAGTTCACCTATATGTGTATTAAAGTAGTAAGTTGGTCCCATATTCCTAACACGCAATGACTACATCAAGCTTGTGACTCATTTGTTGAATGTATTTGCACTTTGTTTTGGTTGTGTTTCGGATTACGTTGTGCCCAATAGAAATGAATGGTAAATAATGTATTGTGTCATTTTGGAGTCACTTTTACTGTAAATAAGAATAGAATATGTTTCTAAACACATCTACATTAATGTGGATGCTACCATGATTACACATGAATGACACAATACATTATTTACCATTCATTTCTATTGGGCAGAAAATAATCTGACACCCTAAAAAAAAAGCAAATGCATCCAACAAGTTTGTAGAGACACAAGCTTGATGTAATCATTGTGTGCTAGGAATATGGGTCCAAATACTCAACGTCTGACTACTTTAATACATGCGTAAGTGAATTTGGGGGGACTATGTACAAGAAGTGCTGTAATCTCCAAACGGCTCACCCGATATGGATGAAAATATCCTCAAATGAAAGCTGACAGTCTGAACTTTAACCTCATAGTCATTGTATCAATGCTGGAGAACAGAGCCAAAAAACAACAACAAACGTGTCACTGTCCCAATACATTTGGAAGCACACTATACATCTATGACTATGCATTCGTAAGAACCTCTCAGATGCATTCATAGACAAGTCTATGGTGACACTGTTATACAGACCACATACATCCACTCTCAGGGATCCTTTCTAAAGTATCATTCCATTTTCTTCTTGTTAAACGAGATCCTTCAGCCGGTGTGTGTGTGTTTTACTGAAGCCACCATTGTGTGGTGTTGAAATCACTGATTTGCTTGTATTGTATCAATCATGATATGATTAATTGTGTGTCTTGTTTTAAACTAATTTGTAAATCATTGTCATCATAAACAATGACTTAAAATCACTGTGTCCTCATCTGTCTCGTCATTTATGACTAATCTTCATCACTTCATAGTGCCTAACCACATTAATATGGGCAGTGGGACTCGAGTTGCTATCTTATGTAATACTGCCAGCACAGTTTCTGCCTCAACTCACAACCCCCTCCCTCTCTCTCTCTCTCTCCCTACCCTCTCTCTCTCTGCTCTCCCTCGCCATCTCTGTCTCTACCTCTCTCTCCCTCCCTCTTTCTCCATTTCTAACCACCCTCTCAGTTCTCGCTCTCTCTCTGCCTGATGTGATGTGGCTTGGTTGCCTAGCAGCCATCCCATGTTTGAGTAACTGGGGAAGCTGAGAGATATCTAGTCTGCTGGACAACACACACACATACACCAAGGCAGATTATACCACTGGTGTGCTATTCTATGGGCCTGACTGTGTCTGTTTGATGTCAACTCTCGCTGCTGTAATGAATTGTTCTGTTCTCTGCACATTGGTTTCTGTTTTGAGAAGAGGAATCCCAGTCTCTTCTCTGCAAGCACAATTTATTAACCCTTTCACGCACCAGGATAGAGTTATGACTGAAGAGTATTTAAATCTGTCTGTTTCACATAGGTCTACTTCGCTCACACATCAAAAGCCACATGCACGTCCCCATTTTAAATTGGCGATCAACACATTTTCTTCTGATCCCTGCCTCTACTACCTCCACCACTCTCTCCCTCTGTCCTCCCCCACATTAGCCCGTGTGTGACAACTGCGTCTGGCCGGTGGGTTGGAGATTAGTGACTTAATCCAAAGGTTTCCAAACCTTTCCTCAGGGACCCCCAGATATTTCAACGTTTTGTTGTAGCCCTGAACTCGTTGACCTGATTCACCAGTCAAGGACTTGATAATTAGTTGACGAGTTGAATCGGGTGTGTTAGCTCAAATAGATCACATGGAATGGCTGGGGATCCCCAAGGAGACAGCTGGCCTAATCCATGCGGTTGTGGAATGTTCTATATTGTGGCGCGGTCAGGATAGCCATGACGAGGCTGGTAAAAGGAGTCATTAATGAATAGGCCTGCCTTTGCCGCAAAGCCTCTCAGGATGACGAAGGGCTCCGGACAGTTTCGCTCATCGCCAGGCTGAATAATTAGCCTACGTGCCTTCTAAAACACACACCCAGTACTGTATAGTAGGCTAGGGGAGGCAAAAATTAGAGAGAAGAGTTCTATATTCTCCAATCAATCTAATTTGTTTATAAAGCCCTTCTTACATCACCTGATGTCACAAAGTGCTGTACAGAAACCCAGCCTAAAACCCAGAACAGCAAGCAATGCAGATGTAGAACCACGGTGGCTAGGAAAATCCCTAGAAAGGCCAAAACCTAGGAAGAAACCTAGAGAGGAACCAGGCTATGAGGGCTGGCCAGTCCTCTTCTGGCTGTGCCGGGTGGAGATAATAACAGAACATGGCCAAGATGTTCAAATGTTCATAGATGACCAGCAGGGTCAAATAATAATAATCACAGTGGTTGTCGCAAGTAGCACGTCTGCAGAGACAACGGAATTGTCTCTTAATAGCTCTGATTGTCCCTAGGTCTTTTTTCTCCCCTATGTATAGGTGGGTCCCAGTGGCTGTGTGCTATGTGGCAGCTTCATGTGATGTCAGGTGGCCTTGGCAGGGTTCTCTGGTTACCCTCAGGGGTGGCTGGGCGGCCAGGTCCCTGGTTGCTCTACTTGTGCACTGTTGGGGCTGAGAGGGGGGTCAGGTGTCTGGGCCCAGTTACACCCCTATTACAGCCTGCCTGTTGTTTCAGTGGGGAAAAGTAGTGTTGCACGTTGTACCGGTACCACAGTACCAAAATGTATGATACCAACATTTTAGAAAACTGTACTACTGTCTCATATGAAGCATGCCAAGAGTTTTGTCCCTATAGAAATGTAATTACTAGGTAGTTTAAAGACCGCCAGAACACGGCAATGTTCTAGTAATTTGATTTCTATGATTAGCCCTTTACTGTACTGTATGTGGGGTGGTATTCAGGAGAAAGAGGAAGCAACCTTATGAGACTGCCAACATCCAGGGAGTTATTGCAGTGCAGAGGGAAGTTAAAGGTCCAGTGCAGTCACAAATGTGATTTTCCTGTGTTTTATTTATATATATATACTACGGGTCAAAAGTTTTAGAACACCTACTCATTCAAGGGTTTTTCTATATTTTTACTATTTTCTACGTTGTAGATTAATAGTGAAGATATCAAAACTATGAAATAACACATATAGAATCATGTTGTAACCAAAAAACTGTTAAACAAATCAAAATATATTTTATATTTGAGATTCTTCAAAGTAGCCACCCATTGCCTTGATGCCAGCTTTGCACACTCTTGGTATTCTCTCAACCAGCTTCACGAGGTAGTCACCTGGAATGCATTTCAATTAACAGGTGTTTTTTTTGTCTTCACTATTATTCTACAATGTAGAAAACACTAAGAATAAAGAAAAACCGTTGAATGAGTAGGTGTTATAAAAATGTTGACCGGTAGTGTGGATACAGTTGAAGTCTGAAGGTTACATACACTTCGGTTGGAGTCATTAAAACTTGTTTTTCAACCACTCCACAAATTTATTGTTAACAAACTATAGTTTTGGCAAGTTGGTTAGGACATCTACTTTGTGCATGACACAAGTAATTTTTCCAACAATTGTTTACAGACAGATTCTTTCACTTATAAATCACTGTGTCACAATTCCAGTGGGTCAGAAGTTTACATAAACTAAGTTGACTGTGCCTTTAAACAGCTTGGAAAATTCCAGAAAATTATGTCATGGCTCTAGAAGCTTCTGATAGGCTAATTGATATCATATGAGTCAATTGGAGATGTACCTGTGGATGTATTTCAAGGCCTACCTTCAAACTCAGTGCCTCTTTGCTTGACATCACGAGAAAATCAAAAGAAATCAGCAAAGACCCCAGAAAAAAATTTGTAGACCTCCACAAGTCTGGTTTGACCCAAGTTAAACATTTTAAAGGCAATGCTACCAAATACTAATTGAGTGTATGTTAACTTCTGACCGACTGGGAATGTGATGAAAGATATAAAAGCTGAAATAAACCATTCTCTCTACTATTATTAAATGTCAGGAATTGTAAAAAAAAAAATGTATTTGGCGAAAGTGTATGTAAACTTCTGACTTCAACAGTATGTTAAAATTTAATTTGTGGAATTTCTTTCCTTCTTATTGCGTCTGAGTTGTGTTGTGACAAGGTAGGGTTGGTATACAGAAGATAGCCCTATTTGGGAAAAGACCAAGTCCATATTATGGCAAGAACAGCTGAAATGGGCAAAGAGAAATGACAATCCATCATTACATCAATAATTTCAAAGATAAAATATATTTTGATTTGTTTAACACTTTTTGGGTTACTACATGCTTCCATATGTGTTCTTCAATAGTTTTGATGTCTTCACTATTATTCTACAATGTAGAAAATAGTAAAAATAAAGAAAAACCCTTGAATGAGTAGGTGTGTCCAAACTTTTGACTGCTACTGTATACACTACCATTCAAAAGATTTGGGTCACTTAGAAATGTCCTAGTTTTTGAAACAAAAGCACATTTTTTGTCCATTAAAATAACATCAAATTGATCAGAAATATAGTGTAGACAACTAAATGTGCTTTTCTTTCAAAAACAAGGACATTTCTAAGTGACTCAAAACTTTTGAACGATAGTGTATATATATGTTTCCACACTATGAGGTTGAACAAAAATATGCCCTTGTAGTGTAAGAGCTATTTGAAATGACTTCCTGACATTTCAGCCTGTTGTGGTGGGATGTAGTTTTGGCCTGCCTGGTGACATCATCATGTCGTAAATTTGTTAATAGACCAATAACAGATTTTTCGGTTTTCCCCTACCTACTCCAG